>NC_134137.1:356522500-357147500 GCF_033958435.1 Carettochelys insculpta
CTTTAGAAAATGAGAATTTAATCTAGCAAGCTTTTTTTTTAGTAAAAGTTCATTTTCCTTTTCAATCCACCAGTGTAAAATTACATTGATGCTTCCTTAATCAACTCACAAATGAGCACTCTAAGGCTAGTCTACACTAGAGATTTTGTCGACAAAACTTGGGGGGCATCCAGATTCCTAAGGTATTCTGTCAACAGTACAGAGATCTGTTGACAGAAAGCCCCTCTGGACATTCCTGGGGGCCCTCTATTGACAGAGCTTCTTGGATACCGGGCTGCCCTGTCTGCTGTGCTTCTGGTTGGCTGTTTTGTGGAGAGAGTGACTGTTGACAAAGTGGATTGCTCTTGCAATCCACTTGGCTGTTTGGCTGTGATCTATCAAAAGAAGTTTTGCCAGACAACATCTTCCAACAAAAATTTCTGTTGACGAATCACTGTAATCTAACATCTGTAATGGGAAGACAGGACCAAGCTAGCCATTAATGTGTCCAGTTTAACCGGAAAAAATCTGAATGCTGTCTTTTCCTAACAGAGAGTGCTTTTTGAATAGCTTCATGTGACACTTTTTCTGATTATTTTTATATGTGATTTCTTTTAGCTCCCATAGTTAGTTTAGCTCAGTAGTTAGCGCACTGGCCTTGGAAACCCAGGGTGGTGAGCTCAATCTGTGAGAGGGACTTTCAAGGGTCTAGTGCAAGTTTAAAAAAAAAAAACAAAAAAAAAAAAACCTGCCAGGAATGGTGATAGGTCCTGCTGTGAGAGCAGGAGACTGGACTTGATGACCTCTCAAGGCCCCTTCCAGATCTATGAATACATATAGTTGCTTTTTAGAAAAGAGAGAAAAGAATTAGTCTATGTGCTATTGAAAAAAAATTATAGAAACATTAAAAATACAACAGCAACTGCTGTGAAATCAGTACTTCTGAAAGCTGTAATTCACGAGGCTAGTCTTTAATATCTATGGGAATTTATAATTAGCATGTTTAACCAACAGAGAGCTTATATACGCTATGATTATAATGGAAACATTAATTCTCTGATTTGCACATGAGGTCAAGATTTTTAAAAAAGGATTTCTATGTTGAGGCTCCTAAAATTAAGCGTCCAAAAATTGGCTTAATTTTTAAGTTCTGAACATCCTGAATGTTTTGATCTGACCATTTATTAACTTACTGTAAATAAGGATTTGGAAGCTGAAGTTTAGGCATCCATTTTTGAAAGTCAAAACCTTTCTCTTGCTCCTGTATGGAAGTAATTTTTCATGCATGCACTTATGCACTCATCCTTTCATCTGCTCCATGACACACAGGGCCTGGAAAGTTTATTAGTCACCTTTTGCATAAAGTAATGAAAGAGGCTATCCTAACACTTTGGGAGCATACCCATGTGTGAAGCTCCACCATCTTGCCCTTGATATTGTAAATAGTACGATTTATTTTTAGTACATGTTTGAAACCTCTTATCAGTAACTTTTTTCACAGATTAAGTATATTCAGTAGTATGAATTAATAGATGTAGATGAATTAAGGGGCTGAAGGAGTCTCTCTGAAGTACGTTAATGAAAGGTGATATTAAACTATGTACTATTATTTGCATGTATCTATAGTACTGCTGACCAGTGTTCCCTCTAAGCTGGGCACTTTTATGGCTGCTTAGGAGAAATTCACATACCACCAAGCTGATTAGCAGGGTGCCCACAGCTAGGTTTTCTTTCTACTAATTGTGTGTCTTGGTGCACATAAAAGTTATTCCACACATGGATGGAACTAATCAGCATGCAGAGGGATCAGATGAAAGGGAGTATTGCCACTGACCTCGATCCCAACAATTGCCCTTCCATTCTGGGAGTATTATCAGAGAGCTGTATAGCCAGAAGCCCTGGTCTCCACTTCTGCAAAGCTTTATCATAGGGCTGTCAATCAAAGTTAACTTATGCAATTAACTCTAATTGTGATAAAAAAACTGCCATTTCAATTGCACTGCTAAAAAAGAACATCTAAATGTATTAACTATTTTGGATTTTTATGTTTTGAAATGTTGAGATCAGTTACAACACAAAATACAATGTATATAGGCCTCACTATAGCTCATTATTTTTATTGCAAATATTTGCACTGTGAAATTATAAATAGTATTTTTCAGTTCACCTCATACAAATATTGTGCTGCTGCTGTTGGACTGAGCCATCAATTGACAGATCTCATCTTCTGTGATGCCACTGGTGAGCAACTAAGCTAATCCTCAATCAGCCAATCCTAACTCAGTTGTTACATAAAAATCCACCATCTGCAGGTGCCATTCACTTTGTGAATCCTATGCTTTACTTGTAATAGCTGGACATGTTGACTTTGGAAGTGTTTGAAAGTCTGTGTAACAGGTTTAGTGTCAGAATAATCTGTCCTAAGCTATCATTTTCAGATCAGGAGTAGATACGCTACATGACTTCACAGTGGCCTTTAAGTTATCTTTGTAATGCCAGCACTGACTGCTAATAGAGCATTTTCCACAAACAAACTGGCTGTAGAAGACCATCTTCAGTATCTGCATGTCATCTATCCTCATAACACAACCAATCCAGTTAAACTGTTCATAAGAATTGCTTGCATACCCATCATATTCACACCATTTCACACACTTTAAGGAATTCCATGTTTGGGAATTTTGTCCCACCACTTCACAGATAATCTTCCTGTGCCAGTGTATATGTAACTGGGCAGTGACATGTGGTCTACAAGTCCAAACCATACAGAATAACTCCCCAATAAACTGCTACTGCTGGGTTTCCACAGCTAGGGCTGCCAGAAGTGTGGTGGGGCTTCCAGCTCTCCAGCCCCTGCTGCTGTGGGGCTGGAGGGGACTCTGGCTCTCAGCCCCACAGCAGGTTCCTGGGCACTTCACTGCTGCAGGGCCAGTGGGGACCCCAGCTTCTGGCCCCTATGCTGCTGTGGGGCTAGTGGACCCAGATAGCCCCTTGACTGGGAGCTGGTGAGGAGGTGCCGGTACTGCATACCAGCACATACCACCAGAAAAAAAAAAGCCACAGGCATGCTCAACTTACAATTCTTGAAAGCAACTAACAGCATTATTTAAAAAAAAAAAAAAAAAAAAAAAAAAGATGAACAGGAAAGGCGCAACGACACATCCTTTGTACCATTTGATATGTCAAAAGGTGCTGAAGTGTCTCCATTGTCAAGGATGTAACCTAGCATACCCTCATGAAAGGATGGAACTATGTTGATAAATTTTCTGGAGAGCTGAATTGCTTAGTACCTTCCAAGGCCCATTTCTGTTACCGGTGTCAAGAAGCATTCATCAGGCTGATGAAACTAATGTAGAAATCCTGATGTTGCTCTCTGAATTTTTCTTGGCTCTGCCTGGGTATGAATATCATGTCACCAGTGTCTCAACCAACACAACATCCACACTGATGTTTGAAGCTATAGACAATAATGGGATGCTGCCCCAGTGGTCATCAAAGCACACATGCTCACCTTTTATCTTGTATATTTGTACAATCAGGGCATCTCTGAAGTCCCATGGAACTTGCTCTTTCTCCCAAATGGTGATGAACAAATGGGTGATATGGCACATCAACTGGCCACCAGCATTGTAAGACTGACTACTAGATGCCTTTCCAGATTTCATCTGTGTGGTAACTTTTTGTCGAGAGTTGGCAGTTGCAACCAGCTGTGAGTCAACAGCCCACTGAGGAATCTCTTCAAGAATGCTTTTCTCAAAGATTGATGTCTGATTTAATACATTGTGAAAATTTTCAGCCCAACAGTTAAGGATTTTAGTACTATCTGTAATCAGAGTGCTACCATCCGCAAGAGCACACTAGTATAGAGCTAGCAATGCATGGCCATAGACTGCCTTCAAACAATTACAGGATGGTTTAAAATTGTGTGACAGCTGCATCTTGACATTTGACTGCTACATTTTCACCAATCTGCTTTCATTTGCTGTAATTTAACTTTTAATTTTACAAGAACTATCTCTTTATTATGAAAGTATAACTTATGAATGTAGGGATTTTTTTACATAACCCCAGTAGGGAAAAAACCAAAAAAACCTCAAACCAGTGTGAAATTTTAAAGCGCACAACTTCAGTCACCTCTACTTCTTGTTTAGGCAATCTCTTCAAGAAACAAGTTTGTTTATATTTATGGGAGATAATGTTGATCATTTATAATGTCACTTGAAAGTGAGAACAGGTGTTAATAAGGTGCACTTGTAGCTGGCATTGTGAGTGGACAGTATTATCTCCTGCAGATGCAAAGAAGCTTGTTTGTCCGAGGAAATGGCTCAACAAGGAATACAACTGTGTGGAATTGTAGGCTTTAGTCTGTTACATTGTTTTGGACCGGTTTTTCTACATAAGTCATTTGTAAGATCAACATTCATGATAAAAGATTGCACACTAGTACTTGTAATGGGAATTGAAAAATACTATTGCTTTTACAGTGCAAATATTTTTAATAAAAATAAAGTGAGCACGGAACACTTTATATTGTGTTGTAATTGAAATCAGTGTTTGAAAACAAAAATATCCAAAATATTTAAATAAATGTTATTCTACTACTGTTTAACTGCATAACTAATTGTGTGAGTAATCTCACTGAACAGTGTGATTGTGAGATTTATCTTTTCAGTTACTTATCATAAACTTTAATGTCAACAAGATGCTACTAAAATGCATCTCTGTATTTTTTTTTCCTCCGTACACAGGAGAACTGATTCATGGTAGCCTTAAAACACTTCTGACACAAGATGTGCTCCCCTATGGCCTTTCAGCAGCCGCCAGGATATTTACAAAGGTCATGGCTGTGGAACTGTGCACCTGTGCTACCAAGGCAACCCTCTATTCCTTATCTCAGTGACTTGCTGTTCATGGGACAATCATATCTGGAGACGAAGTAGCAGTTGCCTCGTAGTTCAACCTATGTCAGTCCTAGGGACTTTAGGTAAATCCAGGAAAATCCATTTTAATACCATCTTTCAGTCCTGCTTGGCCACATGCTTGCATGCAGTCCCCATCACAAGACTCTAGGTTAGGCTCAAGAAGGTCTATGCTCTTAGCAAAGGCTCCCTGGATAAGTGTGTCACTTCCTTAGAGTATCTTGACATCAGTCACTTGTGGGAAAAGAGGAACAGTATTTGTGTAGGGATTCCCTGTGTTCCAACCACAAAGATACTCACTACAGCCATCTCTTCTGGTTCCTAGATTTCACATTCCATCAAACTTGCTGACTTTTGGCTGGGTTGTAGAATGTGCAAGAGGTTTCTGCCCTGCTTCCATGCAGTCTGCTCATTCGCCAGGTGGGTCAGACAACATGACCACTGTTTATTACATCAGTGGTCTACTGCACTCTGTGGGGAAGCTCAGGCTCTAGAACTGGTGCATCCAGCATCAGACCACCCTCTCTACAGTATATGTACTGGAGTCATGAACTCCCAAGCAAACACCCTCAGCAGGAATTTTCCCCAGGATCAGAAATGGGAGCTACTCTCATTAATTGGCCAGATGACTTCTTTTCATTAGTAGGAATTCCCACTATAGAACCTCTCTGTAACCCAGGGAACCAGGAATGCTTTTGTTCATGAGACATGCAGGGAGACACCAGTAGAGATGCCTTCCTAGTACAATGTTTAGCTCCAGTGATCTTTTTCCAATCCTCTTTCTCTTTCTCCTTCTCCTTCTCCTGTTTTAAAGATCAAGTCTGACAAGGCAACAGTGATCTTAAAGCCCCATAATGGTCATGACAGTTCTGGCTCACCATGCTCTATAGGTGGCCTCCCACCTGGGCATTCTGGACCCCTATAGCCATTTCTGGACCAGCTGTTACGTAACAGAGGCTTTCACAGAAAATACATATCCAGTGGTAACATTCTCTACTAAGGAGCTTGCAAAATCCCCCACTCCTCCTCACTTTGTTAGGGCTCATTCTAACAGAACTCAGGTGGCCTCAATGGCTTCCATGCATGGAATCACACTTTCTGAAGTCTACAGACTGGCAGCCTGGGGCGCCATTCACATTTACCAGACATTGTGCCCATATTCAAGCCTCATCCCAGGCTTCTTTGAGTTAAGCAATCTGGTGAACTGTTGTGCAGAGCATTTCATTGCACCTGCCTCTTAAATAAACATGGCTTGGGCATCACCTACAGTGAATGCCACCTGGGATTAGCATGTGACTAGAGGGTGACCTTATTGTAACTAGTTCTTTCACGTGCTTGGACTTCATGGGTGTTCACATCGTACCTTCCTTTGCTTCTGCTTGATTGGCTTCAGATTTGTGCCAAAATAAGAAACTGGAGAGGCAGTTGTTTTGCTGCTCTATGGCAGAGCAAAGAGACATATCTCTCTCTTATAGAGATGGAAGGAACCTCAAGAGGTCATGAAGTCCCATTCCCTATCCTCTTAGCCGGACCAAACACCCTCCCTGACAGATTTTTTTAATGCTAAAATCTATTTGCCCCAGACAGCCTCCTTGTGCTCAAACCACTGAGCTATTGCGTGCAGGTGTAGGCTAACAGATAGTGCTATTGAAGAATTTCAGGTTCTGTACACAGCATATATCCAGAGAAAACACACATTAAAAAGAAAAAAACTTGGAGATACACATCTCCTAGAACTGGAAGGGACTCAGGAGGTCATCTAGTCCAGTCCCCTCCCTTCATGGTAGGACTAAGCACCATCCCCAGCATCTATTTGCCCCAATCCCTAAATGGCCTCCTCAAGGATTGAGCTTGTAACCCTTGGTTCAGCAGGCCAATGCTCAAACCACTGAGCTATCCCCTCCAAACATAGAAGCCCTTATAGTTGGAGCTGCATATCTCATAGAGCTAGAAAGGACCTTGGGAGGCAATCTAGTCCAATCCACTGCCCTCTTGGCAGGACCAACCACGCTCCCTTTTTTATTTCTAATCTATTTTGCCCCAGATCCTTACATGGCCCCCTCAAGGGCTGAACTCCCAAGCCTGGCTTTAGCAGCCCAAGGCTCAAGCCACCCACAAGGACTGAATACACAATCCTGGGTTTAGCAGGTCAATGCTCAAACCAGTGAGCTATCCCAGTCACCCCCCTAATTCCAGTTTCAATAAGGTAAATAACTTTTCTTTGTGTTTCTCATTGAAGTGAAGAATACACCATGATGTGCTTAGAAAAAAACACTTGTCTAAATTTCAGGTTTTACAAGTTTCATTGCCAAGTGATTCATCAGCTGCAGTCGCCTATTCTCTATAGTTGTCTTGTGAACACCACAAAAGTAACTTCATAAGATTATTTGCTCTAAAATATCATCTAGAGAAGAATTCAAGATATTTAGATGATTCAAAATAAGAGGTGTGTATGTGAAAACAAGAAAGGATAGAATTACATAGTGCAGCAGATAAAAGCTGGATTGTGATGACTACAAGTAAAGAGCAAGCTGTAGCTGTTTTGGGGTAATGACTTGTACAGAACATGTTAAACAGGTTCTCAGTTCTCCAAGAGGCTCATTGTAACTGAAGGTGTGGTTAAGTGGTATAAACAAATGCAGTATGTATAGCACCCATAACAGAGCTCTGCATGACATGGAGTGACACTGGTGCCATCTTTCTCCTTTTTAGAGGAAAGACTGATTGATTATTATGTTAAATTCCTTGGACCCTTGTGGTAAGATGAACTCTGGTGAAGGAAGAGAAAAAGGTTTTGCCTTTTAAATAGGGTTAGGAAGTACAGGAATATTATCCTATACAAAATTGCAGGCTATAAAGAAACTGCTGGTCTTTAAGATACTAGTTTAGTCCTCTTTTGAGAGACTTTAGGGAGTTTGATTGGCTTTAAACTAATGCATTTTCTAGTTGCTGACTCATTTAAAAGATGTTTTGTATCCTAATCTCCTATCTTCAGAGAGCACTGAATATAGTTCAATTCAGTTCCTGTCCTGATATTCAAAGCCCTGCATGGAAGTGGCATAAGTTGCATAAAATAATGGCTTTCCTTCCACTACTATGGCTTCCCAAAATAGCTAGCTTCCATCAGAATGACTGTCAATTATTAAGAGTTGTTCATTTAATGTAGGAAACAGAACCATCACACGAAATCAACATAGACTATGTAACTTACTGTCACAGGAGATAAAACTGACTAAATACAACACTCTTTTTTTCCCCTACACTTTCCCTCAAATTCTTAGATTTATAAAACAAGCTTTTACTCTTGAAGGCAAAGAAATAAATGATTCTTTCTTAAATACTGAAGGTGAAATGATGGTCCTACTGATGCCAATGGTAATTTTGCAATTGACTTTAGTGGGATGCAGATTTCTTCCCTATTTTTTCTGGCATTGGGTTCACTGATGGCTGATGAGACCAATTCTGGAGCCTCAGATCTTATCACAGAAGGGGCAGATGTTGGCAGCTGTTGGAGTGGCATGGCGCAGTTTTTGATGCTCTTTTCTTCTCTGCCTCTCCTCGCTGCACTGCGGGGGCACCTCTCAAATTTCACCACCTTTTCACAGATTACTGTTATCCACTGGGGATGGTCTTGAGCAAGGTTCTCCCAAGTGTCAACACCAATGCCGCACTTTTTCATGTGTGCCTTCAGCATGTCCTTATATTGCTTCCACTGGCCAGCAATGCTTCCCTGTCCTTCCTCCAACTTGCAAAACAGAATGTTTTGGGAGGCACTGATCAGACATCCAAACTGTGTGACTAGTCCAACAAAGTTGTTGATGAATGATAATTGTTTAAATGGCTGGTCATGTTCAATCCTTCCAAGACACTAGTGTTCATGCATCTACCATCCCAAGAGATATTTGGGATTCTCCTGAGGCAGCATTGATGATATTGTTCAAGTGCCTTCAAATGATGCTTGTATATTGTCCAGGTTTCACACGCTCACAGTAGAGTTCAAACAACCACTGCATGGTATGCAAGGAGCTTTGTCTTGAGATAGATGTCCCGGTTCTCAAAGACCCTTGGTCTCCAGTGGAAGAAAGTGGAGTTTGCATGGCCTCCAGTTTTGGGCCCCCCAATATAAAAAGGATGTGGATTTGCTGCAGCAGGTGCAGCGAAGGGCAACAAAAATGATTAAGGATCTGGAGCACAAGACCTATGAGGATAGGCTGAGGGACTTGGGCTTGTTTAGTTTACAGAAGAGAAGACTTACAGGTGATTTAATAGCAGCCTTCAACTTCCTGAAGGGGAGCTCTAAAAAGGAGGGTTAGAAACTGTTCTCAGTGGTGTCAGGTAGCAGAACAAGGAGTAATGGTCTGAAGTTGAAGAGGGAAGGTTGTAGGTTAGATGTTAGGAAAAACTACTTCACCAGGCGGGTGGTGAAGCATTGGAATGCGCTGCCTAGAGAGGTGGTGGATTCTCCATCCCTTGAGGTTTTTAAGTCCTAGCTGGACAAGGTCCTGGCTGAGATGACTTAGTGGGGGCTGATCCTGCTTGAAGCAGGGGGCTGGACTAGATGACCTCCTGAGGTCCCTTCCAGTCCTGTGATTCTGCTCGAAATGCTCCTCCTAATGCACTCTAGTATGCCGTTAGCCTTCTTGGCTACAAGGGCACACTATTTACTCATGCCCAGCCTTTCATCCACCATAACCCCTAGGTCCCTTTCCATCATACTCCTGTTGAGCCAGTCAGCCCCTAGCCTGTAACAATGCTTGGGATTCTTCTGTCCCAAGTGCAGGACTCTACACAAGGAATGAGAATAAACTAGTATAACATGTAATAGTTTAGATAATTACAGGATAAACAGATATTGCAGAACTGCTAAGTTAATTTTTTATTTTAACTGTTCATAAAAGAATATATGTAGACTGAAATCAAGTAAGTAAATACATTTTCTCTAGAAGAAAAACTAAAAACTGGAAGAACTCAGTCACAAATAAAACAAGTAAAACAGAAATTATTGGAGCTTGGGGTAATACACTGGAACCAAACAGCATTCCAAAATTCTGAAGAAGAAATTAAAAGAGAGAAGGAAACTCCACTTATTTAAAATAATCTGCTACCACTCTCTCTTTGCAGGAACATTTTGCCCTCCTCCATGCCTCAAGCATATACTTTCTTCTATTTTGGGGGGAAAATAACCTTCCATTAATTCTCCCATTTACCTCTCTCTTCCACTTGGCCTATAAAATTAAGGAGATCTTACAGCTTTGATGTCCTCCTCAACCAATGTCCTCCATTTGGAATTCAACCCTCTCTGCTCCCCAGAACTGTCCTCGCGTAGGCTGCCAATTGCTTACTGCTAGCTAGACAGTAGCAATGTTAGCATGAGGTTTGTACTGAATTTCCCCTATCAGTTCTAACATAACAAATAAAAAATAACTATCACAGGAATAGTATTCACTAAGCATTAAAATCCAGATCTACTGGGGTTTTCCTGTTTATGTAAAAGACACAAATTAAGTGTGATTCTTTTCTTATGTATTACCATACTGCCTAGCAGCCTTTACCATGAACCAGGACCACACTGAGCAAGACACTGTACAAACAGGGAACAAGAGAGTGCCTGCTGCAAGATGCCACAATCAAGGTATGCATAGAGCTTGTTGTATGAAGTAGTAACAGAGAGAAAGCTGTGCTAGTCTATATACTGTCAAAACAAAAAAGCAGTAAAGTAGCACTTTAAAGACTAACAAAATAATTTATTAGGTGAGCTTTCGTGGGACAGATCCACTTCTTCAGGCCATAGCCAGACCAGAACAGACTAATATTTAAGGCACAGAGAACCAAAAACAGTAATAGTAATACTGATTACTATTTCTGGTTCTCTACGCCTTAAATATTGAGTCTGTTCTGGTCTGGCTATGGTCTGAAGAAGTGGGTCTGTCCCACAAAAGCTCACCTAATAAACTATTTTGTTAGTCTTTAAAGTGCTACTTTACTGATTTTTTGTTTTGCTTGTATGAAGTAGGAAATTCATTGAGTTTATCCTGTATTCAAATTTATATTATCGATTTAATGTCAATATTTTTCTTACATTCATGGTTAAATACAGATGACCCCTCAACTTGTCTTAAAAATCCCCTAGATGGTAACAACACATGATAACCAAGAAGATAACTTTTGAAACAGGAGATAGTTAATTGCATATGATTATTCAGGGTGAGAATTACAGTTGAATTTGCGTACCTCTCAAGAGGCTCTGAAAACTGCAAACTTAAATAACAAATATTTTTCTAATATATAAAAATAAATCTCATTTTTATGTGATGAACTTTTATACTACAGTCTTGTGCACAAAGGTTGACTTTTCAATGACAATCTCAAATGTACGCATCAAGAATTGCACAAAAATCTACCCAATATACAGGCATAAACAGGTAGCTAGATGTCTGAATGCTATCAAATACACCCATAGTTTGTTCTAGATCAGTGGTGGGCAACCTACAGCCCATCGTGGTTTTACAGGTTCAACCTCTTTTAGTCCAGGAACATCTATAAACTGTCATAATTTTAGTTAACTGGACAACCACTTATATGTGTGGTCAAGTTTCCTGTGATCCCATACCATTTGTTGACAATCACAAATCCTGGCTTTCAGTATTTTGTGCTGTTATTTACATCTAAATGCCTTCTATGAGCCCAGTAAGCAGTGGAAGTATTGACCTCCTGTGGTCCAGCAAATTCTCTTGCTTGGCACCAGTCAGGTCCAGAGGATGCAGGACTAGAGAGGTTCAACTGGTATTGGTGGCCTGAGGCATTTTGTTTGCCACTGGGGTGTTGCTGTTTTCTGTTTGTGTCATTCTTTTTCATAATGGTACTCAGGAGAAACACATGTAAATTGAGGTGCATGCTAACTGTAGACAACACTGACTAAGAGAGCTGTGTGCTCCCTATGCATCCAAAGTGCTGCTATGCTTCAGTCAGCACACCCCACAAATTCTAGGGATGCAAGCACAGTTAGCAAAACTAACCTATCCCAGACCATCTTGGTTCCAACAATTTTGCAGCCTTCTCTATAGTCATGATTGCCTATTGCTGTTCTAGACTTACTTAATTCTCAGCCATGCAATCAGAAACTGGGTTGATATTAGTCTGATAATCCACGCCCAGAATTTGATTATTTTTACAAACGTTGTTAATAGATGGAAGAAACTATATTGCAGATTTTAAAAGCTTTTTCCCCCCCAAATTAAATTATTCAATATTTTCCAGTAGAGCCCAGTCAGGTTTGTATCCCCATTTTGATATGCAAAATACACACTGTTTGTTAGGAAGATACAGTCCCTTCTCAGAAGTGTTCACAGTTTATTTATATAAAATATTTATATAAGGTGATCCAAATTTGATGAAGTGGGTTTTAACCATGAAAGCTCATTACCTAATCAATAAACTTGCTAGTCTTTTTAAGGTGCTACAAGATTGCTTGTTGTTTAAGGGTTGTAATTACATCTGCAGTTTGATGAATGTTAGATATGTAAATATAGCATTGACAAGAGCAGCAACCAATTAGTAATAGCAGTTCTTGGAACTCAAACTCAGTAGTACAGGTTTCATAATCTAAGAAATAGGTACATGATGGGAAAAACCTCCACAAATCATGCTAGAAAAAAACACAAGGTAGTGCAGTTCTCCAAAAAGCAGTAACTATGTCATTGAAGTCACTGTAGGAAGCTAGATTGTGTGATAACTCGGCACTATTCACTAAGGCTGGGTCTATGCTTGCCCCCAACTTTGAAGGGGGCATGTTAATCAGGTGATGGGAGATTACTAATGAAGTGCTGCTGTGAATAATTCTCCCATGTGGCAGCTTCGAAGTGCTGACATCTGTGTAGCTGTGGGCAAATTCTCTTGTTTGGCTACATGCATGCCGGCGCTTTGAAGTTGGACACTTCGAAGTTGCCGTGAGGGAGAATTAGTGTAATGAAGTGCTGCATATTCACCACAGCACTTCATTAGTAATCTCCCATCACCCTGATTAACATACCCCCTTCAAAGTTGGGGACAAGTGTAGACAAGCCCTAACAGTTTAAAAAACTAATCAAAATCTAGATTATTCCTACAACTACAAAATACTCTTAAGATAGTGTACCACTGGAGGGTACACTCGCTAATTAAACTGGTTTCTGACTGGAAGAAGGAAGTAATTTATTCTCTCATCCATTGGCTACATTGATTACATCTAGCGCAACCGTTAGTAAATAAATAAAATCAGTCTTATAGGGCCTTGTCTACACTGAAATTTGTACCAATTTAACTAAAGACATTTTTAAAAGAGCATTAGTTAAATCAACATGTTTGTGTTTACACATTTTCTTTAGTACGTAAGTATCTTATTTTAACACAATACTTTTTAAAAATCTTAATATAAATATTATATTTGTTAAAGTTAGGTTCAGAAATCTGGTGGTCTTAGGCAATTACTACTTTCCTAATGTGCATATTTGCATAGCCATTAACTTATTTACATTAATTTTAATTACCACAGGTAACATTATTACCATCTAACATTATGCTCCTATCTGGTTCTGGTAGTTTATCTGGGCTGGTGTCCAAGTAACAGGAGGCTCCTTGAGACTTTGCCCCTCAATGCTTTTTGTGTTAGATTAGGTGGAGGATTCAAGTCACTTTTCTAACTTTTTCACTTTTTCTAACTGGCTGGTACTTGTCTTAGTCTGTAAGCAGGATCTGGTTACTTCCTGACATCAAATGAGGTAAGTGCTGCCTGGTCCGTAAACCCTTTGCTGCATGCCAAGCTCATACTATTCCTAACCCTTTGCTAGCAGGCTCTGGCTGCTGTTCCCAAGTTTCTGTGACCAAAATGAGATTGCTAGCCTACTGCCTGGTGTTACTCAAACCATGACGTGAATTAAAGGGTGGTTTGGCAAACTCCGGTCTGTGATATTTTGCTGTGATGAAAGGTCTCCCAGGTGAATATATCTATTGTTAAAATACTAGAAATAACCATGGATATCTCATCTACAGCAGCTTTAACCAGAGTGATATGCAGCCTATAGTGCATCTGAGCATTTTTGGTGAGAGATGGCAATGTAAGATATGAGGCCCTTTAACATCAGATAGCAATTGGGTGGCAAGTTGGGGGGGGGGCATTTTTTAAAGCAGAACTAAAAGTCACTATGTGGGAACCCAGTTGTGAACCTACAGTAACCAGTGTCAAGTGGCTAAGAGCAAGGAACAATGCTGGTATACCCTGGGAAAATGGAGGCCAGTGTTTGGTGAGCATGATTTTAGGGGTTGGGATCCCTGTTATAGTTGAGAGAGGGTGAAACAAATTTGAGAAATTGTAAAAAGACTAGATAAATGAGGAACATGATGCTTAATTTCTGTTCCTTTAGTTTCACCCCCCTGGGAGGTGAAACTGTGAGGAGACAAAAATCCTGATCCTTGGGTCATGCAGATAAATATTCGGTTAGTGGGAAATAAACATTACCATCTATGGTTTATTAAAAGATGGAACACTGACTTTGCAAGAAATACTGTAAGGGGTGGTGTATGATGATGTTGCACAGCACCAGTTTTGGAACAGTTGTTGCCAGCTGGGTATTTTGTCCAATCATAAACCAAGTGGAGGCGGGCGGGGGGATCAGTGGATAGCTGTGACCTCTTGATTGTGCCTAACGTGAAATGCTAGCAGGTCTCACTCTCCCATTCCCAAAATTGGATCTGATAGTGTGTCCATTAAATATGTGAGTCCAAGGGTAAAATTAAGATGGAACTATTCTAGTGTGCTGCATGCCTTTCTGAACTCTAGGATTGTTTAATGAGCTGACTAATTCCTCAATACTCTGGCACTGAAAATGCAGAAGTTTTGCTTTCATATACACTCAGATTGATGTAGAAGCTGAATCTTTGAGGAAGCTTGGTATTTCCTAGCCACCAGAATGACCAGGGGCATATCTCAGGTAGTTACTAGCTTAGCTCACACAGTTTGTCATACTTGGGATCTGGCTCTTGGACTGGGACTGAAAAGTAACCAAACAGTCCTCTAACCTAAGTTATGGACCAATCATAGCATCCTATGCTTTGAGTCTGGGGAATTCTGTCAGGCAAAGAGACCTATTTTGATGGTCTATCCTTGAAGATTAATAGGACCACATAGGTTCTAGAGAGCTGAGTGAAAATGTAATTATATTGACTAGTCAACCACTCCGGTGTTCACTGAACATTATGTTACTCTTTTGTTCTGTCATTGATGCAGTCCTGTTAGCTGACTTTATTCTCATTCTGAGTTATCTTTAACCAATGAAAGGAGAGGGAAGATGCCTACAACATCACTGGCAGGAGTTTCTTGCTACGGCTGTTTGGTTATAAAGTTTATTTTAACTGTGGTAGTGAGGATGGCAAAAAAGTTTTTTTCCAGAACCCTAGCCATCCACAAAATCATGGGAAACAAATTTGTTTCAGGTAATAGTCTGGTAAATCCAGACTCTTTCAGTTCAGTAGATAGTACGGATCCCTCCTGTTACAAGATAATTGTTAGGTATTTTGCAAACAGCATTAATCAGCTTAGGGTGGGCTGTCTATTTCTGTACTGGCAGAACAACATCTTGAGGGAACAATGGCTTCATCTTTTTTGCTAGTTTCAGAAAACTAGCGCTTGCTGGTATACTAGATATGCTGGAAAGAATTTCATCCTACAACATATGCTTTGGATTCAGATTCCTCCTTGAGGGTGAAGGCCAGTAGAAAAGTACTGGGTCACTTACTTGTGGAGGTTATCAACACCACCCTTTCAAAAAGCCAGATTCCTATTGCTTTGAAGGAAGCAATACTGTGACCTTTGCTCAAGAAGTCATTGCTGAACTTTCACAATCTTTTTAATTACACAGCATAATTAACCTATGCTATTACCTTGGTTTTATTCTTCTCCACTTACTTTCCATGCACACAAACCTTTGACCCCAGGTTTTGACATGCTTTAAGTCTTGACTAGCTTACTTGGTAGGTCTGTAGTTAGAACTCAAGCTTTGCTTTAACTTTACAATGAGAATGAAAGCTAACTCACTCAAGTGCCATAGTTGCCTTCTCATAATTTTCTTCTAAAGGACAAGCAAACTGTCTCACAACTAACTGGGAAAGATTCTTAGAGCACCATCAACATTCTTCTAATTAAGTGGAATGATGCACTTTTTCCCTCAATTCATTCTAATGATACATACATTATTTCTTTAAGGAAGGTAGCCTGAGGAAGAAGTGACTAGGGCTAGTGAAGATTCATTCAGCGAGTATTGTACAATATAGGTATTTCTTTATGTTCTTGTTTTACTGCTGACTTTTATTGGGTCACTAAATAATAGAGAAAATAAGATTTTGTGTAACTCCGAATTTAAAAATAAAACTGACAGTAACCATAGAACCCTCATATCTTTGCAGAGCACCACCTTTACAATGTGGCTTGAGGGCCGAAAAAGGATACTATCATCTATTTTATCCTTTGATTAAAAAAAACAGCAGTCCTGTAGCATCTTAAAGAGTAACGTTATAATTTATTAGGTGATGAGCTTTCATGGGACAGACTCACTTCTGAAGAAGGTGCTACAGGACTGCTTATTTTGTTTTGTGATACTGTGTCTAGGCTTTTGTGTGCACATATAAAACTTGGACAAGTTTAACTAAAGGTATTGATTCCTTTTAAAACAATTCATATAAAAATGGACTAAACTTGTCTGAAATTGAAATAAGATAAAACAACTAGAAGTCCAGTGGCACCTTATAAACTAATATTTTTGGGAACATAAGCTTTCATGGGCAAAGACCCACTTCACTGTTTTTTGCAGATACAGATTAACAAGGCTACTCTTCTGATACTTGAAATAAGATAGTCTGCCAAGTCTCTTAGGTTAGCAGAAAGACTCCTGTTTTTATGTGCTCTCTGAACCAGTCTTGCCAACAGCTTAAACCTGACTTGGAAAGCTGAGGATCTAACAGCACAGTGTACACACCTCCTAGATGATGAAAAAAGTATTTATGTGGCTGTTTGGCCATGTTCATGTGTTACTGATGTTAATGCATTACCGATGTTAATGCTACTGAGATGAAATTTAAATGTATTTATTGTAGGATTAATTGGTAGAGTGTCTAGATATTGGGACAGGCATTTTTTTATTATTTTAAATCTGATTAAACAATTAAAATAAATCCTCCATGATTAAAATGAAACACCGACTTTTACTTTCCTGAACTACAATATATACAAGAATCAGTTGAACTCACTGGTTTACTGATATTCAGGAGAACTCAGTTTATTTCAGCCTACATTATTCACTTCTCAGTATTAAGTGAACCCCCAATTGCTCAGTGGTGTATGTTCACTTAAGATGGTGAGCTGGACACTGGAGACTTGCATAAAGAGGATTCTACTGTATGTGTGTCTACTTTTGTCACATATACAGCAGAACTAAAGAATCTATGTAAAACTACAAATTCCATGTTTTTCCACAGAGAACATATATCTAGGATCTTTGATCAGGACTGTCCACCTGGGAAACAATGATTTATGCCGCCAGGATTGAAACTACATAGCTGTGGCACCAAAACTATGCCATCACAATTCTCCAGTGCAGATGCAGCCTATCTACAATGATACAAGATTTCCACCCCCCTCAATCCTGTAGGAATGCTATTTCCCAACAAGAGTCAGGATGTATTTTTTGCTAGCCTCACCACCTCAAAGGGGGTGGGTTTAGATGAGCATAGCTATGTTAGTCAACGGTGTGTATTTTCCACTACCATTAGCAATCACAGAATCATAAAATACTAGGACTGGACAGGACCTCGAGAGGTCAAGTCCAGCCCCCTGCCCTCACAGCAGTACCAAGTACTGTCTAGACCAGCCCTGATAGACATTTATCTAACTTCTTCTTAAATATCTCCAGCAATGGAGATTCCACAGCCTCCCTAGGCAATTTATTCCACTGTTTGACCACCCTGACAGTTAGGAACTTTTTCCTAATGCCCAACCTAAATCTCCCTTGCTACAGTTTAAGCCCATTACTTCTTGTTCTATCCTCAGAGGCTAAGAAGAACAAGGTTTCTTCCTCCTCCTTAGGACACCCTTTTAGATACCTGAAAACTGCTATCATGTCCCCGCTCAATCTTCTTTTTTCCAAACTAAATCAGCTCCATTCTTTCAGCCTTTCTTCATAGGTCATGTTCTCTAGATCTTTGATCATTCTTGTTGCTCTTTTCTGGACCCTCTCCTATTTCTCCACATCTTTCTTGAACTGCGGTGCCCAGAACTGGACACAATACTCTAACTGAGGCCTAACCAGCATAGAGTAGAGCGGAAGAATGACTTCTTGTGTCTTGTTCACAACACACCTGTTTATGCATCCCAGAATCATGTTTGCTTTTTTTGCAACAGCATCACATTGTTGACTCATATTTAACTTGTGGTCCACTCTAACCCCTAGATCCCTTTCTGCCATAGTCCTTCCTATACAGTCATTTCCCATTCTGTATGTGTGAAACTGATTGTTTCTTCCCAAGTGGAGCACTTTGCATTTGTCTTTATTAAACTTCATCCTGTTTACCTCAGACCATTTCTCCAATTTGTCCAGATCATTTTGAATTTTGACCCTATCCTCCAAAGCAGTTGCAACCACTCCTAGCTTGGTATCATCTCCAAACTTGATGAGCGTACTTTCTATGCCATTATGTACATCACTGATGAAGATATTGAACAGAACCGGTCCCAAAACAGACCCCCTGTAGAACCCCACTTGTTATACCTTTCAAGCAGGATTGAGAACCATTAATAACTACTCTCTGAGTACGGTTATCCAGCCAGTTCTGCACCCACCTTATAGTAGCCCCATCTAAGTTGTATTTGCTTAGTTTATTGGTAAGAATATCATGTGAAACCATATCAAATGCCTTGCTAAAGTCTAGGTACACCACATCCATCACTTCCACCTTATCCATAAGACTCGATAACCTGTCAAAGACAGCTATCAGATTGACTGACATGATTTGTTCTTTACAAATCCATGATGGCTGTTCCCTATCACCTTACCACCTTCTAAATGTTTGCAGATGATTTTCTTAATTATTTGTTCCGTTATCTTTCCTGGCACAGAAGTTAAACTGACTGGTCTGTAGTTTCCTGAATTGTTCTTATTCCCCTTTTTACAGATAGGCACTATATTTGCTTTTTTCCAGTCTTCTGGAATCTTCCTGTCTCCCACGATTTTCCAAAGATGATAGCTAAAGGCTCAGATACCTCCTATCTGCCCTAAAATTTAATTGTAGTCCAGGTCTAGATCTTAATAAGACTGCACAGTTACATATGCTGAATGTGGATCATGTTTATTCCATATTCACATGCAAAACTGTATACAACTGACTTTATAAAAATGCATCAAGGATTGGGAATAGTTGGTCAGTAACTTGTACCAAGATATCTAGGTCTAATCCTGAATAGGTAATCCTATGGAAGCTAGTATATCTGGGCATTTTAGCAAGTCCTGATAATTCAGCTTTAAACAAGGGTAAGGGTAACAAATTTCTTACAGGTACTGTCATATCTTACACACACAGCCCATGGGGCTCTCTGGGCAGGAAGTTGGCTGGCGGGGGGGGGGAGGGGGGGAGGTTGTGATACAATACCTGTAAGAAATTTAAGTGTGGAGCAGAGTGCAGAAGTCTGGCAAGTGTTGGAATGGGGAGAATTCAGAGCAAGGGGTGTGGATGTGAGGGGGTGCAGGAGTCAGGGTTGGAAGTTGAGGAGGAGCAGAGGGCAGCAGAGGCTCAGGGCTAGGCATTAGATGTGGAGGGCTCAGGGCAAGACGCTAGGTGGTATGTGGAAGGATGCTGGAGTCAAGACAGGGGGCTGTGTGTGGGGGGGTAGGGTGGTGAGAGCTCAGAGCAGAGTGCATGGGGAAGGGCAGCGATGTGTGAAATCCTCCTCCAGAGAGTCATACCAGGCTGTTTGTTCTTTCCCTTCCTTCCCTCACAGGGAGCAAGAACAAAGTGTGTAGCTCACCTTCCCCCAGCTCTCTGCGGCCCAAGGGAGAGGAATACAACAAACTGTGCACTTTCCCCTCACTCTCTGTGAGGAACAGAAACACTTGAGGCATCCCTGAATGCCCTCCCCACCTAAATTACCCCTGAGGGTGGGAGACTCAGGGTTGGGGCAGTCCCAGCTGGCTCTTTTCACTTTATGCTTACTGTGGCAGCCTGTAGCAGAGTCCTGGGAACTGGACTAGGAGGGCATCATGCTGCCTCCTGAAGCAAAGCGCTCAGCCAGCCAGCTCCTTCTTACCTGAGCCGTGCACCAGCTTACTTTCACCTACAACAAGAAGTCCTATGGCACCTTATAGACTAACAGATATTTTGGAGCATAAGCCTTCGTGGGCAAGGACCCGGTTCCTCAGATGCCACAGGACTTCCTGTTGTTTTTGAAGATACAGACTAACATAGCTACCTCTCTGTTACTTTGACCTGTGGCTTTAAAGGGAAAGGTTACTGGAATCCTAGTTACACACTGACTTTTTTGTCACTTCCCTCAGGTGACTCAGCTTTCCCTGAAAGCAAACCCAAAGCTGAGACAGAAAGGAGACTTCCCCCCCTCCATAAAATTTACTTTTTAAATGAAACTTCTGTTCTTGAGACCAGCTGCAGTGGAAGATTATTGCCTCGCATAAAGCGTGCGCTAGCAATTTAGGGGGAGCTTACCTTTCGCAAGACATTAACTTGTAACTGTTTAGGCACTGTCGTGTCTACATCCACTGTAATAGATAATGTACTTAATAACTTGGATACTACAGTGCGGGGCCTAGAGCTGTTAAGTGCTATATGGCGGGGTAGGAGCTGCAATTAGCGTGCCTGGCAGTTTTCTCTCCAGGGAGGGAGCTGTGTGAGGCTTGCTTCTACGAGGTTTCCTCTGCTCCCTGAATAACGCTACCAGGGCACCCAAGGAAGGCCTGCATGGTGCTCTAAGGGCCCCAGCCCTGCCTGCTTCGGGGAAGAGGCGCTCTGCTGTGCTCCACCTCCCAGCGTCACCGCGCGGTAAAACGACAGGCAAGGGCCTGCTACCTCTTCCGCCCTGCTGTCCTCTTAGGCTGCCGTGCAATCGTTCGCTCCCCTCAGCTAGCGCCTTCTTGCCTACTGTCTCCTACCTCAAGTATCCCCGCCCCGGAGCAGCTGAGCTGCCCTGACAGCCATACCGCCACCCCTCACCCACCAACTGCGCACTCAGTCGAACCCGCCTCCCCTATCCTCTACAGAGCTCACCCAGTTCCTCTGCGATTGGCTGGGCGCCTTGTCTGTCTGGCGCTGCCCTCTCCCATTGGGCGAAATCATGGCGCGGCAGCTCTAGTCCCCGCCCCTCCCGGTGCGAGCATTTGATCCGAGCGAAGAGTAAATAGAAGCAGGAACCCAAAATGGCGGAGTCTTCTAGTCCCGTTCGCGGCGCGGCGCCGCCGGAACAGGAGTCGTTAGGCGCTAGGCTACCCCCGGACGCTAAGGCTCCTCGGGGTCCGCCGCCGGCCGCCAAGAGGCTGAAGGGAGCTGACGAGAAGGGCCTGAAGGGCCCCAAGCGCGTCAACGGCGAAGGGGGCGGTAGCGGCGGGAGCAGTAGGCAGCCGTCACCGTCACTAGCGTCGGGCTACAGCAGCCCTAGCGCTTGGGGCTTTGCGGCGCTTCCCGCCGTCCCACCTGTCGGCGGAGGAGGCTTCGTTTTACCCCCTCAGCTGCCCCGCAAGCTGTTGCCGGCCACCGTCTTGCTCCCGTCCCCTTCTCACCAGCACCGACACCACAGGCACCGGTTGGAGCCGGCCGCCGTCGGGGGCGACAGCAGCAAACCCAAGAGGCCCAAGGAGAAGAGGGACAAGGAGAAGAGGAAGCACGAGGCCCTTTCGGCCGGAGGCGGGCTGAGTGCGGCCGGCAGGGAGGAGAACGGCGAGGTGAAGCTGCTGTTGCAGAAAGGTGGGTGCCCGGCGCTGCGATCTGCGGCCCAGTGACTGATCCCTCAGCCACCCCCAGCTGCCAGTTTCAACGCAGATGTTGGCATGGGGCGATCAAAGAGGGATGGGCAGGGCCTGGAGAAGGACAGGAAAGAGACTGCGCCTCGGGGCGGGGGGGGCGTGGTTGGCAGGTGGGGCTCTCCTGGGCATGGCCTTTGGGTGTCCCTGAAGGCGCTGGGCTGGGAGTATGAAATGGTTATAATGTGGAGTTACGCTTTGATCGAAATGGCTGCTTCCCTTCCACCAGGTAACCACGTCGGCTTGTTAACAATGTCTGTAAGGGAGTGTGCCCGCCTCCAGCCCCGACAGCGGAAGGGGCTGGGGATCCTAGGCTGGTAGTGCACGTTGGCTGCAGGGAGACACTATAGCTGTTGTGTAGGCTTTGTAGAGAAGACGGCAGCAACAGAGCCTGTCAAAAGAGGGGGTGTGGAATTAGCTATGGCGTCAGCTGGAAGCTGACAGAGGCCTTAGGTTTTCATACCTATTAGGGAAATAAGGGTGGCTAGTGGTTTGAGACCATTCATCAAATGAAACTCTTCATGCTATTGCAGTGGAAATGATGAGTATTCCAAGAAGGTATAGGCTACAAATGCTTTCCTGTAACAGATGTTTGTCTATTAATTTTTATGGGCTTTACCATGCAGTGGCAGAGAATACTGTGTACATCTAAACATTTAGAAGGTGGCCAGTGATCATCAGCACTGAATGTCTCTTCAAAATCCTTTGCAGGGGACTACCAAAATAAAACTTATGAGAGGTCTCAAAAGAATCTTAAGGTGTTTTGGGCTAACTTAAGTGGATGAACTTAACTATGGGGAGGCTCTCCTCTAATCTTTCATTTGGAGGGGTGATAGATGTAGTTGGCTACTTAAAAGATAAAAGTATTACATGAATTTGAGGGTTTACAAGCACCACTTCTCATGTAGAATGAGAAGAACATAGTCCTAAACTTTAGGAATTGCTTTTTTTTGGCTAATGCGCTAGCAGTCTAGGGTGCTAGATTAGTTTTTAGTTAGAACTTAAAGCTGTTTTAATAATTACACTTTGTATTAATATATTTTAATCATTAGTATTAGGCCTGGATCCTGGAAAGACTAAAAACATGTGCAGCTTGGATTTGCTTTGTATATCAGTCCTAAGCTTACGGTTACATGTGTGTGGAGGATTGGGGCCTCAATTGCTAGAAATTTCTGTCATTAAATTAGTGAACCAGACACTTAGTTGTTCAGTAAGTAAAATACTTAAGATTAATTATGAAGACTCCTTCCCCCGCCCCCCAAACTCCCACCATGTTTTAAAAGGTAATTCTTCACATAATTGTCTAATAGAGATGAAGTCCTGTCTGCTTGCTAGGAAAATGGGTACTAAGTGACACCCAACAATGTCTATGCTACACAGTTATGGGGGAACAAATTTGTCCATATTATTAGTATTGTCACAAGCATACATGCTTTTGTGGAAATAATGTTGCAATAGCAAGATAAAAAGTTTCTAAGTCTTTAAAAGATTGCGATAAAAATGTTTGAGAGGTAGCTGAGTTAGTCTGTATCTTCAAAAACAAGTCCTGTGGCACCTTATAGACGAACAGATAATTTGGAGCATAAGCTTTTGTGGCAAAGACCCGCTTTGTCTCATGCATCTGACAAAGTAGGTCTTTGCCCATGAAATATTATGCTTGAAATTATCTGTTGGTCTATCAGGTGCCTCAGGACTTTTTGTTTATAGAAACGATTTGTGTGACATGAAACTGAGTCTTCTTGAAAATATTGGTTGGCCCTTTATTTGAGATGCAGTAGCAATAGGTTTTCACTGGGAAACAACATGTAATATATGGACAAGCAAAAGTACTTGAGATTTGAACTGTAGAGCCTGTGAACATTTGTCCTAACCTTTCAATTATTGCTTGAAAAATCTT
The DNA here is from genome assembly GCF_033958435.1 of Carettochelys insculpta. Lineage (NCBI taxonomy): Eukaryota > Metazoa > Chordata > Testudines > Carettochelyidae > Carettochelys > Carettochelys insculpta. The sequence continues at coordinate 356,546,341 of NC_134137.1, forward strand.
TGCACTTTGCTGAGTAAAACTTTGCAAGGCAAATGAGAGACAAAATATATCAGTTTTATCGGAGCATTGCAGTTTTTTATTTTTTATCTTTAATTTTGTTCTTCTTTCTGTCATTTCTAACTTTCTAAGTGTGAACTTAATTTAAGATGAAGCTGTGTCATTGTCCTGAGTTTGTAGACATACTACTATCCTTTGGCAGCATTTTGAAATTAACAAGGTTGGTCACTTTCACATTCTTGGTATTCAGAACATCCTGGACAGTATTGAAACAGAAAATTTCATATTTACTTGAGGAAAGTTATGAGTATTAGCAGAGGCACATATATACTGGAATTACAAGAGGGAGAAGAAATCCCAAAAGAGATTGAGGGGGATGATATAGTGGTACAAGAGTATTCTTTAAGCCCTGATTTTGATGTTGTGGGGATGGGGATAAAACACCTCAAGGGATGTCTAACATGCTTTCCAAGTCTTGAATTCTCCTTGTGTCATAGCAAACTAATGGTATAACTAGGGATTATGAAGCTCAATTTAAAAAGGGAAAATTTAGCTTCTGTGTTAGTGGTTCCCAAATTTTCCATACTACTGTGCCCTTTCAGGAATCTGATTTGTCTTGCCTACACAGGTTTCATATCACTTAAAATATGGGTGGGGCATCTCTTTTGTGTTGGGGTCCACTGACCTCCAGACAGTTCCTTTGGGGGCCACAAAGCAAGTGAAAAGCATGCATGCAAAACAAAACTTCGTAAATGTGATCCTAATTGAATTAAGACACTTACCTTACTACCTTCAATCTCTACCCAAGAGCAGAGGGGGACAGAGGCTAGTAGACTTTTTATGGGGTCCACCTAGGATCTGAGGTGGGACCAGAAATGAGAGGTTTGTTGCATCAGAGTTGTTGCCAGGGAACAGGATGGGGTTGGGTATGTGGGGTATCAGTGGGAAGTAGGGTGCAGGAGTTGGTTGGGGGCCTGGAAGGAGTGAGTGCAGGAGCAAGCTGAGGTGGGATGAGGCATCTGGGAGTAGGGGGTCTGGAACGGAGGGAGGCACAAGAGTAGCAGGTGGGAGTAGAGCATAGAAGGAGAGGGGCAGGGGATGAAGGGTGCAGGCTCCTACCAGGTGTAGCTGGGGTCGGGGGCTTCATGTGGCCTTTCGTGTTGCAGGAAAGTACCCTCCTCCCTGCCAGCACTGCACGCTACCTCTCCCATTGGCTGTGATGAAGCTAATGGGAGTGATGGGGGAGTGTCATTGCCTGCATACAGCACTACCCTTTGGCACCCAAAGCTGCTTCCCCCTGCCAGTCAGAGCCCACAGGCTGGATGCAGCCATGGCTTGCTCAGGTCAGGCCAGTGAGGTTGGGAATTCCCCCATAGTGGTGCAAGCCAGGTAGCACTGGAGATGCAGGTATGGGTCCTGAGCACCAGTGCAAGCTCATGCCACTGCTGGGTGAAGGAAGGCAGTCCACAAGCCTCACAGTCTGGATCCAGGCAAACCATAGACTAGACTTACATTCTGTGATCATCATCCTGACTTTTAGAAGTACTTGCTTATAGTATTGGACATAAAATACGCAAGAATTACAGCACTTTAGTACTGAAAAATTGTTCTTTTGTTTTTGGCATATAAAGTCAATTGGAATAGAAGTATTTGTACTTTAAATTTCAACCTATAGTGTATATAAAGCAATATAAACAAACGACTGCAAAATTTCAGTTTGTACTGACTTTGCTAATGCTTTTTAATGTAGCCCGTTGTGGAACAAAGTCAGATATCTCGGCGAGTTGGAAGACCTCTGTGCACCATTAGTTGAGAACCGCTGCTGTATATAATAAATTTCTGACCTGTGTTGTCACATTGTGCTCTGTTTTTTAGATGCTTAAAATTAGGTTGGAAAAGGCACTAACTACTAACTGTACTCTAAGGAATAATCCTGAACTGGGAGGGAAATGGAAGATAGAAGTCTCTCTTCCTAATTCCAGCATTTTTTTTAACGTGTATCCAGATAGTCTTTTTGGGAATGTTGCTGAATTCTGCTTTGATCTGTTTTATTGGAGAAATGGAAAATAGCAGTTGACTGAGAGATAGACAGAGCACTGGGGCTTGGTTTTATTAAAATGATTTTAAGATAATTAAGTGTAATACTAAAGATCTAAATATACCTGATGAGCAAATCTTGCAGTCTTTATAAGTGGCATGAGTTTGTGAGCATGTAAAGAAATTTTTCACCTTGTCACAGTTATCAAGAAAAGTTGTCTTTGCAAATTATTCTCCATGTCTGTTGGCAGTGGCCTCTCCATGGTCCTAATTTGTTGTGCAATTAGTGGATAATTATATTTTAAATGAGAAATTTAGTATCTTATTGATATTTTAAAAGTCAAATGATTTTTATCTAACCTGGTAAAAGCATAGAATGACCATCCTCATTTTTTTCTGAACAAAACTGAAAAATTGCCATCATCCTAAAGCAATAAAACAGATACAGAGGTAAAATTTTGGTGACTCAATTCCATGGCCAAGGTTGACATGATCTTTGAGGAAAATCTTGTAGTAGCCAAATGGGCACAGGATTCTGCAGTAGAATGCCATACTGTCAAGAAGAATATAATCAAGATGTCAAAATGATGCAACTGCCTTGCATTTTAAAAATCAAGAGACCTGGACCATAAAAAGGTTACCTTCAGAAAGCATATGTGTTTTCCTGTAGCTTTATTCAGATTTACAGTAGACTTCCTTCATTTAAGAAAAAAATTTTTCTTATGTGGATTTAAGAATCGCCCCACACACTCTAGGTTCATCAGCCAATACAAACCCCCCAGCCGGAAGCTGCTTCCTCAGATAATGTCTACACTTTAGTGAAAACCTGTAGCTGTCCCACATCAGCTCACATGGGCTGCAGGGCTGCTTCACTGCAGTGTAGAATTTGCTATGTTGTTATTAGAGAAGACAACTTTCAACTGCTTTCTGTCTTCCTAGTGACCCTGACTACTATTGGTGAATTTGTAATATCTTTTGTAAGCTCATATATACATTGTTTGCCTACTGGTCAAATGACATAAATTGGTTTTCAATTGGTTTTCCTTTCACATGCTCTCCATTCCATCCTTAGGAGGTGGGTAGAGAAGATTACAAAAAGTGACTGTTGAGTGCTGTGGTTTTACAATTTGGATATTCTCTTTTTTTTTTTTTTTTAAGCTGCTGTGGCTTGTGGCATACCCTTACTATGGATGTTAAAGTTTATCTGCCTAACCAGTAAGCCTCATCCTAAATGGATGAGGCTTACCAGTTATAGTAAACCGGTATGGGCTCTGGGGGGAGAGGTGGCCGGCATGGCTGGAGCACCCCAACATTCTTGGGGCTACTGTGAATGGGGGCTGCTTCAGTATTGCTGGGATGCTCTGGGCTGAAGTGGCCACTCCTGAACCTGTTTACTTGATTAACTGTTACTTACTCTTTAACCAGTTTTAACCAATTAAATGAAATTGAACAACCTTAACTCTTACAGTGATACTAATTATAACTTATACATTTTAAAATTATTTACATATTTGAAACTTATATACTGGTGAGAGTGTGTGTGTGTGTGTAAGTAATATATAGGTGTATGCAAAGCAGTGATTCCTAACCTTTTCACTAGTGCAGACCCCCCAGTTACCCCCCCATTTGTGGACCCCAATTCTAGCCACTATGTACACTTGAATGAGAAAGGAAGCCATAACAGATTTTTTGGACAGTGATTAACTTTGCAATTTAACTTATTTTCTATGTTTTTTATTTTTTTTTTTCAGTCCCACTGCAGTACCCTCGCAGATCCTCAGGGTCTGCAGTCTCCAGGTTGGGAACCACTGAATTCTAAATCATATTAACTTACAGTCAAAATGGTCAATATTACAAGTCTTAGTCAGTAATAATGAGCCTTGCAGGGTCCTAGAGCCTGGCTGCTATCTGTAGCTTGGAAGTCTACATTGCTGTCAAACAGCCCTGCAGACCAAGTCAGCTGATGTGGGCCAGCTGCAGGCTTTTCACTGCAGTATAAGCATTACCCTGAGGGAGCAGCTTCTGGCTGGGGCTTGTGTTGGCCGAGGAGCCTGGTGAATGTGTGTGGTGGTTCTTAAATCCACATGAGATTTCTTTACCATCCCCCAGGCTTTCTGCTTTCCTTGTCCTTATAGAGATCTAGTAAGGCAGGGATTCCCAGCCTATGGGTCACCATTAGATTTTCTAAGTTTCACCAGTTGGGTGGTTCTGAGCTGCATGTGGCTCTTTAAGGGGCCATTTGCAGCTGCTGCTGCTCACTCCTCTAGCTCCCAGTCCTTGCCCTGCTGCGCTGAAATGGAACTCAATTTAATTGGTTTAATGGCTGTCAGGAGGGATCCAGCTGCTAACTCAATTAAACTGAGTCCCATTTCAGCATAGCAGGGCAGAGAACTGCCAGTGCTGCAGGTGGGGAAAAGAAGTAGGAGGGCTGTGGGGAGCCACACAGAGGTGGCGGCCTGGTGAAGGAGCGGTGGGGGGCAGCAGCGGTGCTCATGTGAGGTAGGTAGGGGCATGGTTTGGGGCTGTGAGAGGTTTAACCTGGGGGGCAGTTTGGGGCTGCAAGGGGTTTAAGCCTGGGGGTGGGTGGGGGGAATCAAGATTTATAGAATTGCCTTAGGTCACGAAGTTCTACTGAATTATCAAAATAGGCTGCTGTCTCAAAGCTTGGGGACTGCTGTCCTAATGTATTTGAAAGAGGATCCTTGCTTCTGTGGCCCTTGAGTGGGAGGTGAAATGACTGATGTGGGGGGAATAACTGGAGGAACACTGTTCCTTTGTTTGAGACTAGTGCACATAAAGTGGTGCTTTTTTCATCACAAACTGCCTCTTGTTCACACACACATGAACTTCTGTCTGCTTATCTTGTTAACTAAATTAAAATTAAGCCATTTCAAATTAACTTAACTCAGTTTTGCTGGAATTCAGTTGGTGCAAGATCTAAGTGGATGCATTGCCATTCCAGTATAACTGTTTCAGTTGGAGTTGTTTTCTACTGCTGTCTCATGCTGTGATGGCTCACTTCTGAAGTGAACTGTATGATAAACTATGTACACTCCACAGTTCTGGAGGCAGGGTCCCCTGTATCAGATATCCTGTATTTTCACCTCCTCCCTTCCACCCTCAAATCTGTTTTGCTGGCGTATGACCATGCTGTGTTTAGTGACCGAGAGATAGCCATGTTAGTCTGTATTCTGTCAAAACTAAAAAGCAGTCAAGTAGCTCTTTAAAGACTGACAAAGTAATTGATCAGGTGATGAGGTTTCATGGGACAGACCCACTTCTTCAGCTCATCACCTAAAAAATTATTTTGTTAGTCTTTAAAGTGCTACTTGACTGCTTTCATGCTGTGTTTGAGTGACTCAGATTTATTGCAAGGCACAAGGCATTAGTAGTCCCATGTAATTCCAAGTGGTCTTGTAAAGAGGTTCTTGCACTTAAATTTTGCTGAGAGGGGAAGGGAAGAACACATCCAGTATGGTCTCTCCAGTGCTCCCTGAAATGCTATAAAATACATGGAACGACAAGGCCTCTGGAAGTATGTGCACTATATATGTATGTTGGGAGGGTTTCAATTTTTGTTGAAAGATTTCTTTAATCCCACAGGAGGAAAGAACTTCCAAGTTTTAGATGGCCTCTTGGCTCTCAGCGTGAGCCTTGCAAAGCTTGGAAGTCTTTTTTTATGGAAGGGGAAAAAAAAAAGCCCAGTGCCTCTCTAAACAGGGGGTTATATGCTGAGCAGCCCTTATGAGAAAAGGGATTAGAGATATTTTAAATTAAATATTAGGGTTCTATCAGCTCTCTTATGGCTTAATTAAAAATGATGCGGTTTCTGTTACTTGACATACTTCTGAAAAGAAGTTTTTAATAACTTTTGATGGGTAAAGATACTGTTCAGAATTACAATAGAGGACCACTGTAATGCAAGCACAGTGAAGAGGTTTTTCCTCCTTTCTTTGCTACAAATTGGCATCATGTTATAAGGAAATCCTGTTTCCCTGCCATATTCAAATGCAGCTTAATTCAAGACCCCCTACTAATGTTTTTGGTGTGTCTTGTGTGGTGTGGTTTTTTGTGGTGAAAAGACTATCTGCTAGTCAGTACTGGCAAGCTAGATGGGGTCCATCTCACCATTTCCTTGGTCATGTGGCAGTAGCTTCCTCCTTCTGTCGTTGTAGTTCTCTCAGAATTTGTCTTAAGGTTTTTGGTGGGCTTGCCCAACGGAAGTAGAAAAGGAAATGGAAATTGCAAAAGTTGGGTTATTTCACTGGGGGATCTTGTCTGATGATCTGACTTCCCACTGATTTAGGGAAAATAAATTTTATTCTTTTCACACTCTGTGGAATTGGTAGCATGCCTGTATTCTGGTTGTGATGGTTCTAATTTAACACTTTCTCCTTTCATTTTCCATTCATTTCCTTTGTCATCTTATTCTGTGTGATGCGTCATTTGGACACTTCTTGACTCCTTTTGACTGAAATAGGAATTGGTGATCTTATTTCACTTTCAGAATCTAGATAGTGGGAATTTTCTCAGACTTTTCCAGTACAGCTCTCATTATCAATCTTCTAGAAACTTCTGATCAACCTTCTTACAAGTCATTATTTAGCTCAGTAGATTGACTAGTAGTGATCAGCAGGATATATTTAAGTGCATGTGGGGTGGTGGAGCTTCCAGACATACAGAAATTTACTTTTGAAATACAAAACTAAAGCTGAAAGAATCTTCACTTGCAGAGAAGAATTGAGAGAGTTTTTACTTCTCTTGAGGGCAAATCCTGTTCCTATTTTGTTCCCACAGAGTTGTCTTACAGGTTTTCTTTTGTGGAGTAAGATATAAGGGGATAGGATATGGAGAGCATTCATAGAGGTGCACACTAGAATCCAGTTCTGCATGCTACAGTGCAGCAGAAACTTGGGCTGAGGTGATTGATTGCTGTACAAAATAATTGATCGTTCTTCTGCACATAGTTAAGGCACAAGTGGCATAGTCGTAAGTCCTAAAATTGGAGTTGCTGGTCTTGTTTTCTGTGCAGGTACAGGGTCCTGTTTTCCTCCTTTCTCAATCCCTGCTAGAACAACTTTTGGGCCTTAAGTTTGTAAATTCATACCCCTCTCCAGGCTAATGCCTGCAGATTTAAAAAAAATAAACAGAGCATTGGTATAAATTTTTAGAAGTCCTGCTTTAGAACCATGAAGGCTAGACCCTTATCTTTTAAATGAAAGCTTAAATTCTTCAGAAACGTTAGGGTGTTTTACTTATTTGCCGTTGAAAAAAATTTTCAATAGTGTGCGCATCCAAACTGCAGATCTCTTGGAAGAGATCTGCTTGTTGGGAGTGTTCTTTTGTCATCCCTGTACACCTCGTTCCATGAGGAAGAGGGGATGTCTCAACTGAGGGGGTGTTCCTGACATTTGGCCCCATATGGACGGGCCAAATGCTAGAAAAAGCTTCTCCTGATAGAACTGTCACCAAAAGATATACACAAATTGCACACTGCTGTTTGCATCTTCTGTTGACAGTTCCTTGCAGTCTACACACAGCCTAAGGGAGAATTTCCTTGTTCCGGAAATTCCCCTGCCAGTAGATACATTTCCAGTTCCAAGTTCTGTTTGTTCAGGATTCTGTTCTTGCTCCTTAAAGAAACACCAGCCAAACCTTTAACTCTTCGAATAAGAAGAAAAAAAAACTTCCCGTATTCAAAAAATGCTGCATGTTTTGTTTGCATAAAAGCCCAGGAGGCCTGCTCTTCTGTGTTTGTCTGAATTTCGCATATGCCGGTGTGTTGCAAGCTTTGAAGGAGCGTTCTTAAACTCTTTAACATTCCTGTGTATCTACGTAACCAAATAAATATGGATGTTTTGAGATTGTTTTTTTAAAAAAATATTAGTATTAAAATTGATAGGGACTGACTAGGATCAAAATTCTACATACTCTTATTTTTATCACATTGATTGTCCCTAATAATAATTTGGTAAAGATTTCACCTAATGTGCAATGGCAGATCTTCTTAAATCAGAGAGAGGTCAGAGGAAAGGTACTTGGAATGTAATCTTTGACTGACTTCTGTTATAGGTTGCCATCTGGAAAACTAATGCTATATTTCTACAGGGTCCTAAAGCTTGTTGATCCCAATACTATACCAGACCAGTTAAATTTCTCTTGCATTATCCTGTGGATACTGTAGCGAAACAGTGGCTGCTGCCATTTGTTTGGGTGATTATGCTTTCAAGACAGGGAAAATCTGTCAATATGCATAACTTGTTTTATGAAAATTTTATTTTGAAGCGTGATGTATAGAAAGCACCTGATAGTCCTTGGTCTAAATTATGCAATTTGGAACAGGATGGTCCCTCCAAATTCACATTGCTGGAAGCCCATGAGGAAATTGTTGATACCAGCAGTGTACTTGGTTAGTAGATTAATTGCAGTCTTTTTCCAGTATTAAATTCTTGTATAAACAAAAATTACCCACTCCCTATCTTTAAAAAAAACAAAATCCACACACACACCTTCTCCCATCTTCCACACCCAAAATAAGAGCAGGCTTGTTTGATTTGGAGAGGGTCTCTGCATTTCTTATTTAATTCTGAGTAAGTTTAGTAGCTAGTTCTTGGTTTGTGGGTTGGGAAAGAACATTTTCTCCCAATGGGATTCTTTTATCTTTGGCCAACTTTGCTGAATATGCTGTTAAATAGTCATTTCTTGTTTGAACTGATTGCATTTCAGTGGTTGATGTAGCGTTTAGATATTATTATATAAAATAGAGCTTGAGGTTTGTATCAACATGAATTTGAAACTCTTGTGTTCTTCACAAATGGTGAACATGCAAGTGTATTGTGCAACTACTTCAGCCTAATACAACTAAACTTTATACTCCTTCCATTGTGCATTTTGTATGTGCCACATTTGACAAACTTTTTTTAAATGTTCAAAAATAGCCCCTCTAAGACCTCCAAAATAGATACACTAGTTTCCAGACCAATTGTTAGTCTGCACTTTGACACCCAGGTTCAGTTCCTTGCTCAGCCTGAGACTTCCTGTGTGACACTGGACAAATGGCTTAGTCTCTATCAGTTTCCCATCTCTTCCCTGTAGTGTGAAGTTCTTCAAGGATTGTATGACACAACAAAGACTATATGGTTCCTAAATAGATGGCTAGATTGATGTTTTCCCATGCAATCTTTTTTGCTTTAGAAATTCTGCCTTGAGAGACATTCATATCCCATAGTAAAAGGATTTATAGCCATATAAATAAAAAGAAAACAAAGAAATGGGACTGCTAAATACTGAGAATGCGGTTGAGATTAAAGATGATTTAGGCATGGCTCAACACCTAAATAAATACCTTGTTTTGGCTTTCAGTAAGAGTAATGACTTTAGGGATAGTGTCAAGATGGCTGGTGGAAATGCGGATATGAAAGTACCAATTTGTACATCTGATGTGGAAGTCAAATCAGGCTCCTAAAAAGAAGTAAATTGAGAGAGGATGGGACTGGTCGTCACTTCCAAGAATATTAAAGGAATTGGCATATGAAATTGCAAGTCCAATAGGAACAATTAGTAACGAATCTGTAAATTCAGGGATTATACACTTAGGACGATTGCTTATACGCTACCAATTTTTAAGAAAGGGATAAAGTGATATGGGAAACTAGAAGGCTGCTAGTTTAAAATTAAGTGCATGCAAAATCTTAAGACAAATTTTGAAAGAAATAAAGAACAGAGGAAAAGTAATTGCAATAAAATATAACGTGGTTTTACAAAATATAGATTGTGCTAACCTGTTTTTGCCCTTGAGAAGAAAATTAACCTTTATTGAAATGCAGTAGCTCTAATCTACATGTGTTTCAGTAAGATATTGATATAGCTCCACAGGAAAATTACTAGTTACTCACATTAATCTCCATTTTTTCCAATGTATTACAATGGGTAATATGAAAAGGTGAACTGTCAAGCTGGAGGAGGGTTACATTTGGAAAACATTGAAACTTGTAGAAATAGAAGTAAGATGAAATTTAATGATGCAAAATGCCATGTGCTCTTAGAGATTGACAACAGCAATTTTTACTTTAAGCTGGGGATATATCAGTTGGAAGTGACGGAAGAAATACTGGGGTGCATACAGGAAGACTATGAGTAGGACTTTGTTTCTGTCTGGAGGTCATAGAAGTCACAGATTCTGCGACTTTCTGTGACCTCCATGATTTCTGTAGCAGCCAGTGTGCATTACCCCGGGGCTGCCCAGGCATCTGACTCCAAGAATAGCTATCCAGCCATTGCTGGAACAGCTTTGCAGTTAGCTTCACTGACTGCTGGCAGCTGATGGCTCTGCTTCCCCTTGAGCAGTGGATCTCCAAAGCTCTCCTCCAGCAGTGACCCCCTCCCCTAAGCTTTAGTCAGGGGTATTTATAGTAAAAGGAATAGGTTACGGGGTGTGAATTTTTGTTTATTGCCTATGCCTTGTGCATGACTTTTACAGAAATACCCATGGCTAAGTTGTAGCCTTTACTATGAGCCACTGATGCAATGCAGCTATTTAAAAAAAGCTGATGTGATCCTGTGATTCATCAGGCAAGATATTTTCAGTGGAGATTGGGATGTTTTATTGTTCTCTCTATGCTCCCTCTAATCTGTTTTCCATTGGTGTTCTAATAAATTTTTCTCAATTCACTGAAGCATATATAAATGTGCACCACCAGTAGAAACAAACATCTAGCTGTGGGTGCTCAGCTAGGTAGCATTTGACTTTCTCCTGAACTGCTGTCCAAGCACAGAGTTTACAGGGAGCACTGGTTAGTACCAATATAGAAAGCACTGTTGATCTAATTTAGAGTACAGAGTACAGTTCTGGTTTCCGGTGTTTAACAAAGATGAATTCAAATTGGAAGAAGTACTGTGATGGTGAGAGGAATGAAAAACTTACCTTTAGAGAGTAGATTGAAAGCTTTGCTTGTTTGGCATACTCAAACGAAAAACTGAAGGGAGTTATGATGATTTGGTATAAGTACATCAAAGGGATAAGTATTGGAGAGGGAGAGGAATTTAGCTTTCGTGGTAATACAGGAACAAATGGATATAAATTGGCCATCAACAAAGATCTGAAATTAGATGAATATCTCTTATCAGAGGAGTGAAGTTCTGGAACAGCCTTCCAAGAGGAGTAGTGGGGACAAAAATCTTAGGTGGCTTCAAGACTGAGCTTGATAAGTTTTTATGAAGGAAGTGATTGGATTGATTACATTGGAATATAGTTGATCTGCAACTACAGGGTAGTTACACTGGCCTGTCATTAGTCCATAACTAAATATTGTCTATGCTGGGTCTGTTCCTGATGGGGAAATATCCTGTGATGTGGATTTTTTTTTTAATTTAATTTTTTTGGGATTCGGGGACACTTTGTCCAGGATGTTGTGTGTCTTCTGTTTAGGTGGTAAACTCTATAAAACAGATGCTGTATGTAGACAGAGGAACAGAAGCCCTGACTGTGTGGAAGCTAAGCTCATTTAGGGCCTTTAGGCATTGGTGTGATAAAAATAATAAATAATAATGCTGAAAACTGGACAGAGTGAAACTTCCATGTGACAGCTTCAAATGTTTTAATCTCTACTGTTAGTCCATGTGGAAAGTTTTTACTACAGGTTCCACCTCCCCGGTTCAGCATGGTTGGGCATGATTGGTCCCAGACAAGAGAATTTGCCAGAACGGGGAAGGTTCCCTGCCATGGGTCCCCAAGCCACCCCTTTCCTCCACTGCTGGACTGCTTTTCCCCCACCCCCGGCTGTACTTGTCCAGGGCCTGGCGTGTGGCTGCTTCCGGACTACCACCCATGCCCTGGGGCTGCCAGGGGAAGCTGGTTGTGGCCTACACTGGGGATGCAGCTCCTCCATCCCTCTGTGGCTTCCTTGAGACCTGCAGGGCTGCCAGGAGAAGCCGAGGTTAGCTACATCCCTGGCCTTGGGAGGAGAGAGGGGGGCTTGTGAAGTAAGTCAGCTTCTCTAGTTCTGGCTCTAACCCAAGCCTGGGGGAGGAGGTAGAAGGAGCTTCTGGGGAAAGCTGGCTCCAGCCCATTGCTGATGACTCAAAACTCATGCTGTCCCTCTAGGGCTGCTAGAGGAAGATGGACTCAGCCTCATAGGGCTGTGGGGGAAAGTAATGGGTGTGCACAGGGAAAGTGACTGTACATGTACCTCTTAACGCATGCAGGGTGGCTGAGCTAAGATTGACACAGTTGGAAAGTCAGGATCAGAGGACTAAAGAGCAGGAAAAGAGTCCACAGAAAAGAAATTCATGAGGGAGGTGACACTGCTCCAATCCACAGCAGGAAACTTCACTCACAAGCTGGTCAAGGAGGATGCTGAGATAGGTGGTGTTGGTTAGGCCAAGGACTGTGGCCTGGGAAGAGCTACAGAGACATTGCCAGTGGGGGAATACCACGATGAGCTCTATTGGATTCTTAAAGGGATTGAGCCTGAAAAGGGCTAGAGGGCATTACTGGAAGATCACGTTGGATCATATATTATGGAAAGGGTTTGCTTAATTTTTCCACTTGTACAAAGTGTAACTCAGCCTGATGAGCATGGTAGGTGGGGGCACTGTGATTTGAGAAATGTAGGGAAAGGGCAGGCATGTACACATTTGATGAAGGTGATACTCATAAGAGGTGGGTGCCAGCCTATTACAGGAATAAATTTGTTTAAACTTCGGAGAGTTGTTACAAATGTCAAAGAGCAGTAGTGTTCTTCAGTCCCCATTATACTGTAGGTCGGAGTCAGCAACCTTTCCAAGGTGGAGTGCTGAAATCTGACCTTTTGACCTATATGCATGGTCAGAGTGCCAATGGTACTTTTTCAAGTCCCTAGTCCTACTTACAAGAGCCTCATTAATAAATAAAGATGCAGCACGTTACTGTTTTGGTCAGAGTTTGGCAACCAGAATAGCAAAAAGAGCCTTTTTTTTTTTTTTTAACTTGATAAAAACTCAATTCGAGAGATACAGTGCATGTGAATACGAGACAGTCCTTAATAAATAGTGTCAAACCATACTTTTCTGTAACCCCTATTTTAAGAACATTGCATACCTAATGTTTTGTAAATGTGATACATGTTTACTGCAGGACATTCACAAACTTAACATTCTTTTCCTCACACTTTACATGGGTGTATTTGTACTATTATCTCCTGACTTTCACTCCTGGACCCACTTTAATTATGCCCATTTTACTTAACGTTTAATTTCAACTTTCTTTTTTAAAATGCGTGTTGCCCTTCACAGCAGGAATGCCACAAGCTTCATTTTCATTTTCAAAATTAAGACTTTATTAGCAAAACACAGGTACGGTATTATATCCCGCAATGTGCATATTAAAGGGGGAGTTTTCCAGTGTTTCAAGATCACGTTGTTTGCTATTGAGATATTAGTTGTTCATTGTTGGGATTTTAAAGTTCACTGTTTATTGAAAATAATAACTTTCTTTTTAACTTTGTTAGTGTTGCTAGCCACAAAGAAGTCCTTTAAATAGCTGCATGTGGCTCCAGAGCCACAGGTTGCAGACCGTGGTTTAAGTGATGTTTGAGAGCATTAGCTGGTCTTTCGTTAATCCACAGACATTGAGCAAGCTCCTGGTTGCGTGTGGGAGGAGTGGCAGGGCTGAGCTCTTGCCTCACGTGCCAATGAAAATAGGCTTATGTACTGTGTGTGCTGGGGGTTGCTGACCTCTGGTGTAGGTTAATATGAGGAGAAGCCATATATACAGAGTGTGAAATTTTAAATCTGAATGGAATGTAGGTGTCCAAAAACTGGACATACTATAGACTGTGTATCATGTTGTCTCCTGTTGGCTGTTGAACAATGTTCCTGTGACAAACGCATCAGTAGTATACCTAAAATACATATGGAAAATACTGAAGTATTTAAAGTTCCTTAATGCTGTTCAGTGGGGAGAAACAAGCTGTGTCTATCGGACTCAATAGAAGTCATTTTAGGAACCACTGGAGCGGATACCTTTTTTTTGTTGATCCATTTTAACCTTAGTTTATTTTTAAGGCTCCAAGTGTGACTTTTGATGTGATATGGCAAAAATGTCAGACCTTGCAAATATATTTGCAGTATTTTCATAGAAAATAGTACTTGTTTTCTTGCATTTGTTGTTGGCATGTTACCTGAGGTCCTGTATAGCAGAACTTTCATATGTAATATTTTGTGTGCCTCTTGTGACATCATTAAATGTAGTATAACTGACAGTTTTCCAAAAGGCACTGGAACATCAGGGCTTAAAATGTTATTGGAATTTTTCATCACAGCTACAGTTTCAAAGTTAATGCTCATTTTCTTCACACAGTATTACAATTCAATCTTAATCCTTTGGAAAGAACACAATGGTACGTTGGGAGGAAAGAAACAAATATACTTTGACTATTTTGATCTCCATTGAATATTTTTTGTTTTTATTTTTGTATGTGGAGTGGTATTTGGGAAATTTAGTGTTCAATGATTAGTCTTTAATAGAACTGTTGTGTAAAATGTTGAAATAGTTGAGTTCATCACTACAATTTAAATGAGAATGTAAGGTAACTAAAATGTTGACATGCAGCATTTGTTATAGACTATAGGGCGGGAAAGGACAATGTTGTTAATTTTCTCTGACCTCCAGTATAAGCGAGGCCACAGGACTACATCTGATTTCTTGGTAGAACTAGAGTATGTGCTTTAAAAATTACCATTGGGTATCTCAAATGGATCTGAGGACTCACCATTTGAAAGAACAAAGCCAGTCATGTCATTGTGGAACAGGTGTATGAGGTTAACGAATCTTCTCGGGCAGTCAAGTTTTGACAGGATGATCCACAGGGCTTCTCTCGTGGTGTCAGACTCCTGGGTCAGGTCTATAAAGACAGCGTACAGATCCAAGTTCTGCTTTATGTACTTTTTCTGGACCTGATGAACAGCAAAGATCCATGTCACTGGTGCTGCAGCCTGGGTGAAAACCACACTGTGCCTCTGGTAGGTTCTCCTCTGAGATGCTGATGTTCAAACGGTTGAGGATGATTCAAGCCAAGATCTTCCCAGCAGTACAGAGAAGGGAGATGCCGCGGTAATTTGCAGTCAGCTTTGTTGCCCTTGGTCTTGAGGAGTGAGATGATGGTGGCATGCTTAAAGTCTTTGGGCATGTCTTCTTCCCAGATGCTGTTCAGGATGTTGTAAGAGACTTCAAGTGACACTGGTCCTGTCGCTTTGAAAATTTCAGCATCCATCCCAGGGGCTTTGCCAGAGCTGGTCTGGCTGATTGCCTTTTTGACCTCATCCATTGTAGGGGGCAGGTCACGACTGTCTCTTGTGGGTTTCTGAGGCCTAGGGCCCCAGGGTCGACAGTGGAGTGTCTGTTGAGAAGGTTGCTGAAGTGCGTTCTCCACCTATTGTTGATGCTGTTCTTCTCCCGCAGAAGGGTCATGCCATCTTTAGCCAGGAGAGGTGTAGTACTTGGCTCTGAAGGTCCATATATGGCTTTGATAGCGCTGAAGAACATCTTGGAGTTCTTGGTGTCGGCGTAGTATTGGACTTTTTACTCTCCCACCACTCATCTTGCATTTTGCGAAGTACTGTTTGCGCCTGGCTCTGAAGGTGTTTGAAATGATCGTGTTTGGAGATTGAGGACTGATCGTTTTGCCATAGCAGAAATGCGTTTTGCTTTTCCTCTAAGATCTTCATGAGGGCCTCGTCCTTTTCATCAAACCAGTCTTGGTGAACTCTCTTTTTCAGTCCTAGCATTGACTTGGTTGACTGTCACCAGGATTTTGAACTGGTCCCACTTTTGTGTTGGGCCTCCAGTCAGTGGTCCATGGAAAGTCAACACCTCGTCAAGGCAGGCTGCTAATTTCTCACGATGACCAGTATGTTGCAGCTTCCCGATGTTGGAGGGTCGGACAACCTTGAGATTCTTGCAGTGCGGTGGTGTGATGTGCAGCATAAGGACTGATCTGACGAGTCTGTGATCAGTCCAGCACTCAGCTCCCCTCATGATCTTAACATCTCAAATGTTCCGCCTGCGACTGATGATATAGTCAGTCAGGTGCCACTGTTTAGAGCTTGGTGAATCCATGGTGGTCTTGTATTTATCGGCTTTGCTGAGGAGAGTGGTGGTAATTGTCAGCTTGTTTTCTGCACACAAGCTCAGCAGAAGGCAGCCATTGGCATTCATATTACCAACACCATGATGCCCCAGCACCCCTTTCCAGGTCCTACAGTCCTTGCTGACCCTGGCATTGAAGTCACCCAAAAGGAGAAGCTTGTCACTAGGAGGAGTTGCTTTCACAAGCTGGTCAAGGTCCTCATAGAAACACTCTTGCTTTCTTGCTGCTAGTCAGTGTGGGGGTATAAGCGCTGATGACTGTAACGTGGCAAGAGGTGTTGAGGGGGAAACGGAGCTTGATCAGACGCTCACTGATGCAAGTTGGTAGGTCAGGAAGCTGGTGCAGAAGTGATGTCTTGATGGCGAGTCCCACTCCGTGGATTCTGTCTTCATTTTCTGGCCTGCCTTTCCAGAAGAAGGTGTAACCTCCTTTTGGCTCGCAGATGGATCCTTCCTCTGCCAGTCTAGTCTCATTCAGAGTGGCTATGTCAGCGTTATAACATCCCAGCTCTCTTGCTATGAGGGCTATTCTTCTCTCAGGCCTCATAGTATTCTCCCTGTCCTAGATGGTGCAAACATTCCATGCTACAAATATCTGTCTTGTCACAGTTTTTTCAACTGCTGTGAGGGTAAAACGGCCAGCTGCAGCATGCTGGCTATTTTGGGTTGGGACGAGCAATTTTTGGGACACCTTTTCTAGTCCCTTCCCTCATTGTGAGGGTGAGCAGTGCTGTTCCTAAAAAGACCTGCTCAGTCACGTTATATGCTACTGAACTCCTCTGTTGTCCCAGGGTCAGAGTTGAGCAATCAAAGTCCCCAGGCTGCCTACATGCAGGTTTGGAGCTGTCTCCCCCCAGTGGTCACCTCCACCTGCCGATTTGCTTCTCCGCTATTGCCCCAGGACTTTGAGGTAGACAGAAGTGATGATGTGCAAAGAACCTGTACAGGAGAATGTTTAAAGTGGAAAAGCCGTTGCACAGGGATAGTTCCGCTCTCTTGACCTCAGAAGCCTGGTTCCAGTGGTACGAAAAGTTGTCCCAGCTGGGACTTCCTAGGCTGCAGTGGATGGCCATGCCATCTTTGGTACCTTGTCATGCCCTTTGCTCTTCACAGAGCATTGCAGAACTGCCTTCCTGGTTGTTGGATCTTGCTGTTGAGCTCATCCATCCAATCTGCCAGAGCTGACTTTGCATGCTGGGATAGGTAATTCCCGATCTCACCGCAGGCTTCAGACCTGCCGGCTACCCTCACCTGTTTAGCCTGCCTGTTGAAGCCATTTATCGGGGCGTGGCTGCTGCATGCTACAGCTTCTTGGAGCCACAGGTGAGAGCTGGGTGCCAGGTGGGGACCAAAGGTGCATGAACTGCCCCCGAAGAGACATGACAAGTTCCCACACGAGAGGTGTTATCCCTCCCTGGACACCCCATACACCCCAGGGTTAGCTCAGTGGTTTGAGCTGCTAAACCCAGGGTTGTGAGATCAATCCTTGAGGGGGCTGTTTAGGGGTGTGGAGCAAATAGACCTTGAATAAATAAAATCTTCAAAGGAAGGTGATAAGTGGTCCTGTGAGGGCAGGGGGCTAGACTCAATGATGAAGATAGGTACTCAGTATATTAAGAATGAAAAACCAATTTCTGTACAGCAATTACCCATTCTTCTCATATCTCAAAACCATTTTAATTTTATCATGGGACAGGATCCTTTTCAATAGTGAGTATATTCTCAGAGGTTGTAGAGATAGTAGCTGCTCTACCTTCACTGAGAAGTTTTACTCTTGCCATATCTCAACAACTGGCTACCACTGTTGTGTTTTTTTCCATCCATGGACAGAATAAATTTTGTTTTTCACCAAGGCATGTGTGGATGTGTAGCACCAATAGAAACACACACTGCCAACTGTGGGTGGCTGGGAGTGCTCTGCTATTCAACTGGGTGGTACCTGAATCTGTCCCGACTGGCTGCCCAAACACGCAGCTTACAGGCAACATTGGTGGCTACTCAAGGAATGGTCTTATGAAGAGTACTGGTTTCTGCCCAGTAGGGTTCCCTCTAATCTTTTTCCGGTCATGGATGGAATAAATTTTATGTGCAGATGTGCACCACCAGTATCCAAAGTCATTGTGGGAGATTGCAGGGCTATTTTGGCTTATGGTGCCACCAGCGTGGGGATGACATCTTTTCTTTTTCACCGTTTTGTCATGGTGCTCAATTTTATTGCTAACATTCTTGGCTATCAGAAGCTTTCTCCTTGTGAGAAGTTGAGGTCATCCAAGGTGCTCAGATTAAATCCTCAGATATTAATGTCATGAAGGAGTTGTAAGGGAAGGATGCTTCTGGTGTTGGATTTTTGGCTCTGAGGATTACTCTCTCCTCAGATTTAATGAATTTTCAAGCTTACTGATATTCAGGATTGTCCAAATGCTGTTTTTTTTTTCATGTAGGCAAGGGAGGTGGTGATTTGGTTGTTTTACAGGCAAAGGTCCATGTTCTTTGCAAAATGTAGTTGTTGTGTTGATATGTGTACTCTGAGCTTTAAGGTACAGTGTGTCACTTTTTAAAAAACACATTTTTGTAAATAGTTTTATATTTCATAACATACCAAGCCACTGCTGTGTCCACCTTCAAGAAACTACTTAAGACAAGATTGTGCATAGGTGTTTATTTGTGTCCTATATTTACATTTTAAATCCATTCAGACTGTCTTCTCTCTGTTGCTAAACTGTGCTGTATATAGTGTACATCTCTGGTGCTTAATAAATAATGACTGAAAGGAGCTTTAGAGGTCAAGTTATGTAGCTGCATCTACAGGTTCCTAATGTGTTTGTCTCCACCTTTTAAAAATCCATGTATGTACAGACTGTTGTCAGCCCCATCCCCCTGTCACTTCATATACATTTGCAGAGTATGAATCTTGTGCTTTTGTGAAACATAATTTGTACGTAATATTAAGGTCAAGCCTCTAAGCCTCAGGATTGAATGCCCATCTGTGGCTGTTTTGTCTCCTGGGGAAGAAAGGTGTCACCTGGATTCCCTAAGTTAAAAAGAGCATGTAGGCCATAGCCTCCATGTGGGAAGTCCTCACCCTGAAACTCCCATCATCACTATACACTGATGCTGTGTCTAGGGAAACTGAGGCACCCACTTTGTTTACTGCAGGACAGTAGGAAACACATGCAATCTGACAAGGGGAATTAAATCCTCACACCCCACTTCGTGTCTCACTGCACTTTTAGTAATGATATAAGAAATAGTGTGTGTTTAGGAAGTACACATATACATTTTGTCCATCAGTTTCTTAGCTAGCGCTCTGATTAATATTATACAGTAGTGTCTTGATTTACGTGATGGTTGTGTTCTATCGACACTTGCGTAACTTGAATTTTGCATAAGTTGGCTGGGTGGCTTTTTCCCCTGGCGAGATGCACATTCTGCAGCTGGGGAAGCAACAGGAGCACCTTGGAACTCTTTTGAAAAGTAAGTCCTGGGGTTGGGGCCTGGGGCAGTTGGGGAGGGCTAAGCCTGGCCGTGAGTTGGGGCTGTGAGGGGATGACATGGGGTTTAAGCCTAGGGTGGGTTAGGGCTGCGGGGAAGGGGGGGTGCAGTTGAGCTGGAGTCGCGTGGGGGAACGGTTCATTGGGGAGGGGGGTGGGAAGGGAGCTGGAGCCCTGCTCGGGTGGTGAGCTGGTGGGGGGAGAGAGGAGAGTTGAACTAGGCCCTGGGCGGGGGGGGGAGTGTTGAGCCAGGGCCGGGGGGAGCAAGATTTTGAGTTGCACTTAACTTGTGTTAATGCGTGTTAAACACAACTCAAAATCGTGCATTTCAAGGGTTTACTGTATTTGAAAATGGGCCCTTTGATGCAAAAGCAGTTTGAGAGCCTCTGTCTTAGACTTTTATGATTACCTTAAATTTCTTTGTAATTTGGAAAAGGTTCTTGGTTACTTTTCTTTTTCTGAGTGGAACTACAAAACTTCAGTAGTTCTTCAGTTCTTTGTTTTACACAAGGGTAAAAATAAAGAATGAAACCTAGTAAATATAATCTTGAATTTAGTGGCATTACCATTTTTTAAAACATAAATTGATATTTTTTGGCTATTATCTTACCTGGTAAAGGAGTTATTCACGTTTTGGGTTCATAAATAACTATTCTGCATACGTAATGCTTCAGTTTTTTTTCTGAAAGCTTTAAATCACCTTGAATAATAACCGGCCAATAATGCGATCTGTGGCCCGTAGTTTAGTTTTGTCATCTTAGTCAAAAATCCTTTCAATTTCAGCTGAATTCAATGTGTTGAATGTGGAGTGGAGCTTAAAATATCTTAAACTATTGTCCATGCAAGTGCACTTTAAAATGTGGTACTACTTCAAGGGGTCTCTTCAGTCTTGTGCCAGAGAGCTCGAAATGGACCTCTCATGTTCCCTCCCTCTGCCTTTGTAGCGCTGAACATTTGAAGGATACATCTGTAAAAGGGGAATGTCACACACTGCCTCACTTGCCACTGTGGTAAGAGGATGACCAGGAACCTTACAAGGTCATTGGAGCTGGATTTATTAGAATAGATTAATTGCAATTCGACTGACATCTTTAATTATATAGTTAGTATTTTGGGTTCAGGATCTCATGCAGCCTTCATTCTGGTATGTTGGAACCAGAGACAAAGGAACCAGGGTTCCAGAGACATGCTTCTTGCTCAGCATTGTTTTGTTTTGCTTAATTAAAGTGATTTAATTTTTTCCCTTGCCCAATGTGCATCACTGTCACCATTAGAAACAAGTAGAGCTGCCTTCCTGTTGTGGTGTTGGGGAAGCTTAGTGGCTAAACAAGGGGTCAGAAACGTAGTGTATGAGACAGTTGTCCTCTGTACACAAGGCAGGAGCTGAGCCCCGCCTCTCCTCCCAAACAGCCTAGAGCTTGCTCAAAGTCATGCTGCCTGTAGATAAAAAAACAACCAGCTAATGCTACCAAACCACCACCTAAATGGTAAACTCTACATCTTTATTAATGAAGCTGTTAAAAGCAGGACTTTTGGTGACCTTGAAGTATCACCAGCACTCAGACTGTACGCAGAAGTAAAAGGGTCAAATTTCGTCACTCTGCATCAGAGAGGTTGTTGTCTGCTGGGCTAAATCTTTTTGCTTTGAAATGTATGGTCACTTAAGTGTAGGGACACCAGCTTCAGCTCTGCTCTCTGAGGGGATTAAAAGCCTGCAGTGGTGTCAGTTGCTATGAAGCCCCAAAGATTTACTCCTAGAGGAATTTTGCACCAAAAATTCAGAACACAGTATTTTTAAAATCTGCATATTTTGCCAAAATAATGCAATATAATCATGCCAGTTTCAAACAACTTGCCCAAGTATGTCTAACAATACAGACGGGGTGGGGGGGAAGATGATGGTATTTTTTTTAAATAGATTCCTTACTAGGCATATTAGTACAGAACTTTTTGTGGTGTTCATTTGAATTACAACACAGAACTGTGTGTTTGTTTTTTTTTTTGTATTGGTCCAAAACAATGCAAAGGCTTGAGGGAGTTGTTTACAGGAGCTGAGGGAGAGGGAAGGAGCCTGGTGTGAACTTGGAGGGTTATTGGATGGGCCTGGGAGAAGTATAGAACCAGAGGTAGGTTTCTTTCTGGCAGGCAGAGGTTGTTAGGGAGTTGAGGGAGCCTGCTGACCCAAACCTCCCTCACTGAACACATTTAAATAAATATTTAATCAGGCGTATCTGTACCTGTCTCTTTACCCTCCATGTAAAAGTGGCCTTTCGCCACCACCCTCATTCATCTCCTTGCTTAAGGCTGTCACCTTGTAGCTTCTGAGTGTGTCCCAATTTGTGGCCCCCAAAAGCCATTCTGAACCCCTTTGTTCATGCTGCTAGTTGTCCCAGTGCTACAGTGGACTCTGGTTGGCAAAACTTAGAACTGTAGAACTTGGACAGAATGTATTTTGTGTGGGGATTGGGAATTCTGCATTGGACATGAGTTCTGCACATGCTCAATGTACAGAATTCCTCCGTGAATAAAGATTGTTGACCCCAAGAGTTGGCCTCTGCTAAAAGAACCAGTCCTCAACAGCATTCACTTGTGGATCCACCATGTAACAAAGGGCAAAAATGTACAGCTCAGTCTTCAGAACTCAGCTGTAGCAAATGGTGGTAAATCCTCAGGCTGAATTTTAAAAAGGGGAAATTAAAACTGAATATTGAGAGAATCTTACAAGTAAGCACGAGTGTGCGATAATGGTTGAAAGTCCTAATGTTTGCAGACTTTAAAATGTAAGATTGCTTGTTGCGCCAATACATTATTTGAAAAGGAGAGGTTCAGATGGCCTGTTAATAGATTCACAGATCAAAATGGAAGAGACAACTAAATGATATTTATACTGTGTTGCAGCCAGGGCATTCCATATAAATGAATGTGCAGCTGCAGTTGGCTAGAGTGTTAGTTGCTAAAAAGGACAGCAGTAGTGACAAATGTAACAACAATGCAAACCTTTCCAATGTCTTTTAAAGTTTCAGTTGCAACATGTATGTTCGCATTTTAGGCTATTAAAATGTTTTGGGGCAGCATTTCTGTTGTAGACATGCATATAGGAAAACGCAAATTTTGCTTTTTGTATTTCTTTAGAGGATAAGAAATGGACAAAATATTCAATGTACTGTGCAGTTCAAAAAAATCCTACTTACAAAAGGAATAAACATAGCCAGAAGTACTGACTTGTTATGAATATGCATAAACTGATCCAGTACTAGATTGTATAAAAGTTAATGTAACAGAACCAGAAAAAGAGGTTCAGTATAGCTAGACAGATTTTCAATGTTATACAACGAATAGGAGATTGTCCAGATTCTGTGATTCAAAGATCTCTTCCTTTCCCACTAACTCACCAAACTTGAGTAATATGAACCACGTGTTACAGCTTCACATGAAACACTTCTGTTTTTGCTCAGTTTTAAAATGTTTTCCTTTCAGATCAAATCAAAGACAAAATTAAAGAGAAGGATAGAGAGAAGCAGAAAGAAAAGAAGAAACATAAAATAATGAATGAGATCAAGAAAGAGAATGGAGAGGTCAAATTATTGCAGAAAGGTAGGTTCAAATGAAATAAGTCATTTGTAATGTATTAGTGGAAATATGAAATTTTATATATTGACTACTGAATTTTAATGGCACTTTTCATATTTTTATTAAAAGCCTGTTTTTCAGCAGCTTGTAATGAGGCAGTGTAAATGATGCAAACTGAAAATCGATCGTATGTACTGTTGTCATAGTCTAAAGGTGACATACCATACATCCTACTAGTTTTACAAAATTTAAGATGGCTGCATCTCTTGTATACACATTTGGAATGGATAGGTTTTAGTTTTATGTATCAGCTACCAATTTCGTGAGGTGGTTTTTGATGATCTATTTTTAGTTCCTTCCATTTTATCTTATGGTCTCCATGTATGAATATTACAGAAACTAAACATTAAGGTCACAAAATCAAGAACTCAGGACAAGAAATGCCAGAATTCAGGTGGTCTCTGCAATGTGAATTTGGCCACCTCATGCATATGCATTATGATGTAGTTTTTCTGAGTCACTGCTTTAGGATTTTTCATTAGCCTGTACAGAAGAGAGAGAACTCCATTTCCAAGTCATTGGGAATTCATTTCACCCTGAAATACTCCAAGATTGTTTGACTTTCAGGACATGATGCAATGTGCATGCATATTATAATAGTATTATAGTTATGTGATTGCATATTTTTCTGTAGAATCCTTGGCCTGGAAGACAGGGTGAATGGTGCTCAGTTTAGTGAGCATCTATTCAGTATTTGATTTTCTCTTCATTGTTCAGTATGTGGCCCCACATCTTATTTAAGCTGTGTCTACACTTACATTCCTCTTTTGAAAGAGGCATGCAAATAAAGGAAACCAAAAATGCAAATTGGAGATTGCATCTGATTTGCATAATCTGTTTTCTAAAGAGCATTTTTTGAAAGAAAGACAGCTGGGTAGAAAGTAGAACTCTTCTTCCTGAAACAAAAGAGGAAGAAGTGTTATTTGGAAGATAGCATTTGCTTTCAAAAGAGCCCCATCTACATTGATTTCTTTTGAAAAGACTGTGCAAATGAGGTGCCAGATATGTAAATCAGTGCCTATTTGCATTTTGATGCCTTCATTTCTATGCCTCTTTAGAAAGAGGAATGTAAGTGTAAACACCGCTTTAGTGTGTGTGATTTAAACGTTCTCTGAAGACAAAATTTATTTCCTCATTGGCTTTTGTACTGCGATCATCATGATTAGTATTTACTCCTCACAAATATTAATCTTCACCAAATCCCTGTGAGATGAGGAGCATTGTTTAGATTTTGCAGATGGGATGTTGAGAGACAGATTTTCAATCAAAAGTATCCACTAATTTTGCTTGCTTAATCTGAAACACCTAGGAGGTGATTTCCTCCCACCCCCACCCCCATTAGTATTATACAGTAGTTCATATGTTCAAAGCACAACTCTTGCCGAGTTCAGCTGGGTACTTAGCAGTACTGCAGATTAGACCCAAGGGTCTCA
This sequence comes from Carettochelys insculpta, assembly GCF_033958435.1. Classification (NCBI taxonomy): domain Eukaryota; kingdom Metazoa; phylum Chordata; order Testudines; family Carettochelyidae; genus Carettochelys; species Carettochelys insculpta. The sequence goes on from NC_134137.1 coordinate 356,571,054, forward strand.
TATCAAGCACCCAAAAAATAAGGAACATACAATTGGTGACCACCTGTGAAAAGTTTGATTAAGTGACTAGCCTTGCATCATGGCAGAACTCTATGGCACAGACAGGGATAGAATCCAGTTTCCCAAGATAGCATTCAGACCATGTTTTTCTCTTCATGTAATCTCCTACTTTACTCATAACACACTTTTCACCTTCTGCAACGAAAGAGGCAGAGCGTCTACAGAATAAAATGTCCTCTATTGCACAGTCCTGATTTCATCCCCAGAACAGGTCCATCCTGTGTAACAAATAAAGCCTGTGTCCCTTTGGAAAAATAATATGGCGTGTTAATTAAAGGATATATCATGATGAATGCACACAAGGAGGCTAATCTAGAGTTGCACTGGCTACCTTAATTTTGGAATTTTTCAGATTATGAGCATTTGACTTCAATTTGTGTCCTAGCTGTTCTGTTTAAATGTGTGAATTTAAAAAAAAGAGGCAAACTGAAGACTCTATGGACATGTTGAGAAGTAGTTGAAATCTTCACTGCATGGATATCTGCTACTTCAACTGAATAGCAATTATTGTGTGTTCTCATCTTCTGTCAGTCAGCACCAAAATTGAATTGCACAGATGCTGAAAATAGATGAGTGGTAAGACTTAGGAATCTTGTGTTCCATTCCAGGCAGTGTAAGGGAAGTGCTGTCTGTTGGCACAGACTCTTCTGTCCCATCTCCTTCAATATGCCTCAGTCCTGTCTCTGTTCCTGAGACAAGGAACCAGAAATTGAAAATTCTCCTTGCTTAGTCAATCCGAGGTTCCACTCGTCAGAATATTTGCATAGCCAGTGCCAGGGCTTGCTGTCACTACCCCAGTTTGTCCACCTTCCTTGTTCAGTTGCCAGTGTTTAGTCATAACCTAAGCCATAGCTGATCAGTCCCCATTGTGCGGTGCACGGAAAACTGCCATTCAACTGTAAAATCTGATTCCAGTTCCCCTGCTGATTCATGGTCCTTTTGGCGCTCTCCTGGGAATGGCTGGCTTGTTATCTTCCTATGTCACTGGCAAATTTACAGCATTTCAATAATAACCATATGGCAAAATCTCAGCTTCATACCCACTAACAACATACATGGTTGCACAGAAGAGTGAGTCTCGGAAGATCATGATTTTTTATATAACTTCTTATGTGGTATGTATGGTATGAAACGGTGATGTGGTGAATATGGATGTTTGAAAGTGCTTTGAGGCACAGAGTACCACAACTAGTAGCTCTGAGAGACTAGAGCATGCACAGTAGGGATGAAATGTTGAGACCTAAAAATATCAGAAGATGCAAGGCTCTACTGAACCTTGAGAAGCACAATTTTGTGTAGAATTTCACGAGTTTAGCAAAAAGCATAGTCTTGACTAAAAGGTTACCACCTCGCAAATTGCAAATCCATGCTCCAGAGGAGCAATAATGAGGTTTTTTTTCAGAGAAAAGGTCTAAATTTTTTTAATATGAGCAAAACTGTTTTCCCTTATCCTTAGTATGAGAACCAGCTGAACGGTTTGACTCAAATGTTTTTTAAAAAGAAAATAAGTTGTGAGGCAGACATGGAAAGGAGAACTTCAGCCCAATCAGTAACATTTGGGAAAGTTTTTGAAAGCCAGTGGAAATAGTGTCATATAGGAATTGTTTGGTAACCATAGCAAGTGGTATTACTGGCCCTGCCTATAATTGATCTTTGTTGGTTATTTGTGTGGTAGAATTTAGTGTTTAAAACCACTGTTTTAACTCTGGTTCTTACTGTAATGCTATGTGGGTGAAAAAACCCTGGCTACCTTTTTCATCCATGAAAAGACCTATAAATACTAATGTGTAGCTATCTTATTTGTGACATCGTTTTCAGCAGGTCCCTTTATTTTGAGATTCTTTACTTGGATTTTTCCATGTCAAAGGTGCTTTGAGAACCAATGTGTTTATTCCATGTCAGTCTGCAGGGGCCCTTTCAAACTCTCTAATTCTGTTGTGCAACTTATTTCCTTGTGAGGGATATCTTGCCTGAGTGTGCTCTTCCCTCCTCCTGAACAAATGTCAAATTAGTTCTGATCTTAGAAGTAACTGTGGAGAAGGCATCTGGGGAACCTCCTTTTGTCATAGAAACTCGTAAATCGAGGTGCCCTTGAGTTTCTGTTCATTTCTTCTATTATTTTTGTGTTTTAACCCAGGGAATTTTTGTTGCTTTTTCTATTTGCCTGCTTACTTAGGTGGTAGTTAATTTAAAAAGTGGAGAAACTTGTGAGAACAGTGTTATTGTCCCAAAAGAACTAAATGTGAAAGGGATATTTTTGTGAGTTCTTCAGAATCATGCAACTAAAAAAAAGGAAATTGGAGAAGGAGCTGTGTTAGTCTATAGACTATCAAAACAAAAAAGCAGTCAAGTAGCACTTAAAAGACCAACAAAATCGTTTATTAGGTGAACTTTCATGGGAGAGACCCACTTCTTCAGACCATAGCCGTACCAGAACAGGCTCAATATTTAAGGCATAGAGAACCTAAACAATAATCAAAGTTGACAAATCAGAAAAAAAATTATCAAGGTGAGCAGATCAGAGAGCGGGGGGGGGGGGGGGGGAGTCAAGAATTAGATTAAGCCAAGTATGCCAAAGAGCCCCTATAATGTCCCAGAAAGTTTGCATCCCAGTTCAAACCACGTGTTAATGTGTCGAATTTGAATATGAAAGAGAGTTGAGCAGCTTGTCTTTGTGAAGCAGACTGGAAATTCTTTAGTAAAACGCAGACTCTTAATTCATTAACAGAATGGCCCTCTGTGCCTTAAATATTGAGTCTGTTCTGGTATGTTTATGGTCTGAAGAAGCGGGTCTGTCCCATGAAAGCTCACCTACTAAATTATTTTGTTAGTCTTCGAAGTGCTACTTCACTGCTTTTTTGTTTTAAAAGGAAATCAGATATAGTTGTTCTGGCGAGCATAAATCCCATGTTCTATTTGGGATTGGTAATCCTGTCTTTTTTTTATATTTAAATATGCATTCTCTGAAGAAAAAGGTTAAACTCCCATTTTCTACATGAAGTGGGAGTCTGCATGCTCTTGAGAAAACATTGTCTTAATAAACTTATTCTGAATTTCAACTAACTGATCTAATTTTGGTTTTCTGGTAGTATCTGTCCTTCTACATCTCTTAAGCTGCGTCTACACGTGCACGCTACTTCGAAGTAGCGCCCCCAACTTCGAAATAGCGCCCGTCACGTCTACACGCGTCGGGCGCTATTTCGAAGTTGAAATCAACGTTAGGCAGCGAGACGTCGAAGTCGCTAACCCCATGAGCGGATGGGAATAGCGCCCTACTTCGACGTTCAACGTCGAAGTAGGGACAGTGTAGACGATCCGCGTCCCGCAACGTCGAAATTGACGGATCCTCCATGGCACCCATCAGCTGGGGGGTTGAGAGACGCTCTCTCCAGCCCCGCAGCTCACTGGTGGCCGCGTGGAGCGGCCCCTTAAAGGCACCCTCCCCCGCCCTGACTGCAGGAGGCTGAGGGAACGTGCAGGCTCCTGCCTGCACACGCGGTGCAGAGCCTGCCCAGCCCTCAGCCCCTGCAGCAGCCCCCCCAGCGCCCCCAGGGGCCCCCCCCCAAGGGCAGCCAGGGCAGCCAGCAGAGCCAGAGGACCAAGCAGTCTGGCAAGCGGCAGCGGGGCCCCTCCTGGACGGAGGCCGAGCTGCGGGACCTGCTGGGGCTCTGGAGCGAGGAGGAGGTGCTCCAGGTAGTGGGGAGCAAGAGACGGAACGCGGATGCGTTCGCTCGGCTGGCCGACGGCCTGGCTGCCCGGGGTCACCCTGCCCGCACTCCTGACCATGTCCGCAGCAAGGTGAAGGAGCTGCGGCAGGGTTACTCCCGGGCCCGGGATGCGGCCAGCCGATCTGGGGCCGCCCCAGTCACTTGCCCCTTTTACAGGGAGCTCAGGGACATCCTGGGCTCCCGGCACACCTCCTCCCCTCCGGCCACCCTTGACACTTCGGCTGACGAGCCCCAGCAGGCCCTGCAGCCGGGCTCCAGCCCGGAGGTAAGCCCCGCACCCCGGGGGTCCCCCCCGGAGGCCATCCCCGGGACATCACGGCAGGGGGAGGAGGAGGAGGAGGAGGGGGGCTCCTCCTCCACTGATTCCAGCCTGCAGATCCTCCTCCTGCCATCCCGGAGCAGCAGCAGGGCCTCCGACCCCCGGGGATCTCCGGACCATGGGAGCGGACCCACAGGTAGGTACCCCTCTCTGGTGGATACCCCGGGGCTGGAGGGGCGGGGGGAACAGAGATGTGTCCAGGGCCCCCCACACGCTCACGTGGCCATTGCCCCAAGGACACCAGGGACAGGGCCCTCACAGCACTGCAGCCAGCAGCCCCTGCCCCCCGCCACCCTGCATGACAGTGCCATGCCCCATCCCCAGGCCAGGGGGGAGCGGAACCTCGAGGGGCCCCCGGGCGGAGGGGGTGGGACACCCCGCAGCACCAGCAGGCGATGGAGTGGGGGGAGTGCCAAAGGGAGACCCAGGCTACAGATGAGCCACCCGAGCCGAGGAGCTCCCAGGGCCAAAGGAGGATCCTGGCGCTACAGCTGGCAGGTGACACCTCTGCCCTGAACAAACAGGAGGGAGGAGCCGAGCTGGCTTGGAATTGGGGGGCGAGGGCGGGGGCCACAGGTAGAGGCTAGGGGAAGGGAGAGCTGGTAGGCAGCCAGCCAGAGGAGGGGGAAAGCTGCATCGCAGAGGGGCCCCCCCTTGGGGTCTTCTCCCCACGACGAGTTGGAAGGACTGTCTCTTCCGACAGCTGGTGCTGTCACTCCTGCCAGAAACTGGCCAGCTGTGGCCTAAGAAACCTCTCCTGCTCTCAGACCCTGCGGGCTGAAGTGAGAGTCGCTCCCACCAGGGGACGGGCTGCAGGGCAGGGGGACCCCTGAACCCCATCCATCACAGCAGCATCTCCCGGGGACGGGGATGGGGAACCTGCAGCACAGGGCGGGGGGGACAAAGGCCACGGCTCGGGGACGACACTAACGCCTGTCTCCATTCTTCTTTCCCCCCTCCTCTCCTGTGTCCTGCACCTGCACCGGCACCATCCGAAGGACCGGAAGAGAGCGCCGGCGAGGCGTCGGTCGTCCCGGAGAGTCCTCCGGGACCCTCGCTCCAGGGAAGCCCCTCGGCCGAGGAACCACCGGCCCCGCGGAGGGCAAGACGGCGGACCCTGCGCCTACTGCCAGCGGTGGCCACAGACCCCCAGCTGCTGGCCATCCATCGCCGGCAGCTGGAGGTGTCGGAGCGGCAGCTGGAGGTGTCGGAGCGGCAGCTGGAGGTGTCGCAGCACTACATCCGGCTGCAGGAGCAGGCGCTGGCCTGGCGCCGCGAGTCATGGGGGGCCCTGGTGGACACTGTCAACCGCCTGGTTGATTTCCTGGCCCCCCATGCCGCGCCACCGCCCGCCATGGCCGCTCCTGCAGCCCCACCACCAGCTGCTGCAGCCGCCGCCGGCCCGTCCGCCGTCGCCCCACCACCTCCCCGCGAGGGCCACCGCGCCGAGGGACCCCTGGAGCCACCCGAGACTCGCCGGCGCCGATATCTTCTGGTGGAGCCCGCTCCCACCCAGCCGCGGACCAGACTGCAGGCCCGCCGGAGCTCCCGGCCGGGAACGCCCACTGGGGGCTTGTAGGGGGTGAGGGGCCCGGGACGTGGCCCCCCCCCCCCGATGGACAGACTTTGGGGACTGAGTGGGTGGGTGCTGCCCCTGCTTGCCCCGTCCCCCCTGTAAATAGTTCTCCCCGTTCTCCTCCCTGCTTTTTGGTTTCCTTTTGTGGATGGCGCACCCTGCTTGGAGTTTATTGTTGTACATAGTTTTATTTGTACCCATCTTGCTTTTGTTACATGTTTGTCCCTCCTTTTTGCTTTCCCTTTCACATGTGTATATTTTTCTATTTCAAAAAAAAAAAAAGGTTCAGCCAAAGAAAACATTTACGTTCACCCACAAGTTCGATCTGTCGTTTCTCCTGGACAAGGGGCGGGGGGCGATGGGCGGTGGGGTGCCCCATGGTGGTGTGGGCGTTGAGGCAGGAGTGTGGGGGAGGAAGGGGCGGGCAGTCGGGGGCCTGGGCAGAGTTCACCCCGCGGCCTGGTTGTCGAAGTGGGCCCGCAGGGCCTCCCGGACCCGGGTCCCCTCTGGGTCCACCTGCCGACTGGGGGCAGCAGGTGGCTGGAGGTGTGCCCTGCCGGCCTCGGCGGCCCAGCCCTGAAGGAAGGTCTCCCCCTTGCTCTCGACAAGGTTGTGCAGGGCGCAGCAGGCACCCACAATCTGGGGGATGTTGTTGGGGCTGGCATCCAGGCGGGTGAGGAGACATCTCCATCGTCCCTTGAGGCGGCCGAAGGAGCGCTCCACCACCTGGCGCGCACGGTTCAGACGCGCGTTGAAGCGCTCCTGGCTGGCGGAGAGGTGGCCCGTGTAGGGGCGCATAAGCCACGGCCGGAGGGGGTAGGCCGCATCCGCAATCATGCAGAAGGGCATGGTGGTGTCCCCCAGAGGGATCTCCCGCTGGGGGATGTAGGTCCCCGCCTCCAGCCGGCGGCACAGGCCCGAGTTGCGGAAAACCCGGGCGTCGTGGGTGCTGCCAGGCCAGCCCACGTAAATGTCCTGGAACCGTCCCCGGCTGTCCACCAAGGCCTGCAGGACGACTGAATGGTAGCCCTTCCGGTTCACGTATCGGCCTCCGCTGTGGTCCGGGGCGCGGATGGGGATGTGGGTCCCATCCAGAGCCTCGAAGCAGTTGGGGAAGCCCAGGGTGGCAAAGGCGGCAATGGTGGCATCTGGGTCCTCCAGCCTCACGAGTCTGTGCAGGAGCATGGAGTTGATGGCACGCACGACCTGCAGGGAAAGCACATGGGACAGCCTCAATGAGGGGTGAGCAGGGTGTGCATGGCCCTGCCCTGGCCCCCCTGGCCCCCCCACCCCCCCCGGCCTGCCCTGCTCTGCCCTGGCCCCCCTGCTCTGCCCTGCTCTGCCCTGGCCTGCCCTGCTCTACCCTGGCCTCCCCCTGTGGGTTCTCTTACCTCCATGAAGACAGCCCCGACCGTGGCCTTTCCGACGCCAAACTGCTGCCCCACGGATGGGTAGCTGTCCGGAGTGGCCAGCTTCCAGACAGCGATGCCGACCCGTTTCTCCACGCTGAGGGCACGCCGCATGGCAGTGTCCCGGTGCCGGAGTGCGGGGCTGAGCCACTGGCACAGCTCCAGGAATGTCTGTCGGGTCATCCTGAAGTTGCGGACCCAGTGCTCGTCGTCCCACTCCCCAAGCACCAGGCGCTCCCACCAGTCGGTGCTGGTGGGGTGGCTCCACAGCCGCCGGCGTGTGAGGCGGGGGGTGGAGCGGGGTGCTGCAGGGGTAGGGGCTAAGCCCTGCTGCCCCGGGGGCATCTCCTCCCCTGGGGCAGGAAGGTGCTCAGCTGCCCCCAACATGACAAGAGCCAGGGCAAGCCCTGCTCCTGCCAGGAGGGCTGGCTGGACCTCTAGCTGCTGCTGCGGCGGCTGCTGCTGCTGCTGCTGGGGGTCCATAACTGCGGCGCTCGGGGTCTGTGTGCCTATCTGGCTCGTCAGACCGCGTGCTGTGCAGGGTGAGTGTATGTGGGAGGGGCCCTTTAAGGGAGCGGCTAGCTGTTGCCCCGGAAGCGCTAGCCTGCCCTGTGACCCTGTGTGCAGCTGTGCCTGGCATCCCTATTTCGATGTGTGGTACTTTGACGTGTAGACGTTCCCTCGCTGCGCCTATTTCGATGTCGGGCTGCGCAACGTCGAAGTTGAACATCGACGTTGCCGGCCCTGGAGGACGTGTAGACGTTATTCGTCGAAATAGCCTATTTCGATGTCGCAACATCGAAATAAGCTATTTCGATGTTGGGTGCACGTGTAGACGTAGCCTTAGAGTAACAAATTCTGTACAAACACTTGTAAGAGAATATTTGGGTTGCAAAGTAAAACATTTCCAGGATTATTGAATGCCAAAATTAGGGGTGATGTGTATCCTTAACTCAGCCTGATTATGCATATACAAGAGACTTTTTTGAATTCCATTGTCGCATGCTGTTAGTTTCATAGTTTTCCTGATTGATAAAATACGTAAGCTGGGCGTCGCACAAAGAATGAGAAAGATACGACATTTCAAGTATACTTTTTAAAACATGAGTAATAAAATTTTTCCTCTGCACTGCTTATCTGTCAACCAAAATTAAAATATTCTTTGTTATAGAATTTAAATACTTAAATTTAATTGTACAGGCCTATAAAAATGTTCTTAAAAAGATTTTTGCATAAACTGCGTTGAAAATCACTTTGTATTAAAGTTGTGACCATAGCATTTGCTGGGTCTGTTTTTCCTGTCCTTTTGTATTAAGGAAAATATTGTGAGATTTTGACCTTAAATGCCATGTGTTCAAGCCTGATGAAATGCATCCTGGAATACACGGTGAGCTGACTGAGAAGGTAGCTGAGCTATTAGCAATTATCTTTGAAAGTCAAGATTAGACTAGAAAAGGGCAAATCTATAATGCCTGTCTATAAAAAAGGAAATATAGACAACCCATGGAATTACAGATTACTCATCTTAACTTCTATACCTAGAAAGACAATGGCGTAAATAATTAAGCCATCAAATACTCCCCTTCTTTCTCTCAATTCTCTGTAGAACTAGATATCCCCATACTTCACACACAACAGCACTAGCCTGTCCGTACCTCCTGAGGCTGGAGATTAAGAATTCCTGTAGTTTTTATGCAGATAACCCAATGTCCCTATCTGCACATGTGGTGAATATGCTTAGATATGTAAATAGCAGTATATTTATTGAACACCAGATCTTAAGACAGATAAGGTTGCAGCATGGAGGAATAATCAGGTACTGCCACACTCAAGGATGGTTTTGGCATCTTACTAGTATTTAACATCCAAGTAACTCTAATGGGTGTACCTGGCAGGTAGAGGGGGTGGGGGTGTGTGTGTGTGTGTGTGTGTGTGGTTTTTTTTTTTTTTTGTCCTATACCATATGGAAGGTTTCGGTTGAGTTGCTAGCCTCTGGTACTACTTGCTCTAGATCAGCAGGCACATCAGTTGCAAGATATTTTGGTCAGGCATCTGGTTCTTATCTGGGTCACCTTTCATCAGACACACATAAGATGCCTCTGCCCACTGCTCCCTGGTGGAGATGAGGTAAAGGAAGTAACTGTTAGCTGCTCTGGTCACATTGCAATCCCATATAACCCATCATTAGGAGGGTCATCCACCTGATGCTCACTTTTAAACTGACATCACTCATATTTACAGGACCATCACAAATGAAAGTTTCATATTAGAAGTTAAATTCACATTTTAATTTTTAGTGAGTTTATTTCATAAAGGTAAAAAAAAAAATATGAAAACGCTTATTTCCAGTGGCCTGCTAGGGAACAGTAAGTATCTAGAAATTCTACAGGTTAAAACTCCCAGATCCAGCAAAACCGTGTATTTTGCAGGACCAGAGGGTCCTGGGGCTAGAAGGAGGAGGGGCCGGTTAAACCAGCCCCAGGAGTACAGAGAAGGGCAGCCAAAACTGGCCTGGCTGCAGTGGTAGGGGTCAGCTGCCAGAGAGCCTGGGCTGGGAGCAGAATGAGGGGAGCAGTGTCCTGGGCTGGTAAGCTGGCAGCCCAGGTTGATGGTGACTCATTGCAGGAGTTGAGCAGGAAGCTGCCCCTGGCTGGGGAGCAGCAACCCAGGAGTAAGGGTATATGTAAGGCCTTACAGACTCCCTGAGGCAAAATGGGAGGAGGTCCAAAGGGACGTGCAGAAGATGCTGGAGCTGGACGTTACTGAGGAGTCCCATAGCCAGTGGTCCAGCCTGAGCATCCTGATGCCCAAGCCAGAGGGCAGCCTCCAATTTTGGAATGATTTCCAGAAGCTGAACAAAGTGTCCAAATTTAATGCATAACCTATTACATGCATAGATGAGTTGATAGATCGATTGAGAGGCTCCCTCCTTTCCACTCTCGACCTGACCAAGGGATACCGGCAGATTGTCTTTGCCAGGCAAAAGACGGCCTTTTCCGCACCAGATACTACTACCTTAGATGGAAATTTACCCTGGTCACAGATCACGTGCCCCTGCAGTGGATACACCAAAACAAGGACAGGAACATGAAAATAACCTGGTGGTTCCTGTCCTGAATATGGCATAGGAATGGCAATGGCATGTCCTGGATGCTCTGCATGCTGTCTCAAGTAACCCAACCCCATGGTGTTGGGCTGGGGAGGGAGATATATGGCCGGGTGAGGCAAGGGGAGAAAATAAAAGAAGAAAAAACAGGGTGGTTTTGAGCTGGCAGTCAGAGTGGGAACAGCTGTGGAGGAGACTTCCCTAAATCAACTAGGGGCAGGTCCCACTTAAGCTTACCAGTAAAACCCTTTCCCTTGCAGACCAAGGGGAGAGTGTGAGAGGCAGATGGAAAGGCGAGGAGATCAGAGTAGTGGAAGAGAGAGAGCTTGAGAGGAGCAGAGGAGAATGTCAGGAATACCAGAATAGTAAGAGGGGTAGCAGTGTTAGTCTGTACTCTCCCCCCCCCAAAAAAAGGGGGGGGGAGGTAGCACTTTAAAGACTAACAAATGATTTGAAGATGAGCTTTCATGAGACAGACCCCCTTCTTCAGATCTGAAGAAGGGGGTCTGTCTCACAAAAGCTTGTCATCAAATAAATCATTTTGTTAATCTTTAAAGTGCTACATTTCTGCTGCTTTTTTGTAGGAATACCAGGAACATCAGAGGGGGAGTGGGTGAAGAGCTTCAGCAGTGAGTGTGTGGACTTCTTAGCTCTGGTAACCCCAGGCTCAACCATAGACTGGGGAGGAACTGGTCATCCAGCCAGAGCAGATCAAGAAGGAGCCCTGGGGAATCATCTGAGGGAGAAGAGCTGCTGCACCAAGGGCTAAGAGAATCGGCCCTCTCCAGTAGTAGCTGCATAGGGTTCCTGGAACGAATGGGGAGGTGGGTTCCCCTCAGACCACCCCTCACCCTAGAGTGGGCAATTGGGTACTTAAAGTGGGGCTAGTGAACTAAACAGAGGCCTCGAGCCCAGGAATAGGACTGGCACAGATAAGGTGCTTTACATCTGTGGCATGAAACCCCCGAAAGCCAGGACAGACCCAGCACTGTCACCTGTCCCTGAGACCTTGGTATGAACTGTTGATGTTTCGATGATCCCCCGTTTCAGAGACCACAGTCATACTCCTGTTTGGTCTCATAGGAGCAAAAGAAGACAGTCCAGATCAACGCAGAGACTGATACCCATACTTGGCACTGGGGCCTGTGCAGTGGTAGCTCCCAGCACGGTGGCTCTTTTGGGGTCTTTGGGCTTTTCCTCAGTACCACATTTTTACTTAACTGCCGTGGTTGTCATCTGCAGGACTGATGACGTAGTTCCATTGCACCCTGATGTCTCTATCCCAATACCTTTAACACTGTTCCAATCTACATGACCTTGGCACCAATCACTCTGGTGTTAGTGTGCGCAGTCCTGACACAGAAGGGCCTGACACCATCTGGAACAGCACTAGCTCAAGAACCCCAGGGACACCTGGAGTTGTGGAAGGAAGGGAGCAACCACCTCTTATGGAGGTATCTTCCTTGCCAGACAAGGCATTGGCAGATACTCCTGTAATTCCAGCCGTGGAGGATAGCAGAGTTCTGCAGTGGGTTGGCTTGGGCATTCAGGCAGATAAGGTAGAAGACTTAGATCCAGTGGTGCATATACTTGTCTCCTCTGGACTTGGTTGTATTGCCCTGCCCCTTCTAAAAACTGTTCAACACCAAAACAAGTTGGCAGACCCCAGCTACTTCGCCCGCGTGGCTAAGCTCAATGAAAGGTGCTACACTGAACTGGCTAAAACATTATGAACGTCAATATAACCACCACATTAAGGATGCTACCAACCAGTATGAGCACCAGGGCTTCCAGGGATTTTCCTCAAAGAACTGGGAGGTGAGACAACTTGACGTTTTCCAGGGAAAGGGCTGTTTCACTGAGACTTAGAGGTCTGTGTTGTAATCAGTTGTACATTGTCAGCAGGTGCTGCTGTAGTATGTGTGGGGCACTGGCCAAGTGTGCAGAGCTGCTGCTGTAGGAATCCTTGCACCTGTGGAGGAGAGGGACCCTTCTCAGGAGCAGTGCATTCATCGGCATCACTAGGAACAATGAAAGAGGTTCCATAGAAGCTGTAGGGCAAGGGCTTTTCTTCTTGGTATTTTCTAATTGTGAAAGCCAAAGACTGGTTCAGGTCCATCCTAGATTTGTGAGAGCTCAACAAGTTCTTGAAAAAACTCAAGATCTTGTTGGCCTCCCTCATTCCTTCTTTGGATCTCAGGCATGAGTATGCTGCCCGCAGCATCAGTTACTGCAGGTGAGTAACTTTTTTAAATCACAAGATCTGTTTCTCATTCAGTGCGTTGGAAAGACAAACGAGAGGACCAGGATTAATTATGAATATATAATCTGAAATATGGCATTTCTAAATTTCAACAACTTGATTTCTTTTTTTCTCCCACCTAAATAATGCTCTTTTTAATGTAGCTTTTTACATATGGTATGTACAGGAAAGTAGACTTTAAAGTGCAAGATTTGCTTTCAAGGTAAAAGTGAAGAGCAATGCTTGATTAAAACTAACATCAGTCCTGCGCAAGTAGTATTAAAACATTTGTTCTGCATAGTTAAGCTGTTTGTAATGGTAACTTACATGAGGAACGTGACTTGTGTAGAATGAAGGGGGCTTTTAAAAAATATTTTTAAGATACTATCAGTTTGAAAGTTTAAAGAAGACTAATTTTAAAGTACCCATTTTTAATCATGCAGCTTTTCAGTAGCATGTCCAGAAACTTTAATTTTTTTTCAGTCTTTTTAAATATAATACTACTACTTGTGCACTCTAACTATATTTTAAAGATCCATCAGCAGGGGAGAATGAATTCTTGGGGCTCCTCTTTTCAGTGTTCCTTCCTGTCTCTGTTAATTCTTCTTTTTTCAGCTTATATTCTCTAAGTGGGAAGGTGTTCCCACTATCCTTGCCACAGTTCTCCTGGTTGCCACGAAGAGATTCAGGAATGTCTCCGATTTCCACGCCTGCCACTTCTCCTTGCTATGTTATGTTGATGGGAGATGATATGGGGGTTGGAGATCTTCGCTGTTTTTCAATTCAAGATGTGATGAGGGATTTCATTCAACACTAATGGATTTTTTTTGTCTGTCCCTCTCACCCCCATGTTTGGAGAAAGTAGACTAATTCCTACTCTACTTGACTTTTCTAGTACTTTCTTTGAATCCCATTCAGATAGAAGGACAGCTTTCTCAGATTGTTTTGAGGAACATGCTGCCAGCAGGTGCTTCCTTAACCCCAAACCTCACATAACAGTAACTCTTGACTTTTTGTAGGGCCTAGGGGAGAATATGTAGCTCCAGTTATTCTAAGAGATGTGCCTACATTTATGTAATCACTTCAGTACATGATGAGAAGTTCTTATGCAGTCACTTTTACTTTGTGATGCGTATATTAGTATGAAAGAAATAGGGATTGTTTCTAGTATTTCAGTTTTAATAATCTTAAGAGTTTGTGTGTCCTAAATCTATATATAGATACATAAAATTTATTGCAATTGCTGCCTCCAGTACTGAATAGACAGTTCTTGTGATTGGTGAAGGATTAACCAACCTGATGAGCCGAGTCTGTTCTGGGGGTGGAGGGTAGGAAATGATTATTTTAACACTCATTATCCAATGTATTAAATACACCTTTTTTCTTTTCTCCTGGTGAAGGTAAGGTGGGACTGGGGAAGAGTTACGAGATATGTCCTTGAATCTTCAGAGGTTTTGATTATTATAATGCTTTCCAAAGGGTGGTCTATGTACACTTAGTGGTTTAGCAATTTTCAGGTCAACTTTAGTATGCAAGTAGATTTTGAAGTACTTTGGAAAAAGAAGTTCTATATGAAAGCCCTGTTCAGCTCTGTGGTTCTGGAAGGGCCACTCCCTAATTGACAGGACAAATGAGGAAAGGATTCTGGCAGTCACATGAGGTCAGGCAGCAAGGATGGATGAATGCTCTGTGGGAGTTTGTGAATCGTTTGTTTAGGTACTGGGCTGACAGTCAGCATTTAAAGAGGCAAGGTGTGAGGTGTTAATTTTTTATTGGAGCAACTTTTGTTGGTGAAAGAGATGAGCTGTACAGTTATGGCTGTTTGCACCAAAAGCTACAACTCATAGGTGCGAGAAATATACTGTCCCCTGCACCTTCAAAGAGAGACGTTGTGTACAGCACACATCTAAGACATAGCCGTTGCAGCAACTACTACAGTTTTCCATGTCTGCGTTACCTTCATTCTGCTGATGGCTCAAGTGCTCCTAGTGAGGACATGCACTAACTTAAATGGGGCAATGTGGTGGGCTGACAACTCAAACTATTGATTCTGTACAAAGCTGACAGCTGGGTGCAGAGCTCCTGGGGGACTTACATCAGCAGGAGCATCATTTTAGTGTTGATGCTTATAGATGTATGTCAACATGAGTCAGCTTAATTGTATTGTAGACTTGACCCTACTTATGTTGGTCTGATTGCCTGCCACAGAGAGTGCTACTTGGCTACTGCTTCTCAAACGTGGATTAATTATGGGTGAGAGGAGAAATTCTCTGGTCAGTATAGCAGGTGTCTAAGCTGAAGCACTACTATGGTATAATTGCAGTGCAGCAGTTATTGCAGCATTTTTAAGTTTTTCTACATAGCCGTACCTGCTTTTTTTTATCATCATCCATAACTGTGGGCTCAGTGCCCATTGGTGTCTGATACTTCTCTGTTTCCTTCCATCTTTCCCTGTCCAGTGTGGAGTGGCTTAGTTTCTGTAGACTAGCTCCGCACCAATCTACTATATCATCTATCCATTCTCTGGGTGGTCTGCCTCTCCTATTCGAGCCGTCCATTATGCTGAATACCAGGGTCTTGATTTTTCATTTGTCATTCATCCTGCAAATATGCCCAGATAACCTTTTTATAACCTTCTGCAGCAGGTTCTCTTTTGGCTGTATCTTTCTATCTAATTCCTCATTGGTGACCTTCTACATCCATCCTATTCTCAGGATCTTTCTGTAACAACTCCTTTTGAATGCCAGTATTCTTCTTTTTGAATCTTTTGTTATCGCCCATGTTTCACATCTGTACATGCTGCTGAATACAGATGTTTTCAAGACGCTTGGGTTCGTTCTTAAGCTAATTGCTTTGCTTTTCCAGATCTTATTCATCACCTTCAAACTTGCTCTTGCTTTCGCTCTTCTAGTTCTTATTTCCTTCTTATGGTCTAGATCATACGTTATGTTGCTCCCAGATATGTGAACTTCTCTACATTTTCTAGTTTAATACCATCGACATTGATCTTTCTTCATTTTTCCTTACTCCAAATACCATTGTTTTGGTTTTATCAATGTTCATAATCAGTCTGTACCGCTTCCCTTCATTTAACACCTGCACCATTTTCGCTAGCTTCTCCTCATCTTCCTCAACGATAACTACATCATCTGCAAACCTCAAGTTGTTAATTCTTGTCCTGTGCACAGATATCCCTTCTGCCTCTTCCTTGATCTTGTCCGTCACTCTCTCCAGATGTGCAATGAAGATACTTGGGGATATTGGATCTCCTTGTCTCGTACCTCTACTTGTTTTAAACCAGCTTCCCAACTCCCTGCATGTTCTCACCGCTGCCTCTGCATTATCACTGATATCTTTCAACAACCGTATCAGTCTGCCGTCCACTCCATATGACTCCAACACCGCTCAAGTCACTTTCTGATCTATACTGTCAAATGCCTTTTGAAAATCAATGAAGCAAGTATATATGTTCCTGTTCTTTTGTCGGGCTTTCTCCGCTATCAGCCTTAGTGCCAGTATCTGCTGTATGGTACTTTTATCTTTTCTGATCTCCTCTTGCTTGTCTGCTATATGTTCTTCTATCTGTGATCTTAGTCTTTCAGTCAGTATCATCAGCAGCACCTTGCCTAGATGGCTTGTTAGGGCAATTGTTCTGTAGCTCTTGCACTCCAATGTACTTCCTTTCTTCAGTTTTGTCACTAGCACAGATTTTGTCCATTCCTTAGGTGCCTTCCCTTCTTTTCATGCTATATTACATAGTTGGTGTATTTCCTGCATCATGCTTTCTCCACTGTCTTTGATCATCTCTCCTGTGGTCTTATCATTTCCAGGGCTCTTGTTGTTTCACTGCTTTTTCTACTTCCTCCTTCGAAATATCAGTCTCACTCTTGATGCTCAGTGGACATATCTCTTTCAGTTCTTCAGTCAGTCTCTCTAAGACACTTGGGTCCAGGTGCTTTGTATAGATTGCTGCACAATCGTCTCCCTGTTCATGAGCACTTCTTCATTCTCATCTGATCACTATCTGCTTTGGTTACCATTTCCTATTAATATTCCTGATTTGTCTTATAAACCTCCCTGGTCATACGTTCAAAGTGAATAGATGGCTTAATATAAGTAGTAAACCCACAGAACTGGAACTCACATGAAGTGTCATTAAACAGTTATAATCCACATTCATTGGGGACCACATCTTGAAAGAAACCTTTGCTGAACCCCCTTTTCTGGCCCACAAACAGTATTGCCAAACTCCTAATCAGAAGCAAGCTCCCCACACCCCAGGACACACCAACATGAAGCATCACCAGACCTGCAATAACCGTAGGTTCACAACTTAGACACAGTTAAATCCCCCTTTCCCTTCTCATAATGCATTTTTTAAGATCCATGGGTCCTATACATTGGGAATTTAAACTATAGTAACCCTAAAAGGAGACATCCCTGGATGTGGGGAATTAGCAGAGTCAGAAGGGAGGGGGTACCTGTGCAAGGTTACTTACTAGATGTGGAGGAGTCGTTTCACCCCCTGTCAGGATGGGAGGCTGGCAGATGCAAGCTCAGGACACAGCAACAGCAGTCAGCACCTCCTTGTGGGACTTCCTTCCCAGGCCTGGGTTCCTGGGGTGAGGATGGGTGGGATCTGGCAGCTGTGGAATGGACCAGTTAACTATGGATACAAGGGAGAGACCAATGAGGGAGTGACCCAGTCAGGACTCCTCTGAGTTGCAGTGCCTGCTCTGCAAAAATCACGAACATCTCCTGTTTGAAAAATCCACTAGTACAGAGAATGGAGCCTCTAAAACGAGACAGTGTCTGGTGAAAACCTAGAGGTAACGTAACCCTAACTAAACATGTCTTTTGGAACATTTGCTGTACCTCATCTAGTGCACTAAATGCCCCCAAAACTCTGGGACCGCGTCTACGCTACAGCCCCCTTTCAAAAGGATGGCTTTCAAAACAACGTTGAAAGCCATTCTTTCAAAAGGGAGCATCCACACAAACTGAGACCGAAGGTGCAATCTGCTCTTTTGAAGGTCTCGAAGTAAATTTTTGAAAATGAGCGTCCACACTATCAGGGCGCTCTTTCAAAAGTACAGGCACAGGAAGTCTCGCGGGCAGGGTTGCATGGATGTGGCTCACCGTCTCCTTGAAGGGCCCCCCCCAATCCCATACGTCGGCCTGCACATGTCAAGGGCCAGCCACCTGTCCCCAGGCTCACACACCGAGGCAATCGGAGGAGGCACTCTGGGCCCCCATGAAACCCAAGCAGCCCCCTGTCCCCATCGAGGCCATGGCCAGCGCACTGGCCATGGTCCTGGCCGCTGCACAGCAGTGGCTATGGGCAGCCAGCCTACTAGCCACCCACCTGGAAGTCATCCTGAGGGCGCAATGTCCCCAGACGGTCCCCCGGGGCATCCACCGCCTGTGGAGCTTCCCCACAAGCAGCAACTGGTGGGACCGGCTGGTGCTGGAGCACTGGGGTGACGACCGGTGGCTACAGAACTTCTGGATGACCAAGGGGAGGTTCCTAGATCTGTGCCACTGCCTTGGCCCAGCCCTCCAGCACCAGGACACCTGCATGAGGTCAGCACTCCCGCTCCAGAAAAGGGTGGCCATCACCCTCTGGAAACTGGCTACTCTGGACAGTCACTGATCCGTCGGCCATCAGTTCGGGGTGAGCAGGGCCACCATTGGGGCCGTCCTCAATGAGGTAAGCCGTGTGCATGCGGGGGCCAGGGGATGGGGGGCACTCTGGCATGGGGCACCATTTGAGAACCACAGGGCAGCCCTCAGCGGGGAAGGCACAGGAATAAGGACAGGGGTCCCAGGGAGGCCTGCCCTGCAGGGGACAGGGATGGTCAGGCACATTACCCCCCCACCCCATGCTCATGAGTGCATCCTCTTCCTGCAGGTCATCTGGGCCATCAACAGGGTCCTCCTGCAGCAGCTCGTCTGTGTCAGGGACCTGGATGATGCCATCTGGGACTTCGAGGAGTTGGGCTTCCCAAACTGCTTTGGGGCCCTGGACAGCATGCACTATGCCATCCGGGCCCCACAGCACAGCAGCGGGGCTGTCATAAACTGTAAGGGCTACCACTCCGTGGTCCTGCAGGCACTCGTCGACGCTGACGGTCGGTTCCAGGATATCTGTGTGGGCTGGGCTGGCTGTGCCCGTGACGCCAGGGTGTTCCAGAACTCGGGGCTGGGCCACTGCATGGCTGAGAGGACCTTCATCCCCTAGCGGGAGCTCCCCCCTGGGGACACCACAATGCCACCCTGCAGGCCTGGCTCATGAGCTGTACACGGGGGGGACACAGCCCAGCCAGAACGTTTTTAATGAGTGGCTGAACCAGGCCCGCAACATGGTGGAGCGGGCATTTGGCCACTTGAAAGGGTGCTTCAGATGCCTCCTTCTCCCTCCTCCTTCCCAGTATTCCAGCAGTGGTTGGGGCCTGCTGTGCCCTGCACAACCTCGTGGAGGCAAAGCGTGAGCCATTCATGCACAGGTGGGCCATTGAGGCAGGGTGTGGGAATGAGCAGCCCCATGCTGCCAGGACCAGTGGGATATGGGATGCAGGTACAGGAGGCCCTGCTCTAGGCCTTTGAGCAGGGACTTCAGTAACACCCCACCCCCACACACATGCACAGGGGACTCAGATGGAACCACAAAATAAACACTTTACTTAACTGCTATTACTCCTTTGCCACCTGTGTACAGGGAGGGGTATCACAGAAAGGGGGGTTGGGGAGAACTATATACAGGGGCGTTGCAGCCCCAGGTGTTCACCCTCTGGGCCCTGGGTGGGCCGAAGGTAGGGGTGGAAGGCCCTGTTCATTTACAGGGGTCGAGGGACGGGAACTCCATCACCCTTGTCCACGCCTCCCCCCCCGCCCCCGGTCGGGGTGGTCCAGCACTGCTGGGCTGGGTCGGGTGGCATGGGGAAGTAGGGGCGCTGCTGGGGTGGGGCCCCTGCTGACTCTCTAGGGTCAGCATGGGGGGCAGGGGGGATGGCCTCACCCTGGCCATCAGCATATGGGCCAGCTGCATCAGGGCAGCCAGGGGGCAGGTGGGTTGGGACAAGGGCAGAGAGGTTGGGCTCGGGGAGGCAGGGCATGTTGGGGAGGGGAGGCTGGCTGGGGAACTGGGGAGGTTGGGGTTGGGGAGGCTGACCACTGGACTTGGGAGGTGGGGGGGCAGCTGGATGATGGGGAAGAGGGATGGTTGGTTGGGTGGGGGGGTTGCAGGGGGTGGGTACATGAGTGGCTTGTGATGGGGCGACAGCTGGGTCTAGGTGGCCCACCATGGCTTGGGTCAGGGCATCCGTGTTCACTGCGACCCGGTCCCAGGCCTGCCGCTCCGTGGCAAGCCACTTCCGTGGCAAGCCAGTAAGGTCCCGCAGAGCTGCAGTATGGGCAGCGTCCCCTGCCTCCTGGTCGCCGCCCTGGTGGTGCCGGTGGATGGCCCAGCGGCGGCCCCGCACAGTCCTTGCTCGGGATCCCTTCACCCTCCATGGCTTAATCTGTAAAGCACAGAGGTCCAAAAGTTGTTATTGAGTTTGGCAAATCAGAAAAGCAGAGGGACAGCAGGGTGTGTGTGTGTGTGTGTGTGTGTGGGGCAGGGGGGTGTAAGTGTTAAGTCAAACATCAGAGTATGTGAAAGAGTCCTTATAATGGGTCAGGTAGTTGCTGTCCCTGTTCAAACCACATGTTAATGTGTCGAATTTGAATATGAATGTTAGTTCTGAGCATTCCCTCTGTAGACATTCAAGTCCATTTTCAGTAGAACACGAGCTTTCAGCTCTTTAAATGGAGTGGGCCATTCTGTTAAAGTGCTGACTGACAGGTTTGTGTATTTGGAGATATTTGATGTCTGTTTTATGTCCATTCATTCTTTGTAAGAAAGTAGATTCTGATATGGTGATTCTAGGGTTGGAATTGACTAGGGTAATTCTAGGGTTGGAATCAACATATTGGAAATCGACTTTCTACCATAGTGTAAATTAAAGCTTAAGGTAACCTGTGCTACATTTTCAAAAGATGAGTCTGGAAGTTTAAATTCATAACTCTGGTGGACACTAAATATGCAGCTGTTAACGTAGATGCTGGATTTTGCGGAGGGAGGCCTTCCTCGGGTGGCAAGAGGATGCAACAAAGCAACCCCTTACCACCCTTCAGGTCCCAGGACCCACCTCCACAGACTTATGACGGGGTGCGCACTCAGTTGACCCGGATCCCACCGACCCCCACCGCCCCTGGACAGGCAGGAGCTAGGAAGAACGACAAGACAGACAACCGGATTTTTCCAAAAACACTCTCAATTAATTAAGAAGAAAATTAAATAGTATTGTTAACAGCAGTAAACACTTACTTGAACTAAAGCCCAGGTGTTCATGGCAACACTAAAGTGGCGTGGTTTCAAAAGGGAGTACGAGTTTGAAGGAATATAATAAATAGATAAATATTAAATATGTAAATATATGTGTACCTTTTCTTATCCAAAGGAGGAGGGAGGACGCTACCCCTCTCACCCCTACTGGGATCAGGTGCTAGTCCAACCCTTATAGTGATTATGGCCAATGGAGGATTTTCCCCTCTATTGGACCAGAAAATAAAAACAAGGAAGAAGGGAGGTCACGCCTTCACCTTAGTCTATGTACGTGGCTGTCAGGTGACCACTAATTCCTTATGAATAAATATTAATAATTTAACAAGAAATTGTAATGATAATAACAATTCTATAAACTTAACTAATTAAATAACATTAAGAAATCCTATCTATGTATATATCTTTAGTTATCAAACCATAACAATAACAACAATAGTAAAGTAAATAGGCTTAATAAGAGTTCCTTTTTAAAATTAGAGTCCAGCCTGAGGCCAGAAAGGCCTGGCCCTAGGGTCAGGCCCCCGGGCACTGCCCCTACCCTGCCGAGCAGGGACACAGCAAGGGGATCAACCTTGCTCCCCCACTGGAGGTCCCGGTGCCACTAGCTGGAACTAAGATGTGGTGTATGGGTGTGGGTCCATGCAAAGCACAGGCCTACCAATGAGAATACTTGTCCTGTATGGTGCGTCACATCCGGTAAGTTGGTCAGGTCCGGTATGCATGTTGGCGGACACTGGGTTTCACCATATCAGCCGCGCAGTACCTGCACAAGTGCAGGCCAGTTCGACAGCTGGCAGCAGCTTCCCCTCAGAGACGCTGCTTGCCAGGAGCGCAGGTGATGGGCAGTCTTCTGCTTCTGTGAGGCATTCAGCTCTTTCTTCGCTCTTTGCCTTTTCAGGCTCGCCTGGGGGGACTGGCGGACGCTCGTCCGAGCCACACCTCCCTGTCAAGGGCCGCCGAATAAGCTGCGAGCCTGGCTTTTATAGCGCATCCTTATGAATATTTATGAAGGAATTAGCATGCGGGCACAGTTCTCTATTAGGTCCTCACTTTCGCAGAAGGTTCTGGAAAGTCTCCGGAACCAGCCAATCAGGGCACCACGTGCAAATCATGATTCGTGAATATGTATGATTTCAAGTTGCCGGGGGAGCTAACTGTCATAAAGTTACCATTGGAACACTGCTAGCTGGCAGGCTATGACAATTTGAAACTCCATGTGTCTGAGGAGACTTTTCCTCACAGTGATCTTTCCCGCCAAAAGCATGCTGTCCCTGACTCACGGGGGCGATTATGTCCACAGAGATGTTTTAAGCACGACAGATTTATGATTGTTATAATTAATCTATAAGTTGTTCCCTCCATTTTTTATGCTGACTGGAGAGGTCAGACTTCACCTTAAATAGTCTCCTAGAACATTTGTTAACTACTTTTGCCAAACAATTGGCTCTATCTTGTATTTAGCTGGTACAGCAAGAGTCCTGTGGCACCTGATAGACTAAGATTTTTGGAGCATAAACTTTTGAGGGCAAACACTGATGAAGCGGGTCTTTGCCCACAAAAGCTTACCCTCCAGGATTCAGTCTGTATCTTCAAAACCAGCAAAACTCTGTTACCCCTCTGATATTTAGCTGGTGTCACTTGAGTACCTTTCCCAAAGCTCAAGGAGAGCTCAGTGTAGCTTGAAAGGCTGCCTTTCTCAACAGCAGAAGTTGGTCCAATGACATACTCCTGGGAAAATTGTATGCCAAAACTTAAAAATTCTGTGCACAGTATTTTAAAATTCTGCATATATTTGTCAAAATAACACTATATAATCATGCCTGTTTCTGTGACTTTTGGTAATTTTATTACAAAATAATTGTCAGGAACTCTGTAACAGTACAGATGATGTATTTCTGCCAGGAGTAGAGAATTAAAGAAATTCCACAAAATGCACCTACACATTCTTGCTCCAGAGCTTATCAGTACAATGTGCCCTACCCCTGACACCTGCACTCTTTGCTCCCAGATGCTCACAACCCCTTCCCATGTGTAGCTAAGCTTTTGAGTGCCCACCCAGCTCCCATAGAGCCTGGGCATGAACCCTACAGCTCAGACACTGTGCCATCCAGAGCTCTAGAGAGACCCACGCACAGCTTAGCTTATCATAGTATAAGCAAAAGAACATCATTCAAAATGCTTTTGTTTGACCTTTCAGAGTGCATGACTTAATAAAAGAAATTAAAGGTGAAATATTCTGGATTTTAACATTTGGGTTGTGTTTCTAATAAAATAGTTATTCTTTCTAGAGTACTGAAGGGTAGTTATTTCATAAACCATAATATGAAGATAAATACATTTGTTAGAAATATAGCTGTTAGGTTTTGAGGTTCTGGAAATGACTGGTATGGTCAATACTCTGCTGGAATTAGGGGTCAGACATAATGTGACTCTATAGCATTGCTGTAGTTGCTGTTTGACTTCATTAAATAGCTCTAAAGTTGTTTGATATTTAATTGTTGTAAAGTGCCATTCAGCATGCTTCTTGTTAAAGGGTGTGGCATAGCTCAGTGGTTTGTGCATCAGCCTGCTAAACCCAAGGTTGCAAGCTCAATCCTTGAGGTGGCCATTTAGCAATCTGGCACAAATAGATTTAAAAAAAAAAAAAAGGGAGGTGGGGTGATGCTGGGTTCTGCTAAGAAGGTAGGGGACTGTACTAAATGACCTCCCAAGGTCCCTTCCAGTTCTGAGATGTGTATATCCATGTATGGGTAGCTTTTAATCATAATACTTTAAATGGGGGTTTTATTTTGCAGGAAAGAAAGGTGTTTCAAATCTCTTTCCTCTCTGCAGGTGGGAAGGAGAAGCCAAAAACTAATGCAGAAGAATTACAAATTAAAAAGGTAAAGAAGAAAAAGAAAAAGAAACATAAAGAATGTGAGAAAAGGAAGCATCCAAAAATGTACAGCAAATCTATCCAGACCGTCTGCTCAGGATTGGTTTCAGAAGTTGAGGATCAAGAAGCCAAAGGCATCAAAGATGATCATCTTAAGGATTTCAGTGAAAAGCATATGGAACCCAAAAAGGATTGTGGGTCCAAGTTCTCAACAGAGAACAGTGAGTTTCCATTTGTCTCGTTTAAGGAGCCACGGGTTCAGAATAAACTCAAAAGGTTGGACACATTGGAGTTCAAACAGTTCATTCATATTGAGCACCAGCCTAATGGAGGTGCATCAGTTATCCATGCCTACAGTAATGAACTCTCTCATTTGTCTCCTGTGGAGATGGAGAGGTTTGCAGAAGAGTTTGTGGGTCTGGTTTTTAGTGAAAATGAAAACTGTGCAGCTTACTATGTAATGGGTATTGTTCATGGGGCAGCTACTTATTTACCTGACTTTTTAGACTACTTTTCATTTAATTTTCCCAATTCACCAGTGAAAATGGAGATTTTGGGAAAGAAAGATATAGAGACGACGACTATGTCAAATTTCCATGCTCAGGTAAGAGGTTATACATTTTCTAAAAACATCTAATGATTTTAAAAAAAATCTATAACTGATTTTAATATGGTTGCTTCTATCTAGGGTGTATGGATAAAACTGAAGATTAGGAATAGGAGAATATATGAGTAATCAACTTTTCTTTAAAATATATATATTTTAGAAAGTTTGTGTCTGTCCAAGAACTCCTCGATGGTAAGAGCTAGGACCACCAAATTTGATAATCAGCTGCCTGTTATCATAACTTAAAGCAAGATAAAGGTTTGGTTGTGCCAGGAGAATGGTATGTGCTTGGAATGGGGTTGTTTTGTATAAAATGGAAAGGGAGGAGGCTGGTAGGGGGCAGATATACTGTAGAATGACCACAGGCAGCTGGAGAGGGGAACCAGAACAGCTATAGGCCTGTTGGGTCAGCAGGGGGCAGGGTTTGAGAGAGGGATAGCTACCTACTGTATATTTGAGAGTTTTTCTGTATCTTTTCCCCCAGCTGGGGGACATGCGTCCTTCCCCCAGCTGTGCCTGTTGTAGCAGGCATGGACAGGTGTTTCTCATCTGACCCCAAATTTCTACAGTGACAGAGGCCTGGGGTTATTCTCTCTCCCTACAGCAGCTTTCATAGTGAATCCCTCATTTACCAACCCACCCCGAACAGTGAGTTAAATCAAGGAAAAACAAAAAATATTTGAGTTACTGACCCAAGCAATGGTAGGTGAACCTTCCAGTATAGAAGATAAAGAAGCTTTGTTTGCATTCAAGCATTACATTGCATTTTTTTATGATCAGTTGAATGTGTGTGTGTGTGTGAGAGAGAGAGAGAGAGAAAATGAATTCTGGAGATGTTTTTCTTAACTGAAAACACTCACTATGTTTAGAGCATGAAAATAAATTTTCCGCTTGGTGCTGTCTTCATTTTCGTGTTTGGACATGAACCTTAATGCTGCAACATTTTTTTTCACAAGATAGTAACATTTTATACATTGAGTCCATCTATTGAATATCTTATTGTATATTAAGATGTGTAGTGAGTCTTCTAAGTGCATCCATTTAGTGGTCCTGTCCTATAGTTAGTCTGTTTAACTCTCTTTACAAGAAAAATCAAGTTACAGCTTGTTTTTTAAAGAATTTTCATGTACTGTTTTTAAAAATCATGTAACTTTTGCCTATATAAATGAAATGATAAAAATTTGTATTCAAATATGAATAGTATACTGCAAATCTTAATTTGTGCGCAAAGCTTTGTAAAATAACATTTTGCCAAATTTATGTAGTGTGCCATGAAGAACTATCCACAAAGAACATCCAGAAGCTAGGACATATTGCTGTGAAAACTTGAAGCATCCTGTTTTGCTACAGAACATCTGTATTCAGTACTGCCACATGTATCTAGTTCTTAAATGTTGGAGATCTAGAGCTTGAAAGTAAACGCTTCTTGAATTGTGGAATAAACACCCAAACTGTCTTATGTCATTAGGCAACTTAAGATGAATCCAGCTTTGGATGTAATAGTGGTCTTCAATTCCATACTGTACTGAAATCAATGTCACTTGTTTGCATCCTCTCTTACGAAGCAGTCCAGATAATACAATATGTGGTTTGTCTTATTATTTACTATCCTGCTAGTCTGTCATCTGCAAAGTTTAACTCAAAGTAGTAATTTTGTTTCCCAGGTTATTGATACAAATATTGAATAGCAATGAGGAGAGAATCAGTCTCTGTGAAACTAACCTAGAAGCAATAATGTGCATACTCCTGTTGATTTTCCTCAATGACAATTATCTTGACAGTTCTGGAGCTAATTTTAATCCATTTTAATATATGCCATGTTGATTTTTATATAATGCTAATTTTTAGTAATAGCAATTCAGTTGCTATCTAGAAGTCTAAATATATGATGTCAACAAAGTTGGCTTCATTTCTCAACCAGACTCCATAAACAAGTGAAGTTGATTTGACAAAGATATATTTTCTATGCAGGCATGCTGACTGGCATTAAAAAATGGAAATGTAGTTTTTTGTTCTTTAAATTGCTGAGTCCTTTAGTAATTACATTATTTTTAAAAAAAAAAAAAAATCCCAGGTAAGAACAAGCATATAATTACCTGAATCACCTTGTTCATCCACTAGTTTTCTTACCACTTCCAATTCACATATGGAGTTACAGGGTAGCAGGCTCTAGAACAGGGATGGGCCTCTCCAAGAATTTGGCAAAGATCAATTATTGCACTCTTCCGAGATATTAATTGAGGAGGTACAGAGTCCAGGGTGGTGTTGGGGTGCAAAAGAAACTTGGGGTAAGGGACTGGGATGCAGGAGAGAGTACAGCATCTGGGAGTGAACTGTGACTTAGGGAAGGGGACTGGAGTGCTGGGTCCAGAAAGGAGTATGGATGTTCGAGAGGATTCTGACCTGGAGTGGTATAGAAAGGAGTGCAAGGTTTGGTAGGGAGTTATGTGGAGGAGGGGTTTAACAGGGAGTGCAGGGTCTAGGAAGGTGGTGCAGAGGGTTTGGTAGGTAAGGTAGGGGTTGAGGGAATGAAGAGGCTGAGGTGCCAAAGGTATGGCCTGTCTGGGAGGCATTTTCCTGGGCAGCTCTTGGTCAGCAGCTCGGCAGGTTCCTTAGCCGGGGGTCTTGCCTTCCATGGCCCAGTTTGTGCTCAGAGCAGCTGTGGAGGCCATGTATACTGCTGTGAACTGAATGCTTTGAGCCTAGCAGATGGTGGGAGGAGTACTTCACATGCTGCCTGTCCTGCAAATTGGTAGATACTATTGGCGGGAAACCAGGCAATGAGAGCTGAGAGATGTTGCTGGAGGCACGGACAGCGTGAGAAGCCTTTCCCCTTTCTCTTTTAGATTTACAGCATCCACAGATGGCTTTTATGAGCACCAGGAGGGGCTGGGCAGGCACGGAGCCAACTGAGAGGCTCCAGCAGGCTGTATCTGTTCCTGGGGCCATGTTTTTCCTTGCCCTGCTCTAGAAAATGGGGTGTATTCCCACAGTCTACCACAAGGGCAAGCAGAAATGGTAGAGAGAGACAGAAGAGAACTGGTGCTGCGTAATAGTGGGGTTGGATTTTTATTTTTTTGACAAAATGTGTTTATCAGAAAACTGTTCATAGGAAAGAGTTGGCTTCAATCATTTCCTGTTATTTAGATGCTTTCTAATTTTCAAGTTCTATTTTGATTTTTTTAAAATTTAAAAATGGTATTTGTGTTTGAAATGACTTTTCCACTGGAAATGTAGGTTAGTTTATAGTTAAAAAGAAAACAAGAGTTTAAATCCTGAAATAAAAATCATCAATGTAAAATTTGGCTATCAAAATGTTAAAAGTCTCTTAAGGTTTTTTATTTTTTCTTTCTGGTATGGGATGGGAAAATTTTTCAGCTGTCAAAGGAAGTGAAAGGGTTCAGTAAAAGGGCTATCTTGTTAAGTCCAATGGTATGTCTACACTAGGAGTTTTTTAAGGTCAGTTTTTAGCAACTGATTTGGTAAAGTTGAGGGTGTATGTCTCGTGAAATCAATGGAGTGCATCGCTATTAGGGATTTGGCACAAGATCGATTATTGAATTCTTCTACGTTACTTGAGGAGGGGCAGAGTCTGGGATGGTGTTGGGGTGCAGAAGAATCTTGGGATAAGGGATTGGGATGCAGGAGGGAGTACGGGATCTGGGAGTGAATTGTGACTTAGGGCAGGGGACTGGAGTGCTGGGTCCAGAAAGGAGTATGGGTGCAGGAGAGAGAGAGGCAGCTTTGACTTTGTCAGCAATGAACTGTGGGTACCCATCCCACAGTTTCTGCTGCCCCCTTGCCTTGTGGGTAAATCTCGCAGTGACTGATAAAGCGTTTGTGGCAATGACCCATAATATCTGTTTGCTTCCTTTGTCTACTGGAAGGTCTGCTTGAGCTCTTTTATTTTCATATGGCACTGCCGAGCATCCCTGATGTATCCTTTTTGCACCATGCTCTGTGAGATCATGACATAGATGTCTGTGTTTCTTCTGTGGCTTCACAGTTCTGCCAGGACAGCTTCATCTCTGCCACCAGCCCCCACCTCCCCCGGCTCAGCAATAAGGTCCTGGATCTCCTGCATGCTTCCTTCTGTAGCCCATCTGCCACCCTGGGAATTCATGGCTAGATGTGAGTTGCTGGGGTGTGCTGCCTGCTCCAGTTTCTGTGCTGGCCAAACGGGAAACAAAACTCAAATTTTTCTGCCCGCCTGGAGAGTAGTGGAGCTGAAAGTGGTGTCTAGAGTGGTCACATTGTGGCACTGAGACACACTCTAGGAGGCCAAGACCATCTAATTTTACAACACTTCATCTGCACTACCCAGACATTGACCACGCAAGGTCAGAGGAGTACAAAAAACGACTTTAGAATCCCTTAACTTTGGCATAATGAACCCAATAGTATGGACCAATTGCTTAAAAAATTGACCTAAGTCAGCTAAATTTAGCCTAATCTCCCAGTGTAGACGTGGTCTAAGAGCAAAATGAGGGTGAGAACCACAAGTAATTGAGAGAAGAATTGTTACTTAGTTACCACTGTTGAACTTAGAGGTTACAGAGACACCTAACGCTGGCTACACTCCTTACTCCACTGCTGCCTGAGCAAGGCCATTAAAGCAGCCAATTGTAAGTTTTAGGTGAGGCAGTAGGAAGTCCAGAGGATAGGAAGTGATAATTGTATGTGTGTGTCTTGTATAGTTGTGCACTGAAGTTAAAAGCTACTATTCCCGCAACTCTTTGGTCTCCTAATACCTTTTGTACAAATAAAGCTGGAATTGAAATAGTGGCCTGGGATTTTCCCGAAGTATTTAATTCCAGTTCTGCTTTTGCATTAAATTATGTCTGTAGCTTGGACCATTTTCCTCCTCCTTTTTAAATTTTGACTTCCTAGTTTTAAAGTTGAAATCTTGAAACAGAAAAGTCAAGGATTTCAAAATGTTTTATTTATATCGTGGGGGGTTTCTTTTGTTTTCTCTTGGTTTTCTCTTTTTTGATGTTTAGTGCATTGCTAAATATTATAGTAGTTTTGTTTTGAATTACAATTCATGGTGGGCTTAAACTACTAAACAAGGGCACGAACTCTTCTCCTCTGGTATGCGTAAGATGTAATTTTACATTGCAAGTTTGCTTTGTCTTCAAAGCACTTTTTAATTTTTAGTTTCGCTTTCATTACATTGTAAAAATTGAATGAATAATTATAAAATTATAAGCACACAAAAAGTAGATGTGAAATCAAATATGGGCTAAATAAAATAACGTTCTCTGGGGTTATGTCAGAAGTCATCTTGTTTTTAGTCACTACACAATATATATTACACTCGTCCCTCATCAAACGAGTACTTTTACTTACGAATGCTCACTAAAACAAGGGACACACATACTTACCTTTCAAAACAAAAAGCAGTCAAGTAGCACTTTAAAGACTAGCAAAATAGTTTATTAGGTGAGCTTTCATGGGACAGACCCACTTCTTCAGACCATAGCCAGACCAGAACAGACTCAATATTTAAGGCACAGAAAACCAAAAGCAGTAAGCAAGGAGGACAAATCAGAAAAAGATAATCAAGGTGAGCAAATCAGAGAGTGGAGGGGTAGGGGGAAGGTCAAGAATTCGATTGAGCCAAGCATTCAGACGAGCCCCTATAGTGACTCAGAAAGTTCCCATCACAATTTAAACCATGTTTTAATGTGCCGAATTTGAATAGAAAAGCCAGCTCGGCTGTTTCCCTTTCCAGAACAGTGCGATAATTCTTCTTCAGTAACACACATACCTTTAGGTCATTGACAGAATGCCCCATTCCATTAAAATGTTGACTAACTGGTTTATGGATCTGGAGTGTTTTGATGTCTGTTCTGTGCCCATTGACCTTTTGTCTAAGGGAATTAGAAGTTTTTCCAATATACAAAGCATCTGGGCATTGTTGGCACATGATAGCATATATGATGTTAGTAGAGGAGCATGAGAAAGTGCCCGTGATTCTGTGAGTAACCTGGTTAGGTCCAGTGATGGTATTTCCAGAGGAGATATGTGGACAAAGCTGGCAGCGGGCTTTGTTGCAGGGAAAGGTTCCAGGACTGGTGTTCCTGGGGTATAGACTGTGACTGTTAGTGAGGATCCTCATGAGGTTGGGAGGTTGTCTGTAGGAAAGAACAGGCATGTCACCCAGGGCCTTCTGGAGTGTGGCATCCTGATTAAGGATAGGTTGTAGGTCTTTAATAATTTGTTGCAATGGTCTGAGTTAGGGGCTGTAGGTGATGACCAGTGGTGTTCTGTTTTGTTCACTAGCTGAGTGAACCCCCTCCCCTGCTAATACGGGCCTTACCCCGCTCCCTGTGGCTCCAACCTGCCACAGCCTGAACCCCCCACAGACCCAACCTGCTGCAGCCTGAACCCCCCCACTGTCCCCACAGACCCAACCTGCAGCAGCTTGACCCCCCGCATAGGCCCCATACGCCCAACCTGCCACAGCCTGTCTCCCCCCCGCCCGGTCGGCCCCACAGACCCAACCCACTGCAGCCTTAATGCCCCCTGTCTACCCCATGGACCCAACCTGCTACCACATTTTAACCCTCCTTCCTGCTCATGGCCCCAGACTGCCCTCAGCCTTTAACCCTCTCCAACCACCCACCCCCTGCCCTGCCCAACCCAAGGTTCACTTACCTTTCAAAAGCAGCACAACATGCTGCCACTCCTTTGCCAAATTAGGAGCACTTGGAACCAGTCAGAGACTTTTACTTGTATTTTAATGGGAATTTAGTGTCCCTCTTACAAGTTTTCGCCTACGAGCAGAAAGCTGGGAACCAATTGTGCTCGTATAGTGGGGGATGAGCGTGCTAGCATCTGCATGGATGAATGTGTGCTGAGAGCAAATCTGAGGCTCTCCAGACCTTTTGTTCTCTTGCAACAGTATTTGAGGAGGGAAGACAATTTTTTTCACCTTACTTTTAACTTTCAGATATTGGTGGTTTTTCTTTTTCTTATTTTTTTAATTTTAAGAGAACTTTTTTTCTGCACCAGCTGGTTTTACTACTTTTGTATTACATAAATTTTTTAACTTTATGGTTAAAAAAGGGGATAAGTTTTTTGTTTTTTTTTTTTTGTTTGCTCGTTGTTACTTAAGGGAGTTTTTACTTTGTGCATGTGTATCCTACACGTATGCTTTAGAACACATTGATGTAATTCCATGCTTCCAGAAAAGCAATTATAACTGTGTATATTATTAGAATAACAAAGCTTTGTTAAGGAGTTCTTGGTTTTGTTTATATAATGGATGCACTGCTATTTTTGTTTGCTTGGTGTCAGGATAACACACTAATTTTAAACAATACTGTTTCCTTGCCTGTTTATGTAAGTTAATTTGAGTGGAATCACTCCTGATTTTGGCAGTCTTACACATTCTGTACATTTTAAATTTATTTTTTAAAAGCTTCTTAATTGTTTTCAGCAATGTCACCAAATCTTAGTGGGTACTGTTTTTTAAGTAAGAGCACTTTGGTGAAATTTAATAACAATGACACTAATAAACCGATCACTTTTGTACATGTTTTAGTAGATCTTAACTCTAAACTATTTGGACATGTTTTTAATTTTAGGCATTTTAGTTTCTTCCTTTACATACAAAACTTCACCATACTTTACTCCGGCAGACTGCATCTACACTACTAGACAAACTCAAATTTAAGGCAGTTAGCTCAGTTGTACTAAGTGACTGTCTTCACTGTAAATAGCTCGATGTATGGAGCACTAATATCAAAATAACATCACTGGTACCGGTTAGGTGTAGCCTCAGGTTCAAATTTAAAATCTTAAAGAAGGGCCAGTGTGGACGCGCCAAAGTCCTTAAATCAAATTTTTTGGCCTCCAGAAGTGTCCCATATATATCCCGCAAAGCTATGCAGTTATGCGCCAAGTATGGCTGCTTGGTTCTCCACTGCTGTCTATCCAGGTGCTCAGGAAGAAGACCACAGGAAATCAATGAATTTTTGATGAGATGGGAATTTGAATTCCTCAGTAAGCAGGCATGCAAATATAAAGGATACCCATAATGGAAAAATTCTCTTACTCTTTGCCATTGTAACACACTGCATCAGTAGCAGTTGCATCACTAGCCATCTCCTGCAATCATGAGCATTCAGGGTAGTGATCTGCCTAGTACTTCTCACGCTCCCAAGAGAGCTCGAGTGTTGACCCATCAGGAGATGCCGGATCTTCTTGCAGTCTGGGGAGAGGAATCAGTGGTGAGGAGACTTAAGGTGGCCAAGAGAAATGCAGTAATCTGTGATCACCGATCGTGCAAGATGACCACCAGAGATTATACCCACAACTCTGTGAATTGCGGGGTGAAGGTGAAAGAACTATAATGAAGTCCCAGAAGCCAACCGATGCTCAGGATCATCTCCACAGACCTGTCACTATTATGAACTTGCTTATTGGGGCCGACCCCACCATGGAGCCCAGCCTTAATTACGACATTTGTGGAGGCCCTGGTCTGGAGTCTGCGGTGATCGAAGAGGAGCTGGAGACCTAGAAGAAAGAGGCCAATGGACAGGAGGAAGGGGCAATGAGCAGAGGCCTGAGGAAGTTATTCCTGACTGCTCGGATCTCTTCACCCTAGATCTGGAGCCAGTCCCTTCTGTGCTGGTACCCCTGGGACGAAGCTGTTCTGGTGAGTATTTTTTTCTGAATGCTACAAGCGGGTTGCAGGTGGGTATAGGAACAGGTATGGGTACAGGTTTTCCATGGATCTGTGCTCCTCAGAACAGCATGTTAATACTTCTGCGGATGGAGCGCTTCTTTTTGGAAATCTCCTTGAAGGCCTCATTTGAGCACTCTTGTATTTTTTGCACAAGGTTTTTGGGCAGGCATGACTTATTGCAGCTTTCATGATAGCACACCTTTTCATGCTGAGCAACCACATAGTGATCTGGTGTTATGGCCTCTCACAGCATTTGGTAGATTTTCCAGGCTTGTGGCCACACAGAATGAGCAGCTCTTTTTTGTCAATATATGTTAGTTTTAGGAGGGGGATGTCTTCTTTGGCAACCTAAAGAAGCACATGAATTTGGATCAGATTTTTTCCCACGGTTCCTTCCCTTTTACGTTTCCCTGGAGTGCATTGCCACATGACATGGCTATCCGGTACTCTGTTGTCCCCTTCCCCCCGCACCCCTCAGGTTTCAGGCTCTCCAGGCCTTCTCCCCTCACATGCCCCCTCCTCATGGCGTTTCTTTTCGCTTTACAGGGATTCCACCCCACCCAGGCATCCATGCAGCTGGAATTGAACCCTTCCCCCTCGCCACACAACTGCTGGGCTCTTCAGACCCTGCTACCACAAACCAGCGTGTACAGCACGGGCGGGTTTGCCCTCCTTTAAATGGCCATTTTTCCCTGCTGAGGGCTGTTCCAGCGAGTATCAAGAAACCATTTTTCCCCAACCCAGCAGATGGCATGAAACCCCCCCTCTGCCAGTGGCATTTATTTTTATTTTATAGGTTCCCCCCACCCACCTAGCCATCTATGCTGCTGGAATTGAACCCTTCCCCACCATCCTCTCTTGCCAGGCTCTGCGGCCTTGGCTCATTGTGGAGGATTGCTCCAGAAATGGCTGAAAAAACTTTTCCCAACCCCAGGACACTGGATGGCCTCTCCTGCTTTGCGGCCCTTCCCTTTCCTCCAAAAAGCAGCCAATGACTGAGTGTCCACAACGAAATGTTCTGGATAAAGTATGTTAAATGATGGCTTGTGCAATGCACACGTTGAATGTCATCTTTCCCTGATAAGAGAGAAGAGACCCATTCATCCCATGGTGAAGTGCTTTGAATTGTATCTTAATTTTGACCTTCACTTACTTTACAGCTCACATCGCTAGCGTGGGAGATGGTGAGGAAGCTAAAAAGGTGGAAGCAGGATCTCATCCTGCAGCACATGGAGTGATCGGAGGCAGAAACCGGTAAGATGACAAGGGACACAACTCAGTGGCCTCCATACTACAGCTGAGTGACAGCAGAAAATGCTTGAGTTCCAACAAGAGCAAGTGGCAAAGCTCGTAACAGCAGTGAGCAACCATACTGCAGTCCTGCGCTCCATGTGGCAGCTGCAGAGGGACTCCCAATGCACCTGCAGGCTCCATTGACTGCTGCCTGGAGTCCCCTGAAGAAAGGTTGCCCCTTGCCCTCTACCCCTGGTGTCACAGTCCCCAAATGTGGGGAGGGGAGGGAAGGCAAGGACAGCCTGCTGCTCTAGCCCAGTGGCCACTGCAAAAGGCTATTCCACCACCCTTGACGAGGCTTATTTTACCTGCCACTTAAATCTCTCCTCCCCCAAAATAAACTTATTCTTTTGAGCTCGGTGTGATTTTTGTGGCATGGATGAGTGGTAGGGTACACAAATCATTGCGCAGAACCGGGTGAGGGGATGTTGGGCTCAACGCTCAGGTGCCTGCTGCTAAGCCAAGGTCCGCAGAGGATTGGTGGCAGATAGAACTGTGTGTGTTTGGAGGGCTGAAAGCCTGGGTGCCCTTTTTTAGGAAAATAACTCTCCTTTGATATCCGTTCTAGTTCCTGCAATTTAGCCCCCTCCCACCAAGTAAAAGCATTCCTTCAGTAAGACAAGGTCTGATTTATTGGTTCAAATTTGGTGGGCAGCACAGATCAGTTTGGGGAGTGGGGCTTGGTTGGGATTACAACAGGGAAATACATCACTATCTATCATGTGAATGACAGATTATTCACGAAGCTATATTTTAAAGCATCCTTTATTGCTGCTGCCTGTGTATGATAATTGGAATGGCCATGTAGGCGGCTGCAAGTAAGCCCGGCTGATGGTCTCAGCCTTGGAATTCCAGATGGACAGGAAATTCTCCTGCCTGGATTTACAAATGTTATGTAAAATAATGCACATTGTAATCACGGTTGGGACATTAGTTTCACAAAGGTCCAAACGGGTCAGTAAGCATCTGAGCCTCAGTTTTAAATGGCCAAAGGTGTGTTCCACTAGCATTCTGCACTTGCTGAATCTGTGATGGCAGATTTCCTTGCTGGGGTCCAGTTCTCCTGTGTAGGGCTTCATAAGACAAGGGAGTAGAGGGTAAGCAGGGTCACCCAATATTACAGTAGGCATCTCCATGTTGCCAATCTTGATTTACTGGTATGTGGAAAAGAGTCCCATCCAGGAGCTTTCTGTACAGACAGAACTTCTGAAGGTGTGCATGTTGTGAATCCTCCCTGATCATTCTACCTTGATGTCAGTGAAATGACCTGTGTGCTCTACCAATGCCTGCAGTACCCAGGAGAAGTATCTCTTTCAGTTTATATACTCCAGGGCCATGATGGGGATGTGTGTGCCATCTATTGCCCCACTGCAGTTAGGAAACCCCCTGGCATAAAAGCTATCCACTGTTGCCTGTATATCTCCCAGGGTCACAGCCTTCCAGAGGAGACACCAACAGATTGCAAGGCCCACCTGCATCACCGCAGACCCTGCCCACCCTGAATGGATTAGCCACTGACCACTAACAGAGTGATTGCCACTCACTTCCGAACTGTTAAAGCCAGCCTTATCCTTCCGGTGTTTCGTCTCAGTGCTGGGGTCAGCACATTACAAAGTTGCATAAAAGTGGACTTGCACATGCAAAAATTCTGCACACATTGCTGGTCGTCCCAAGACTCCAATATGACGTGGTCCCACCAGTGTGTACTGACCTCACAGATCCAAAACTACACTCTACTGTCATCAATTTATTCAGGGCAGCCAGCATTGGAGAGCTCTTGGACCGCAGTTGCTTGGAATGCATTTGAAAGATTTGCTCTTCCAAAACCAGCATCATCATCATACTGAACCATCACTGCACTATGTAATGGAAAGCAAATGGCACGGCAGTCCAGGAAGTTGCCACAGCAGTGCGTGTGATGACTTGAAACAATTAGGGATCTATACTTGTGCTAGCGCGACCCCGGTGAAATTCTGTAGGAAATAGTGTGATCTACAGTTTATTTTCGCACAGTTGCTGCGTGCTCTGAATTCTGGAGCAGTGCTCTGCATTCTAGGATTCTGACATGAAACACCCACGAGCAACCAGGCTAAGGATCTGTGGGATAGGTACCCACAATGACTGCTGATGCAGTCTAACTTGGACATGGAAACTCGACACAGAGAAAAGGTATCTTGAATGTTCAGACTGGTTTTCTGTTGTTCAGAGGCATTCTGCCTTATGGGGGAGCAGAAGAATGTTGTTCACAAAAAGTGTTGCCAGAAAGCTGGTCTGGACATTCCAGCGGGCCTTCTGTGTGCTTGTGCTTTCAGCTGGCCGTTTTGCCAATGATCTGGTTAGTCTGGCCACTCTGTCGACAGAGTGTATTGCATTTCTCTTTCAATCTGCTTTGCAGTCTGGCCATGATCTGTTGACAGAAGTTTTGGTGGAAGATTTCGACAGTGACTTCTGTTGATTGCTCTATTGTAGATATAGCTCTAATGTTGTATTAAGTGGATGGTTATTTCTCCTTCTAACTGTAATAAGTGTGAAGGCTGCTGATTGTAGGTCTGGCTTGATGTGAGTAATGGGATAAATTAAATAAAAAATTCCTAAAAGTCCAGAAAAGCCAGTGTCTATTACCTGTTTGTGTAAATCTAAAGCAAAAACATGCCACGCTCGAGGACATTACTTAGTATATACAGTATGGCAGGCAAAATACACCTGTATTTTAAAAAAAAAAAAGAAAAAAAAAAGAAACTACCAAAATTAACTAAAGGTTTCACTTCAGAAAAAAATTTTTGCTCTAATAAACACTGTGTAGCTCATTGAGAATTAAACAGTTCAGGAATGTTTAAATGTTACAGT
Source organism: Carettochelys insculpta (assembly GCF_033958435.1). Lineage (NCBI taxonomy): Eukaryota > Metazoa > Chordata > Testudines > Carettochelyidae > Carettochelys > Carettochelys insculpta. Next base: position 356,608,197 of record NC_134137.1, read on the forward strand.
AAAAACATGAAAGAGGATGTTAAGTTGTTTAAGAGGAGAATTCTTAACTAGTTTTGTCAAAAAAAACTCCCTAGTGTGGGCATAGCTTAGGTGAAGACAGAAGAATATTATTTACCTAGCTTTATAGGGAACTATCATTGGACCCTTACCCACATTCCAGCAATTTCTGCTTTCCGGCAGCTAAGCCCATTTACAATTCACAACCTAATTTTTTCCATTTTTTCTTCAGAATTCATTGATATTTGATTCTGTCCTTTAGCTCCCTCCTCTCCAAAAAACAATTTATTTGTCCTTCTGTTCCCCCCATCATTCAGGCTTGTAACAGTAACTACTTTCTTATCCTTTCTGAAGGACTTCTGATTGTTTTCTGTTTGTAACTTAAAACTGTAATTTTAACCCTTGAATGAAAAAGTCAAATATGTTTTCAAAGGTGACATTTCTGTAGGTGACCGGCTTTCATGGGGGGCAGACCTACTTCTTCAGATCTGGAGTCAGTGCTGTACTGGAAATTCTGGTAGAGCAGTATGTCCAGATCTGAGGAAGTGGGTCTGCCCCACAAAAAGCTCATCACCTAATGAATTATTTTGTTCGTATAAAAGTGCTACATGACTGCTTTTTTGTTAGGATACAGACTAGCACAGGTACCTCTGAATTATTATGTTTCTGTACTTATTTAGTTGTATGCAGTGGCAACTGGTAAGGAAGGATATTGAGGGCACTGGTAACATAACCTTCCCCTATTCCCATGTGACTACTCCTGTGTTCATTGTTACCCAGGGCAGGCAGGGGAGGGCTGAGTAGCCAGGACAGCCAGCTTCTCTACATCAGCTCCCCACCCCCACAACCCAGCCTGAGACAATGGGGGTTCTAGGACCAGCAGCAGAGATTGTTCCACCACCTCTCCCTGACACTCAGCAACGTGGTGGGGGGCTGAGAAAGTGGAGAAACACAGACACAGCCCACTTTTCTCCTGCCCCCAGCATTTGGGCTCTGTGTGTGTCACATGTCCCTTTGATCCCTCCTCAAACATCAACCCTGGAGGTGTAAATTCCTGATAAAGGAAGATTACCATATATTTTTAAAATCCTTGACAAATTTTCCCACATAATCTGTGCTGTTCATCATGCATTTGTACCTCTCCGAACCCAATGCCTGCTCAGTCTGCTCTTCTTGATACATGAGTGTGCTGTTTAGTTAAAGTTACGGATTGCTTAGGGTGTGTCTATATCCCTGCTTCTAACTTCCATAAATGTTTGGTTTATATAGACAGTTTGATTTAAAGATCTCAATTAGGCCTCCACACGTTTGTCATTTAATAATCAGCAGATGTTCAGAAAATTAGGCTCTTCCTACTTGTCTGGAATGCAGTTGTTGGGCAAGGTCAAGGAACTTAACTCTGCTGTATGGCTTAATTATGTTTTGTAGGATTGCTGCTGCTGGTTCTGTTCTATCCCTTGTTCTTATAAATCCTAATAATCTGTTTAGATGCCAGGGAGTTATATAATTAACTATATTCTGATCTATTTTTCCTTTTCTTCGATTACTGAGTCCAGGATCATTGTAAATGATATTCTCTGAGGTGTCCATCTTTGGATATTCTGTTCTAAACGATCTGCTTTCTCATCTGCTTTGATGTGATCATGTTTTGTTTAATGGCTTCAGCTCTTTCACTCCAGCTACTTCTTTCCTCTGAAAGTTTGTGATTCTGGTTCCTTACTTAACAGTGCTCATCAGTCTTTGTCTCGTTCTGCACCTAAGGATTGTTTGGTCATATAACATATGACAACATTGTATTTGAGTTTACACATGTATGCAATAAAACTGTGTTCACGAAGCCATGAGTGCTATAGCTTTCTGTGGTTTCTTTGAAGAGTCATGCTAACCCTTTATGCCTCTTTAAATATTGTTCTTACTGGTTAGACTACTTTCATTGAGTTATTTTCATTTGACGGCTCAATGTTGAGCAGTGTCTGCTAATGAAGGCTTTTTTCACTTGGTATTGATTCTTTAAATTCTCTCCTTCAAAGTTCATCACTTGCTGTTTCCTTTCCTAGTACATAACATCTTTTAAAGAGCATGGTGTGTCAGTGCTCATCTATAAAGTGAAATCTAGAAACCACATTAATACCTTCTGAATGTTAGTTGGAATTTGAATGTTATACTTTTTATGTTAGTGAGCATAGAGGAAGAAGAGAAAAGCGAATTATTTAAAACCATTGACTGAACTGTAAATCGTTAAAATACAAAAGTGTGAATCATTTTGGGAAGATTATTTACTGCAGCCATTACTTCTAATGGTGTATTTTTGTTTCAGACAAAATTTGTGAGGGAAAAATAACCTTGTAACAAACTCTCAGTCATTCACCTAGGATTTTTGCATTTGAAAGTTTCTCCCTGCCCAGGATGGAATCTCATCTTCTGGTCTTTGTCTGCCCCCATTAGCAGAGTTTGTCTGTATGGGGACATTCAGGGAGTTAAATAAATCAACTGAAGGTGTGGCATTAATGCACCCGGGTCAGTGTTTAAATCCCCTTCTGGATGCTGTCATTCAAAATTAAATTGGTCTTCGTTTGCTGTAACTTAATCCTCCAAAGGCTAGTGTGTGCTTGAAATGTGTTGTGGATTAATTTATTTTTTGTTAAATGCCATGTATGCATAAATGATGAGTGTGACAAACCATCTGGCATTTTAATGCATATTGCTTACTTTGAAGGTGGGTTCACTAAGATGCAGGAGGAATTTGCATTCAACAATGTAGATGTTGGTGCATCTTCATCCCAAAACAATAGGTGCACATCTGCTACCTAGTGTTCCACACTTTGCTGGCTATCTGTTTATTCTCTCTATTTAGTTGTGCACTCTCTGCTGTTCGAAGGATATTCAGACCAGATGTCACCTTCCTGTTTCAAACCCTGGCATGCAGGCCAGGCTCTCTCTCATAATTCCAGTTGCTGTGGAGTATAAAATAATGTTGTGCTCCTGATGATTGATAGTCATCCTCTTCCTTTAATGTGGTCCTATGCTGAGATCATGGAATTTATTGCCTTCTGGGTTGTTCAGCCCAAGTGTCAAAATGCTGACAAGTACAGAATGGAGCACAACTGATGCTGTCCAGAGTTGCGGTAAGGCACATGTGTGCTTGCATTGTTTGGTGACTCTTATGTGTCTTCACTGATGTGAGGCTCCAGCTGGAGTATGAGACTGCTAAGTAAGGGAAAGCTAGCACAGTCTACTGGTGTGCTATGAGGAGCTATACCATATGTTTCCTAGAGATTGCACCACTCACAGGATGTTTTGATCCTCCAAACTAGGATCTCATCCAACCAGTGAACTTGAGTACAGACACAACCGTGGAAATAAAGGAGCTTCCCAAATCACAGCTGAAGGATCAATCTAGATGACAGGCAGACTCAAACTGAGGAGGGGACCAATTCTCGTAAATGTAAAATGACATGTTACAATTAAACTTTAAGTCAGAAAGGTGAGGGAGTTGAACAACTTATTTCCAGGCACTTAAAGGGTACCACAACAGCTTCTCTGCCTCTTCCGTCTCAACCATACTTGCTACTTGATCATGGCCATGCCAAAGACTGTACAAACTCCCATACCTTTTTTCTATAAACAGACAAATATAAATGCCTCTGAAGCTTGCCATATACTGTCCCACAGACCCTTATGCTGCTGCTTATTGGTTTCTCACTTGCTTCCCTGACACCCTACCTAATGGCACCACTGCCTAGTTAACCTACAAGACTCTTTGAAGAAAGGCATGAAATATAAAGTGTACAAGTTCTGGTCCATAGTTTTTTGACTGTCCTCATTTTTGACTAAATGAGTTACCTTGCCCAAATCGTGCTATAGAAAATTTCATAGAGAGATTTTTCAAACACTTACCTCAAAGGGATATGAATTATTTTGTTTCATAATTCTGTTACTTTTGCAGTGCACTTTATGCTGATTGTGGATTGTAAATATCGGGTTGAGGGACAAATAGCATCTTATTTGGCAGAGAGATTGCAGAGCAGTACAGCTATCTCAGCCCTGCCTACAGAATTTGATTCCCTTCCACTTCTGCACCCAACTCAAAGGGAATCGCATCTTAGTGAATGCCAGAGTGGCATCTCTTTCAGATTTAATACCTTCATAAACAAGTCCTTTGAGCCTTATGGGTAACCTCTTCCAAAGTAAAACCAGCCTGTGGAAGCACATGTGCAATTACTAGTCTGCCACTGCTCCCTTCACTCCTAAATCTACTTCTACTCCACCAGTCAGCTGTAGAGGATCACACTGTTATTAATAAACATCTCCTTTAGCTACGCAGTTCCACATCACTCATAGCCCACCTGGATTCAGCATAGAATATTCCAAAATTCACAGATACTTCCCCTGGCTGTCTTCTCACACGACACCACCAGGGGACTCTAAAAAAGGGAAGGACAGCAAATGTCTTCCTATCTTCAAGCTCACTGAGGATGTGGAAATGCGTACAGGAAAGGAATTTCAAAATCTGTGGGAAAAGCAATATTTTATCACAAAGACTATTCTTACAATAATTTATTAATTGTCCTCTCTTTCCCCATAGCAGCCACGGTGGGGGCGGGAGAGTTGGGAGGTCATACAGATGAGTAGCACATCACACACAAGTAGAGAGGTGAGGAAGCCTTATGGAACACCTGGTTTTCAAACCTGACTTTGCTCAGCTTTCTGAATTTTGATAAATTATTTTTAGTGATCACAATGTTCAGTTTTGTGGCACCTTATAGACTAACAGAAAAGTTTAGAGCATGAGCTTTCGTGAGTTAACTCACTTCTTCAGATGCTGGTCCTGGAAATCTGCAAGGCCAGGTATAAATAGGCCAGAGCAAGGCTGGGGATAACGAGGTTAGCTCAGTCAGGCAGGCTGAGTTGTATTGTCATCAGTAGATCTGGAGGTGTGAACTCCAAGAGAGGGGAAGCTGCTTTTGTATTTAGCCAGCCATTCGCAGTCTTTGTTTAATCCTGAGCTGAGGGTATTGAATTTGCAGATGGATTGTAGCTCAGCAATTTCTCTTTGGAGTCTGTTCTTGAAATTTCTTTGCTGCAGGATAGCTACTTTTAAATCTGCTACTGTGTGTCCTGGGAGATTGAAGTGCTCTCCTATGGGTTTTTGTATATTGCTATTTCTGATGTCTGATTTGTGTGCATTTATTCTTTTACGTAGGGACTGTCCAGTTTGTCCGATGTATATGGCAGAGGGGCATTGCTGGCGCATGATGGCATAAATTACATTGGTAGATGTGCAGCTGAATGAGCCCACAATGGTGTGGCTGATCCGGTTAGGTCCTGTAATGATGTTGCTGGTGTGTATATGTGGGCAGAGCTGGCAACGAGGTTTGTTGCATGGATGGGTCCCTGAGATAGAGTGACTGTGGTGCGGTGTATAGTTGCTTGTTAGGATTTGTTTTAGGTTGGCAGGTTGTCTGTGAGTAATGGTAGGTCTGCCTCCCAAGGCCTGTGAAAGTGGGGGATCATTGTCCAGGATGGGTTGTAGATCCCTGATGATGCGCTGTAGAGGTTTTAGCTGAGGACTGTAGGTGATGGCTAGTGGTGTTCTGTTGGTTTCTCTCTTGGGCTTGTCCTGTAGTAGGGGGCTTCGTGGCACACGTCTGGCTCTGTTGATTTGTTTTCTCACTTCCTCAGGTGGGTATTGCAGTCTCAGGAATGCTTGGTGCAGATCCTGTAGGTGTTTGTCTCTGTCGGAGGGGTTGAAACAAATGCGGTTGTATCTAAGTGCTTGGCTGTAAACGATGGATCGTGTGGTGTGTCTGGGAAGGAAGCTGGAGGTAGGAGTAGCGGTCAGTGGGTTTACGGTACAGGGTGGTACTGATGTGTCCATTGTGTATAAGCACGGTAGTGTCAAGGAAGTGGATCTCCTGTGTAGATTGGTCCAGGCTGAGCTTGATGTTGGGGTGGAAGTTGTTGAAGTCCCGGTGGAATTCCTCCAGAGTCTCCTTCCCATGGGTCTAGATGATGAAGATGTCGTCAATGTAGCGTAAATAGAGCCGGGGTGTTAGTGGACGAGAGTTGAGGAAGCGTTGTTCTAGGTCAGCCATGAAAATATTGGCATATTGAGGGGCCAACTAACACGGCTACCCCTCTGATACTTAATGTTCAGTTTGTTATACAATATTCCTTTTTTGCTGAAATGCTGAAAATGTATTTACAATGATGATGATTCCAAGTTTTGCATTATGCAGTGAAATGTGGAGCATCACGGTTACAACATCCCCATGTGCATGATAAATACCTAAAACACCATCCACATTTCAAGCATATTAGAACAATTTACACAATATCTTAAAAATGCAGCAAGAAATGTGATTATGTACACACCAGCTATGATTAAATACTTGGACCAGTACATATATACAAGAAGACGTATTCAGTAATGCTGATCAAAGGCTTATGCAAACGTACACATTCTTTACAAGTGGCATCTAAACACAAAGTATGAATACACTACATCTCTTGCTCTGTGCCTCAGGTACATCCTTTTGCATAGGTCTTCACTCTTGCTGTTCCGAACATTTGGCAAGCCACCTTTTGTTTCCATCCATTTACATGTCTTCTACTGTTTTTCTCATAAAAGTTGTGCAGAAGCACAGCAAGTAGCTATTATAATAGTAAGTTGCCTTTTAGCTTCCAGCCTTGACATCAAGTTGCTGTATCTACTTCTCAGTCTTCCAAATGCACATCAAACTTGTCATTCTGCAGTGTCACAGGATTATAATTAAATAATTTCTTTCTCCTTTTAAGTGTCCAGTAAAAGGCTTCTCAAGCCAGGCAAGCAAAGGGTAAGCTGAGTTTCCTAGAATGAATGGTGAAATGGTATTGCCACCAAAGTCCATTAATGTGATTTGATGCAGAAGTTCCACTGGTCATAGAAGAAAACATTCTAGATCTGGTATTCCTGAAATTTATTGTACCACAACCCCTTTCTGACAACAGAAACTACTCCATGATCCCAGGAATTAAGACTGAAGCCTAAGCCACTTAAGCCTGGCCGCCCCAGGGGGCGGAGTGGGAATGGACAAAGCTGAAATCCCAAGCAAATCACATATAAATGGAGCCCTGCTATCCCGGGCTTAAGCCTGAGGGCTTGAGCTTTGGCTTCTGGCCCCAGCAGGTCTAAAACCAGCCCTGGTGACTCCACTAAAATGAGGTTATGACCCACTTTGGGGTCCCAACCCATTGGTTTTAGGAGCCTCTCTTCTAAATTTTCTGAAGATCTTTAGTCCTAGACCTTTCTAGATCACATAGAGAGGTGAACTTTCTATGGTGATCAAACAGGCATTACAATATCGAGGCAGTGGTGGCAGCCAGGGGACTGTTGATGGACACTAAGCCCTGATGTGGATGGTTAAGAATATGTGGGACCCATCAATGGCTCCTCGGTAAGTCAGGAACCCTAGTAATGCAAACCAATTAATTGCTTTGCATTGTCCAATCTGAAGATTTGGTTGGTTAGAACTTACTTGATAATGTTGCACACTCTTTCAACAGCACAGATAGTGTTAATCTGCCAACACCAAATTTGTTGGCTACAGACTGGTAGCAGGGCTGGCTAGCTTTCCGATGATGACCACACTCCTTTCTACACTGAGGCCATGTCTATACTACAAAAATAACTTCCCAGTTGCTTACTTCAAAGTAGTGTGTCTACACGCACCCTACTTTTGAAGTTAAACTTGGAAATAGGGCACTGTTCCATTCCCAGGAATGGAGTAAGAACTTTGAAGTTGGGCTCCCTACTTCAAAGTTAAGGAAAAGGTGTGTAGACTCTCTGCTGGCTACTTCGATGTAGTGCCTAGCTTCAGAGTTAGTTCCTAGTGTAGATGCTCCCTGAGTGTAGTATTTACATAAATATTCTTCTGCAGTAGTCCTCTGCGAGCTCTGCAGAGATTTCTGAGACAGTGCCTTTAGGCATCTTGAAGCTCTCCTGCCACTCGTCCTTATGCAATACGCGTTCCCGCCACTCAGTACTTGTTGAACATGCTCCGACGTAGTGCTCTACCCAGGCAAGCTGCTTCAGGAAAAGCTTTGAAATGTCTGCTTGATTGCGGCCTTTTTCTCTGTGGCCTTATCCCAGTTTTGAAGTTACTATCCAACTTCAGATGTTTGCAACTTCTTGTTTGTTACAATGTACATTCTGTGAACATAAGTGTCCTGCATGGTACATGATAATGCTGCTCACAAACAGGGAAGAACTAGTAGAAGAAATAGAAGTGGGAGGGAACCTGGGCTGCAGCGACCATGAGATTGTAGATTTCAGGAGCCGGACGAAAGGAAGAAGGGTGAGCAGTAACATACAGACCCTTGATTTCAGAAGAGCAGACTTTGACTCCCTAAGAGACCGGATGAGCAGGATCCCTTGGGAAACAAAGATGAAGGGGAAAAGAGTTGAAGAGAACTGGGAGTATTTTAAAGAAGTCTTACTGAAGGCACAGAAACCAAACAATCCTGCTGTGTAATAAGAAATGCAAACATGGTAGGCAACCAGCTTGGCTTAACAGGGAAATCCTTAGCTGAAATTCAAAAAGGATGCATACGAGAAATGGAAACCTGGACAGTTGACTAAGGAGGAGTATAAACGTACGGCTGGAGAATGCTGGGCAGTAATCAGGAAAGCGAAAGCACAATTGGAACTGCAGCTAGCAAGGGATGTGAAGAGTAACAAGAAGGGTGTCTACAGGCATGTGAACCATAAACAGGTTATCAAAGAAGGTGTGGGGCCATTACTGGGTGAGGGAGGTGACCTGGTGACAGATGATGCAGGAAAAGCTGAAGTACTCAATGCTCTTTTTGCCTCAGTCTTCACGGACAAAGTCAACTTCCCCAGGGTGGTCCTAGATGATGCAGTATGGAAAGGTGGAGGGCAGCCATCTGTGGGGAAGGAACAAGTTTTGAGCTATCTAGAAAAACTAGATGTTGCACAAGTCCATGGGTCTGGATTTAATGCACCACAGGGTACTGAGGGAATTGGCAGAGGTCATTGCTGAACCTTTGGCCATTATTCTTAAGGACTCTTGGAGATTGGGGGAGATACCAGATGACTGGAAGAAGGCAACCATAGTGCCCATCTTTAAAAAATGAAAGAAGGACAATCCAGGGAACTATAGACCCGTCAGCCTTACCTCAATCCCTAGGAAAATAATGGAGGGAATCCTCAAGGAATCCGTTTTGAAGCACTTGGAAGAGGGGAAAGTGATCAAAAGTAGCCAACATGGATTCACCAGGGCCAAGTCCTGCCTGACCAATCTGATTAGCTTCAATGACGAGGTAACAAGCTCTGTGGACATGGGGAAGTCAGTGGACGTGATATACCTTGACTTCAGCAAGGCTTTTGATACGGTCTCCCACAACATTCTTGTCCATATGTTAAGGAAATATGGATTGGATCCTTGGACTATAAGATGGATAGAAAGCTGGCTTGATGGTCAGGCTCAACGGGTAGTGGTCAGTGGCTCAATATCTGGATGGCATTCTGTTTCAAGCGGAGTGCCACAAGGCTCGTTTCTGGGGCCGGTGTTATTCAACGTCTTTATTAATGACCTGGATGAGGGACTGGGTAGCACCCTCAGCAAGTTTGCGGATGACACAAAACTACGGGGAGAGGTAGATACGTTGGAGGGTAGAGAGCGAATCCAGAATGACCTAGATAAATTGGAGGACTGGGCCAAAAGAAATCTGATGCGGCTCAATAAGGAGAAGTGTAGAGTCCTGCACCTGGGGCAGAAGAATCCCAAACATTGTTACAGGCTGGGGACCGACTGGCTCAGCAGCAGTACGATGGAAAGGGACCTAGGGGTTATGGTGGATGAAAGGCTGGATATGAATAAACAGTGTGCATTAAGAGGAGCATTTCGAGCAGATCTAGAGAAGTAGTTATTCCTCTTTATTCGGCACTGGTGAGGCCACATCTGGAATAGTGTGTTCAGTTTTGGGCCCCCCAGTATAAAAAGGATGTGGATTTGCTGGAGCAGGTTCAGTGACGGGCAGCAAAAATGATTAAGGGTCTGGAGCACAAGACCTATGAGGATAGGCTGAGGGATTTGGGCTTGTTTAGTTTACAGAAGAGAAGACTTACAGGTGATTTAATAGCAGCCTTCAACTTCCTAAAGGGGAGCTCTAAAAAGGAGGGTGAGAAACTGTTCTCAGTGGTGTCAGATGGCAGAACAAGGAATAATGCTCAGAAGTTGAAGAGGGAAAAGTGTAGGTTAGATATTAGGAAAAACTACTTCACCAGGAGTGTGGTGAAGCACTGGAATGCGTTGCCTAGGGAGGTGGTGGATTCTCCATCCCTTGAGGTTTTTTGTCCTGGCTTGACAAGGTCCTGGCTGGGATTACTTAGTAGGGGTTGATCCTGCTTGAAGCAGGGGGCTGGACTAGATGACCTCCTGAGGTCCCTTCCAGTCGTGTGATTCTGTGAAAATGGCACTGGCTGGCTCTGGCAACCCTGATGCACGATATGATGAAATGAGGAATCACTGAAATTTAATTTGATGGTGAACTGTAGAATTCCATTGCCTTCCAAAAAGTGTAAGTGTGTAAGATGAAAAATCCCAGAATTTGTAGAGCACAGTGACAGAGAAGTGCTTTCTGGGGTGTCTGCCCAGAAAGCTGGTTGCTGATTTTAAAATGTCTTGGTGCTGTGTGGCTGCAATGATGTGAAGCAATAATGTCTTGAACACAGGGTAACAAGTTGAGTATGTACTGCTTATGAAACGCTTGTTGCAGAGAACATAGACTTTGTGTTATGTAAACAGTCAAGTGTACTCACAGAGAGGTAGCCATGTTAGTCTGTATCATCACAAAACACAAAAAGCAGTCTTGTAGCACTTTTAAAGACTACCACAATGATTTATTAGGTGATGAGCTTTGGTGGGACAGACCCACTTCAGGTCTGGAAATTCCATATGAAAGCTCATCACCTAATAAATCCTTTTGTTAGAGTTAAGTGCTCCAAGACCTCTTTTTTGATGAGTGTTGATGTGCCATAGGCCACTTTAAATCCCAGGTGGATTACCTCATTCAGGAGTAATGTGCTTTAACTTCCACACGTTTGGCTGATTTGTCTGCACTTTCCTGATAGTCTCTGTGCAGACATGGCCTTGGTCTCGCTTTTTTGCCTCTTCTCAAGTTTTCAGATGGTTTGTTTCATCTTATTTTTGATAGGTTCACCTCTAGGGATGTAAAATCCTCCCTAGCTTCTCCCCATTGAATTGGTTAACTGGTTAAATGGTAGGTAGGCTAACCTACCGTTCAACCAGTTAATCAATTAAAAACTGGGGAGGTCTTCACAGCCCCACCTTCTGCCCCTGGGGCTCTTGAGGGACCAGGGCTGCTCCAGCCAGGCCAGAGTGCCCTTGCCTGTGGTGCAATCATGACAGGCTGCACCAGCCCAGCTGGAGCTTCCCTGCCCATGCCAGATGGTAGAGGCTGCTTCAGCCCCTACCAGTTAACCATAGCCAGTAGATGGATGAGGCTTACAGCTTAATCATTTAATATCTCTTTTCATCTCCTTTATACATCTCTAAGTTTCTTCTGCTTTATATTGATTTTATCTCTGTTGCCTGTTTTCTGTCCTCTTCTGCTTTTGCAGGCCTCATTCTAGTCAGTTGTCATGAAACCACAACTTAACATACTACCCCCCTTTCTGTAAAAGGAGTAGCACTGTTGCTTGTTTGAATATGCATAGTAATATATATTAATATCCTGATCTTGAAATAACTGAAATACTGAATCTTGCAACCTGATGGAAGTATCCTCTATCATTATTCTTTTGGAGATACAAATACATGTTTTCAAGTATGGTAGGAGTTTAAAATTCATGGTACTTCAGCCAGTTGGTTATTTAAAAATAAATTCTTTAATTCATAGCATATAATACATTTAATACTGTTTAATAGGACTGTATACAGTATTAATATTTGTAACATGTTTAAGAGAGAAGAGGATGTGCACATGGCATTGGTTTATAAACTTTTGAGTCGTAGTGAACTCAATGTAACTTGTAATTGACTTTCATATTCTTCTTTTAGGTAAAAAGAACATACTCCCATGGTACATATAGAGCTGGCCCAATGAGACAGATCAGCTTGGTTGGAGCAGTTGATGAGGAAGTGGGGGATTACTTCCCAGAGTTCCTTGATATGTTGGAAGATTCACCTTTCTTGAAAGTAAGGGGAGGAGGGAAAGCGGAGATACAAAGCATTGGGAAGTGTATATGTTGTTTTTGGGCTGTGGTGCACAGGCCCTTGGGGATCCATAGACTATGCCTAAAATTTTCAAAGGGGGTCAACACTGGAATTTGAAATTTTTAGGGGTCCACAAATTTAAAAAGGTGAAAATCACTGTTGTATAAAAATGAAGGAACTGTAATACTTATTGACACAGGTATGGTTGAGCACCCATATTGGCTACTCAACAGGGTCCTATGAGGGGATACAGCCATTGAGTCCCCAGGGGTTTTAAGCCTCGGATCTGAACAGTGTCCAGTTGCTCTCCTTGGCACATACACAGTGCAGATCTTCTCCCTGGCACCCTCATCTGATTTGACCATATGGTCCACTGCCTACTCCCTGGAGCCAGTGCTTGCTCCTCAGGCTTCCTCAGAGCATAAACACACACTTTCCCTGAGCGTTACCTGAAGGATGGGCTTTCTGGTTTATCTCTTGAAGAAGGCACATGCTTTAATATACAAGACACTTTGAACAAGATTCTGAACTACCATTGCTCTTTAATAACACAAATATATATACAAAAATATCAAACATCTTTATTCATAATTTCCTGCATTGTACAGACTGTTTCCATAAGTCCGTTCCACACTTATCTATTTGCTTATTTACCAGATGTGATAATTTAAACTTTTTTCATTTCCCAAATAATCATTTCTATTGTAGTTGCAAATAACACATCAAAATGTGGAATATTCTATTTCCCATTAGTGTACATTGCCATGGGGGACACTCTCAAGTCTAAAATTAGAAAGTCGAAAAGATAGTGATGATGGTCCCATCATGTGGGTACGTCCAGGAGAACAGATGATCCCTGTGGCTGACATGCCAAAGTCACCTTTCAAGAGGAAAAGGTATGTTGTGATTCTCAGCTTGGTGAATTATCTGGCTATTTGTTTTCACATGTCCATTATTTCATTCATCCCAACTGCTGTACAAATTGGTTATAATATATATGTTTATGTAGCTTTTTTACCCCCCAAAAGAAGAAATGTGATCACTTCTTACTTTTTAAGTTCTTCAAGCAAGTAAACGTATTTTGGTAAGCATTGGTACATCACCTAGTATAAAGATGTACCAAGCCTTATTCGAGCCTCTGAGTTTCTGTAATGAATACTAAAATAGTAATTTTATAAATCAGACTATATTTTCTTACTCTCCATAAAATACAGATGCTTTGAGGTCACATAAATCAAATTGAAAAGTGTTTTGGGGGAAAAAGCAAAGAATGTTATATCCATACCAATACAGAAAGGGGAACTTCAAATATGATGCAGATAGTTACTCAAATTTGAATTTGGCTGGTACGCTGGTAGTAACTCCCTATTCTTAAGGTCTTTTTAAAAACTACAAGTGACAAAGAGTTGTCTCACTTGAAAGAGGGAACCTCTGACAGTAAAATGTCATCATCATACTGGGGTATTGGTTTAGGTGTTGGCTCAGAAAGAAGTATGCCATCTACAGAATCAAAGTTCTTCTAGTATGGAGAGTTTCCTTATGGATTTCCTATCCAAATATTTTCTGGGTAGGACCCCTCGTTTCTAGTATCTCAGATGCACACCTGATATGCTGTGGTCTCTCATGATCAGCCTTACACTAGCCGTTGAAAGATGGTAGAGCAGCGTTTCCCAAAGGGTGGTCCACAGCCCAGTACCAGTCCTTGGGGTGCAGGGGAAGTCCTTAGAAAATACACAAATTATTGTGCATGATCCTATTAATTTGGTACATTTTGTATTTTCCCACATAATTAAGGTAATAACAATAAGTTAGGCACTCAAGTATTTTATGTCAAGATTTATATTATGTACTATTATTGTGAATGAATAAACAGTGGACATTTATTCATTCATTGGTTTTTTTTATATTCGTTTATATTTTTGGGCCACAAAAAAAGGTACTGAAAAAAACAGGTTGCAAGTACATAAAGGTTGGGAAACCCTGTGGTAGAGGATCTGTTCCACTGGAGTGGTGTTTTATCCTTTAGCATCTCTGACAAGTAGTCATGTAAATCTTTTCCTACCCAGTGCTGAAATGTGGAACATAGCTGCAAAACACGATGCTCAAATTGTTTAATAGAAGTGTAAGCAAATGAATTTGAATGCATATATGATTACTTTCAGCATTTGATAAATGTTCCGTAAATCTCTTTTGTGCTGCTAATATATGTGCTTGCGGTAAGAAGAAATGGATTGTGTTGAATGTATAAAACTATATATTTGAGAAATGTGAGTTTTAGATGTTTTGTTTTTGTTTTTTTAAACAGAACTACCAATGAAATAAAAAACCTGCAATACCTACCTCGAACTAGTGAGCCCCGTGAAATGCTGTTTGAAGACAGGACGAGAGCCCATGCAGATCACATAGGACAAGGTTTTGAACGACAGACTACAGCTGCTGTAGGAGTGCTAAAGGCCGTGCACTGTGGAGAGTGGTACGTATCAACTGGTTTAGTCTTGTTAGACCTTAGAAAAAATACTTGCATGAATTTCCATTTATAGGTGCAAGAAGGATTTTCAGCTAATATGTTAATCCATTTACTGGTATGTTTTGGAAATTAGCCATTACTATTGAAGAAATTATATTTTTCCTTTTATCTTGGTAAACTGGGTATGCTAGGTACATTCTAATGTAGATACACCTTTGCAGAAAGAGCCCTCCCTTGTCTCAGTATCAGCTTCATAAATACAGTTGTATAAATTGCTACTCAAACTTGTCTAGATTTTTTTCTTGATGTGTGAGAACCAGTCCAATAGTGGCTTTCCTATATTTTTATCTGAACTACATGTAGAAATTTTCTTGGAACCTTTAGCTGTCTGTGTTGATATAAACAAACGTAATTTTAGTGCTGAAGAATGGCGTTTGTTTTATGCATGGTGGAAGTTGCATGGCATTTGTTTAGTGTGCCAGACAGTCTGAAACACTCATCTGGTCCAAGGGATTTTTGCATGTTTTATCAGAAATAGGAGAGAGTGCATTTTAGCTGGACTCCCTCAAATTATCAGTTTTCCAGCTCAGTGAGAGTTTTTTTGGTCCTCTTAACGTTGGTCTCCAAAACTAGCATGTGATACTATATAGTAGAACACCTTCTGTAATTCCCACTCACATAGTTGCTTGAACTAAGGGGGGCTTAAAGTGGTTTGCATTATACAAAGGATTTTCAGTTTGTTCAATGGCTTTCTGCAACTCACTATAAAAATTGTAAATTTAAAAATTATTCCATCCCCCCTGCTCAGTTAGACTGCCTGACATGCCTACTGGACCAGAATTCTGATAATGTATCGGAACCTGTGTGTGGGATTGTAATAAAAAAATTCCCCATGAGAGGGAACTGCATCATTCAAATGTGAACTTCAAGTTTCAAGGCCCGTAGTCCTAATTCCTGCAAATTCAGGACCGTTTCACATTTGACTTGGAAATATTGGCACAGTTCTATTAAGTCTGTCATGGGTGTGGTAGTCTTATTGGTCACTTAAAAGTTGGCATTTAGTGAGCTTGGGTTTCTGATGTGAAAAAATTGTTTTCACTTACAGTAAACTCTTACGTGAGGCATATTCAAAGTTGAATGCAGACCTTTTTCATACTTTGGTGCACATACAGTTTTTGATAACTCTACAGTCTCTGAGGATTGTTCTAGACATGTTGCCAAAGACAAACAGATCATAAATTATCATCAACCTTAGCTTCTTAATATATGTGGTGGCCAACTTTGTGGTGCTTGCTGCTGATCAGGTATCACAGCTCTAGTGAAATGCCTAGAAATAAGTGATTTTTAAAATATGGTATCTTGTGGGCTGTGAAGCCTTAGGAATATTTTAGAATGACAGTACTTTTTTGTTAGAGGAGTTGGCCAGCAGCATTTCTTGGAGTATATAAAATCTGTGTTCTTCACTGTGAATGTGGTTTCTGCATTGATTTTTAAGATTTATATTTTTTGAAACCTGTAAACGCTAAAAGGTCTTGGATCTGCCTGTGTAAGACATTTTCTCTTTTCCTATAACCTGCTTTCGCAGTGGGGAGTTTATTGGAGATAGCTGTTTGGGTTGCTCTACCTAGCATTTTGGAGTAAGTTTCCCAGACAAAGGTCAATAGACTTGGGCTGGCAGGATTTGCTTTGATGGGCGGTAAGTACTTTGAGGTTGCAATTCTCTCAGATTTGGGCTCTGAAATCCTCTTCCTCCCTACACTTCAGAGCCTGAATTGCAACTTCAAGGCATTATCTATACAGCTGTTTTTAGAGCACATGTGAGAATCCCACTGTCCCAAGTCTGTTTGGCCTATAGGCTTGCTCCGACAGTATGTGTTTCCTTCTTGGGTCCATAAGCATCTGATTTTTATTAGCTTTCATTGTGTGGTGAGAAGCCCACCTTTTCTCATTGGGTGTGGGACAGAGCTAGGTAGTGGTTATAGGAAAAGTTGTGAAAAGCAATTAATTTTCAGTTATATTTTTGTTGCTATGTCTTTGAGTTTATTAGGGAACTTGGAATTTTTTATTTTAGTGTATTTTTTAAAAACTGCTGAGGGTACTCAGAGCATTAGATGGGTGCTCTTTTTAATTGTAGCTTTTGTGAATCAAAATAGAACGTATTCTAATGCTGGGCAGTTAGTGCTTATGGAAGCAAAGCTTTAAAGATATAGGACTAATTTGTTCTTGTCATGATTGTTTGCCACCCTTTTTTTCAAACTCACAAAAATTCATATTTGGTAAAGTTCAACAGCTGTAATTCATGTGGTCCAGGAGAACCACTCTCGGGTCATGGGATCATCAGATTTGGAATGTCTTGATAACAGCATCTACTTTTTCTTTACTGTGTATTTAAATAAATTTTGTGTCCCAAGGAGCAAAAAATCTGTGTACACGGAAAACTCAACTTGGATCTATCCAGTAAGGACAGGAGAGTATGAATAAATATGTATTTTGTACTTCGGAATAGTATAAATGAAGTGTAAATTGCATGAATTTGGTGCGTTTTTTTTGTTTAAACATATTTCAACTTGTCTTAACCACTTGAATGCTTTATCAGGCTATCTACAACAATTTTTAGGCACTTAATTCCCAGTGGCAGTTTGAAAATCCATCTAAGCATCTATTTCTTTAGGCACCTATATATCTTTTCGAGTCTGGCCCTGGGTCTTTCAAGTTTAGATTTAGTAGATATCCTCCTTTTCATGCCTGCAGACATCTATTCCACTCATACGTGCACATGCCTCGCATACCAAAGTCAGAGAATTTTGCTTAGCACTATACACTGGGTTGGTGCTTGCATCCTTTGGCCCTAGGAGCCTTTTCCAAGGTTATTTAAGACCAAAGCTATGTTGACTCTGATGTCCTTCCTGGCTTGACTTGTGATGTTATCGTAGAGGTTGGTTGGTTGTTTTAAATAAAGTTAGAAGTAGTACCCTAAATGTTCAATTAGGTTTTTTCTTGTCTGGTGGAATGTCTTTTCTGAGTTGTAAATCACGTGGTCTTATGCGAGGTAGTCATGCCCCGTAATGATCCCCATACTCATTGCTTGTTGTGCCTGACAGACATTTAAATAATCCTATAAACAGAGCTCAATAATAGTATCCTGAGAGTCTACCAGGTGCTAAGAATGTGTGCCCATGACAATGGATGTGGCTCAATCTGTAGAATGGGATTAGCCACTGCTTTCCTAGTTAGGCCAGACAGTTAAATTCTAGACCTGAGACTAACAATGTATGATACATGCTTTATGTATCATCTTATACATTAATGACATGTTTGTTGTTTCCCTTTGTACTTTCCTCTTGATATTTCACACAAAGTACTCCTACTGACCACCTGTTGTGCTTTCACTCCAGATGTTTCAGACAGAATATCACCATTGATTACTTTAGTCAAACTGTTTTATCGTGTGCTAGGTTACGGTGTCCTTGCCCTGTCCTGGTGGAATGTATTTACATGTTCAATATGTTTCAGCAGTGCTAGCAGTATTAGAGCTGAGGTCATGTCCCAGACACTGCTGACACTAGTCAAACACCTGCTTTTGACAAGGCCTGCCAGTCACTCAGGGTAACTTTCTCACTTTGGTTCAGGACTCAGCCCCCTTACACCAGATCCATGCTTTGAGGAGTAAAGGGACTTCCAAGTAGCGGAGGCACTTCAAAGTACCTGCAGCTGATCCGTGGCTACACACGAGCCAGCACTTCGAAGTTTGACACTTGGAAGTTGCTGCAGGGGAAATTTAGCCAAAAGAAATGCTGCATATGCACTTCAGCCCTTAATTAGTAATCTCCCAACACCCTAATTGCCATACCCCCTTCGAGGTTGGGGGCTAGTCTAAACACAGCCCTTTACAGTCAGCACTAGATGTGGTAGATGCTCCAGTATTACAGCCTCAGCTGTAATAACGAGAAAAACTTTGTCGTAACGATACTTAGGCATACCCCTGGAGGCTCAACAAAGTATGGATGATTTCCTGTTTGATGGCTTTGTTTTTGATTTTAGAGAGAACTGGAGAGATTTTACCCTTTTTTAAAAAGTCATGCAAACTACTCTTGGATCTTTGGGGAGTATATATAGGTCAATGATAGAGATGTCTTGGGGTCAGGGGTGGGGTATCAGCAACAGTAACAACATTAAAGACTATGTTCCCAGCAGTAGCTTCTAGCAGTCAGCTTATCAAGATAAAGTCAAACTTCTCCGGGAAGAGAGACAAGTCACAAAAGGAGAAGGCCTTCTGGATTTAATTTCTGACATCCTCTATCAGCTTTTGGCACACAGTTAATTTGATTCTCCTGTCAAGGATAGCATTTTAGGTGGCATCTTCTCAACTGTATTGCCTCCCTTTGGGGGTAGGCTCTTCTGCTCTTTCAATGCTTGTTACAGCTGATTCCTCACCCTGGCACTTCAAGGGGGGTCAGCTAGCCAAATAAAACACTGCTAGACCCTGTCTCTGCACTTTTCAGAGACAGAAACATTTTCCTAATTTCTTTTTTTTCTGAAAATCAGTAGCTGCCACCACCAAGTGTACAAAATTCCACTTTCAGGAAAGAAATTACTTGGACCCACTTCCCTGAGGAGAAAACTCCCAAAATTCTTTCCCAAGGAATTTGCAAGAAATAACACAGCACTTCACAATAAATAAAGAAAAATTCAGTGAGCTCTGAGCTTTCTGGTAACCTGTTAGCAGCCAGGCATGCAGTTGTAAGACTCTTTAGGACATGAAGGATTACGCAGTACTTGTTAAAGGAGAAAACACCACTTATGATTAAAACAAGACTAATTTTGCAAGCATCATAAATGGCTTGGTGTTAAACATGAATTGAAGCAAAACACAGGAATTTTTTCCTGGGCTAGATTTTTGGTTACGGGAAAGAACAAAATGAACAAATAACGAGCTCAGACATAATTTCCAACCCCCAAACAGTGAAAACAATAAACTTTCCCTATCCTCATGTTCTGATGAGCCCCCCTCTGCTTGAGTAACAGTAGTCCAATCCCAGTGGTCACAAATGCTTGGATCATTGTGGCCTGGTCTGGGTCTGAGGTACAATCACTTTTTGGCCTTCTGTGGCTAAGTTCAAGTGTAAGTAGCTTCTTGACCTCATAAAGACTGACATCAGGGCTATGTATACACTTGCACAAATCTTTGAAATGGCCATTTTGAAGATTACTAATGAGGCACTGAAATACATATGCAGTACCTCATTAGCATGCTGCTGGCCACTGCTCTTCGAAATTGCCACGTTTCGCTGCCGTGCGGCTCATCCAGACAGGTCCTTTTCGAAAGGACCCTGCCAACTTCGAAAAGGACCCCTGTTTGGATGAGCCACGCAGCAGCAAAAAGCAGGAATTGTGAAGAGCCCTCATTAGAAATCTTCGAAATGGTCATTTGCATTTGTGCTAGTGTAGACACAACCCAAGTGTCTTAAGTGCTCAGTATTTTGATCCCAAAGGTGAAAGCCTATTCTTTAAATGAAGTTTAAAACATTAGTTAATATCTGTTTTTCTGGCCAGTTGCAAATAGAAATGAGTAGATTTTTTGCAGGTGTGACTCTTTAAATCTAATACTGTATGACCAAAGGATCCTTACAGCTGCAGACAGATTTAATTTGAGGTTATCTCCCACACTAGAAAGGTATGTTATACAGGAGAGAAGTTCTTCCCTTTTTTCCAGCATTACCTCAGTCTTGCATAGATTCAGTTTTGTCCTGCTACTTTCATCCAGGTGGTGATTTCCCCTAGGCTTTGACAAACCTGGGAGATGATGCCAGTTACCTTTTGGCGTAAAGGAAATATGGACCTATATGATGACACTATCTAGTATCTCAGCCCATGATCTCGCTCCAGTTTTCCGAGAGATTGAACTTCATTGAGATGAGGAGTAGTTGTTAGTTGCCTGGAAATAAGCATCCAAGCTCAGCAAGGGGCATGTCAGAATGTTTCTCTCCATCCCTTCGGCAATTTTAAAGTTTGGACACAGGTATTTGGTGATTTGTCATTGTACAAAAGGAAGTCAGAATGCAGTTATGCGAGGCTTGTGTTCCTGGGCAACCTCGTGTACCTCAAATTTTGCACAAGTCGGGAGGAGCTAGGAATCAGGTGGCAGCCTGGCTCCCAGTTTTCCTCCATTGAAGGGAGCCAGGAGACTCCTCATTGCTGGTGCACTGATCAGTTTCCTTGCTCCTGCCAGCCAAGGGAGCCAGGAGTCAGGCTGCTGACTGGTTCACAGGTCCCCCTTACTTGCAGGAGCAAATAAACTGAACCAGTGCAGCAGTGGTGGTCAGTTTCCTGGTTCACAGAGTGGCGGGAAGCAAGGGAGAAGATGCGGTGGTGTGGCTGAAGCTGGGGAGAAGCTGTGGCTGCGCGGCTGTCTGCCTGCCCAACTTCCCCCACTTGGGGAATGCAGAGAGGCAGACAGCTGCAGCAGAGCAGCTTCCCCTAGCTGGGGTCTGGAGTGGGGAGCTATCAGAGGAGCTGTGCTCCCGCTACTCCCTGGGAACCCCAGGATTTCAACTCGCGTTAACATGAGTTAAGCGCAAGTTGAAGTCATGTACAGCAGGGGTTTACTGTGCTGGCAATTGATATGTCAGTGAATATTACTTTTTGTTAGATTCTTGAATAAAAATTCCATAGAAAAGGGTGGTTAGACACTAAGCTGGAGTGTGTGAAGCCTCTAGAATTGAGCAAAGGTATATTTTAGGGTACAGTAGACTCTCGCTTTTCGTTGACTCAACTTACACGTTTCCATATTAATGCAAGTTGAGTCTGGGAGGACCAACTTTATTGTACCCCATCTTGCTGCTTACCCCTACACTGCTGGCCAACTTGGGCTCCTTTGGAGGCAGCTCCTGATTTGCAGCTGCCTAGTGCTGCAATGCCGGGGTCGTAGAGGGTCAGGCGTAGCTGGAGCTGCCTGGGGCCAAGCCATGCCACGGTTGGAGCTGCGCAGGGCTCCAGCACTGCAGCTGGAGATGCCACATTCTCTGAGCAGCCCCAGGGCCAAACCACACCGCAGCTGGAGCTGCCCAGGGCTCTAGCACTGTATGTGGAGCTGCAGCTGTCCAAGCACCCCAGGGCCAAGCCATGAGCTGACTCTGGGGCAGCAGGACCACCATGGCTGTGCTACGTGGCCGGTGGCTGGAGCAGGAGGCACCCCATCCTGCCTTTAACTTGGCCCCTGCCTGCCTGCAGTGAGAGCCAGAGCCACTGGCTGGAGCAGAGGCTCCAGCCACCCACTGTCCCTTGCCAGGGGAATTCCAGGGATCTTCCCAAAACACCCCCACCCCATTTATGTGAAATTTAATTTACACAGAGGTTCCCCAGGACACAATCTCAGAGTAAATCCAGGATTTACTGTAATAGTTTCTCCACAGAGTTATTCAGTCTGTTAGTAGAATATACTGGCACATTTAACCTCTGCCTTTCTTCGTGATGAAAGATAGTCACTGTTGGTGGCACTAGTTGCCATTAGCCTTCTGTCACCACTGTAGAAACTAGTTAAATGAATTAAATTCCTGCGTCTGACTAATGTGTTGTAGCTGAAGAACTAGTTACTCTAACAGGCTTTTTAATATTGCTTTTCAAACTTGAGTTGTAAAATTTAGTTTTAGATTCTTTTTGCTTTGTTCATTTCTACAGAGACTAACATAGTCTGTAGCAATTTAAATTCTGGCTTGACTGTGGTTTTTGTTTATCTTTGTATTTTGGTAGGCCTGAGCAACCTCGAATAACCAAAGATGTAATTTGCTTCCATGCTGAAGATTTCTTAGAGGTAGTTCAGCGAATGCAGTTAGATTTGCATGAGCCTCCACTCTCACAGGTAAGCAAATTTTGAATTATTTGGAATATTTCTCACATTTTAGAACAGACTTTTCACCTTTATTCTCCTTTTTTTTCCTCCTCCAGTGTGTTCAGTGGGTTGATGATGCAAAACTTAACCAACTGCGAAGGGAAGGCATTCGATATGCTAGGATTCAGTTATATGATAATGACATTTATTTTATTCCAAGGAATGTTGTGCACCAGTTCAAGACTGTTTCAGCTGTGTGCAGTTTGGCTTGGCACATCCGGCTCAAGCTTTATCACTCAGAGGGAGAAGTTTGTCAAAATGCAAGCACCTATGAAGAAGGCACATCTGCAGACCCCATGTCTTCGGTTATTGGATTTCAGACTGACAATGTAATTTGTACAATAAGTAAAAATACCTCCGAAGGCACCAAATTTTCAGATACTCCCCAAATGAAATATGTACAGCAGGAATTCACACAGATAAAACAGGAACTTATTGCATCTCACAGAATTAAAGAGGAATCCATGAATGTTGATCTTCCTGAGAAGACAATGACATCTAATGATATGGAATGTCCAAATGTTAAGGAAAAATTGGATGATGTTGAATTGACAGATTTTAAGTATGATGTGGACTCTAAATTTGAACCTGGCAACAATGACTTACAGGATAAGTTATGCTCTGGAAGTCACGTAAGCCTATATGATACAAGACAACAGGGTTCAACGTATTCAAATCAGCCTGGACAAAGAGAAGATGACTTTTTGTGCTAAATTTGTACATATTGTTTTAAATTCCTTTTTAAACTGAATGGCAAAATAATGTAAAGATTCATAAATTCTCTGATGCGAGCTTCTGACTTGCCCTCGCATCTGTTACAGAAAATAGTTTATGTAGCTTTGTAACATTCCTCAGTGCCTGTCCATAACTGTGAAATATCAAAGCACTTAGGGCCAGATGCACTGTAAACACTGCAGGTTTAACATAAAGAAGTCTTTAAATAATTTGAGTTGTAGGTTTTAGAGTAGAGCTGACATTTAACATATATATTTTTTGTAAGATGAGCCAGAATTCTTTTTGACAATTCCAGGCTTTTCCATAGAGCTTATTTATACCAATTTTTTTCATTTTAAATGTGTCAGCACTGTAGTGTAAATAGCTTTTTTTAAAAAACTTTTTAGTGTGATTTATATTGAAATGTGAGCCGCTTAATAAAGGTTCAGAGTAACAAATGGATTTATTTTTGGGTCTGCAAGAAAGAACAGTTAAGCTACTTCTTTAAACTGTTATCTTTCTACTTGTGCTGTACTTGCTGAAAGACTTGTGCCCTTGCTTGTTTCTGGAAAGAGGATCTGCAGCGGACAAACGGATAGCATGGGGCATTCTGTGTTTGAAAAGAAAAATCAGTCTGAGTGCCCTGTCCCGGACTACTTGCAGCTGCTTGTGCAAAGTGTACCATGCATTCCTTAGTCCCTGTTGGCAGAGGAACTGGAGAGGCACAGCCTTATACGCTATTGTTTAGTCTCTGGGTATTCTTTGTGCTCCAGGAGCACTTTGTGCAGCATCCTGTGTCTTTGCAGGTGTGCTGGGAATAAGGAGGTTTCAGGATCCATTCTGCTCCCATTTTCTTTGTCCATGTACTTCACATCATAAACTGAAACATTGCCCTTTATTTTAACATGTAGACTGGAACTTTTTCCTACATCTAATTTCTGACTAAATTGAGCAGACTTTTTTTAAAGATTTTGTTTTTTTCATTTAAGACAATCATGAATTGTGTTATTGAGACATGGGACTCTTTGGAACTGATACACAGTATTTCATTGATGCACATTTGGACATGAAGTGTTTTGTAAATTGATAGAAACGGAAACGTGCTAGGTTTTTTTTTTACTCTATCTGCCAGTCGGTCTTGAGGAGAATTCCTTGTCAGCTCCAGTTTGAATATGAATGAGAATTGTTGTTAACCTGGACAATTATATTACTTTGTTAATTGTCCACTTTTCTCCTTCCAATACTAAGTTGCTGAGTAGTTGTAAGTTTTATTGTGTCAATACCACTGAGAGGAAAGACTTCCAAACACTATCTACCATCTGATGGGATGATGGTAAGCTTTTTAACATGAACTATTTTTAAAAATGTATGGGCATGTGTTGCTGTTTAGTCCCAACAAAATCTACACTGTCACCTTTCAGCTATTTATATAACTTCTAAATTTTCCATTCTACCAAGTGCATAAAAGTTAAGATCCCAAGTTTGTCGTGATTCCTTAGATTCCTCCATATATTTTGATGAATGTAGGTGTCTTTTCCTCTGGACTTGCCAAAATTTGTACACCTCTACAGACACCCCAGCGTGCACGTAATACATCCAGAAGGCATGCTAGGCAGTCTCACCATGGCCTTGGACCACAACATGATTTCAGATCTGATTTTTAGGCTTCTTTGCAATGGAACAATATATTCCTTCCAACCACCTAGCCCTCATTTATTGTCATTAAATGTATATTCCTTTACTCACTTAGATCGCTTTTCTTACTTATCCAAAATATATTGTTTGACACTTGCTTACATTAAAAGCCGTTAGCTATTTCATAGACGAGTGTACCAAGTCATTTAAATTTTCACAAATTAGGTTTGTCAAAGTATTAATTCAAATAATAGAATCACAGCGTTGGAAGAAACCTCAGGAGGTCATCAACTGCAACCACCTGCTCAAAGCAGGACCAATCCAAACTAAATCCTCCCAGTCAGGGCTTTGTCAATCAAGGATTTAAAAACCTCTATGGATGGAGATTCCACCACCTCTCTAGGTAATCTATTCTAGTGCTTCACCATCCTCCTAGTGAAAGATTTTCCTTATATCCAACCTTGACTTCTCCCACTACACCTTTAGGCTACTGCTCCTTGTTTGGTCATCTGCCACCACTGAAAACAGACTCTCTCCATCTTCTTTGTAGCCCCTGTTCAGGTAGTTGAAGGTTGCTATCAGATCCCCTCTCACTCTTCTGTAGACTAAATAAACATAAGTCCCTCAGCCTCTCCTCATAAGTCATATGCTCCTGCCCCAATCATTTTTGTTGCCCTTGCTGGAGTCTACAGTGCGCAAGGGGCCCATAATTGGACACTGTTCCAGATGTGGCGTCACCAGTGTCAAATAAATAATCACTTCCCAAGATTTGCTGGTAGTGCTCCTACTAATGCAGCCCAATATGCCTTTAGCTTTCTTGGATACAAAGGCACACTGTTGACTCATATCCAGCTTCTTATCAACTGTAATGCCCAGATCCCTTTCTGCAGAACTGCTGTGTCACCAGTCAGTCCCCAACCTGTAATAGTGTTTGTGATTCTTATGTTCCAAGTGCAGGATTCTGCATATACGCTTGCATATTTTTCTTGCCCCCAATCTTTCAATTTGTCTAGGTCACTCTGAACCTTATCCCTACCTCTCCCTCTAGCTCAGTGATTCCTGAACTTTTTGGCATCAGACACCCCCCCTTTTGATTTTTGAGAAAACCTCATGCCCCCGCCTCTTCTTTACCATCATCCAACCCTCCTTTTAACAATTCAATTTGTAATTTAAACTAAACAAAAACTTCTTCAAACCCCCCAGTTTGGGAAATCATGTTCTAGCTTAATGTCGTTCACAAACTTGCTGAGGGTGTAATCAATCCCCTTGTCCAGGTTCAACAAAACCAGCCCCATGACTGACCCTTGGGAGACTCCGCTTGATACCTATCACCAACGAGACATCGAGCCATTTATTACAGCCCATTGAGCCTGACAATCGAACCAGCTTTCTGTCCACCTTACAATCCATACTACTCTAACTTGCTGGCAAGATAGCTGTGAGACCGTGTCAAAATCTTTCCTAAAGTCCAGGTATATCACATCCACCACCTTCCCCATATTCATGGAGCCAGTTACTTCATCATAGAAGGTAATCAGGTTGGTTAGGCATGATTTGCCTTGGGTGAATCCATGTCTATTCCTGATCACTTTCCTCTCTTCCATGTACTTCCAAAGGGATTCCCTGAGGTTCCCCTCTATGATTTTTCCAGGGATTAAAGTGACACTGACAGGTCTGTAGTTCTATAGGTTGTCTTCCCCTTTTAAAGGACGGGCACTACTTTTGCCTTTTTCCAATCATCTGGGATCTCCCTCAACTGCACAAGTTTTTAAAGATAATGCAGTCGCATCAGCCAACTCCCTTGGCACCCTCGGATGCATTAGATACGACCTCTTGGATTTGTGTATGTCCAGCTTTTGTAAATAGTTCTTAATCTGTTCTATTTTCCACTGAAGGCTACCCACCTCCTACACATACTCTGCTGCCTGCTTCAGCAGTCTGAAAGCTGACCTTGTCTGTGAAGACAGAAGCAAAAAAAATTGAGTATTTCAACTGACACTAGATAACCTTTCCTATTCAGTAAAAGCCCCACACTTTCCATGACCATGACTTTACTGCTAACATGTCTGTAGAATCCTTTCTTGTTGCCTTTCACATCCCTGCTAGCTGCAACTTCAATTGCATTTGGCCTTCCTGATTGCATTCCTGCATGTTTGAGCAAGGTATTTATTCTCCATCAGTGATCTGTCCAAGCTTCCACTTTTGTAAGCTGCTTTTTTGTGTTTAAGCTCACCAAAGATTTCTCTGCTAAGCTGAGCTGGTCGCTTACCATATTTGCTTTTCTTACTGTATATTGGGATGGTGTGTTCCTGTGCCTTATGAAGGGCTTCTTTAAAATACAGCCGGCTCTCCTAGATTCCTTTCCCCCTTATCAGAGTGGTAGCCATATTGATCTATATTTGCAAAAACAACAAGAAGTCCTATCAAAACAAGCAAGCAGTCAAGTAGCACTTTAAAGACTAACAAAATAATTTATTAGGTTATTTTGTTAGTCTTTAAAGTGCTACTTGACTGCTTGCTTGTTTTGATAGTATATAGACTAGCACAGCTTTCTTTCTATTACTATTCAACAAGAAGTCCTGTCACACTTTAAAGACTAACAGATTTTTTAGAGCTTAAGCTTTTTGTGCTGGGTTTAATTCTCAGTAATACCCCTACTAGTAACCTTTTACTCTTGCCACACACACTTTCACATGTGGACTTCATTAAATCTTTCCATGTTTTCCCACTTCTTGAAATTGCTTTCTTTCTTTTTTTTCTTCCCTTGTGCCTCTCTTTGGATCTTCAGTTTTGTATAAAGCTATTTTTATTTTTGTTGGAAACTCAAGGATTGTCTTTGTTTGCCTTTTGACTCTCTGTGCAGAGGTAGAGTGGTGTGGGCCTGGAGTGCCTATGCTCCACCATGGGGTCCTGGGACCCTGCTCCTCCAATGTTGGAGCTGCAACTCACCAGGGGCCCCGCTTGCTGCCCTGGTGCACTACCCCCAGAGTGTTCTATGGCTCTTACGCACCTCACCTTTGCCTTAGGCAGCTAGCAGCTGCGCTGGACCCCCCCCTGCACTCTTGCCACCTGCTGCTGCTATAGCTTAGCTATAAGGGAGCAGCACCAGTGCAATCTGACTGTTGAATCTGTGAAGGGAGGAGGGGTATAGCAGTCCCCTTCCCCATCCCTTCACCCCAGCAGGCGACTCCCAAAGTGAACTTCTCCTTGGGCTTGTGTGAGTATTGGAAAGGGAAGGGAGAGTACTTCTTGGCCCTGGACCTGGGCAGCCAACCTGCTGCCTCCCAAAGTCTGAGCTCCTTGTGACTGTCCCAGCCAGAGCCTTCATGCCCCTGGAACCCAGCCCTCTACCTTAGCTGAGTCCCTCCCACACCCCAAACCACTCATCACAACCCCAAAGCCCGTGCCTTAGCCCCACCCCAGAGTCAGACCCGTCACTAGCACCTGCCCCTTATAAAGCAGGTGTGTGGGGGTGGGACTTGGACCCCTTCTGGGCACTACCAAAGATTACACAAAACTGCTGCCACCACCCATGTGCTACCTTGAAAGCTGGGGTAAATCTATCCATGATACATATATAAACCTGTTAAATATATTTGTTGCATTTACAACCATGCTTTTAAATGGGTGTCCCAGTTGATTGCTTGATATGCAGATTTTTGGAAATTTGCTTTTCCAGGCTGTCTCATCGTGTTTTTGCTAGCAAAAAATGGCATTTTTATTGTTACTGTCACTGCCAACTGCTTTCCATTTCCAACTTCCTTATTTTACTGTTATCTTCTCTTTTTGGCACCCTCAAATAAATGCAGTTAAAACATCTCTTCTGAAACACTTCAGGCAGTGGCTTCATGAGCTATGGTTTCTTCAAGTCTGTTCCTGAAGTATTCCTATTACATTTATCTTCTGAATTAGCTCCCCTTTTCTATAGTTCGTATTTCCCTAAAAGCTCCTAGTTCCATCTAGTACTAGAAATACAGTGTATCTTCAAAAATCATTGATTATTCAGCTGAATAGGACATAATCAGATTGATCTGCATTTCATATATTTCAACACACAAATAAACGTTTATACAGATAGCTGGCATTCCAAAAATAGGAAAAGGGTGTGCATGCGTGCGTGTGCACACAGAGGATTTACCACTAGACAAGTCAGCAGTCCTTGCAATTTCAAAAGATGCTTGAATGAATGAATTTTACAAAAATGTGAGACAAGTATTTATAATATGGAAGGTGACTTTTCTAGTATTCAGTGTCGTAGCTGTGCAGAGACAAGGTGGGGAAAATAGTCATTTTTTACTTTGTGAGGTGTGACCAGGAGTGTTTGGAGTACATCTCATTGGAAATGACAAGATCCAGGTAAGCTGCAAAAAAAGAGAGCAGGTACTCCCAACATGGGTGAGTTAACAGTGAAGTTAAACTCCCGAACCAGTCACAAACTGTGCTTGTGATGCGCCATGGTGGTTATCAAGTAAGCCAAAAAAGAAATTACATAGACACCTTATTGCATCCCAGTGCTCTAGCTCCCAGTCCAGTGAAAAGTAACTTTTAAAAACTCTGTTCAGATATACAAAATATACTTCTGATTCCAAAGGGCCAGTCACATTACTACATCAGTAAAATTTTTTATCTTATTTTAAATATCATACTGGTTGCCAATGTTTATGTCCAAAACTAAAGGGTTATTATAAAGAAAGAATAATGAACAAGAAATGAGATGATAAACAGTAAAGCAGTCATACACATAGAGTTCCAAAATTCCTAGCTGAACAGGTGAGTTATGGGCTTCGAAGTCCCTATGGAACACAGCCATAGCCTTGATGGGTTCTTTAGCTCTTTCTTCAGAGCTTTATTTGTAGAAAGGTTATTCCAGAGGTAAGAAACAGTAATGAAGACCAGAAGGAGGGTCCTGTGCCTCTCTCTTCTGGCCCCACAAAAGAAAAACTCTCAGAAGGTAATGGCTTTAATTGAAAAATCCCTCTCTGTTCCCATTTGCTCACCTGGCTGCTTGCCAACAGAGAACCCACTATCTCTGGATTTAACCATTTACAGGCATTTTTTATGGCAGATGTATTAACAGGAGTGTTGCAAGAAAGATATAAGAAGTAATTCTTCCACTCTGCTGATTAGGCCTCAACTGGAGTATTGTGTTGAATTCTGGGTACCACATTTTAGCAAAGGTCTGGACAAATTGGGAAAGTGCAGAGAAGAGCAACAAAAAATGATCAGAGGTTTAGAAAACAAGACCTATGAAGGAAGATTGAAAGAAATGGGTTTATTTAGTTTGGGAAAGAGATTGAAAGGGGACGTAACAGCTTTCAAGTATCTAAAAGGGTGTTAACAAGGAAGAGGGTGGGAAATTATTGTCCTTAACCTCTGATGATAGGACAAGAAGCAGTGGGCTTAAACTGCAGCATGGGAGATTTAGGTTGGACATTAGGCAGAAATTGCTGTTAGGGTGGTTAAGCACTGGAATAAATTGCCTAGGGAGACTGCAGAATCTCCATCATGGGAGATGTTTAAGAGCAGGTTAGACAAATTTCTGTCGGGGATGATCCAGATGGTGCTTGGTCCTGCCATGTGTGCAGGGGCCTGGATTTTATGACCTCTTGAGGTCCCTTGCAGTTCTAAACTCAAATATATCCTGTAGTAATGGTTTGTTTCTTTATCAATGCATTGTTTGCTTTTAAACTTAGTCATGCTGTAGTACTTATTTCCTTCCTGTTTTAAAAAAATGTGTTTCTTGCTCTGTTATGAGCTGTCTCAATTCTTTTCCATCCTACACAAACTTACTATTTAAAATTAAAGATCATCTGCTTTTCTGTTTTTTGCTGGAGGTGGGCTGTGATATCACAGGAGTCTGAACCATGACCTGCAACTTTCTCAGCTCTGAACTACGTGCGGATGTTCACTGAAATAGCTTGTGTTGTGATTATTTTAACGGTCGCATAGTGGTGGCTGCTTAAACTTTCTGAGGCAAGGAAACCTGTAGCTCAGGTTTTTATTATTGACGCAATACTTCTCTACCAAAATTGGAAGTTTTGGTCTGGGTAACCCTGAAGTGGTTAAAAAAGATGGACTTAGTTTTTAAAAAATTTCTACATCACAAAGGTGTCATGAAGAGAACACACATTTTGCTGCAGTGATCTCCACCTGAGTACATCTACACAGGAAGCGCCCATAGTAGCAAAGTCAGTTGCCCCAAGCTCTGAACCTTGCTCAAGACAGCCAAGCTGATGACCATGCTGTGGTAAGTCCCTCCCTTGCTGTTATACTGCAACAGCTATTTGAATCATCTAATTTCCACCAGTCTATTATGATAGTACTTGGGAGTAGGGGGCTCCAGTCTGAGATTCTCCCCATGTTAAAATGTTTTCATTATGTCAGCATTAGCTTATTTTCAGCAACTCTAAAATTGATGGTGTTTTCTAACTGGAAGATTGCTTTCCCTTGTATTCAAGTGCAATATTTACTGGTTGTCTAACAGCAGTTAAATTTATGGCAATATAATCCCCATTTTTCACATGCTTAGTCTAACTTTTAACTGAATTCTCATGTTTTAACCCCAAAATTATAATTGTGGAAACTAGGTGAAAAACGTCTGACCACTTGATATGAATGGTAAAAAAAAGAAAGTACTAAAAATTAAGATGCTTATTTCATACTTTTTTTTTTAAATTCTGTAGATGAAAGTTTAAGCCACACAAACTTTTTGAGCCAAAGGTGGCAGAAAGACAGGTCAGCCCATTCCCTGAAACAATTTTCTATAGATAGTGGGGTGCAGAAGTCTTTCTACCAGTTTGAACAGTCACAGAACCACCTCTCCTGTTATAAGCCAATATACATGTAAGTAATTGTAAAAGCTGTTTATGTTGTTAGATTATTATTACTACTAGGGTGTCTAGCAACCCTCACCATGTCTCATTATGCTAAGTACTGTACAGAAAAAAGAGCATCCCTGATGCCACGCATTTACAGTCTAAGTATAAAACAAGAGGCAGTGGCTGGATACCGACAGATGAGGAAATGCAAGTAACCAGATATAATACTAGTCAGCATGGTAGGCAGCGGTCTCTGCACACCAGCAGCCTAACCATTGTGAAGTTTCTCAAAATTCCCATCTGCATTATGGCACAGGAGAGTTTTGAGCAGGCATGTGGGGGGATTAAGGTATGTTTATGGATGTGTGCCAGCATGGGAGAAAGTGTGAAGGTGTTTGACAATGCAGTAAGTGGGCAGTGAAGGCTGTTAAGGTCGACTGATCAGAGGCAAACACTAGGAATTTGATAGAGAATGAGATAAGTAGGGTAGGGACTGACTGCAAGTGAAGTGAAGGCAACTTGTTTGACATGATAGAGAATGGGAAGCCAATGAATGCATTCAAAGGGGTGTGTGTGACATAATTCAAGTGATGGGTTCAGAAAATGACCTCTGCACTCTGAATGGATATGAGGAAGGCCAGGGAAATGATTAGGGTCAAAGAGAGCAAAAAGGCAGCTGGGGTTGTGCACATGAGATTCAATTAAGTTTGAGAAGTAAGATTGTTTAGCTAAAAGAGAACAAATGGGTAATAAAGACAGCTAGTCCCAAGATTTTTGCTAGAGACATCACAGCATGTGGGCAGGAGTGCCAGAAACAGATATTGGGGATGAGACAGGGTTGGGGTTGGCAAGGTTAACCTTGTGGGGGGAAGGAGACACAAAAGAGTGGAGGATGATGTACAGAGAGAATTGCTAATCATATCAACAGAAGAAATGGAAGAGAGGGCTGAGACCATACAATAGTCCATCAATAATAATGTACTGGAAGTCACAGAAAGACTATGTGACAGGGCATGATGGGGAATGCTGAAGATGGTAGACAAGGAGAAACTCAGCAACAGAGAAATAGAACATTGCTTGGATCAGGCCATGTCAAATGAATAATCGATGTGAATAGAACTGAATCAAAGGTGCTTGTGGAATGAAGATGTCAAAGCAAGGAAACATGCAGTTAAGGGGTTGGATGGGTCAACATGAAAGCTGAAGTATCAGAGGGGCAGCCGTGTTAGTCTGGATCTGTAACAGCAACAAAGGGTCTTGTGGCACCTTATAGACTAACAGAAAAGTTTTGAGCATGAGCTGTCGTGAGCACAGACTCACTTCATCAGATGCTGGTCTTGGAAATCTGCAGGGCCAGGTATAAATAAGCCAGAGCCAGGGTGGGGATAACAAGGTTAGCTCAGTCAGCAAGGGTGGGCCTTACTACCAGCAGTTGATCTGGAGGTGTGAACACCAAGGGAGGGGAAGCTGCTTCTATATTTAGCCAGCCATTGGCAGTCTTTGTTTAAGCCAGAGCTGAGGGCATCGAATTTGCAGATGAATTGTAGCTCAGAAATTTCTCTTGAGTCTGGTCCTGAAATTTCTTTGCTGTAGGATATCTACTTTTAAGTCTGCTACTGTGTGGCCTGCGAGATTGAAGTGCTCTCCTACGGGTTTATGTATATTGCCATTTCTGATGTCTGTATTTGTGTGCGTTTATTCTTTTACGTAGAGACTGTCCAGTTTGTCCGATGTATATAGCAGAGGGGCATTGCTGGCACATGATGGCATAAATTATATTGGTAGATGTGCAGCTGAATGAACCCACGATGGTGTGGCTGATCTGGTTAGGTCCTGTAATGGTGTTGCTGGTGTAGATATGTGGGCAGAGCTGGCAACGAGGTTTGTTGCATGGATGGGTCCCTGAGTTAGAGTGACTGTGGTGCAGTGTATAGTTGCTGGTTAGGATTTGCTTCAGGCTGGCAGGCTGTATATTAGACAGACAACCTGCCAACCTGAAGCAAATCCTAACCAGCAACTATACACCGCACCACAGTCGCTCTAACTCAGGGACCCATCCATGCAACAAACCCACCCTCTGGTCAGGAGGGTCAAGTAGCACATGAAATTGGGAGATCTGAAAAGGTGTCTCCACCCACAAATAACGTGTCTGCTAAGGTTCCCTTAGTGCTAAAGCATGATACCAGGCTGAAAGATGATGTCCTCTTATTGAAATGTCACCTGAGGAACCACAAGGATGGGAAATCTAATGTTTTGTAGATGAAAACAAGGAAATAGAACCACTAGCACTTGGGACAATCAGACTGCCAGGTAAGAGACCTCTGAGAAGAGTCTCACAAAGTGTATTTAAATTTTCAGCATCTGCTAGAGAACTTCCTCAGATCTGAGATGGTTACATTGGTTATTTGCACTGACATACCCAAGGCACCACTTCATTTAGGGTAAATACAGTGGAGGACAAAACTGTTGTCTGCTGTGCTCCAGTTACTCCTTAAGGAATTCTACAACAACAACAAATTGTGCACAATTTTGAAAATTTTGTCACTATACTACTGCATGATCAGCTCAGTTTCAATTATTTTGATAATTTCAGAATACCTATCAGAAGTGCCTCTGTAACAATAGACACACAAAAATACTGCAAGAGTAGAGCGTTGAAGAACTCTTATAAAAATGTAGTCAATTTGCCCTCTCCCCACACCTCAGAGCCCAGCTGCAGGATCCACCCTAGCTGATACCTCTATCTTCACCCCAGAGTCTAGCTATGGGGTCTGTTACTCCAAATGCACGCATCCCTGCTGACCAGAATCCCACTGAGACCCTAGCCCAGCTTCCCAAACACACTCCCCATGAAAACCCTCAACCTTTCTATTCCCAGGACCCAGCTTTGCTGCTTCCTCGGACTCAGCATTGACACCTGTCCTTCCTACCTCTCGGAGCCCTGAGATTCAGAGGGAGAGAGATCCTGTTGCTGGGTCCCAAGCATGTGTGGAATTTCCTGCACACCACTGTCTGCTTCCCCCAGAGTGTGCAGGGCACTGCAACTACTGGGAACTCTATAGCTCCTCCCACCAGTGTGTTGTGTCTGCATGCTGGGCTGCACTATATCCAGCATCCAGCCCCCAGTAGTAGCCAGCAGTACTGCAGCCAGTTTCTTTGGAGGAAAGGAAATTTTGCTTGCATATTAATTTCTGCAAATTCTGCAGTATGCAATGGTGCATAATTCCCCCAGAAGTATGAATTCTAAATCCTTCAAATAGCTTCATGTAAGATTTTTTTTCCAGATCAGTAGTTTCCCCTTGGCT
This sequence comes from Carettochelys insculpta, assembly GCF_033958435.1. Classification (NCBI taxonomy): domain Eukaryota; kingdom Metazoa; phylum Chordata; order Testudines; family Carettochelyidae; genus Carettochelys; species Carettochelys insculpta. The sequence continues at coordinate 356,643,260 of NC_134137.1, forward strand.
CGAGGTTCATGAGCCCACTCCATTGTAAGTGTCCACTGTGAGTCAGAGAATGTTTGAGCACTTAGTGGATAAACACCCTGGCAAACCTCATACTATTTATTCACTAAGAATTGGAGGAATTTTGTTTTGTCCTTACAACAGTGGGGAAGTAGCGCTCTCAAGAATCTGTAGCAAACTAATCCTGAAGGCAGGAAGGTGGTGTGCACAGTTTCTCCACTGAATAGAATTTTTGCATAGGCATTTTTTTCAATTTGCAGAGATGCAGAATAAATAAGGCAGTCTGTATCAAATATGTTGCTAAGAATAAAACCTTTCCCCTTTCCACCTAAGGTTTTTGGATGACTACTTGCTCCAGCTTTCAATTTTCAGTACAGTTAACTACTTCTTGGATCCCTTTTAGCGATTGGTGTTTTATTCTCCACTCTGGGGGTTTTCCACCATTTCTTTGCACATTCCCAGTTCTCCCCCACTTCCTGATCTTTCTTCCCAGCCATAGCTTTCAGCCATATAATCCCCTACCCACACATTCTCCAGCCCCACTTGTTCCTAGGTTAGTCTCCCTCTGTGGGTGTCTCATCTAGCATCCTTGTTGCCCCTAACCCCTTGTCTCTCTCCTTGCTGGGTTTGAAATAGGGAGATAGAAACATCTCAGAACTGGAAGGGACCTTGAGAGATTGAGTCCAGTCCCTTTTGCTCACAACAGGGCCTAGCATCATCCCAGACCTTTATTTTTTAAATCTAACCTGCTCCAGACCCTTGGAAAGGCTGCCTGAAAGAGTGAGCAAACAACCCTGAGTTTACTAGGCCACTGCTCTAACGACTGAGCTATCCCTCCCCCCAGGTTACAGCCCTAGCTGCCTTCTTCTGCCAGGCCCAGTTCTCACCAGTCTGCCTCTTTTCCCTTCATGTGTATAAACCCACAGCTTCCTTGAGGTTGCTTTAGTGCCAGCAGGGAGGTCACTGTCAGCAGAGGAGATTTAAGCTCCCATGTGGTATTTCCAGTTCTTATCTCTGGAGCAGCCATTAGTGGGAGAGTTTGAGTTCATGCTTCTTGCCCTTAGCTTTGTGGGGATGAAACATGAGTTCTCCAGTCAGCATTAAAAGCTGTTAGAGGTCTGAGTAGGCACTTATGTTTATTTTCAGTTCCAGAGACTTCTGAACACACACTAACATATAAGCCTGTAGAGGAAAAAGACACGTGCCCATATTTGTGCATGGTGGTCATGGAGATAGCAAAACGAATGGCCTTGACACAGAATGCATTCCCTTCCCGCATTTCAAAGTTTTTGCTCCAAAAATCCAGCTGTGCTAGAATTTTTGAAAGAGAACCTCACTCTCCTATGGCTGAACTCTATTTACCAAATTAATTAGAAAACTACTAAGGCAGACACTCCCTAGAAAATTTCAGTTGGTATTGTTAAACTGGCACAGTTATGGAGGAACAGCATTTTATGCGAAGTGTTAATCTTGCCTGTTATAATTACCTATTAGTTATATTTTACTTTCTGCTATTATCAATGTTCAAAAATAAATTTAGTACATTATAGAAAGTTGTACTAGTAAGAACACGTAGTGGAAAACCAAATCCTCCTCCCAGAATTTCAAGAGGTTGTACTTGTTAGAATGAAAGGTTTAGCAGTTTTTTGAGGCAGGGAAGCTGTCATAAACATACCAATTCTTTAACAATGAAATCATGTTAGAAACAAGACAAACATACTTTATTTACATCAGGCAATTTGTGACCATTCTAAAATAAGAACTAACACATCTACACCTGTCAAATTAAAATTTCAGACTATTAGTTGAAGCTCGTGTGAATTTTAAGATTGTATCAGGTAGGCTGATCCATGTTATATGATACTGGTCAACTTGAAGTTTTGTTACAATTTAGTCTCTTCGTACATAGAAGATGTTATATCCAAGTTCAATCATTCCCCCAATGAGTAAGGCCCATAAGGGGATAAAGACATAAACTAGTTTCATTTCAGTAAATTGTTCCAGTTTAGCACAGAGGGCAAGGCAGAAAGCTAATTTAAGCAGCATTGCAATGAGGTACCAGGCCTTTTTCTTTATATTTTGAGATCCATTGCGAGGGTCATAGCCAGACTTGCATCGCCCAGCCATTTTTACAATTAGCATAACCAGAAGGATTGTATCAAATATCCAGACTGGAATGAAGATAAGAAACCAGTTCCATGGTGCTTTCTCGTCCAATTTTAACACCAACATGATCAGGAAGAGTAATGTGAAAAGCCATGTAAGCAGCACTCTCTGCGCCAGGGACATTCTCATTTAAACAGCTTTGATAGGGAGTCTTTTCCACCCCCAATTGTCAGCAACAACCTAAGACAAAGGGGGAAAAAAAAGTCAAAATGGTATTTCAAAGACATATGGAACATACCTTGAAATTTCACCATGGAAAAGTTTCATTTCTTGTTCTTGCTTTCAGAACCCATCACAATCCCTCCTCACCTGGGCAGCAGACCACATTTCATGTTTCACTTTTGTGGCTTTGTTCTTCCAATTATACAAGTTTTAACGCCAACCATTGGCATTCTGATCCTCTTCCCAAACTAATTCATCACTCAAACCCAAATACTTTAAGCTAATTAGAGGCACCCCATCTTTTCACATCCCTAACAAAACATTCTGAAGAGCAAATCTTGCTATTTACAGTTAAATTACAGAGGTCTTAATCCTAAATTATCCTTAACTTTGGCCTGCTCTCTGCATCCTGTGTTTGTCACTCCTCTCTAGATCAGCAAGGGACAATCAAGCTAGTGTGTGGCCTTCTTTCATCTTACTGGTCTGCAAGACTGTCTTTACCAGGATGGTCTCCCAGCATAGGGTAGTTTTGCTAAATGTTCTTGCATATCTAGAATTTGTGGAGTGTGCTGAATGAACAGTAGCCGTGCTCAGTTTGGATGAAGGAGTGCTTGGCTTTGACAGTGAATGGTGTGTGCAGTCATCACTCACCTCACTTCACATGCCATTCCTTAACCTGCACCTCAATTTAACAACACAGGTATGAAAAAAAGTGACTCAGCTGGAAACTAGTGGAATCTGACAACCCTATGCGTGAGCAACAGTAAACAAAATGTGTTGTGGGATACACAACTCAGAGGCCACATGTGGCTCTTGGGCCAAATTGCCCACCACTGTTCTAGATCTCTTCAAATCAGAAACCTTATCTGTTGGTTTTTACAAGGCTACACACATTATCAATACTTTTTTGGACTTATGACATACAAATTTCTCTAAAATGGATGCTGCCAGTCCCCCCCACAGAGGAGGGCAAAAAGGGCAGTTGCTCCTGGACCCAGCATTTGAAAGGGGCCTGGAGCTCCAGCTGCCACCACTGCCAAAGTAGCAGCAGCAGTGGCTGGATCTTGCTGTGCTGCTGCTCCACATGTAGCTCTGATGGAATATAAAGAGGCTCCATTAACCCCCACTCCTTAGAGTTGAAAAACTGCTCCCCCACCTTGTCTCCAGGCCCATGGTGGCTGTCAGTGCCACTGGACACCGCTCTTGTAGAGATGCTTTTATCAAAGGCATAAAATGCATAAGCACAAGGTAGCAAAGATGCTAATTTGAAATGTCCTACAAACTGCTGTGCAGACTGAATGATCCATGAGTGTAGAGAACCACTGTTTATTGAAAGTATTTCTTTCACATGGTCAAAGTCACACAAAAAGGGAAACACCACAAGCATCTGTCAAAGGATAAAACAAGAAGGCATGTGGGAGTACTCTCAACAAGATGGAGTCTGGAAATGCTAGTTCCATAAATGCACATCACCCAAGAAGGCAGTTACTTTGTGGAATAGATACAGCTACTGTTCCCAGAGATACACAAAAGGAAGGACTAGCAAAAAGCGAACTAGAAAGAGTAGAAACCCAAGAAACAAACTGATCTCTTGTGACACAGAGCCAAGGGGGCATTCACCTTTGCTAGAATTATCAAATGGTTATCAGATAATGAGTCAACTACTAAGGAACTGTTTCTAGAGGAATGGAATGGAAAGCTACAGGGGATATAGCTAATGGGCATCCTTACAGTTCAGTAGTTTGACTTATGACAGGTTCTTCAATCATCATGCAAATACAAACAATTATCGTTGCTGACTGCGTATTAAGCAGCATGGAGAGAGCTCAGCCAGGGCCAGAAGGATAACAGGATGGTGTGTTGTCTCCCTGGAGCGAAAATTTGACAAGCAATTGCATGATTGGACAGGATTATGAAGTATTTGGCATGGCTCCACTGCTGATGAAACACATTAGAATCAATGACTCAACATCACATGGAACTACACAAATTACAAGAGACTTAGATCTTGAAGAGCGCTGAAGAATAAAGACCAAGTAATAGTCTCCTAGACATCCTTCTCTTGGGACCCAAGAACAGAAAGCTGAAGGAGATGAATTGACTACTAGAGCTAACCTCCATGTTTTACAGAACAGTAGGACTCATCCAAGTGGGGGCACTACAGAGAAGATGGCTGACTGCATCTTGTAGGGTGAGGGTAATGGGGCTAAATTTCTCAGCTGAGACTAGCAGAATGAGTCTGGAGAGCAGTAATCTAACAGTGGAGGAGGCAAATGTGGTACAAACTCAAATCCAACACATCGAACAGATATGGGAAAGCATGTGAAAAGAAGTTAACTGGTTAACAATGCTTAGAGTATGGGTAATAAGCAAGAGGAATGGAAAATTGTGATTTAATAATTTGATTAAATGGATGCAACAAATCATAGATCTGGTATGTTAAAGTCATTAGTTATAATCCATTTAGGAAGCATAATGACACCATTGCTTGTTTCAGAGTTATGAATAATGCATAAGGATAGGATCTTGACTGCCTATATTGATAAAGATGAGCTAATCGCTGGACTGGAAGCTGCCTAGTGACCAGTGACCCTGACCTGATTATGTTAAATTCAGATAATGAAGACAATCCCTACTAATAATTTATATACTTTATGCTTCAGAAGGGCTAAGTTTCCCCAACATTGAGAAAAATTACAAGCAAAACATACTGAAAATAAAAAACCAAATGTTAATAAAAACTAGCAGGTTAAATATATTCTTCAAACAAGGAATACTTAATGAGAAATGTATAGCCAAAATTCTTATATATATTGAAAGGAAAGCTTCCCTCCACAAAAGCAGTGACCTAAAAACAAAGGATTAGGCCATTCATCCTGTCTCCTTTCCTGCTCACCCAAACATGTTAAACTATGGAAGGGAGGCTTTTTGTATGTCAATCTCTACTAGAATTCCTTAGAGATTTCCTCATTGTATTCTGTAAAGGGGGGACTGGGCTAGATCGGTGGTTCCCAACTTTTTCCAGATGGGGACCCATTTTGACAATTCAGGAAGACTTGGTGACCCAAGGCCCTTCAAACAATGGGGTGGGGATGGACGGACAGCAGAGCTGTAACTAGCTAATTTTGCACCTGAGGCAAGAATATAAAATTGTGCCCCCTCATGTTTATATATTCACAATAGTTACTTCATAAAAAAGGGGAAATATATTAATAAAAATTATTTACTATAGTTAGTCAGAGCTGTGGTGGTGGAAAGACACATACCCAAACTGCTCCCCCCAGCTTAAACCCCACAATCAGAGTCTTGGGGAGTCATACTCAGTAACTGGGGGCGGGCAGGGGAGTCACACTGAGGGGCTAGGAGAATCACACTCAGGGGCTGGAGGGGGCTAGAGGAGTCACATGGGCTAGGAGTCACTCAGAGGCTGCAGGGGCCTAGGGGAGTCACACTGAGGGGCTAGGAGTCATTCAGGGCAGAAGGGGCTAGAGGAGACACACTCGGGCTAGAAGAGTCACAAGCTGAAGGGGGCTAAAGGTGTCTCACTCGGGCTGCAGGGGGCTAGGAGAGTCACACTCAGGGGCTGCAGGGGGCTAAGGGTGTCTCACTTGGTCTAGGGGACTCACACTCAGGAGCTGCAGGGGGCTAGGAGGAGTGTCACACTCAGGCTAGGAGTCACTCACAGGCTGGAGGGAGCTAGGGGAAGCACAGGGACCTCTACAGCTGGAAGCCAGCTGGGGTGCAGAGCACCAGCTACAGCAACCCTACTGGTGTCTGCTAGGATCCCACCTCCGGCAGAGGCTTTAAGACAGGCAGCTGATCAGCTCTGCCCTCCCTCCTTCCCAAACTTGGACTCAGGCCCCCACCTTATCTGAGCTGGGTGCTGTTCCTCAGGTATGCAATTCTCTGCCCTCCTGTTGGAAACTGGAGAGCAATTCTCTGCTCTGCAGGGGAAATGGTTCTCAATCTAATTGATTGTCTTAACTGCCTGACAGCTGTTAATCCAATTAAGAAGTTGAAAACCACTTCAGGAGTGTGAATGGCTTCTTAATAGCCACCTGTGGAACTGCCCTGCCCTGCCCAGCCAGTGACCCTCTTGAAATGTAGCCAGGACCCATGTTTGGGTCCCAACCCATAGATTTTGGAGGGGTAGCTGTGTTAGGTTGACAAGCATCACAGAGGTAGCCCTGTATCAGAGAGGTAGCCATATAGATTCGAGAACAAGAAGTCTTGTGGCACCTTATAGACTAACAGATATTTTGGAGCATAAGCTTTTGTGGGCAAAGACACGCTTTGGGAAACCCTGGGCTGGATCTCTCAGGAGACTTTGTTGAACCCTCTATCTCTGGCACCACCATTGGCCCCCAGCACCGAGGCACGATGACTCCAGTGGAACTGTACTATGATGAAGTGTCCTCTGGCAGGGACTGTGCCATGGAAAAAGGCAACACAGTCTGAATGGGAAGTTGAAAACCAAGCATGGAAACTGCCCTCCACGCAGGGATGTAGGAAACATAATTTGGTCCAAAGAATGCAGAAAATCTTGCCTGCTCTTTTAGGTTTCTTGAAGTAAAAATTATGCTCTTGGAGGATCTGTGTGCACAATTCACATTTACTTTGGTGAAAATGCTGAGGTATTGACCCAAGGGTAGAATCTGAACATAAAGCATGGCAGGCAAGAAAGGGTTAACATGTTAGTAATTCTTAAACTGTATAGTAGATTAATCACCTGGGTTCTTAAAATAGTTTGTTTTTAAACAAACATACTGTTCTACTCACCTTTAAAAGAACAAGGTATCCTAATACAATGTTCCACTTCAAGGAGTTAACTCATTCCTGTTACACTGAATGGTAACAACTGTCCCAACCAGTTTTCTTTAACTAATCTAGTGGTTCACAAACTTTTGCATGGTGATCCCTTTCACACATGAGGCTTATGGGTGCGACCCATCACCATTTAAATATATAAAAATATGACACTATTTTGTAACAATTGTAAATGATGGATGCAAAGTGGAGTTTGGACTGAAGGCTAGGAGCTCATGACTCCCTCTCCCCAGTAATAACTTCCCAAGCCCCCACTTAAGAATCCCTGAACTAACTCAGCATCTGATGAAGTGAGTCTGTGCTCACGAAAGCGCCTGCTCAAAACTTTTCTGTTAGTCTGTCAGGTGCCATAGGACCCTTCATTGCTCTTACAGATCCAGACTAACACGGCTACCCCTCCGATACTTGAACTAACCCAGGGCATTTTAACTTATGAACGTCTTTACCTCGATGTCCATTTTACTCTGCTAAAGCATTTTATTTCTCTTTAGTTAAAATAAACATTTGCATCTTTTGGGGGGAAAAAAGATATTGACATTCACTAGCTTCAAGTAATTATCCTGGTGAAAAGAAATGCCATCTCCTGTTATGTTTTTGCTGTACAGTATACAGTTGTTCTTGGATCCCAGGGAAAAAAAATTATTGTCAATGACTTTGTTTTTTGGGACAAGTTGTATTCACAGCCTCCTTTTGCTGACATGAAGGCACCCACAGCAAGAATCCTAAACCTCCCTTTTATTTGGAATATTAGGGCTTTTTGTGTTTTTGTAAACTGATCTGGAATAAAATAGGATGTTAATTTAAAAGCAGCTTAACTGTTTTAATGGATGCTTTTACTCTACGTAAATGCCACATTCCAAATTTAGCTTAATCCAAAACAATGCACTAGGTCAATAAATCCTTACTCTCTACTCTGGGAGTTCAATCTAAGTTACACAACTCCAGCTACATGAATAATATAGCTGAAGTTTACACACTTAGATCTACTTACCATGGTTTCATCACTGCAGTGTTGACTGGAGATGCTCTTCCTGGCACATCACATTGAGGTGAAGTACCAAAGTCAATGGGAGAACAGTTGGTGGTCGATCTAGCATGTCTGTATGAGACACAATGATTCAACCGCCACTGAATTGTTGCCCCATTGTTTTGGCCCATAGTGAAGACATGCCCTGGAGACAGCAGGGTGGACACAGGCAACACAGATAGGAGAGGTTTCTCTGTTATGTTAGGGAATGCCACCTCCCTGAATAATGTTGGCTGTGCAGACAGACAAATACTTCTGTTGATTAATAGATCAACAGTGAAGGTTAGGTCACTGTTTCCCCCTCACACCTCTGTGACAAGGCAATGCCTCTAGGAGACTCGTGCAGACAAACCCTAAGTTTAAGAATGTTTTCTGCAGTTAGGTCCACCCAATTAAGAGGATCAGGGATCTGGAATTCATAGTTGACTGGTGACATTATAAAATCCTCAGGGCCGGGCCCTGGCTTGATCTGTTACCCAGCCAGAATGGCAACTCTGAGTAGCCAGTGACTGTATTCCTTTCCTCTGTGTCAGCAGGGTTCTGCAGTGCCCAAAGGTGCATATGAGTCACTCATGCTCCCCCAAGTGTGAGTCTCAGGTTGCAAAATTCACATAAAAAATGTAGAAACTGAACTTGTTTTTGTTTCACTGGGTTATGAGTTGTGTTTTGGTTCTTTTTTACTTGTAGCTTTTTTGTTTGTTTGTTTGGACTGGCTCCCAGCAAGGCGGGTAAGAAGGGGACAAAAAGGGAGAGTTCAGTGATGCACCACAGACCTACCAGACTACATGCAGGGAGGGATGGAGGGTGGGCAGAGGAGATGTAGTAACACAGAGCATTGGGGGTCTTTTAGGGAATGGTGTGTTTGGGGCTTGATTTGAAGGGGGCCTACCTGCATTTCTCGCTTATTGTGACGTAGGGCACCTGTTTACCGCACGATAGCTCAGTGGTTTGAGCACTGGGCTGCTAAACCCAAAGTTGTGAGCTCAATCCTTGAGGGGTCCATTCAGGTATCTGGGGCAAATAGAAGAAAGAGAGGGGGATGCTGCTTGGCCTTACCAAGAGGGCAGGGGACTAGACTCGATGACCTCCTGAAGCCCCTTCCAGTTCTATGAAATATGTATCTGTTGTGTAAGGTTCGCCCCAGCCAGGCTCCCTCAGCCAACAGCTCCGCCGTGCGAAGAGAGCCCTCCCGCGTCCGTCGGGCTCGGCCTCTGCTAGGCCCTACAGAGGAGTTAGCCCTCGCAACAGCAACTGACTCCGCCCCCGGTTGGGAACCCGCAGTGGAGAGGCGAGAGGCTGCTCATGCCCGCCCGCCCGAGCGCCGCCCCCCCCCCTTACCTACCAGGCAGGCTCGGGCGGCCCTGCGCAGCTGCCGTCTCACTCCGCGACGGAGACCAGTGCCGTCCCCCTCCCGCTGCCGCGTCTCCGTTCATCACATTGCAACCGCCGGCCCCCACATACGCAACGAGGCGAGGCCAAGAGGGCAAAGAAGCCCCCCATTGGAAGGGGGAGAGAAAGACACTAAGAACATCCCCGTAGTGGGCCCATTGGCTAGTCCACCTCTCCCTGAACTAACTGACTTTGAACTACCTCCATTGGGTAGCAGAGAAGCCGATCAAGTGTTCGTGTCTCTATCTATTAGATGGGCCGAATGCCCATCAAATTGAACCTTGCCTTGCGTCTCATAGCCATTGGGTATAAGAGGTGATCAATTTACACTCAGCCCGCCCACTTTTTCCCTTCTTCCAATTCAGAGACAGGGATGTCAATCAGAATACAACATCAAATCAGCGACACCTACTGTGCCGGAGGCTGGCCCGCACTCCATCTCTCATTGGGTGAGGCATCCGCCAAACAGAGCACTCTCCTTGTAGTCCAAAGGGAAGGAACGTCGTTCACCTCTAATGGGTGATGGTAATGTTATGATGACGTAGGTCTTTATTTCCTTTTTTGGGTTAGGGCGGAGCGTTGTCTCAAGTGTGGTCCCTTGTCCCCGCCTCTCTGTCCCGGCCGCGCGCTGTTGCTGCCGCCGCGGCGCTGCTTCACTCTCGAGCTCGCGCTTCCTCCCAGCTGTTGCCTTTCCTTACCCCAGCACAGCTGCTGTCGTCCGCGCCGCGCTCCGCTCCGTTCGCTGCCGCCTCATCGCGGCTCCGGGTAACCGGTAAGATTCGAATCTCCAACTGCTGCGGGGGAGGGGCGGCTTTTTGACCCCCGGGAGGAGAGGGGCAGAGGCGCCTACGCGCGCGTGATGGGGGAGCTGGGCTGGTTCTTGCTCCCCGCATACTGGGGGAGGGATACGCTGATCGTGTGGTGAGGGGGAAGGGAGGCGGCTGCAGGGTGGGTGGGTAGAACAGCCGGAGGAGAAAAGGGCGGAATGAGGGGCTGGCAGCCGTCGGAACGGAGGGTAATGAGGGGCTGGTTGCCAGGTGTGGGGGGGGGGGGGGGCGCGGCGTAGGGAGGGTGCAGTGGGGCTGGTTGCCCGGGTGGAGGCAGAAGGTGGCGGAGGAAAGGGGTGCAATGAGTTTTAGTGGCGCGGGAATGGGGGTGGGTTGGAGGTGGAGAAAGGAGGGGCTGGAGCCCTTGTCACTGGAGCTCCCTAGTCTTTTTATTGGCCTGTAGCTGGGGGGGCTTAGTCTTCTCGTTCATAGCGGCACTCTTACGTGTTTCAGGCCCTGGGTGCTGTGTGAAAAGCCTCATTTTGCAGTTGCTGTAAATAACCCTCATTTACTTGGGAGAGGGTGAATTTGGTTTAGTAGGTAGAGCCGGTGATGTGAATCACGTTGACTATTTTTCTTGCCTTGAATGCCCTGTATCCTACAATCCGTGCTTTCATCTCTGATGTGATTGTCTTTCATATTTTCCCTTGCACACTCTTGCCTTTTTTTTCCCCTTTAAATACTGGCTTCTACATCTTCTTCACCCCAATACTGACAACTCCTGTATTCCAAGCTGCCTTTCTGCTTGGATCTCCTGCCCATAAACCGATTGTTTGCTAGGCCGCCTCCTTTGCCAAATTAAAAGTTTGCTCTAAAACTTCTGACTTCTGTGAGAAGTGGAGTGGAAGTAGCCAAAAGCCAAAGCAAGAAGAAATAACACAAATGTCAAATTGTGTACCTGCTTTATTTTGTGGTCCTCCTTCCCCTTTTGTCTATAGTCCTCCCTTTAATGCATTTTGTACATTTTAGTCTGTATGTTCTTCAAGTCTCAAGACAGTTTTCACATGAGTTATCAGGTACCTGGTATACTTTTGAATGCTTTAAAAATTAATAATGGGGAATTGAGAATTCTAGTTTTTATTTGAAGGTCTGCCAGCAACTTGCTATGTGACCTTGTATAAGTCACTTACCCTCTCTGTTCCTTAAATATCCATCTGTAATATGATTTACCTTCATAGAACATTGTAAGGTTAGGTTTAGTATTTAAGTATTTGCTAAAACATAGCTGAAAAAAGCGTAACATGTTACCGTTGTTATTTTCACATATCAGCCTTTTTATATCTCCACTCTTAAGAGTGTTAACAACTGAATCATTTGGAATGGGTACTGTCTTCTCCCTAGTTTACTTCTTCCTGTTGATTCTAGAAAGAAAATGGCTGTATTAGTAAAAGATGCCCTAGTTGAAACAATCTCAGTCCCATTTTGTAAAATGCCACCATTTTTAAGAAAGGTTAGTAAAATTACTAAATGTCAGGAAATATGCACATGTTACAGTTCATTAAAGTTCTGTATGTGCTGGATTTTTTGTTTGTTTGTTTCTAGTATGTTTATGCATCTGTTTGTGAGGAACTGTATGTATTTAACTTTTTCTGTAGATCTCGTGGGCTCTAGTGAGCTGCCTTGTTTTGTTGCTTGAGTTGTAGCTCCTCTGAAAGGATTATTCTTTTCTCAACAAACTTTTACTTGTATTTCTCTAGTAGTAGTAGTAGGCATCCTTCAGTCTGCATAGACTATGGATCGCGCCCTTTAAAGTTTCAATTGAGGACTTCATTTACAGCGTCTATTGTGACTATGAAGACCCACACGAGAATGACAGTCCTTGCTGCATCTCTTGCAGATGTAGTGGGTGTCTGGCAAGTCCTTATTGTGCTTTCTGTGCACTCGCGTCTCCTCTGCTAGCTGTCTGATCTTCATCTTGCCCTTCTGAAGGCCCTTGTGTAACCCCTGCCTCCATCTGCTGCTGTCATCTGCTAGTTCTTCCCAGTTGTCCAGCTCGATGTCTACCTCTCTGAGGTCTCTCTTGCAGACATCTTTGTAGCGCAACTGGGGGCGTCCGGGAGGTCTTTTGCCAGAGGCTAGCTCACCATACAGGATGTCTTTTGGAATCTTTCCATCATTCATCCTGTGGACATGGCCAAGCCAGCGGAGTCGACGCTGCCTGAGGAGGGTGTGCATGGTTGGGATTCCAGCTTGCTCGAGGACGGCGGTGTTGGTCACTCTGTCCTTCCATGATATTCCAAGGATGTGCCTGAGGCAGCGCAAGTGGAAGACGTTCAGCCTCGTTTCCTGGCGGGCTTACAGGGTCAAAGTCTCGCTGCCATAAAGGAGGGTGCTGAGGATGCAGGCTCTGTAGACTTGCATTTTGGTGTGAGTGTACAGCTTGTTGTTATTCCACACTCTCTTGCTGAGTCTGAACAGAGTTGTGGCTGCTTTTCCAATCCTCCTATTTAGCTCAGTGTCCAACGACAGGGTGTCAGTGATGGTGGACCCGAGGTAAACGAACTCATGGATGACCTCTAACATATAGTTGTCAGTGCTGATTGATGGGGATTCAGCAACATCCTGACCGAGTACATTTGTCTTCTTTAGGCTGATGGTAAGCCCAAAGTCCTTTCACGCTTTGGAGAACTGCTCCAGCAGTTTTTGAAGCTGGTCTGCTAGTTCCCTGGGGTGCCACATAATAAAGATTTTATTGTAATTACATTTTCTGTTGCTATGTGCTTTTTGTATCAACATATTTAGTACTCTAAATATAAACATTAATGCCAGTAAAATGGTGAGTTTGAGTCATCTGAGTGACAACTTTGAATTAATGAAAAACTTAGTCAAAGTGGGTTTGTAGGAAAAATTAATTACAGTGTCCAGACGTCTTTAAAAAGTTATTCCAGTACTGAAACATAATAAACTCATTCTACATGGAGAGGAAAAAGCTCAGTGCTAGAATAGTTGACATGGTTCTGTAAGTTCACAAATGCATGGAGAATCAAAGAAATTGTCATGGGTATAAAGTGTTGTTGAGTTAAGAGACTTCATTATTCATTTGGCAGAGCAAGAGAGCTTAATTCTGCACATGCTCCAGGGTGGAGTAGCTTTTGGAGTCACTGTTGTGTTCATGCTGTTCTTGTACTGACTGGCAGGGGTCACTAGAAAGCAACAGTCATTCATTCTTTCCTCATCCCTGAGAATTCATTTTATTCTAAATAGGTTTAGAAGAATTAGACTTTTGTCAATAAATGTTGGTAAACTATGATTTCTCTTTGTACACAAATGAAGTAAAAATATATCTAACTATAATAATCAAAAATTGCATGTATGCAAAGTAAGAAAAATGCTACTTATTAGTGTTTTGATTTTAAGGATATTTTGTTTATTTTGACATGTGATGTTGAAAGTTGGCTTTAGTGGTTCTCTTTCAAGTGATTGTGCACATCACATTTCAGTTTAGGCCTGTGTGGGGCCAATGCACTGAAGTGGGAAAGTCTTGCTACCAGTCGCACCTGAGCTGTAAGGCTGTAAAGTGAGCGTGTCCACCTCTATCCTCTCGTTGCCTTCTCTGGGACTGTGGCAAGAGACTGAACTCACCATAGTTTTGCAGTTCAGCCAGCTGTCTAAAATATATTTGTAAGTAGTGGTTTATACTAGGCTTAATTTAGTTTTAAAACTGGGGGTTACTTAAGAAGTTATCTTTGAGATTTAAGCAGCATAGTTGGTATATGCAGGCCTTTGCTTGCCATCCTGAATAGACAAGAAAGGTGTTCATTCTGCTTAGGGGAGGGGCATGCAAGGGACAAATGTCTGATTTGTTCCTCCTTGCCACTACAGTGAAAAAGCAGACTATTTTTTAGTGCTTTATCTAATGGATGCAATGAGATCTATGCGTCCAGTATTAGAACTAGATCCTAATTTTGAACCAACAGACTGTATCAGGAGTGCTCGTTCTGTGGCACAAGACTTTAAGCACAAGTTGGGTGACAAACCTTCTTCTTCTTCTTCTTTCTCTGTCTCATCCAAGTGCTCTGAATCCTGAGAAGCCGTCAAAAATACATAATCACCAAAGAAATTGTCCAGTCAGTCTCTGGAACCTGTACAGCACATAAAATGCAGAAGAGTGCGTTGGTTTTGTCTGAAGCAGTGCTGTCAACCCTGGGACTGCGCAGAACTTGGTCTGTGAGAGATCCTGCAATGCGGATCTGTAGTGCTGATATGAACCATCAACAATGGATCCTTGCCTGTCTACTTTAGAGACTTTTCCAACCTTAGAGAGCTATTTCATGACTTGGGTCCAGAAGGCAGTTTGTCCCTTGCAGTTTATTTTGTGCACCTGCACCAACATTTCGTTGCTGTGTACAACCATGCAATGTTTCTGGATGGGTGGTGGTTCTGTAACCAGAGCTGACTGTGACACTAGAAACATGTCCAGGACAGAAGTACGTTCAGTGTGTTAAATTGGCCAGAGCTCGTTGGTCATGTCTGTCCACACAAATGTGCTGAAGTGGCAGGCAGTTCTTTGGGTAGCCAAGATATTTATGCTCACCATTGGGAACTGGGTAGTATTATGTCTTGTTTCAGAAAATAATGCATGAGATCCATTTAGTTATATTAGAAAGTGTTCCATCTTTGGAATGTATGAATCAGATATTGTCTCTTTAATAGCCGTATGGTGGTGGGGGAGGACACTTGTTGGTTCCATCAGCAGTTTTTTTTATGGACTATCATGAGTGGTCCAACAGAAAAACATACTCCTTCAGATCTTTCAGTATCACAGAACCCCATCAGTAGATTGCTCATGACAAATCTCAACAAATTTTGGAAGTTGTGCTTGTGGGTAAATACACACACTGTTTCAGTGACAGTCTGCATTTTTCCTATAGTTTGGCTACTTACATACATTTTTCCACTTCCTCACAACCCCAGGATAATAAGAAAGCTAAGACAAAATAAAGTAAGATTGTTTTGGTTTAAATCAGTGCTTCACTGAGCCTTCATCAGTCCTCCAGTAACATTACCACTGATCCAGGATCTCTTGTCTTGGAACCAGAGCCAGTCATTGCACCTGAGCCTTCAATCTCTCCTTAAGGTTTACTGCACGAATGATCTTTGGCTAAGTGACTGTGAGAAAGTGTGCTGTACAGATGCCCAAGCCATCCTGCCATATAGCAGGAAAGTTTCCAAAAGGATTGTAATGTGGTCACAGAGACTCCTTGGGGTGTTCCTCAGTGTGGTGATCAATGCACTGGCCTGCACCTTCTTGCTCATTGGGACGCTCCCACCACCATGTCCAGCTGAGCCAAATCCTCTGGTCTCCTCTAGCCAATTCATGGACTTGGACTTACCACCTCCCTGCAGAGCAAAGCAGACATTGTTTAACCATAGTTCTGGGTAAATGTAGTTCTAGAGCACAACACTTGGGAAATCAATCCCTAGAAGAGATCAAAATCTTCAATAAATTTTATCCCCCTCTCTTGGTGCAAAAGATTTGCATAGGGAGGGCTCATTTGGTAAGCCTACTTTATCAATGAAAGGGAGATATGCACAGTGGTAGTCCTTCCACAGTAATAATTTATACTGGATTTGATTGTAAACAAGATTTTTTAGGATTTAAGTGGTTTATAGGTAGGAACAAGCAAATCAAAGTGACTTTCCAAATAGAAGAGAAAATGCAGTTTCCTAAAAATCTAGCTACTTGTGAGTTCTTATTCTAAACAGCTGCTTCTCTATCAGGTGAAATCTTCAGATCAGAAATCATCTTATCCTGCCCTGGGTCTCCAGTAAAGTTCTTTGTGTTACTTTTGGTGTGTCAGGCAATTTCCAAGGCAGGCTGAAGACCAAAGATGTAGCTGGTTAAGACAAAAGGGTTGAAAGATTCCTATTGCTTAAGTGGGCTTTCCCCATTGGTGGGAATTTGTTTGTTGTTTAAGCATCTCTTCTCATTTTCCCCGCCACCACGGGAACAAATGGGTGCCAAAATGGAGGCCTGCACCAGGTAGCAGGGTCACATGTCTGTTTCTAAACCATCCATCTCCCATAGCCACAGGATGAAGAGAGCCATCTATATGCCATCAGGTTGATTGCTCAGTCATTAGGAAGGATAACCATATCCTTTGGATTGTTCCAGGAGCTTCAGTAATGGCTGTTATTAGTACCTTTTAAAACTAGAGGTTGAACCTGTCTAGTCCAGCACCTTTGGGACCTGACTGGTGCCGAAAGAGAGAATTTGCTGGACCATGGAAGGTCAATATTGTCTAGCAGCATTACCAATGTTTCTACTGTTTACTGCACTCCTAGAAGACAGTTGGGTAAATTACAGCTAAACAATAGTACAGAACACTGGTAGCTATGACTGGTGGCTGTAAACAAATAATGGGACAATAGGAAATTTGGCCACACTCACAAGTAGTTATCTGGCTAACTAAAGTCATGCTGAATTGTAGATGTTGCCAGATGAGAGTGCCAGACTAGATGTTCAACCTGTATAAACAGACATATTCTTCATATTTCCAACTCCATGTAGAAGAATGATACATGCACAAAAATGATATACAGATTCAGCAGGCTATAATAAAAGTGTTAGGTTACAGAACACATTTTATTCAAAGCATCTTTTAGTTATGCATATTTGTATTCATAACCTTTTTCCATAAAGCATGGAGAGGAATCTGTCACATGGACCACCTGCTTTACAAAGTGGAAGTAATTCTTTCTTCTCTTTGGGAGCCATCTGAGAAGAACAGCCATACTGAGTCAGACCAAAGGTCCATCTAGCCCAGTATCCTGTCTTTTGACAGAGGCCAGTGCCAGATGCCCCGGGTGGAATGAAAAGAACAGGTAATCCTCAAGAGTGACCCCTCTCCCGTCACCCATTCCCAGCCTCTGACAAACATGCAGACACCATTTCTACCCACCCTGGCTAATAGCCATTGATAGACCTAACTTATGAATTTATCTAGCTCTTTTTTTGAACCCTGTTAAAGTCTTGGTCTTCACAACATCCTCTGGCAAGGAGTTCCACAGGCCTACTACGTACTGTGTGAAGAAAAACTTCCTTTTGCTTTAAACCTGCTGCCAGTTAATTTCATTTGGTGACCCCTAGTTCTTATGTTACAGAACAAATAACTTTTCCTTACTTTTTCCACATCAGTCATAATTGTATTGACCTCTGTCATATCCCCACCCGTCTACTTTTTTCTAAGCTGAAAAGTCCCATTCTCGTTAATCGTTCTTCATATGGCACCTGTTCCAAACCGGTAATAATTTTTGTTGCCCTTTTCTGATTTATATAGAGGAAATAAAATAGTCTGTCCTATTCTCCATCCCTTTTTAATGATTCCTAGCATTTTGTTTGCCTTTTTGACTGCTGCAGCACATTGAGTGTATGTTCTCAGAGAATTATGCACAAGGGCTCCTAGATCTCTCTGGAGCGGTTAAAACTATATTAGTCCGCATCCTTTTGTATGTATAGTTGGGAGTTTGTTCTCCAATGTGCATTACTTTACATTTATCAGCTTTAAAATTCATTAGCCATTTTGTTGCCCAGTCACTTAGTTTTGTGAGATCTTTCTGAAGCGCCTCACAATCTACTTTGTTCTTAATTATTTTGAACCGTTTAGCATCATTGGTAAATTTTGCCACCTCACTCTTTAAGCTTTTGTCCAAATCAATTATAAATAGGTTGAATAGGAGTGGTCCCAGTACAGACTCTTGAGGACAGCACTAGTTACCTCTCTTCCCTTTGAAAACTTTCCATTTATTGCTACACTTTGTTTCCCGTCTTTTAACCAGTTTTCAGTCCATGACAGGACCTTCCCTCTCATCCCATGATAACTTACTTTACTTAAGAGCCTCTGGGGAGAGACGTCCTCAAAGTCTTTCTGGAAATCTAGATAACACTGTACCCACTGGATCCCTCTTGTCCGCATGTTTATTGACTGCTTGAAAGAACTTTAGTAAAGCATGATTTCCCATTACACATACCATGCCGAGTTTTCCCCAACAAATTATATTCATCTATGTATACAACAATTTTATTCTTTACTATAGTTTCAACTAATTTGCCTGATACAGACATTAGACTTAGTATTCTGTAATTGCCAAGATCAGCTCTAGAGCTCTTTTTAAATATTGGCATCACATTTGCTATGTTCCAGTTATTTGGTACAGAAGCCAAGTTAAAGGATAAACTACAAAACATGGTTGTTAATTCTGCAATTTCAAGTTTGAGTTCTTTTGGAACTCTTGGGTGAATGTCATCTGTTCCCAGTGACTTGTTACCATTAAGTTTATCAGTTTGTTCCAAAACCTCATCTAATGACACCTCAGTCTTGGACAATTTCTTCACATGCCTCATCTAAAAAGAATGGCTCAGGTTTGGGAATCTCCCTAACATCCTGACCCATGGAGACCAAAGCAAAGAATTAATTTAGTTTCTCTGTAATGGCCTTATTGTCTTGATCATCTGGTAGCTCCACTGGTTTAGCAGGCTTCCTGCTTCTGATATATTTAAGCATTTTGCTATTACTTTTGAGTTTTTGGCTAGCTGTTCTTCAAATTCCTTTGGCTTTTCTTATTATGTCTTTGTACTTGACAGAGTTTATGCTGCTTTCTATTTTCCTCACTGGGAGTTAACTTCCACTTTTTAAATCATACCTTTTTATCTCTCTCTGCTTCTTTTACCTGCATGTTAAGCCACAGTGGCATTTTTTTTTTTTTTTGTATTCTTACTGCTGCTTTTTAATTTTGGGTATACAATTAAGATGGGCCTCTATTATGGTGTCTTTGAAAAGTTTCCATGCAGCTTGCGGGGATTTTATATTTGGCCCTGTACTTGTTAATTTCTGTTTAACTAACTTCATTTTTGTTCCCCTTTCTGAAATTAAATGCCATAGTGTAGGGCTGCTGAGGTGTTTTCCCCACCACAGACACATTAAATTTTATTACACTGTGATCACCATTTCCAAGTGGTACAGTTATATGTATCTTTTAGATCAGATCTTGTACTCCACTTAGAACTAAATCAAGAATTTCCTCTTCCCTTGTGGATTCCAGGAACAGCTGATCCAAGGAGCAATCATTTAAGGTATCAAGAAGTTCTTCTTTGAGTGCCTCCTGCAGGTGCTCCATGTAAGTGTTAGCACATGCCTGCACTGGAGATTGGAAGCTTTGCGGAGCAGTGTCTCTTCCCTCTCACGTGCAATCTTGTTTATAGAGTCAAACAGGATGCTCTGACTACAGCTTGAACCTGTCTCCAATTATTAGGGCACATGGCTGCCACAGCATTTGCAGACCCATTCGAAAGACAACATATGCGCTGCGTCCAACATTGGCTCACTCACAATTACATACCAACCCGCCACAGGTTATCCAAGAGCCTCACTCTTTCTCTGTTTGTACTATAGTCACTAGGCTGGTGCACATCCTCAGCAAACCTCCTTGTGAGTATACCTTTCCATTCTCCAGATCCTTCTGTAACTATAACAGATGCATCTCTCATAGGCTGGGGGTTCACTGTGGCACAGCATCAATTCAGGGCACATGGACCCACCACGAGAGACATTTTCATATCAATATTCTAGAGCTCAGGGCCATTCAAAGAGCTTGTGCTCATTTTCTCCCACTTATATGGGGAAAACCATCCATGTCCTCATGGACAACACACCCACTATGCTTTATGTCAACCGTATAGGTAGGGTGTCCAGTCACAGTGCTGAGGCACTCATTTTCTGGAACTGATGTGTAAAGAACAGGGTAATCCTGATGGAAACATACATACCTGGAGAACAGAATACCAGGGCAGAAAGGCTGAGCAGGCATTTCTCAGACTAGTACAAATGGCAGATCAATACTAACATACTTTGCTCCATCTTCCACAAATGGAGCTTCCTGACAATAGACCTCTTTGCAACACCTCACACTTGCAAGTGCTACGTGTTTTGCTCCAGGGTGGAAATAGGCAAGAGATTGCAGGGGGCTGCCTTCACAATTCACTGGACAGCCCACCTTCTCTTTGCTTTTCCTCCAATCCCACTCATTGCTAGAGTGATCAACAAAATTGGGACACATCTGACAACGGTAATAGTGATAACCTCAGCTTGGCCCACACAACCCTGGTTTCCTTATGTGCATAACCTGTCAATTGACCGATCCCTCTTCCAATGGTGCCACCATGGGACTTGAATTTGGGCCTAGATACACCAGGTGAACCTCTTGCCACAACATCCCTTCAGTATGTGTCCATGAAGGTGGCTCTCCCAGTGGCCATGTAATCGATCAGGAGGGTTGGGGAGATTTCAGTGCTCATGGTTGACCCACCTTTTACTATTTTCTCTAAAGACAAGGTGATACTTAAGCCTCACCCGAGGTTTCTCCTCAGCCATATCTGATTTTCATGTAAACAACCCTATATACTTCCCTGCTTATTTTCCTAAGCCTCATTCCTCTCCTAGGGAGCCTGTATTGCATACATTCAATGTTAGACATGCACTTGCTTTTTATCTTGATAGAACCAAACTAAACAGGAAATCAACTCTTCATACGATGGTCGGGGCCCCATGTGCGGACAGTTGCTTTGGCACAATACTTATCCAAATAAATTGTAGACCAACTTAGAGGCAAACAGCTGCCCCAGACTATTAGAGCCCACTCAACGTGAGCGATGGCTGCAATAACTGCCTTCCTTAGTAATGTCCCTCTGGTAAACATCTGTAGAGGAACACGTGGTCCTCACACCATATGTTTGCAAAGCATTATGTGCTCCAAAAAGGGCCGATACTTGCCACTGCCTTGGCAGATGCCATTTTACATCACTTCGCTTAGAGTGCAATACCTACCTCCAGCAAATAGGTACTGCTATGGAGTCATATAAGCAGAGCACCCACAGGGAGCATGAAAAGATATTACTCACTTTCATGCAGTAATGATAGGTTTCTGAGATGTGCCCCTGCAGGTGCTCCACAATCCTCCCTTCCTCCTCTCTCCTTGGATCTATAGTAACTTCACGTAAAAAAGGAACAGAGGAGAGCTGTGTTACATGCTTTCTCATCAGTGGGGTGACATTACCTGCTGGCTCCTGTGCATGCGTAGCATGCAAGTGGGGGAGGGCACTCTTCTGCAAAGCTTCTGAACTACAGCACAGGGATGTTCTGGCACCTACATGGAACATCTGCAGGGATGCATCTCGGAGAACTATCATTACTGCACAAAAGTGAGTAGCTTGTCCCTTTTATGGTTGCATCCTGTCCTGGGGTGATGTGTACCCAGTCTGTAGGGGGGTAAGTGAAATACCCCATTTTTGCTGAGTTCTTTATTTCAATAACTTCTCTAATCTCCCTTGACATTTCTTATTCATCGTCACTATCCTGAACAGGTGGTCGATAATGTATCGCTATTGCTATACTCTCATTATTGTGGCACAAAATTACTATCAATAGAGATTCTATAGAACATTTTGGTTTAACATTTTTTTTCTTCATTTTGTTTCTACATTCAAATCTTGCCTAGTCTAAGACTAACTTGCTACTCCATAGATATTAGTCATACTAGATTAATTCATAGGGCTTTTTAATTAACTCTGTGCTTTCATCTGTGTCTGACTCATCCACTGTTCGAGAGTTTTTCTGTCTCCCCCCCACCCCTTGCCCAGTGGTCCCAATTTTTTTAAAGGTCTAATTGGTTTTTTATCATCCAGTATCTTAACTAGTAACAGTGTGAGATCTTAATCTGCCCTAATGGTGACTTCTAGGATTGCAACAGAGATTATGCCCTGGTCACAGCTGTCCATTGCAACTGAGTTTCCGGTGGCATTTTCTTGAGTTCCAGGCTAACTGATTCTTTCTATATGGCCTTTTATGAGGACATTATTATCCACCATAGCCTAAATTCAGACCAAAGGTGTGGGTGAGCTTTCCACATGACCTGATCTTTGTCAGCTTCCAGCCTTCTTTCCAAAGCCACGTTCATCTAAAGCAGAGGGAAAGGTTCACATATTACATGTTGTTTGTGCTTTGGTATACTATATCAACTGTATTCAACCTTTCTGAATAACTCTTCTTTTATGGACATCTGTAAAGCAGCATCATAGTGTTCTGTGTGTATGTTTGCAGATGTGCTACCATTCAGACCTCTTCAGACAATACCAGCAATTTGTTGTGTTATGTGATCTGAAGATCCACCATCTGTTTGGGAACTGCTGCAGAGCCATCTAAAGTGGAATGTAAGGTGCACAATCACTTGGACAAAATTTTTCTCTCTTGTAGCAGCTGTTCTTTGAGATGTGTTGTGCACATATACATATCGTGATCCTTTCACCTTCCGCATTCCTTCAGACAGTGCTTCAGAAGCAGTGAGCTGAATTAGAAAAGGAGATGGTAGATATGTCCCCTCCATGCCCTTGTTTGGGCACACAGAGATGGAATATATGCCCTGTCTTGTAGTACTGCTGGCAAGAGTCTTCTACTTCAGAGCACTGGTGCACAAACATCTAAGGTGGGTATCAGTGCACAGCACATCTTGAACAATATTGCAAGTGAATAATCTTTTTAATCAAGCTTCAATATTTTTTTATTTCAACTAATGTCATTAAACAGTTGTTTGACCCCCCCCCATTGCCTGCAATTGTAAAGTTATAAAAAAAACAAAGGAAAAATACACTATTTGTCAGTTATAAAAAATTATGCCAAATCTAAGTTTAAGCACCAACATATTTTTAGCATCATCCTCTTCTATTGAATCCTCTGAAATGTACAAAAACATGGATCCTTGGGAATTTCAGCATTCTCGCTCACTTCATGAGCACAATATTTGTGTTTCTATAGATAGCAAACAGATTCTCTCCTGAGACTGATAACATAGCTGATAATTCGATTTTAACCTTGGTGTGGTTAGTGGAATGAAAAATTTCTTTGAGATTCTGTCATTCACTAGCACCTCAACTTAACTGTGAACTTCTGCCCCATAGAGGACAGCCGAGCATAACTTCTTACCATGGTTGAAAACTTCCTGAAGAATTGTTACAAGGAGATCACTCAAGTTTAATTCATGTTGCTTTTTCTCAAGGGGTAAACTATGCTGGTCCAGCATTCTTCTAATTTGTAATGATCTAGAATGAAGTGTATGAGTAAAGAACAAAGATTACTTCTAATTAACGAAGAAAACATAAATTCCACAATAATTTTAATTGACCTGAACAATCTGTGGTGAAGGAAGATGTTAAAAGCAGTATATATTGGCATTTGCATGTGTCTTGCTGTATAGTGTCTAGATGATAAATGTTTTTTAAATATAATTAAACTTCTCTATGGAAGTATGAAAAAGAGCCATTAAATTGTCAGCAGATGTGGGAAAATAGTTTGTGTGTGTGTGGTAAGGGAGAATGTCAGCCAGCAGTCATACAGATTTTTTTCTCTCCTCCCATGCAGATACTTATAAGGGGATTTTTGCCAATTTCTTCTGTACCAGAAATTATCTTCCAAAGAATTTGGTACCCAGCCTTTCTTTGTACTTAGTCATTTGAATCTTTGACAATGGAAATGTGCCCAAAAGGCTAAATAACATATTTGTGCAATGATTAATTGAACTACAAATTCTGTGAAGATTCATGTCAAATATTTTTTAACGAAGTATAATGTATGATGAAACATAGGCACTAAAAATTCCATTACTGAAACAGAGCTTAAGTCCATCCAGTCCAGTATTGCATCTTGGATGGTGGCCAGCAGCAGCTTTTTCTTATTGTCACTACTAAAGTAACATGCACATAAAGCAAAGGCTTATGAAGTGAGGTGCTGATTGTGCACAACATTAAGAACCATGTGCTCCCTCTGCATCCAATCAAAGGGCAGCTATGGTTCAGTCAGCACACCCAGCAAACTCCAGGTATGCAAGTACAGTTAACAAAAATACCCTATCCTGGGACATTGGCTTGGTTTTGACAATTTTGTGGCCCACTGATGTGAAGGCGGGACACTCACCTGACCCATTCACTAGCCTAGGTTGCCCATTGCTGCTGATTTGCTTCTTGTTCAATCCTCAGTGGCCATGGACAACAATTGATCATTGTCCTCTTTATAGCAGCCCTTATCATATTCTTCCTCAGTCTTTTTCTCAAGACTAAACATTGACAGGGATTTTTTTTTTTAACCTTCCTCCAGAGGTCAGGTTTTCTAACTCTGCTACCTCCTCTCCTCAAAGCCTTTTCAGCAGTCATACCGTTTACCCATTTAATCCTTATTTTGTATTTGTGTCCTGTGGTCTAATTGCCCATTGTGTGACAGTATTTTCTTTTAATCGGTTTTGAACTTGTTACCTTTTTGATTATCATTCTTATTTTCTCTGCCATTTGGTCGTTCATATGCTCTCTTTACAGTATGTCCCTTATATTTGTCTTCCAAGGTGAATGGTCTCATCTTTTTAGTCTTATGAAGAGTCTTAGATCTTTTCTGAATATCTGTTTAATTCTGCAATAATTTTTGAGGTGACTATTAATGCACTTATTATTCCATAAAAGCTGCATTATTGACATAATATTTTGAGTTATTCTATTCATTCCTTATGCAACCAGCCATCTTTTGCTTTTTTGACTACAGCTGGACATTGAATAGAAGTCTTGACTAAGTTGTCTATGAAGAAGCCAGAGTTCCTTTCCTAAGTTGATAGTGGTGAACCACGCACCTTGTAAAGTGTGTGCATAGGTTAATTGTTTCCCTTTCGTGGTTCTTTTTGATCACTACTTGCCTTTATATTGCCCATTCATTTAGTTTGCTCGCTTCTCTGAGGTTCACCCAGTCTCACCTAGTCTTGAGCCTTGTTGGTTATATGTTTTTGCTATTTGCTCACTTTTCCCAATAATTAATAAATACCATTAAAAACTGGTCTAGCACAGAATCTTGAGGTACCCTGCTGTTAGTTTTTTGTCATGACGTACCTTGGAAGTCATTCAATAACAAGTAGGACGTCTTCATGTCACCCTCCTATTTGTGAGTACGTTGATGGCTGGTCAGCCTAATTCTGGAGCTGCAGATCTCTCAGAAGGGGCAAGTGTTTAGTAAATGTTGGAGGGAAGTGGGGCAATTTTTTGACTCTCTTCTTCTTCTTCTTTTTCTTTGCCTGTTCTCATCTGTACTGCAGTGGGATCTCTCAAATTGCACCACCCCTTCACAGATTACCATTTTCTCCACTAGGGATCGTCTTAGGCAAAGTTCCCCCAGTGTTGACACTGATGCTGCACTTTTTCATGTATGCCTTCATCATGTCCCTATAGGGCTTTTGCTGGCTCCCAATGCTCCTCTGTCCTTCCTCCAATTCGGAAAACAGAATCTGTTTTGGGAGGCACTGATCAAACATCCAAACCAAGTGACCAGTCCAGCGTAGTTGTTGGTGAATGATAATGGTGACAATGCTGCTCATGTTTGACTCTTCCAGGATGCTAGTGTTCGTGTGCGTGTCTTCCCAAGAGATATTTGGGATTCTTCAGAGGTGGCTTTAATGATATTATTCAAGTGCCTTCAGATGAGGCTAGTATGTTGTCCAGGTTATAAACCTTCCTCCTAGCCAGTTTTTTGACCCGTGACAGAACTCTGCCTCACTCATATCAACTTTCTGTCTTTAGTAGCCTCTTATGAGGAATGCAGTACAAAACTTTTGAAAGGCTAAGTGAGTTTATTAGCCATTCCTCCTTTATGAACTGCTTTAATAATGAGCTCAAAGAACACTGATTAGTGAGATGCAAATTCACAGTGGAGAAACTGTGCTGGTTTTACCCATCATAACAATCTTGGAGATGGTTAAAAACAGAATGGTAAAATATTGGTTGTCCAATACAGATGTAAGGTTTGCTGCTCTGTAAATCTGCAAATCACCTGTATAATCTTTTGTATAATGCAGGTACAATATTTTTGACTTTGCAGTTTTCTGGAACTGTAGCTGTTAATAAGGGTTTTTCTGTTAGCAGCTCAGACATTTCATACTTCAAGTTCTTTCACAAGCTCAATTGATCGCTACTTACAGAATGTGTTAAACCATTATCTGGGGGTGGTTTTCTGCTTCCCGCAGGCATTCTTTAACATACCGCAGCTTTGTCACACCAATTTCTTGTTATAGATGCATGTACAAAATTTTTTTAAACTATGCCAAGAAGATCACCACCTGGGATGGGGAAAGGCAAACAATACTGCATACTTCAAAACAAACTTTGTTTCTGGCTTTTGTGTTGACCATTTATTAGGCATATGGAGACCTTATTTTTATAGACTGTTTTGGTCATTTTATCAGTTGTGGAGAAATGCTTTACTATGTCTGGAAGTGCATATATTAAAAGTATGTTAATGTAGTTGCCCAAATGTAGATGTGCACTTAATAGTTTAAGAAACGTTTTTAATGTTAATGTATTCAGAGAAAAGAGGTGTAGATTTAGATTTTCTCAGATGTTTTTCATACAATATCAGTATCATCTTTCAATAGCAAACATACAGGGCTGAAAATCTGTGAGAAGGCAGAACTGGAGGTCAGTCATGTCTTGTGCGTTTAAAATGGAATATGTAGGGCTATTTTTTTCTGGGGGAATGCAGTGGAACTATGTTCCACTACCATTTTTACTGGCACCATTTTTAAAAGGCACCACTCCACCTCTGGCTCCCTGTCTGCAAAGGAAAGAGCAGGACTCGATTTTAATTGATTTAATGGCCAGCCAGGCATTAAACCAATTAAATTGACTCTTGGTCTTTCAGTGTGCAGGTCAGGGAGCCTGCGGCTTTACATGGAGGGGGAACTGCACAGCTGGCAAAGCAGCAGGAGCAGGGGGAACCCCTTTTGCAATGTAAGACCTGTGTTTTGGAGTGGGGGGCAGTTGGGGAGGTTTACGCCTGACCGTGGGTTGGGGCTGTGGGATGAGGGCGGGGTGGGGGTTAAGTCTGGGGTGGGTTAGGGCTGTGGCTGCATGGGGGGGTTGAGTTGAGCTGGGGGTTGGGCAATGGGGAGGCAGTTTGGGGCTGCAGAGAAGGTTGAGCTGTGGGGGCAGGGCTTGAATTCTGGCACCTTTTTGTGTGTGGGGGCAGGGGAAGCACCAGAAATATGTTGATGGCTTGGTTAACTGAAGACTAGCATAGCAATGGGAATGAGTGGGGCCGAACTAACAGGAATTACTTAATTGAAAAGGTAAAAAGCACTGTCCTTTGCTCTGAGAAATGGATCTTGTGCCACTGTGTTAAGTGGGAACATGGCTGCTGTTTGTACTGAGAGTGAAATTGCACCACAAGAATATGTGGCTAAGTAATATATGTTGTAGCATGTCAGAGGCATAAAGAATCTACAGAGATTAAAAAAAAATTAAACTTTTAAGGCCAGCATTGACTCTGAAGCTGACAAACTGCAACCCTAAACTCGGAGTGATCTCTCTTGTCAGCTCTGAGAATCAGTACTGTCCTTGTCCTGTACTTGTCAGCTGCCTTCCATTTAAGTCAAAATCTTCCCTTAGATTCCAATACTCTGTCCTTTCCTGGTTCTCTTCTTTTTTTCCTCCTTTGATTGATTGTCCTTTGGAGAATTCTCCTCATCTTTCTTTCCCTCCCTTCTGCCTTTCTGTGGGGGTTTCCTAGGGCTCTGTCCCTTGTCCTTCTCTCCTTCCTTTACTCTGATCTCTGGGTAATGTCATATGAAAATACAGATTCCTTCTCCATCTCTATGTGGATGCTCAGGGTATGTCTATCCTGGCAAGGTTGTTCACAGTAGTTATTTTGGCACAAGTACTGAAGGGAAACTGCTGTTGTATGCTCACCCTGTTTGTACATAACACTTGCACACTTGCATACTTGCAGCTGTTCCACAGAGCATTACTTCTTCTGCAGAATGTTCGTGGGAAGGTGGAGGGGGTGGCGGGGCATTCTGGGTCCTGCTCCAATGCCCTGCAATGTATTGCTTCCCTTCCCAGGAATTCATGTGCTTCTGTCCACGTTTGGTGACATGTTTCAATGGCTTGTTTACTGCATGCTCTTCCTCACTTCTAATAACTAACGCATCATGAGTGACAGTATATTTATTCCTTAAAATGCAAAGGCAAAAGGTGTTGGACACTGATCTTGCCGTGCACAGTGTCTGTAATGCTGGACTTCCAGTGGCATTCAGAGGTGACCACAGTGGAACACCACTTTGGTCTCTGGAAACAAGCAATAAATATTTGTCTATAATTGTCATGCATGTCTGGGATTATGAGCAGTGACCCCAAAACTTTTAGATGAGGAAAGTCATGTTTGTGGACCTGTGTAATAGTCATCTCGCCTCTGGGGTACAAGCACATAGAATGAGAGCTGTCCTGCCACTGAACAAGTGCGTGGCCATTTGCACTGTGGAAGCTGGCTACTCCAGACTGCTATTGATGGGTCACTTAGCATTTTGGAGTATGTAAGGCGACCATTGGACTTGTGTGATAGAATTGTGCATGGCCACTAATCGCTTCTATGCATGACTCTGATTATTATAGATGGCTTTGTACAGATGGGCTTCCTTGACCATGGCAGGGTGATAGATGGTGTGCACTTGCCAATTTTGCCACCATACTATGTAGCCACAGAGTACGTTAATCAGAAGGGCATTTCTTTGTGGTTCTCTGGGGGCTTGGAGCTCAAGGGGGATGCTTCATAGATATTAACGCAAGTTGGTCTGGAAAGGTGTATGATGCACACATTTTGGAACACTGGCCTGTTCAGGAAGCTGCAAGGAAGGACTTTCTTCCTAGACCAGAAGACCACCACTGGGGAAGTGGAAATGCTCAATAGGATCGTTGGAGACCCTGTTTATTCCTTAATGTCGTGGTTTATGAAACCGTACAAGGGAAATCTTGACATCAGCAAGGAGTAGTTCAAAAACAGTTTGAGCAGGTGCTGAATGACTGTTCAAAGGTCTGCTAGTGCTAGTGCTGCTTTTATGGGAGGCTGGGCCTACCAGATGACAATATTCCTGTTATATCCATGTAGCTGTATGCTCCATAATAGTTGTGAAGGAAACAGTGAAAGTTTCGCTCAGAGCTGGACTGTTGAGGCTTAGCGCCTGGGGCCTGCATTTGAACATCCAGCTTAAGCCCCTCCAGTTCATTATTGACAAGATACAATCTATACTGGAACATGATTCCTCACTCTCACAAGCCCTGGGTGGCAGGCTTATTCTTTCCTAAAGAATCCCAGGAAATTACTAGCAGCCACGCACCATACCACAGAAACATTAATCCAGGAACCTATCCCTGCAACAAACCCTATTGCCAGCTCTGTCCACATATTTATACTAGAGATGCGATGACTGGATCTACCCACATCAGCCACACCATCTAGGGCTAATACACGTGCATATCCACTAATGTAATATATGCCATCATGTGCTAGCAGTGCCTCCCTGCCATACACATTAGATAAAGTGGACAGTCCCAGAGTCAAAGAATGAGTGGACGTGAATCAGACCTCAGGAGTTGGAATACGCATAAACCGGTAGGGGAACACTTTAAACATGGTTTATTTTATGTTCCGGAAAGTTAAAGTGGCCATCCTGTTGCAAAGGGATTTTACCACTAGGTTGCAAAGGGAGATATCTGAAAGGGAATTAATTTACAAGTTAGATACATTTTAACCTGTGTCTTAAGAGATCTCAATTATCTTACCCATTACAGGAACAAGTATCAGAGATGTAGCCATGTTAGTCTGTAGCTTTGAGAACAACAAGAAGTCCTGTGCCACCTTATAGACTAACAGATATTTTGGAGCATAAGCTTTTGTGGACAAAGACCCACTTCATCATTATTCCCACTTAATTTATTCCTTCCACAGGTCCTGTTAATGACAAGTGACTCTTCCCCACCCCCCCCCACCTCTTTTTTTCTTCTCTCCTCTCACCCCCCTCCAGCTATTAGCAATTTTACTTACTAGGTGCTGCAGGACTGCCCTTTTTTTGTGAAGTTACAGACTAACGTGGCTACCTATCTGAGAGTTGTGAATGTTACAGAAAATGCAACAATATTAAATGGATGATATGAGACCTTAACTAATTTTTTCCCTTCCCAGCCTGTGCACTTTCAGTGGCATAACTACAGTAGTACAAGCATTGCATTATGCCAGGGCCCATAAGATAAATCATGGTGGCCTAGCCAGGGTATGATTTTGATTTAGAATGCAAGAGTCTGGCGAGACAAGAGGAGGCCCCATCCTCAGTCTGGAAGTGAGGGAATTGCACTCTTGGTTGGCACCACGCTTGGCACTAAATGTTATTAGGGACCTAAGTATGGGTGACATTGCCAAAAAAAAAACAACCTGCAACGTTTATCTAAATGGATATTTATTTAAAATTTAACAAGTTTATTCTGCTTTCACTGCACTCAGTTATTCAAAGAAACAACTCCCCCACCCCTTTCTGGTCTTAGACACAGCACAATCTTGAATCGTGTTTCTAGGTCTCTTTCTTCTTAAATCATGAAGCAGGTGTGAGGATGAACACTTCAACATTCTTAGTCCTGTTTGTCTTTCAAGATTGTGTTTCTGCTCTCAGTTCTCCATATGGCCCACTGTGCAAAGCCAAGCTCTGCCTCAGGTTTTTTCCCCCCTAGCTGTGTACTCTACTCCACACCCGTTTCACTTTGACTACAGTCTGGGAGGCAGCTACCTTTTATTGTTGTGAAAGAAAACCACTTGAGTTTAAAAGCCACTGAAGTAGAGGAAGTAAGTGGGAAACTTACATTTGGTAGCATTGTATTTTAGGCTGTCTTGCTCTGAAAACTGACTCCCGGTGTTCCATTGACTGAGGACAATGAAAATTACTGTTTTCACATAGCACCGAAGTATTATTTTTGAGAAGATACTCAGTTTGTGTATTTAATCTCTAGCGATCCATATTGGGCCATTCTCTCACCAAGCCCTTCTTCAATTAGACTCCTAGGACTGGAAGGAACATTGAGAGGGTGTCTAGTCCAGCCCACTGCACTCAGGGCAGGACTTTCTATTTTAGGCTGTGTAATCATAAGCTTTGGCATGACATGAAGTTTAAGCATGAGTTTTGTGTGCAGTGCACCAGCTAAGCTTTGTTTATTTTAAGCTTTCAGTAAGAAAAAGGCAATGGCTAGAAGTGACACATGTTTTATATGGTTGCCCATGTCCTAATGTTTAGCATTTATGTACTATGTTAACTCTTCAAAATCGGTATACAAACATTGAATTTAATCTGACACCTTTTAGCTTTCAAATGACTAAACGTTGACAAAACAGGGCTATTCCCTGTTATGTTCTCTGCCCCCCCAGATAAGGAGACTTAATTGAAAAATCAGTGTCTTCAGAGAACCACTAAGGATCTTTTAAAAACAGTCCAACCAAGGCTGCTGTAGTGACACTAGTCAGGTCTAATGTTTTGTTAAATAGGCTGCTATAGAAGGAGGGATCAAGCAGACTATACACCTTGCTTTCCCCTCTCCTCCCACCCTTAAGGTGCTTTGGATTTAGGGAAGGAAAGTGAGGGAGATTCTTCTTGCCCAGCTGTGGAAAAAGCAGAATGTACAAAGAATCTTTCCCTGGACCCCAGCCTGAAGTCAGTGGAGATACAAAAGTATAATTGTTAACCCATGAGTGGGGAGCCCACGGCCTGAATGCGGACTGTAGCTTGCCTGGATCCAGCCCCAAAAGCTAGGGTCTCCATTCCCCAGCATTCGCCCTGTGGTGGGTGGGGCCTTGAGCTACCCAAGCCAGATACGGGAAAGCTTGGCCAGATCCAGCCCATGGGGGCAAGTAGTGACTCTGCTCCTGCCTGTGGCTCTCTGCTGCCTCTGCTTCTCCTCCTGCTCCCTTGGTTCTGGGAAGGGCTGCATAGCACTGCTTGCCTGGAGAGAGGGTTCCCCTGCTCTGGCCAGAATTCTAGCCAGAGCAACAAGGGGTGGGAGGAATGGGGTGCCTGGGAACATGGGAGGAAAGCCCCTCCTGGCAGCTTTTCTTCATGCTTCTGTTTCCCCAACCAGGGAAGTGGGCAGTGACGTGCCAAGGTAATCGCCCTCCCCCATCAATGCATTCCTTCTCCCTCCTCCTGCCCTGATCCTCCCATCTGGATGCCCAGACCCCCTCCCCCATGCCCACCCTGCTTCTGCACCCTCCCTCCAACCCAGACACCCACCCCAGCCAGCTTCTGAACCCCCTCCACTGCTGCTCCCAGCCCACTTGCGCACCCTACCTCCAATCTTTAGCCTGTTCCTGCACTGTCACTCCCAACCAGACCCCAAACACCCCTCCCCAGCCCACTCCTGCATCCTCCTTCCTGCCCAGGCCCCACACCTTCTCCATAGCAGCCGCCTCCCGTGCACTGAACCCCCATTTTTGGTCCCACACAAGGCCCTCAGAAAAGTTAATGTGGCCTGAGGAAAGCCCTGAACCTCAGTCCCTTCTTCTCTATCCCCCTGCCTGCGGAATATGAGGGGAGTGAGCTGTTTTGTGGCATTTTTTCCCCTCACTTTTATGTGGTCCTCAAATGATTTCTCCCACCCTCCTGTGGTTCAGTAACCCCCATAACCCAAAAAAAGGTTCCCCACTCCTGTATTAACCGTAACTGGCATTTGTTTTCATTCTAGGCTTACTCATCATTTTCCATTTGGGAAAGAAGTTAGTTGGGACAGAAAAATGAGGTCTAACGTCAGGTTTATTTAGCTTTTAAGTTTTTGGAATCAAACCCAACAGAAATCAGTGTGTTATTTATATGATGAATTGAATGGCTGGAGACCAGTAAATGGATAAAATCCTTTATTAGCTTATTCAGCCAACCTCTCTATTGTAGTCTACTAAGAAGTGAATGTAATGTCTGTGAAGGAAAGCCTGGGGAGGGGAAATCTAAGATATTTTGTGTTTTGAGCTTCTTCCAGTGCATTTGCAACCCCTTAAAAGTACAAAAATGCATTGGCCTGTGGAAATTGGCTGAATATCAGGAAAGCACTAGGTTACCTGTGCAGCATAGTACAGAAAAATGCAAAGACTAATCACATTTCTTTGATTTCTAGTACATTTCCATACAGTAATGAACCCAGAACATCTGAAGTTGAAGCCTCTTAATGGAAGGTGATGTAAAAGTACTGGTATCCAGAATGGGATCTCTTTTTTTGCTGTTGTGTGGAAATTTATTCCTTGTTCGTAGGAAGGAGGCAAGGGCAGTAATTCTGGCTGCATCTGGGTAGTGTGCAGGTGCTGTGCAGGTTTCCCACTTTCCTGCTTTGGTATGTATTGCCATTTCTGACCCCTATAGGCACTCGCCAGTTGCGCAGAAACAGACCCAGCATACACAAGATGTTGGTAACAGGAACTAAGATTGGGACAGTGTTCTGGAACTACCTCTCAGGCTGGCATCAGACAAGGAGAGGGGCACAGTCCCTCTCTTGACTGCTAAGCAGAGCTACAGAGAAATTGGGCTTGCTGGGGGGGTGGGGCTGGTGTGTGTGTGTGGGGGGGGGAGGGGGGACGACAATGCCTGGTGGTACTATACCCATAGCTGGCACAGGTTCCCACAGTCATTACCATGCATAACAGTGTATTCTGCAGCAGTACAGTAAACCCTCAAAAAAACGCGATTTTTGTAGTTGCTCTTAACTTGCATTAACATGAATTAAATGCAACTCAGAATCCTGCCCCCCGCCCCCGGCCTGTGTGCCTCAGCTCACAGCCCCACTCACCACTTGTGCACAGCTCTGGCTCCCCGCCCCCCCATGCCTGGCTCAGGCTTACCACCCCTCATGAGCAGCTCTGGCTCAATCCCACCAGCCCCTGTTCAGCCGTCCCCCTGTTTGTTTGTTTTTTTTTCTCTTAAAACCCAGCTCTGGCTCACCATCTCTGCAGGTGGCTCCACCTCAACTCATGTCACTGCAAGATGCTGTGCAGAGGAGTAACTGAAGGGGAGTAAGATCTTTGGGAAAGGGTATGTGGAAAGGGAACTTAGGGGTGTGGGCCTTCGAACTCAGGCAGGCCTGATGGTGAGGGGCTATCAAAATGTGTGAAGAAGGCATGTGGAGGGAGATCACAGAGATGTGCTTTTCCAGAGTCAGAGCACAGGGTAAAAGCACTGCCCTCTTTGCATGCATGGGAGGCAGAGTGGAGAGTTAGTAGGGTGGGATGGGTGTCAGAGAACTGAATGGTGATGGAAGTTTGGAGAAGAACCGGATTAATCTGGGGTTTTGGGTAGAGTTGGGTGGGCTGGAGTAAACCAGAGCAGAGAACTGGGAGAGGGCTTGTGAGAGCGGGAAATCAAGTTCAGGCTGGGTGGATAAGGAAAATGGGGAGGATGGTAAATTTCAGAATTGAAAAACAGGGTCCCTAATGTTCTTTTTTCTTAAGTCCAGGCTTTTACTGTGTGAGAGGGTCTGACACATTCTCTGATGAAATGGTATTTGCATATCATTTCCAAATGCATGTGTCACAAGATGTGACACTTGATAGGTCTGTGTTTATACTTAGCAAAAGTTGACACAAAACCACCAGCATAGCACCTAGCTCTACTGGAACTGCTTTTTGGTTTAAAAAATATCCCAAAATAGTCACATAATTTTATTTGTTGAAATTGCATAAAAATTCATATTTTATTCTTTTTGATCACAGGTACGTTGCCTTGGGTGGTATTGCAGTACAGGTATTTTTACTATGGCTGACAGGCTTGTGTGGAGGTGATATACAACACATCCCCTTCATTCTATGGGGACTTCCTGTTTTGAACAATAAAAGCACATCTCAAATCCTGTTTCTACTTTTTTGAGTCAGTAGGCTTGACATCTGTACAAAAACCATTTACAATCAGTGGTAGAATAAATAGGGAGTTAGAAGTCTGTCCAATATACAAAGCATCTGTACAGTATATTGGACAGACTTCTAACTCCCTTAGACAAAGGGTCAATGGGCACAAAACAGACATCAAAACACTCCAGATCCACAAACCAGTTAGTCAACATTTTAATGGAATGGGGCATTCTGTCAATGACCTAAAAGTATGTGTGTTACTGAAAAGGAATTATTGCACCGTTTTGGAAAGGGAAACAGCCGAGCTGGCTTTTCTATTCAAATTCGGCACATTAACACATGGTTTAAATCGTGATGGGAACTGTCTGAGTCACTATAGGGGCTTGTCTGCATACTTGGCTCAATCTAATTCTTGACCTTCCCCCACACTCCTCCACTCTCTGATTTGCTCACCTTGATTATCTTTTTCTGATTTGTCCTCCGTGCTTACTGTTTTTGGTTCTCTGTGCCCTAAATATTGAGTCTGTTCTGGTCTGGCTATGGTCTGAAGAAGTGGGTCTGTCCCACGAAAGCTCACCTAATAAACTATTTTGCTAGTCTTTAAAGTGCTACTTGACTGCTTTTTGTTTTGATAGTGTATAGACTAGCATGGCGTCCTCTCTGTTACTTTATGGCTGGTTAGTATAGTTGTGAGTGTTAAGGCCAATGACTGCCACCTTCCCGGCTGACCCAGCTCGAGATATAGTGGCTCTCTTCTTTTTTTTCACTGTCATTTCTTGTGGTGGTCTCCCTTTTTAAGTTCTTCTCCCAGGGGAGAAGTTTTTAAAAGCACTGAACAGGTCCAAAATAATTTTTTAATCTTCTCCTCACTTGAGTGGGGGCATGTCCCTTAGCAGATAAGTAAACACACTTGAAAAAAATGCTTTTAGAAAAAAATTTTGTTTTGCAACTTAAGAAAGCAAAATGTGAAGAATTGCTTATTATAATGCCCATAAAAAGAATGTCAGTTGTGAAAATTGATTTAAAACCATTGGTCATGCTACCCTGAAGATAGGGGTGAAATGTTCATTGACTTAAGTGCAGTGAGATCAAGCCTTTTGTGAATTTGCAATTAAACGTGAGCCACAGAGTGATATGATGCCTTGCCCTATTTTGTTGCTGGCAAAGAATTCAACTAAAAACTATGCAAAATGTAATTTCAAAACATGACTGGCTGTATTTTTAATCTGTCTCCTATTTGTTCAGCGCTCTTCTCTCAAATACAGAAACTAGGCGATAAAATAATCATGGTTTGTGTTTAAGGGTTAGGGTAAGGCTTGGGGTATTTTTCTAGTGACATTCTAAAGTAGCTTTATCCTTCTGGATAAAATGACCAGTTTCATCTGAGTTTGCATCGCATGGGTAGAATTCTTTTTGCTGTAGGTTCTTGTATGTGTTTTGCCTTCATTGTGGGAATGTATGAGTAACCTTACAAACAGTAGGAAAAAGTTCTGTTGAGGAAAGCTGCCTACACTGACTCTGTTCTGTCAAAGTATATTTTCTTAACTCTACTAAAGAAGATCTAGCATAAAAATTGCTTGTTAGAGGAATAAATGGATGGGCATGAAACTTGGACTGTTCATTTCTGCTGAAAGAATAGAATTCATTTAATAAGATTCAGATAATATTTTAAAGCTCATGTGCACTTAATAAGTTATGCCATTCCTGCATTGCTATTGTTTTATGCAGTTACAGGGCCTCAAAACAGCAGCTAGTGCAGGGGTTGGCAACCAAAAGAGCAAGAAGAGCCATTTTTTCCAATCTGGTGGTAAACCTCCGTAATTCAAGAACTGCAATGCATGTAGTATGATATGATTCTTAATCAGTAACATCAAACTGTACTTTTTGTAACCCCTATTTTAAGACCAGTGCACATACAATGATTTGTCATGTGATACATGTTTACTACAGGATGTTCATAAACTTTTTACATATTCTATTTCCTCACACCTTACCTGTGTGTTTGTACTTCTGTCTGCCTGACTTTCACTCCTGAACCTTCTCTCTCTCTGGGGGACATTAGAGGGAGTTATCCAACGTTTTGAGATCACATCATTTGCTATTTATTTTGAGTTGCTCATTTTTGGCTTTTAGATGTTCACTGTTTATGAGAAATAATCAGGAAGGGTTTTTGTTCTGTTTTTTGTTTTTGCTTTTTAAAACTTTGCGGCTCCCAACAGTATAATTGCAGAGAAGTCCTTAAAGAGCTGCATGTGGCTCCAGAGCCACAGGTTGCCCATCCCTAACCTATTACATTACATTATAGGGACTGCATGAATAATGTGCTGTTTGTGATGAAGAGATGGGCTCAGTATCTCATCATGAGGCTGATCAGAGTTCTTGAAAACAGACTTCTGAGTGACTCTAACATTTGACATTCTAATTTTGTGCAACACGAATCACTGACTTTGTTTTATACCAATATGTAAATTAGCTTGTACTGTATGTACTGTTTGTTTCTCAACTATTTAAATATGGAAATAAATACCCATCTTTCTTCCTCTCTAGTCTAAGTAACATTTTTGATTTATTTTTTTTAAATAAATTTGTGTGAAGAACTTTTTTTGTAAGGCTCCATGGGTGTAGAGTTGGCTCGAGTTGCCACTCGGAAGCAAAGGTGGGGCACTCCGTTTCTCATGATCTGCTGTGGGAAGACTATAGGAAGTTCCACTGTACAGAAACCCAAGTTGTGTTATAGGAAGTGTCTGGCTACAGCATGAATCTTCTGTAGCCGTCATGACATAGCTTTTGGCTAGCTTGGCCCTGTCTTAATTTGGATTTTGGTTTCAGGGTCCAAATCAGGAGGCAGACTAGAATTTTGACCCTTGCTATCAATGCTGGCCTGGACATGACTTCTAACTCCTCACGTTTGCCCCTGCTCTGAACCTTTGCCCTCCTAACTACCCTTGTTTTAGGATCCCACACTGTTTTGAGGGGAAGCAAGGCTAAAGAAATTGATTTTGTCAGGGTCAGAGTCCCTTTCCATATACTCTTTTCTATGGCTATGCAAAGGTAGCACTGCCCAACTTAGGTGAATTAGGGTTTTGTAGGGCCCTTAGGGCACAGCAAGTGGCAGATTCTCCCCACCCATTCTGCCTGCAGCCCCCCGCCCCACCTTCCTGAGAACTCCTTCTGGGGAAGTGGGGTTGGGGCATGTGGGCTTGCACCTGGTGGATGGGGCAAGCCTCACTTTCATTCCTGGCTGGCCAGATGGCTCAGTGCAAGGGTTCCAGAGCACTGAGTGGGTGGAACAGGGCACTTTTTTTCCAGTAAACCCCCCTCCTCTTCGTTATAGGAACAAGGGGATTTCGACGTGTGCAGTGGTCCTTTCAAAAAGGACTCCGTGTAGACGAGCTGCGTGCAATTGAAAGTGACACTTTCGAAGTGTTGCAGCCATCGTTATGCTAATGAGGCACTGCACATTTGTAACAGTGCCTCATTAGCATCTTTTGATTAGGTTCATTACCATGCCCCTTTCAAAGTTCTGGGGCTAGTGTAGACCTAGCCTCTGTCTTTATATTGTGTGGTTCTGTGAGATTGTCCGTGTTAGTCCTGTGCTTGGAATTCTGTGCGATCTAATCTCGCCCTTTGTCACTTTTGGTGGGTGAGTTGCAAGGGTGTCTAGGCACCAGTACAGCTCCAATGGATGCTGCTAGCTCAAATTGCCTTGTGTGCATATATGGCTGGAACAGCCCACCTGTCTTTAACTGTTTAAACAATAAAACTGAATTTGCTTGTCTGCCTCTGTAAACTAGCAAACAAACGTGTAACTGTTCAGTTGCAGCATTTTAAATAAAGACCGTGACAAGGGCTAGAAGCTCTGTGTTATGGCTGAAGAGCTTGTCTTTTGTTATGGCCTTATCCTGCTCACCCTCTGAGAGGAAGCAGACAAGCCTGAATTGTCTTTCTGGCTCCTGTTTGGTCCATGCTTCCTTTTCACCCTTCTAAGCCCCTAGGGGACAGAGTGTTTGATGGTAGTTAAGTTTCAGTGGGTTTTCTTGAGCAGAGGGGAGAGTTACAGTGCTGATGTTTTTCCATCCAGGGGAAGAGAAGGTCTGCAACTCCATCACAGGATTCCCTAATTACCCAAGGTTGAGTCTGTGTGGACAGCATCTCAACAAACCACAGTTGCAATAGAACTGAGAAAACAGTTAGTGTTAAAGAAAATATTACTAGAGATTTGTCTGTCCCATAGTTCCAGGGCAGTTAATCCGAAGAGTTCAGATTTTCCGTCCTCGCTCAGAGGGTTCTAACTTTTATTTGGAATAGGTGTAGGAAATTGTGTTCAATTCTGGGATGCAGTCAACTACTCTGTTATGAGCAAAAGTGGAAAAAAGGTTCTCTTTGTACGCAACCAAAAATAACTCTGCTTCGTTCCTGTTCAGCCCACGTGAAAGTACTTACTTAATTTAAATTCCTTGGAACTGTCTGTACTGTTAGTTAAAGTATACATCTCGGCTTGTCACAGTTTAGTTACAGAAAAGATGGTATTAAGTTGTATAAATCAAGACTTAAGAGTTAACAGACGTTTCCTTGCTGAAGAACCCACAACTACGTGAAGTCTTATTTTAGTACAACGAAAGCTCCGTTGTTCAGCATATTGGGGAAATGGATGGTGCTAGCTAATTGAGACCAGTGGAATACCAATTTTCAAGAAATTAGAATACAATAAAATGAGCACAAATAAAACAGTATACAGGTATGCACCAGTCTAATGGTAATACTGCACTGCAGAGTGGTTAGTTTCTGGAAGCATCTAGATGTGTACAGTAGACCCTCGATTTGCATGAGAGCCACATTCCTGGAAAACCTGGCGTAACTTGAAATTCGTGCAAGTCAAGGGGGTGGGGCCACCAACTCAGCACCAGCCACTGCTGCAGTGAGGAGCAGGGGGGATCCCCCTGTTAAGGGGAAAGAGAGCTAGCAGAGCACTTGGCTCAGCCAACTCTGCCCTGGGGTGCTGTTCCGGTGGAGGTGGGGGAGCCCCTTGTTAACAGAGATCCCCCTGTTAAAAGGCTGCTGGCTAGTGGACCAAAGCTCCCTCAGGTCAGCCACAGGCAGCAGCTGCTCCCATGCAGGTGAGGGGGAGGAGATCCCCCTGTCAAGGGGAACAGATCTTCCCCTGAGTGCCCTCTCCAGGGGAAAATGGGGCTCCCTGACCCCCCCCCTTGTTAATAGGGATCCCCCTGTTAAAAGGCTGCTGGGTGCACAGCCAGAGGCAGCAGCTGTTGCCACACAGGTGAGGGGGGAGGAGATCCCCCTGGCAAAAGGGAACAGAGCTGGTGCAGCCAGCTTTTCCCGAGTGCCGTTGCCAGGCACGGAGGTTGGGGTAGGACTCCCCTGCCCCCAACCCCAGCAGTGGCACTCGGGGGGAAGAGTTGCTGCACCAGCTCTGTTCCCTTTTGACATGGGGATCTCCTCCCTCCTTGCCTGTGCAGTGGCAGCTGGCTCTGACTGGAGCTTCTGGGGTCCCCCTCTGATCACACTAATGTGAGATACACACATGCTGAATGCACGTATCTTGAGAGTTTACTGTACAGGTAAAGTTCTGTACTGTAGATTTTCTTGACACTAAGCATCACTATGGGGCGTTCATGGCATTAGACCAAGATTACTAAAAATGTGCTTAACGCTAAAACTATACTGAATGTAATTTTATCAGGTATTGCAGTGCCTCAGGGTCATCGTTAGCATCAGTTACAGAAGACGTAAGAGATTGGGCTAAATTTGTGATGACTCGGACATCCTCTGGAAACCTTTTTTGAACAAATCCCTGTTCTCAGCTTGCTTGCTTGTTGTCGTCTTCTTTTGCATAACATTAGAGTGCTGAATGTGCAATTGCATATTGAGCAGCATACTATTCCTGATTATTAGATTAAAGAGCTGTTTTGGGAGATATCAGAAACGCTGGTTAATTGAGCTTTCTGGTTAATTAAGCACCAGATACAGTAAACTCATATCTGGCATTCTATCATCCAGAGCTCTCCAATAACCGGTATTTTAACCATAAGTAAATTTTAGTTGTTTTCATAAGTACAGTATAGTGAAAGTAAATACAAATAAATACAGCAAGTACAGTATAAGCTTACATTGCACATTACTACTGTTGGTAAATAAAGAACTCTGCATACATGTTTGCTTATTAATATAAGATAAAAGGCTCCTTTTATGGAGGTCGGACCTTGCTGATCTGCAACCCTCACAACCAGACTGGTCCCAAAAGAGAGAATTTGCTGGATCGGGGTGGTCCTCTACTGCTAGCCCCTAAGCAATTCTGACCATGGCTCCTTGCCCTCCTACCCTTTCCATGGCAGGCCCAGCTTCTAGCTCTGCTGGGGCAGGTGCTGCTCTGCTCTCTGGTCCAACAACATTCATGGTCCTGACAGCTCACAAATGTTGCCAGACCAGAGAGTATTGGATTTCAGAGGTGCAACCTATATTGAGAGCCTTATAACCAAATTGACAATTTTGGATGCTTTTTTGGAGCATACGCCTTAAACCAATATTCATTATTGGGCTTAAAGCCCAATTATTATTATTGGGTTATGGACTGCTCCCCACCGCTCTGCGCATGCACCCATCACCTGGAGGGAGAATGCATGGCTGCCATTGTGGCAGCTCTGGGGAGACCCAGACATTGGGTTAGAGGTAGGAGGCAGGAGGTGGGGCTGGTGGTGCCTTGCTCTGGGAGAAGGGATGGGGACTAAATTAAAGCAGGAGAGAGGGCTGGGAGTGCCTGGCTCTGGGGAATAGGTGGGTGCATTGGGTTAGAGCAGGGGGGCTAGGAATGCCTGGATATGGGGAAGGATGGGGGACTAGATTGGAGCTGGAGGGCTGGGAGAGCCTGGCTCTGGGGAAGCAGGAAGACATTGAGCTACATATTGTATATTCATTTTTAACTGAAGCTCCACTGACGTTTCTCTCAAAAACAGTGTTTAAAAATTCAATCTTAACCAGTCCATCATTTTGTCAATGTTTAGGACTTACAGTTACTGAGGCGTGGGGGCGGGGGAAGTGAAGTCTGGCATGCTAAGAGATTATTAACTGGCTATTTGAACAAGTCTAAGGATATCACCTAGCAGTGGGGACCAACCTGTAAAAGATCAAGAGCCGAAAAGTACCCATAGGTGCTGCAAAGAGCTGAGTGTATATAATATACAATCTTAATGGTGTATAATACTCAATTATATAACTTTAAATGGCCATTAATACTTCTAACTTTACTGTAATAACTAATTATTCAAAGTGTAAGTGGGACAAAAATATTTATTTTCATTTACTTTGTAATGTGCACTTCTTATCCCAGTGGGACTTTTGGCAAACTTTGACATCAACAGTCCTTTTTAGATCTGGCTTGTATTCCTTATGGCAGCAGATTTTTTTTTTTTTTTTTAAATTGCAGAAAACTTGTTAGTAAAACATAGTGAGGCAAGATGTAATATAAATATATACCTGTCAATATTAATAAATATACCTGTACACCCCTTTCCTCTTCAGGTTACTAACTAGAGTAGTTTACATACCTGTTGATCAGCCTTCTTGGACGGTGGAAGTAAAATTTGTTTTCTTTTTACAGTCTAAAATGACTATCTGAATGCAGTAGAATAAATGGCGTCAAAAGTAACGGATGCTATAGTCTGGTACCAGAAGAAGGTAAGCTTTTCAGTTTAATATATGGTGGTAAAGGAAGGGGAATTTTGGTGTTGACTGTCCTTTTTGTTTTGTCTTTTTTACGTTAAACATTTTGTCCTCTTGAGGGCTTGATTTGTGTAGTATATGGAGATGAGCAGCTCAGACTAGTTTTCCAAAATTGATTGATTAAACATATATTAAGAACACTTATGGCAGTGAAGCTGCTATTAAAAAGGGTGTATTAGTTACTTTAGGGCTGCTTGTATTTTTTTAAGAGAAAATATAGTTTAGAGGGTAAAATGTCACTTCTTGGTTGTAAATAAAGCGTGAGTGTATAGGGGAATGTACCATTTATATAGTACTTAAGTCACTTTCTCATACTTTTAAAAGTATTGAAATAACACTGTGCTTGAAAGAACAGCAACCTGCAAGGCTAAATTTCATGGTTTTCATGTATCTTCTCACTCACCAATAGCTCTGCTTTCAGAATATTCAAACTCTTACATTTCTTTTATTTGTACTGAGATACTGACCAGATGTTCTTTTCTTTTTTAAAAGTGTGTGTGTGTGTGTGTGTGTGTGTGTGTGTGTGTTTTCTCTAGGATTTATTAACCTGTTCCAGTAACGGTGAAGGTGAAGTCTCCAGCTGGGGCTACAGGCTCTGGGTTGGTGCTGGAAATGAGGTGTTTGGGGTGCAGAGAGGGCTCTGGGCTTGGGCAGGAGATAGAGAGGCCAAGGGAGAGGGGGATTGTACATTCCAGGTAGGACCAGAAATGAGAGGTTTTGGGTGCAGAGGGAAATCGGGCAGGGACTTGAGGGTGCTGGATCCTGGCAGCATTTACTGCAGCTCCCTGGAAGTGCTCACAAGGTCCCTGTGGCTGTTTAGTCACAGGATGGGTGGCCGGGGGAGTCTCTGTGTCTTGCCACCTCTGCAGCTCTCATTGGTTGTGGTTCCCAGCTGAAGGGAGCTGTAGGAGTGCTGCCTGCAAGCGTGAGGGCAGTGGGTGAAGATTTTCTTGTCTCTTTTCCCCCGTCCCCCCTCAAGCCTAGGAGCCACAGGGCCACTTCTGGTAGCTGTTTAG
This sequence comes from Carettochelys insculpta, assembly GCF_033958435.1. NCBI lineage: Eukaryota > Metazoa > Chordata > Testudines > Carettochelyidae > Carettochelys > Carettochelys insculpta. Next base: position 356,687,118 of record NC_134137.1, read on the forward strand.
AGTAGGAATGTTAACATTTAAGCAGCCAGCTGGTAGGGGCTGGAGAAGCCCCCCACCTGCCTGGGGTGGGGGTGTTTGAGCCCCAGGAGGCCCCTGTGGGTGGTGGTGTGCTGCAGCATGGCTGGCCCAGCCCTAGAGCACTGTGGGCAGGAGTGCTCTAGCGAGGCCAGAGCAGTCCCTATCTACAGCAGCTCAGGGCGTGGGGGCGGTGGATGGCTGTGGAGGGAGGGTGGCTGGGGAGGCTACTCCAGCAGTGCTGGAGCACCCTCACCCAATGGCACTCTCAGGACCAGGGCTGCTACAGCCCAGCTGGAACACCCTCCACCTGTAGCAGCTCTGTGGGCAGAGATGCTCCATCATGGCTGGAACAGCCCCTATCCAGAGCAGGGGGAGGGGGAGAACCACCGTCCAGCCCAGCTAGGCTGGAGCGGCCTCCCCAACTGCTACCCCTTCCCCCATCTTTAATCCGTTAACTGGTCAAACCTAACATTTAACTGGTTAACTAATGCAACAGGTTTTTACAACCCTACTGTGGAGTAAAGACAAGGGAGAGCCTATCTTAGCCCTGGACCCCTGTAGCACTGTCCACTGGAATCCCCATTGTTACTTTTAAACTGAGCGTTTTGAAAACTAGATGCCTGGCAACACTATCGGCTGTCCCTATTATCTGTGAGCCCTGCAAACACAAATAACTTTACTCATATGATGAGTCACATTGTAGGAAGTTGAGCTGCTCAGATGATTTAAGTTAGTTACGCAATGAAGTATTTTTAAAATTTAGGCTGTCTGTATTGTTACAACAAATGTGCTCTGTGTTGGGATAATGAAATTTGAGTTCTTGTCTGTATTGTATGGTTTGGAAAAAGTACCATAACATGATCTGTAAAATTAGATCAGTTGATTTTTTGAACTTTGAAAGTCATAGACAGTAAACCCTCCAGTTATGTGGGGGTTGCATTCTTGCAACCCCTGTGTAACTCTAATTTTTGCACAAGTCGAGGGGAGACAGGAACCAGGCTGCTGCCTGGTTCCTGTCTCTGCTGGGCTTGCAGGAGCTGAAAAGCTGACTAGCCCACCAGGGCGGGTCAGTTTCCTAGCTCCTAGAGTAGCAGGAAACCAGAGGGCAGCCTGGTTCCTGTTTGCCCACTGCTTGTGGGACCCAGGAAACTGACCAGCTATGTGCTGGTCAGTTTACCTGCTCCCGCAAGCAGCGGGGAGATTGTAACCAGGCTGCCACTTGATTCCCAGCTCTCCCCGCTTAGGGAACCTGGGAAACTGACTACCCATGATCTGGTCAGTTTCCTGGATCCCACAGCAGGTGGGGAGGTGGGAACCAGGCAGCAGCCTGGCCTCTAGCTCCCCTACCCTTGCTGAGCTGGAAAACTGACCAGGGCAGCAGCTTTGGTCAGTTTGCTGGCTCCAGCCAATGGAGAGGATTTGGCAACCATAGGCCGACTGGCTCACAGTTCCTCTCCAAGCCTTGGAGCCAGGAAACTGACCAAAGCTGCTGCCCTGGTCAGTTTCACGACTCTGCAAGTGGAGGGGAGCCAGGTGCCCAGCTTCCTGCCAGTCCAGGGATTGGGAGAACCACTCCTGTCAATGGCAGTGGCCAAGAGTCAGGCTGCCACCCCTGAGAGGAGCAGTTTGCCCTCTCCTGTCAGGGACAGTAGCCTGACTTGCCACTGCTGCCCCTGACAGGAGCAAGAAGCTGCTCCTATCACAGATGGGAAGAGTCAGGTGGCTGCCCTGACAGGAGCGGTTTCCTGCTGTTGTCAGGGGTGGCAGTCACGTTAACTTGAGATGTGCGCAACTTGGTTGCACATATCTCCAGTGTTTACTGTACATGAGGAGATGCCATCATTTTTGTTTTTAAAGAAGGAAGTTAAAGCAAAGAAGCCTGAAGTTTGAACAGGAATTGAAAACAAGTGCTTTTGGTTAGTAGAGGAGAGCAAAAATTGGTTTTACTCAAGAAATCCCATTCAAAATTGCACATGTAAACAAGCTCATTGGTCTACATGTGTATATCAATACACTGAATTCATATACCACAACTTGCATAGATACACACCTTCAGAGAAAAGGAGCTTAACATTTCCTCTTGAAAAGTCTGAGAAAGTTGAGAAACAGTGAACTAATTTTAAATAATTTCCATGTCTACCTGAGCACCTTTTTCAAGTTTTCCTGGTTTTGTTTTCCAGTGTTTAAAAAACGAACAACAAAACATACCTTTGCTCCACTGTCTATAAGCCCCTTTTTAGCAAGGGAAAAAGTAATGACTCTTGGACAGCAAACAGCATTTGATCTATAATTAATTTTGCTGTGAATAACTAAACTTTGAACACTTTTTAAATAATAGGTACAAAAAAATTTTGACAGGTATAATTTTCAAATTGATGTTGATCTTTTAGGACAGAGGTCTGCAACGTGCAGCTCTAGAGCTGCGTATGGCTCTTTAAGGACTTCTTTCTCCATCCCAATGTTACAATTGCAAAGTTTAAAAAAAACAAAAACAAACAAAAAAAAAAAACAACCTGCCTGATTTTCGATAAACGGTGAATATCTAAAAGGCAAAAAATGAACAACTCATATCCAAATAGCAAATAATGTGTGATTTAGAAATGTTGGATAACTCCCCCTAGTGTCCTCAAGAGAAAAAGGAAGTTAGGGAGTGAAAGTCAGGAAGAGTGGTACAAACATGCAAGTAAAGTGTGAGGAAAAAAGTTTGTTAATGTCCTGCAGTAATCATGTATCGCATCACACATCATTGTATGTGTACTGTTCTTAAAATAGGGGATACAAAATGTATGGGCTGATGCTATTTATTATGGACTGTCTTTTATTCACATGCATTGCAGCTCTTGAATTATTGAGGTTTCTTTTACCAAATTGGAAAAAATGGCTCTTTTTGCTGTTTTTGATGCTGACCCCTGTTTTAGAAGAACAGGTTAAATTGGCACTGTGTAAAGAAATTTGCAATGTGCTCAGAAGCTTACCTCTAGATTTTCTTTGTTCTTAAATGCCTAGGGAATCTGAATGCAAGAATATAACATTAATACAGAGTTATTATTGTGAAAACATCATTCAGCCATAGTAGTGGTTTAGTTTGAAATGTTGAGTGTGCATATTGCTTCAAATAATTTTTTGTTTTACTTTCTCCGGAAAAAAAGTAGATCTTAACAAATTGGTTATCTGAATGAACTGGGAGCTGATCCTGCATCTGGCTGCATGTCACTTACCTTTTGAGTCTGAGTCTACTCATGAGTACAAAGGTTCCTGTGTACTCAGTTAGTTGCAAGTTTGGAGCCTTATTTATCCATATATGTAGTAAAACATACATGATGTGCAATATGGAATTTACTCAATTGTCAGCCTAATTCAAATTTGTGATTGACCTCAAAATCATCAAATTAAAAAAAAGAAGTTCTTTATTTGCCTTCTGGTTTATAAGCCTTTGAGTTACACTCATGTTTGAAAATCTAACCCCTTTTCCTCTGCAATGAAAAGAACTAAAATTTTACTTTAGCAGACTAAGACATAAGTAAAACTCAGTATTATGGGATTCTTGATTAAAATTGTTAGTTTACAATATCTGAAATATTGTGAGGGCTTTAATTATGTACTTCAGTTATTTTCAATTTCAGAGCTCCTGTGTGCTAGACCTTAACTGTGTATTAGTGAGGGCTTTTAAAATATATTTATTTCCTAAATAGTTTCATCGTAATTCTTCCATACCAGTGATTCTGTCTGTTCCGTTCTTGAAGAGGAAGATTCCAGATCTTGATAGTGACTGATTAATGTATCTTTTGAGGATGAGAAAAACTCTAACTTTTTTTTTGTTTTTAAAACTCCCCTTTTTTGCTGTTTAAGTGAATGTGTTATGAAGAATATGTATATAAAAATTTCAGAATTGTACTCTTGAAACACAGGGGCCGTGTCTGCACTAGCCCCAAACTTCGAAATGGCCACGTAAATGGCCATTTTGAAGTTTACTAATGAAACGCTGAAATACATATTCAGCGCCTCATTAGCATGCGGGTGGCCGTGGCTCGCCGCCGTGCGGTTTGTTCTGATGGGGCTCCTTTTCGAAAGGACCCCGCCTACTTCGAAGTCTCCTTATTCCCATCTGCTCACAGGAATAAGGGGACTTCAAAGTAGGCGGGGTCCTTTCGAAAAGCAGCCCGGTTGGGACGAGCAGCGAGGCGCGTCAATTTTGAAGTGCCGCGGCCGCCCGCATGCTAATGAGGTGCTGAATATGTATTGCAGCACTTCATTAGTAAACTTCGAAATGGCCATTTACATGGCTATTTCGGAGTTTGGGGCTAGTGTAGACATAGCCAGGGTGTTGGATGATGATTAGGGGAAGGACAAGGATATGTTTTGAACCCTAGGTATGTCACAGTGCTCTCTTTCATGTTTTTAATATTATATTTATTCAGTCCTTTTTTTGCCTAGAAAAATAGATGCCGGAACTCGGGCTCTGCTGACAGCGCCAACCCTGGGATCCCTGGTGGGGGAGGGGGGTCCCTGCAGCTGGGAGCCAGCTGGGGCACAGAGCCTTTCCAGCTGTGCCAGCCCCTAAATCCCCAACAGGGGAACCCCACGGCTGGGAGCCAGCTAGGGTGTGGAGCCCTGGCTGTCAGCCTTAGCTGTGGGAACCCAGGCTGGGCTGGGAGCTGGCTGGGGTGTGGAGCCCTGCTGGCAGCCTCAGCCATGCAACCCAAGGTGAGATGGACCACACAGCTCTGTGGCTGGGGGTGTGAAGACCTTCTGGCAGTCTCAGCCACATGAACCCTGGTTGGGGGTAGAGGGGGAAATCCCACAGCCCCATGCTTGGGAGCCAGCTGGGGTGCGGAGCCCTGGCCGACAGCCTCAGCCACAGGAACCCTGGCCAGGGAGTGGGGCAAGATCTCAGCTGTGTAAACTTCAGCTGGGAGGGGGGATCCCGCGGCCTGTGGCTGTGAGCCACTTGGGGTGTGGAGCCCTGTCAGCAGCCTCAGCTGTGTGAATCCCAGGCAGGGGGGACCCCATAGCCCCACATTTGGGAGCCAGCTGGGATGTGGAGCCCTTCCAGCAGTCTCAGCTACGGGATCAAAGGTGCTGAAATGCAGTTCTGTTGTGTTCTGGCAGAAAAAAAGCCCTGGATTTATTTAGCAAAATGTAACGTTTGAATAAATTATGGTGGAATTAAGATTATATTTACATGCGTCTTAAAATTATTTTAAATCTGGGAGTATATTGTATATCAGCGCCAAATTTGTCTAGTATTTGGCAAGAAAAGCAAATAGCAGAATTTTGTTATGCTTAAGGGAATTATATACAAAGCTCCTCCATTCCCTCTTTAGCGTCAGCCAGCCAGTTCATGGGTGGCCCTGGCACCAAAAAAGTTTGACAGGGGAATTGGATCTGGGAGTGAACTGTGTAAAGACTTCAGTGGGTACTAAAGTTACATCAGCTGAAAGAAGCAATCCTTCTGGTACCAAACTTCATCAATGCCAAAGCTTAATTTTGCCTTATAAAAATAACTTGTTGGAAAAGGGAGTTTTCCGTGTACCAATGAGACTGGGTACTAAGCTGGTACCAGCTGTTCTTTCAGTAACAGCTTTGTTCTGTTGGAACAAGCTGCTTAAAATTTAAACACCAGGAAAGCACCAAAATCAACTTTTAGGAATATTGCTCTAGCACTCTTTGGCTGTGTCTACACGTGCCCCAAACTTCGAAATGGCCATGCAAATGGCCATTTCGAAGTTTACTAATGAAGCGCTGAAATGCATATTCAGCGCTTCATTAGCATGCGGGCGGCAGCGGCGCTTCGAAATTGACGAGCCTTGCCGCCGCGCGGCGCGTCCAGACGGGGCTCCTTTTCGAAAGGGCCCCGCCTACTTCGAAGTCCCCTTATTCCCATGAGTTCATGGGAATAAGGGGACTTCGAAGAAGGTGGCGTCCTTTCAAAAAGGAGCCCCGTCTGGACGCGCCGCGCGGCGGCAAGGCTCGTCAATTTCGAAGCGCGGCTGCCGCCCGCATGCTAATGAAGCGCTGCATATGCATTTCAGCGCTTCATTAGTAAACTTCGAAATGGCCATTTGCATGGCCATTTCGAAGTTTGGGGCACATGTAGACGTAGCCTTTGAGGCATCACAGAACTGGAAGGGACCTCTAGAAGTCATATAGAAGGCAGTCTTCTGTACTCATCACAGCACCAAACATCATCATCTAGATCATCCCTGAGACATTTATCTAACCTGCTGTTAATGTCCAACATTGAAGATTCCACAACCTCCCTAAGCAATTTATTCCAGTGCTTAACCACCCTGACAGGAAGACGTTCCTAATGTCCAGCCTAACCTTCTCTTGCTGAAATGTAAACCACCTGCTTCTTGTCTTATCCTTATAAATTACAAATAGTAATTTTTCGTCCTCCTCCTTGTAACAGCCTTTTAGATACTAGAAAAACTACTATCCTTTCCCTTCTCAGTTTTCTCTTTTCCAGACTATACAAACCCAATTCTTTCAATCTTCCTTCATTAGATCATATTTTCTAGACCTTTAAACATTTTTGCTGCTCTTTTCTGGATCTTCTCATGATTTATCCACATCTTGTGGCACCATTTATTCCATATTATAGTATTAAAAATTGTCTCCAATACATTGTCAGAACTTGTTGGTTAATCTGTGTTCTGTTTCTCCCCCCCCCCCCAATATATGTCTGGGTAGTTGATGTCCCTCGTCATTACCAAGTCCTGTGCTTTGGATGCATTCTTTGGCTTAAAGAAAGCCTCTTCGCCCTGGTTTAGTGGTCTGTAGTAAACCCCTACTATGATATCAGTCTTATTTTTTTTCCGCCACCTTTTTTCTTACCCAGAGACTTTCAACAAGTCTGTCCTACTTCCATCTCAACCTCAGACCGTGTGTGTGTGTGTGTGTGTGTGTGTGTGTGTGTGTGTGTGTGTGTTAATACAGAAGGCAACACTTCCTCCCTTTTTTCCCCACGCATGTCTTTTTTGACCAAGCTGTACCCTTCTATACCAATATTCCAGTCATGTGTACTATCTTACCAACTCTGTCATGCCAGCTATGTCACAGTGATTTGTGTTTACTAGCATTAAGTTCTTTTTCTACTTGTTCACCCATATTTTTCACATTTGTGTATGGACACTTAAGATACTGATTTGATTCCCTGACCCCATTTCAATCTTGTCTCTCTTTGATCCCTTATATTACAGTGCATGCTGCCCCCATTTTAACACTTTTTTCCTAAGTCTCCATGTTTTAGACTTGCATGTGGGCTTGCCTACGCTCTTTGATCCTAGTTTAAGCCCTCCTCACGAGGTTAGGCAGTCTGTGACCAAATATACTGTTACTTTTCCTCAACGAGTAGACCCTATCTCTGCTTAGGAGTCATTCTTCCTGGACTGGAAGCTGTTGATGCCTATTCTTACAGGCATAACTTTCCTTTGTAATTAATCAGACATGAAAGCTAAATTTCATGATTTATGTAGTAAAATATACTGGGAAAGACCTGAGGTAGGGCTCTGTATAATATGAAAGTTCATGTTTTTCACCAGTAGAAGTTGGTCTAATCAAAAATATTACCACGCCTGTCTTGTCTCTCTGATAGTAGAGAAGAGTAAACCATCAAACAAGGCTGACTTTGATTCATATTTTTCCTCTGAAAATTCTTAGATCATTGCATGTGAATATGTATATTGTAAATATTTCAGTAACATGCCTTATTACGTGTTGAAGGCGCTTCACTATTTATTTTAGGTATTTCATTATTTTCATAATGTAATTGTCACCTGCAGAGATGTTATTGGGTTTGTAAACATCAGAAAAATTCTAGTTTTGTGAAATTTCTCAAAAAAATTTAGCATTGTTCAGCACTCACTGAAAACCAAACCATTCACTTAGTAATTTGAGCACCACCGTTGATAATTTTCAAAAATAAATATTTATTAAGACTATTTGTTTTTCAAACAATCGTTCCTATACCAATTCCAAATGTGGGTGCGAATGCACGTGTTTTTTTTTTAATTACCCAAAATCCCATTGTGTGTCTTATAGCTCATAACTTAATAAATAAAATTGTTAGTCTTTAAGGTGCTACAGGACTACTTAGTGTCTGCTTTTTTGTAAAGCTACTGCGTAACACTGCTGCCATCTGAGACTTCTTAAATTTGTTTGTTTCCCGATGTGGAGGATCAGCGGAGGGTGGGAGCAATCCCAGCACTTCTGCTTGGTAATATCTGTGTGGGTGTGCTATATGGTGGACTGATTTAAACCAAGGAGATTTAAATAATTGATTTAAATCACATTTTGAATCACCAAAATATCAATTATTTAAATTGTTACCAATAAAGCAATGACCAGATGTGCTTAGGGTGCACTTAATTTTGGAATAAGCCCTACTGAACTCATTGGCACTTTTGTTTACTCAAAAACAGATATAGAATGAGGTTCCCTTGGAAACACCAAGTAATGCTGAAATAAAATAGAAAATATACTTACGCAACATCGTTGTGGTCTGTGGCTATGATGCGTAAAATGAAGGGCACATATTATGTAATATAAATGTAAAAAATGGCAGAGGCAGCTGGCACCTTTTAGATTTCTCTTGCTGCAGATTTCTGCATTATATACTTGGTGTTAGTCTAAACCTAGTTAGCTAATTCAAGAAGCCATAAGCATTAGCTAAGCTAAACCTTTTTTAATAACATCATCCAACACAGGAAACAGTTTGGGAATTTATTTGTCAAATCACACATATACTAAAAGGTATAGAGAGAGTCTTGAATAATGATGCATTGCATTTAAGTTACTAGCCAGTTGATCCACTTAGTCATATCCACATCATTTTCTCCCTGTAAGCAGATCTCTTTATGCTGTTTCATCTGTGCAAATAGGCCAGCGTCTGGGAACCCCTGCCCCCCACGTTGCCAGGATCCTTCCCCTGCAAGGTTCAGGGCTCCTCTTCAAAGCATCTGGCCTGCTGTGGGGTAGGAGGTGTGGAGCCCTGAGCTTTACAGGCTGGAGTCTGGCGGGCCAGGGCCACATTTGGCCCTGGTTTCTGTCTGGAGTTGGCAGGAATGGTTCTGTGCACCACCGCTGCTCCCCCCCCTGCTGGGGAATCAGCAGTGCCTGGAGGGACTTTGCTCCCACCACTCTGGCTGGAATTGTGTGTGCTAAGCAATCTTTCTTTCCTTTTTTCCTTTTCAGTACATTCCACTCTTCCTTTCTATGCTGACTCCATTTTTTCCTATATATTGTTTCTCTGTCTTGAAGATAATGTCTTAACTAACTCCTTTGCCATGCTTGGCCAATGTCCAGCAACATGTAACAAAACAATCCTACCCAGCTAAGTGGCTTTCTATGCACGTTACCTTTTAGTCTGCTGAGAGGGAGACATTGAAAGCAGAGAACATTCAAGAAGCAAGAGCTAGTAGTTCAGCTGGATGAACTAGAACCATTAATTCATTTTTATGAGATTGTAAGGGTATGTTTGTGATCACGTGTATTTGTAACAGTTATTTTTAAATGAGAAATTTAGAATTTCATTGATTCAAAAATCTGATTTAATAAAATCCAATTTTTAAAAAATTGTCATCAACTCTAGTGCTCCTTTTTACATATTTTTGCCTCCCTGCTCTCGTAATTTGTGGATATTTGTGGTAACAGTGATGATTGAGTTGGGTCCTTGACTTGTGCCGCCTCAAGCACTTTTATGGTGCCATGTGACCCAACTCGCTCCCTCAGTTCCTTCTCTGTTGCTTTTGGCTTGAATTGGAGCACCTACCAGTGCCTCTGTGCTTAGTCTTAATAGTACAGTTTTCTCACTAGTTCTAGGTTTAGTAGATCTAATTAGCCTCTTGTTGTTTTTAATCCTTTTATTTTCTTTAAAAAATTCTCTCACTAGGGCTACGTCTACACGTGCACCCAACTTCGAAATAGCTTATTTCGATGTTGCGACATCGAAATAGGCTATTTCGATGAATAACGTCTACACGTCCTCCAGGGCTGGCAACGTCGATGTTCAACTTTGACGTTGCTCAGCCCAACATCGAAATAGGCACAGCGAGGGAACGTCTACACGCCAAAGTAGCACACATCGAAATAAGGGAGCCAGGCACAGCTGCAGACAGGGTCACGGGGCGGACTCAACAGCAAGTCGCTCCCTTAAAGGGCCCCTCCCAGACACACTTTCATTAAACAGTGCAAGATACACAGAGCCAACAACTAGTTGCAGACCCTGTATATGCAGCACGGACCCCCAGCTGCAGCAGCAGCAGCCAGAAGCCCTGGGCTAAGGGCTGCTGCCCACGGTGACCACAGAGCCCCGCAAGGGCTGGAGAGAGAGTATCTCTCAACCCCCCAGCTGATGGCCGCCATGGAGGACCCCGCTATTTCGATGTTGCGGGACGCGGATCGTCTACACGTCCCTACTTCGATGTTGAACGTCGAAGTAGGGCGCTATTCCCATCCCCTCATGGGGTTAGCGACTTCGACGTCTCGCCGCCTAACGTCGATTTCAACTTCGAAATAGCGCACAACACGTGTAGACGTGACGGGCGCTATTTCGAAGTTACTGCCGCTACTTCGAAGTAGCGTGCACGTGTAGACGCAGCTTAGGAGTTTAGGTTTTCATTTACAGAATTAGAGTATTGGTTCTCTCCTTGGGGCCTGGTGGTGGTGAGGGAAACACTCTCTGGAGGGGTGTGCCTGCTTCCCTGGATTTTAAATGCTGCTTTGTGTGCAGACATCTAATACCTGTCTCCGATGGGCACTTGCTGTATTTCTGCTGCCTTGGTGCGGTACGTATACCGCAGAAGTGCTTGCAGTGCTACAACCTCAGAGTTCATTGGTGGTGTATGCAGTATGTGAACAAGGTAGACAACAATACTTCAAAGACGCGCCCTGTGATAAGGACTGGATGAGACTCGACCACTTTGGCCATAAAGTGCATTCCTCTGCAACTTTTACACCTGACAGTAACCAACTATGAAGTGTTACTAGCCAAATATGATCATAATTTTACTAAACTCTCAGGTTTTATTGCGTTTATTGCAGATGAGAGGGAAGATCAGTTAAGATCCTTTATCTCATAGGGACAACTTATAACTAGGACAGCACTGCAGATTTTCCTGGATGAGATGCACACAGCTGTCTTATAGCCACCACAGTGGTGATGAGAAGGACATCTTGGTGCCATCTCTCTGGGTTTCCCAAACAGATGTACTCAGCAATCAAAAATTTGCTGTTCAAAGGGCCCAAACTCTTTGCAGGCAAATCAGACAAATACCTTCACATGCTCAAGGATTTTTACGGCAATGTTAAGATTCCTGTGCATTTATACTCCTAGGAATGGGGGGATAAAAACAAATGATTGTGCCCCACAGAGGTTCCAGATCGCTCCCCTACAGCATAGCATAGGGATGTAAACAGACACCTGTGGGAGATGACAACAGTCCACTGACTACTATGTTTCAACCATCAATATTCAGGCAGCAAATCTGAAGCCTGGTTGATGGTCTGAGACTCCTCCCTGCACATCTTTCATTACCGAGACAATTTCTCAACCATTTGGAGATTGCCTGAGTCCATTTTGCTTAATCTGGCAAGCTATTAGATGGGTTTAAAAATCACTGAGATTGGGTTTTCCATTCCCTTTATCTCCAGCCTCTTTCCTGTCCCTTCTTAGGGACCCCTTTCAGGAACTTATACTGCATCAGAAGGTAACCCATTTCATACATGGAGAAACAGTAGTACCTGTACAAACAAAACAAAGAGGGAGGGCTTCTCTAGTCATATTATTTCCTCCCACAGAACTAGAAAGAGGAGAGACCCATTCAGGTCTTGCATCAACAAGTTTGTGAAGACCCAGCCTTTTAGGATGATGACACTTGCCACCACGTTTCCCAAGCTATAAAGGGGTGGGGGACTGGTTTTTGGTCCTCCAGTGTGAGTGTTTGTATACAATTTACCTATCACATGAAAGATTTCTCCAGTTTGCTATTGGACTGGATCACTTCTGTCAAGGTTGATCCCCACTCTGACACTTGGAGTGCAGAAGGTGGAGGACTGCAAGAGACCTTAAAAATACCTTTCCTTTGTAGGCTTCTGCTTAAAAGCTTCCCAATGTCACAGTTTCCCTGACTCTGGGTGGGAGCTGCCACCACCCTAGTGAGAAAACCCCTCTTTTAAAACCAAGGAGGACACACTTGGGATGTTTCTCTTTGGGGCAACCCCAAGGTCTTAACTCTCCCTCAGGAGAGAGCTTGAAAACAAAGAGGAAGAAAATTAAGCTGCAATCAGATAGCTGACTACTTCTTCGAGTGTCCCCGTGGGTGCTCCACATTAGGTGTCGGACTCGCCCGGCGACGCAGATCAGATCTTCCAAGCAGTTTCTGCCGGACCGCACATACGCCGGTGCGTGCCACTCCCTTGCGCGCTCCTGGCCACGTGCGCGATCCGGTCCCCGCCAGTTCCTCTTAACCGCCATCGGCTGCAGATGGAATCCGACTAGGCTACGGCCAAGTTAGTGTATTCAATGGTTTTAACTGTTTTTCTTTAAAGTTTTCAAGTTCTTAGTCTACTGTTAAGTTAGCCAGTTGTTACTGTCAAAAAAAAAAACAAAAAAAAAACAAAAAAAAAAACAAGAAACGACAAGCGGGACGGCATTCAGTCCAGTCCTAGTAACAAGCAGAGCACCGGAGGCCAGGAGCCTAGGGCCATTAACCCTCCTGCCGCGGCAGGCTATCGTAGAGGGGGAAAACAGCACAGAGAAGGTGCTAAGTACCCCATTAACAACTGAAAGACTCACCAACAATGTCCTCTTCAGGATTCAAGAAATGTGAGTCTTGCCGAGAGGCAATGCCAGCGTCTGATGGGCACAGTCACTGCATAAGGTGACTTGGGGAGTCCCATGTCATGCAGAAATGCTCCTTCTGTGCAAAATTAACAGCCAGAGCAAGGAAGGACAGGGAGATGCGGCTTAAAATGCTGCTCTTCGACAAGGCCCTCCAGCCAGACGTGCCAGAGCGGCCGCAGCAGGAGGGACCCTCCAGAGCCCATAAAAGGAAAGCCGCCTCCCTCACCCCATCAGCGCAAAAACGGAGGAAAGTCTCCCCAGCCCGATCCCTGCCGGCAGCAACAGCGAGCGGGACGGGAGGAGTGCACAGCCCTTAGCCGCAGCAACAGCTGATCGGCGGTGGCACGGAGAGCCACGTAGAGGCGGCTCAGCCTCCGATAATCAAACAGCCGCCCCGCACTGCAGGCAGGGCGGCAGCTAAACAAGCGCCGGTACCGGCGGCACCGCAAGCAGTGGCACCGACCCCCGGGGAACCGGCGGTGCAGAGCGCGCAGGCACGCAGCCTGCAGGCACCGGAGGGCACCGCCCGTGCGGCATCTCCCATAAGCGTGCCGAGCACGGCGCGGACGGGGCCGAGATCCCCTACACGTCAGGGGGCAGAGCTACCCCCTCAAGGGAGGGGGAAGGCTGCACACAAAACAAGGCACCGCAGCCCCTCTCCAGACAGGGCTGCAGAGTTGCTTTCTCTCAGCCCTCCGCTCATGCTGCAGACTCCAACTAGAAGGCAGGGGTCCCCCCCTAGCCTACCCGGATCCCCCGTCTCCATTTTTACAATCAGCCTCGCCCTGGCTGGGACCACCTTCACCCTTCCTGGGGTTTGAGCCGCTGGAGTACTATCACAAATCGCTCTCTCCAGTGTCCCAGGTCTCTCGACGATCTCGCTCCCCCAGACGCATAGGGTATGCACCAAGGGAGTGGTCTAGGTCACCTTCCCAAGAACAGTGCCCATGCTGCCATGGTTGCCCCTATCACGGGGGGCATAGACACCACCGGCAATCTACCAGGGAAAGATCCCCACAGACGGTCCCGTATCCCCGAGGGCAATCGCGAACGGGGCAGAGACTCAAGAATCTCAGGGGGAACTGGTTATGGAACCCCGAGATTTTCCCTTGCAAGCTTCCAGCGAGCGGATGTACCATCACCAACAGGAACCAGAAGGGTCCAGAGAGGCGTACCCTAGTGGTTCCTTGCTCTCCTCCCCGGACGAGGCTACGGCCCCGGGGGACGTCCATCCTCCGGACGAGATCAAACAGTTTCAAGAGCTGTTTAAGAGGGTGGCCTTCACGCAAGGCATCCAGACAGCAGAGGTGCAAGAGAAACACCATAAGCTCCTCAAAAATCTGAGACCTCCGGCCTCCTCCAAAATAGCAATACCGCTTGATGAAGCAATCTTAGAGTCCGCCACTATGATATGGCAGACCCCCGCGACTATTCCGCCTATCCACAAGAGAGCGGATAAGAAATACTTCGTGCTGGCGAAGGGCATGGAGTTCCTGTTCAGCCACCCACAACCAAATTCCTTGGTGGCGGAGTCGTCGCAACAAAGATCAAAGACATCTCAATTCAAGACAGGGGGAACAGACAAAGATGCCAAGAAGCTAGAGATGGTCGGCAGAAAGGTCTACTCCTCCTCCACCCTACTGTTGCGAATGGCAAATTACGCAGCGCATCTAGCGAACCATAATTTCGACAACTACACTAGGTTGACCTCCCTCATGGACTCGCTTCCAGAGGACAAGAAACCGGTGCTCAAGGCCATCGTGCAAGAAGGCTACGCGGCCTAGAGGACGGGAGTTCAGATCGCCCTGGATGTTGCGGACACAACAGCACGCTCCACAGCTATGGCAGTGGTGATGCGAAGGGAGTCCTGGCTCCAGACTTCGGGCATACCGAGGGATCTGTAGGCAAAGATAGTCGATCTTCCCTTCGACTCGCAGAAGCTGTTTGCTGAATCAACTGACTCAGTCCTTCATTCCAGTAAAGACTCAAGAGCCACACTTAGGACCCTGGGGATTTACACCCCTCCATACAGAAAGAAGAAGTAATACCCTCAACAAAGACGGTACCAGTACCAGCAACAGCGTCCCCAGTACCACAGGGGTTACGAGCAAGGGCGACATCAACAGCACCAGCAGTACAGAACTCCCAGGCGGCGTTCCCAACAGAGCCGTGCGTCCTCGGGGCAGGGCCAAAGGCCACAAGTTTGACACACAGATCCAGGGCTGCGCCATCACTACCATCGCACAAGGTCATCTGAAGCGGTTATTCCACCATCGCCTCCGACCATTCTACGACCAGTGGCAAAGGATCACTACAGACAAATGGGTTCTGGAGATCATAGCGACGGGGTACGCGATCCCCTTCCAGTCGCATCCACCGCCACGACCTCCACCCAGGCCCCACCTCCAGGAGGCCTCCCACGTAGAGAGGCTCAAGCAGGAGGTAGACCATCTCATGCTCATAGGGGCAGTGGAAAGAGTGCTGGAGCATCTGCAGGGGAGAGGGTTCTACTCGAGGTACTTCCTCACGGAGAAAAAGACAGGAGGCTGGAGGCCCATCTTAGATCTTCGAGGCCTCAACCGGTACCTGCGCAAGCAACGCTTTCGGATGATCACAGTCGCCTCCATCCTTACGGCGCTGGACGATGGAGGTTGGTTCGCAGCCCTCGACTTACAAGAGGCGTATTTTCACATAACTATCCATCCGGCTCACAGACAATTCCTCCGATTCATGGTAGGCAAAGAACATTTTCAATACAAGGTCCTACTGTTTGGCCTCTCCTCGGCCCCCAGGGTCTTCACCAAGACCTTGGCAGTGGTGTCAGCCTACCTGCACAGACGGTGGGTATTTATATTCCCGTATCTGGACGACTGCCTACTCAAAGGGGCCTCGAAGGAGGAGGTACTATGCATGATACGCGTCACAGCAGGCACGTTCTCTTTGCTCGGCCTGGTTATCAATCTGGCAAAATCAAAGATAGACCCCACACAGGACATAGAGTTCATAGGGGCACGCATAAAGTCTATTACAGCGAGAGTGTATCTACCAGAGACACACTTTCGGGCCATCGGCTCCCTCGTGCAAGTCATCACCTTCAGCCCTACGGTGCCAGTTCTGACGTGCTTACAGCTGCTGGGCCACATGGCAGCAGCGACGTTCGTAGTACAGAACGCCAGGTTACACATGCGCAGCATGCAGCACTGGCTGGCGAGTGTATACAAACCGGCAGCACACACTGTTCACAGGGTGGTGTCGCCCACAACAGAGGTGCGCAAATTCCTGCAATGGTGGGTAAACCCCAAGAACTTGCTAACGGGTACCCTTCCACCAACCACAAATATCGGTTTTTCTTACTACAGATGCCTCCCTCGTAGGGTGGGGAGCACAAATGGGCGAAGAGGTGACGCAAGGGCTGTGGTCCTCCACGGAGCAGTCACTGCACATAAATATACTGGAGCTCAGAGCAGTGTTCAACGCCTGCAGACACTTCCGAGACCATATACAAGGCAAAGTAGTCGGGATCAGTACAGACAATACCTCCACCATGTTTTATATAAATCGGCAAGGAGGAGCTCGGTCCCGTGCCTTATGCGCGGAAGCAGTCCGGTTGTGGAACTGGTGCATCGCCAACAATATAACCTTGAAAGCCTCATACTTACCAGGCGCTCACAATGTGAAGGCAGACCAGCTGAGCAGGCGTTTCGCACTCACGTACGAGTTGCAGATCCGTCCCGATCTGCTACGACCGATTTTTTCATGCATGGGGTTTTCCCCAGATAGACCTGTTTGCTACTCAACACAACAAGAAGTGCCCATGATTCTGCTCCAGGGCAGGACTGGGACGGGGGTCCCTGGGGGATGCATTTGCGATCTCCTGGAGGGGCCCCCTGCTTTACGCTTTTCCTCCCACAGTGCTGATCCACAAAGTCTTGTAGAAAGCCAGGAGGGAAGGAGCCCGAATGATCCTGATAGTCCCAACGTGGGGTCGACAGCAATGGTTCCCCCTACTGCTGTGCATGTCGGACCGTCCACCGATGCCCCTTCTGGTGGCGCCGGATCTGCTCACGCAAGCCCAGGGGTCCATAGTGCATCCGCACCCCCAAGGTCTGCGACTATAAGCGTAGTTAATCCATGGCTCAGCTCCCTAGAGAGCACATGCACGGAGGAAGTGCAACAAGTCCTAGAAAGTAGCAGGAGGACTTCCACCAGGAAGACCTACAAGCAGAAATGGACTCGCTTCACAGCATGGTGTTCTACCAAACAGCTAGCCCCCCTTTCGGTGCCTATACCTGTAATATTAGAGTATTTACTGGACCTCAAGAGAGGAGGACTCTCACTATCCTCGTTAAAGGTCCACCTTGCCGCCATTTCGGCGTTCAGACACGTAGAGGAAGGGCACACGGTGTTCGCCCATCCCATGGTTACCAGGTTCCTCGAAGGGTTGGTAAACCTGTACCCCCCTCGGAAGCCGCTTCCACCTTCGTGGAACTTGGACCTGGTGCTTAATGCGCTAATGGGACCACCATTCGAGCCTTTGGCCACAGTTTCCCTCCGCCTCCTTACGATAAAGACGACCTTTCTTCTCGCAATCACGTCAGCTCGCAGGGTGAGCGAGCTTGCAGCAGTTATGGCAACGCCACCCTGCACTGTTTTTTCCAAGGAGGCGGTAACCATACAGCTGCATCCAGCCTTTGTTCCTAAAGTTTCTTCAGAGTTTCATTTTAACAAACCTATTGTTTTACCCTCGTTTTATCCAAAGCCTCGTAACTTTCACAAAGAGGCGTGCCTACACCTCCTGGACGTGAGGAGGGCGCTAGCCTTCTATATAGACAGGACCACGTCCTTCCGGAAAACGGATAGACTCCTAGTCTCTCTCGCTCCCAAATCGAAAGGAGAAGGTCTCTCTTCGCAGAGAATCTCGAAGCACATTGTATCCTGCATAAAAATGTGGTACGAATTCAAAAAGACTCCTTTACTAGCCACGCCCAGGGCTCATTCCACTAGGGCAGTGGTGGCATCAACAGCCTTTTTCAAGGGCGTTGCACTAAAAGACATTTGCAGAGTGGCGACCTGGTCATCCTATGACACCTTCGCCAAACATTATGCCCTTCACAGGGTATTCCAAGAGGATACCTGTCTCTCGACAGCGGTCCTCTCGGGGACAAGCTGCACATAATTCGATTACCTACCTCCTATCTTGGGTTACTGCTGGGTAGTCACCTAATGTGGAGCACCCACGGGGACACTCGAAGAAGAAAGAAAGGTTACTCACCGTAATAACGGTGGTTCTTCGAGATGTGTCCCCGTGGGTGCTCCACTACCCGCCCATCCTCCCCGCTTCGGATCTCTGTTTAGTGTTTTGCAGGAGCATCCGAGGTGGTTGGTCAAGGAACTGGCGGGGACCGGATCACGCACGTGGCCAGGAGCGCGCAAGGGAGCGGCGCGCACCGGCGCATGTGTGGTCCGGCAGAAACTGCTTGGAAGATCCGATCTGCGTCTCCGGGCGAGCCCGAGACCTAATGTGGAGCACCCATGGGGACACATCTCGAAGAACCACCGTTACTACGGTGAGTAACTTTTCTTTTTCAGTCTTAGGCATGCATATACACAGACTCTTCTCTAAGACATAGGAATCAAATCATTGCCTTTAAAAAAAGGTAATTTAATAACAAAACAAAACATTTACATGATAAAGCATACTTGGTTGCTAGGTGTTATGGCGCAACTAAAAAAGTAGATTAAAGCACACAGAAGTACTTCCCTGGGATCCAGTTTAAAAGTTGGTGTACATCAGCCTAAGAACTCCCTCACCAAACCCAAAATGAAAAATAACCTGATCACACCTGACTAAACATTTCCTTTCTGCTTACGTATTTGTGTCCAGATTTCCTTGTGACCTGGATGTTTACTGAATTCCTTAAGCCTGCTCAGATTTAAACATGTTTGTTTCTCCTCCATCCATGAAAAAGAGAGACTCCTGGGCAAGTAACTGCTTCAATTAAAAAAATCCCCCTCTTTGTTCCCATTGGCTCACCTGGCTGCTTGCCAACAGAGAACCCCCTCTTCCTGGGTTTAACCCATCACAGGCATTCATTCATGACAACCTCCAACATAAGATGCTGACCATAGGCATATCCACTCCTCTTTGAGTATTCTTGAAGGTCTTCACAGTTCTGACTGCTTATCTCTGTGGAATAGGAATCTTGATCTTCCCATGCTTACATAACTACTTACTGTAGCATGAACACAACAAGCTGCGTTAGAGGTCACTGAAGAGATATCTCTCTTTATGAAACTAGGCTTCCAAATAAATGTACAAAAATCAATGTTAAGTGCAAAAACTAGAATTCACTGGCACTTACCTCAGTACTCTTTAGGTGGTGGCCTGTCTTTTATGGCACTGATTTCTCACCTTAAAACGTCTGAATCATGACATGAAAAAAATCTGCAAGTAACCACCAAACTTGTCTTGAGCTACTGGTCCATATGGCTGCCTCAACTTTTGTCATCAGTCATACAAGATTACACAGGAGGTATCTATAGGCTTTGCTCCTGGCAACCAGTGGCTTTCTCAGGCACAATATAAGCAGATGGCTTTCAATTGCAAAGAAGATTAAAAAACACTTCCACACTCTAATTAGAACATCTGTGTGTTTGGGTGCCTTTTTGTACAGAGTCCCCCAAAGCTGATCCAGGTTGCACCTCCCTTGTCCGGTACCTTTGGGACCTTATTGGTCCCGTAAGAGGGAATTTATCGTACAAAAGGAGGCCCCTCCTCCCACCACCTCCAGCCGTAGCAGCACCCTTTCCTGCAGCTAGCCTCTGGTCTTTGGTTGTGAGCCAGCCCCAACCCTGCCTGGCCATGGCACAAGTCCCATTCAGGCTGCTGGCTCCAGGGATGCAGGCCCCTGGCCTCCTCACACAGGGCCACTGCCCACCCCCTAGCCCCACTTCTGGGCTCCTGCCTGGCAGGGCTCTCAGCCACTGGCCCTTCTCCGAGTAGCCTCCCAGCTAGGGCTGTCTGATCCAGTAATGCCCGTGGTCATGCTGGACCATGGATTTTGCTGGACCAGAGAATTCCGGTTCATGGAGTTGCAACCTGTAGTCACAACAGGCCCATCACTTTTGGGGTGGCAGCACATCTGAACTCACATTCCATCCAGGACTGTTGATTTCCAGAGGAATCCCTTCTGCACGTATAAGTTTTAGAACTGCAAGCCATTCAGAAGGCTTGTTCTCACTTTTTACCGATCAGCAAAGATAAAACCGGACCAAGTGATATGCATGTTTTACATAAACAGACAAGGAAGAAATGCTCTCACACTCTACACATAGAGACCATGTGGCTCTGGCACTGCTGCATCACACACAATATCCACATCACAACGTCTTACATACCTGGATGCCAAAACACCACAACAGATACACTAATCAGGAACTTTTCCCAGGCCACAAATGGTAGCTGGGTACGTGTTCCACAGAGTATTCAGGCATTGAAGATTCTCAACAGTTAGACCTTTTTGCAAATGTACAAATGCCAGCAGCTTTACTTCAGAATAGGACTGTCTTCACTCCTTAGAGTATGCCTTTCTTATCAAATGGGATGTGTTTCTTTCCACCCATTTCCTGGCTGGGTTCTTCACAAGATCAGATTGGGAGAAGTCCATATTAATCCTGATAGCCTTCATGTGGTCTTGATAAGCCTGATTCCCTTTGTCTCTCAAATGATTGTGTACACCATGCACATTTCCACCTCTGCCTTGTCTCCTGTGCCAGCATACAGGTCAGATCCTTCACATGGACATGGAAATATTCAGTCTTGAAGCATAGTTGTGGATCCTAAATTATGTGGTTGAAGGTAGTCCAAAATGTTTTGTTAAACAGCTTCAGAAAAATTACCCATCAGACATACCTACACAAATTGAAGCAATTTAATACCTGGTACCAACAGAAAAAGATTTGTATTAATTTCACCCCTTTCACCTCTAATTTTAGATTACTTGCTAGATCTTAAAAATGTCGCTTCTCCATAAACTTAATGCAGCTATCATGGCCTTCTATCAGAAAGCAGCTGATTCACCATATCCCCCCCCCCCCATTTCCCTCTCATCAAGTAATCATTTAAGGGCCTCGGCAATATTTATCCTGTAGAGTGAAATCCTAACCCCAGCATAGGTTCTCAACGTAATCCTTCGAATCCTCACTGGTCGCCTTTTTGAGCTGATGGGGAAAATACTCTGTTGTTTTACCTTTTCAAAGAAAGGTAGTGCTTGTTAGCTATTACGTTTGCCGGATGGAAGAGTTGGGAGCTCTCATTAAACACCAGTCATACACAATCTTTTGAAAAGACAAAGTTTTGCTGAGGCCACATCCCAAGTTTTGGCTTTGTCAATCCATCTCAACTCAACCAATCCACCTACCAACATTCTCCCCAAAAACCTCATGGGGATAGACGAGGGTAGCACTCCATACCTCGGACATATTTAGCAAATTACATAGACAGATCAGTCATTTTGCAAGTCTCCAGAATTATTCATCTCAAACACTGAGTGATCTACAGAGGACACTAGCTAAACAGCAGCTCTTCAAATGGATTTCAGATTGCCTCAAACTGTGTTATCTATATGACCAACATTGCTTCCATAGCACTTCTTAACAGTGCTCCTATTACATTTTTAGAGCAGCATCTTAGTCATCAGTTCACACATGTATACGACACTGTATGCACCAGAACACCATTCAATGTATGATACGCTATTTGGACTCACCATGTTATGTACTTGTACCAACCCTGAAGCCCATTCCTTCCACTGTAGGGTACTTCTCTGACGTCACCTGAAGTGGCATACTCACAGGGCCATCACTCGAAGAACAGAGGGTTATTTGTCTTGTACAGTAATTGTAGGGTTTTTAAAGATATGTCCCCTTGTGCATGCTCCGCTGTCTCCTTTCCCTCCCCCTGCTTTGGAGTTCTACATTATATGCTCTGTAATAGAGGAGGGTCAGCATGGGAGCTAACCACTTGAAGCAATATAAAATGGGGACCAGGCATGTGTGACCCAACCAGCTACTATTATTACAAATCTGATCCTCAGTATGACCACTTTTTTTTCTTGCATCTGTCCATTTTCATACTTCCACTCTCCTGTCCCCTTTCATGTAGTCCACACCTATAAACATACCTGCCCATCTTTAAACAAAGAGCCTTACTCATAGTGTAGAGAGGTAAACAGCAGCAAAGAAAGTGGTACTGCTATATTACTGGCTTGCTATCCTTCCTGCCCTGTAGATGATTCAGAAGGTGTTGTTTTGTTTTTTTTTCTCCTTAAGGATTTCAGTAAATACAGTTACACTAGGAACCCTTAATAAAGCATTTAGTCTTCATTTCTAGAACTTCTAGTCCACAGAAATTAATTCAAATTTTGAATTTGATATTGGTACTGTATTTAGTATCTCTTGGAATTTTGGTGCTAAATGCCATGTTGCATCATTCTTATTTTAAAATTTCTAAAGACAAAAATAATAGTAGCATTGGGGTCTTTGTGGGTTTTTGTGTTTTTCTTATAGATTAATTTATGAGGGTTTTTTTAAGGTGCTTGGCTCTCTAAAACATTATGTACAGTGAAAGATCAAGTATATATTCTCAGGAATATAATCTTGGAGAATGGTAGTCCACCCTGGACATAAATTATAAATGTCTCCTGAAATATTAATTGATTGTGTTAGTCACAAGGCTTTGAGTATTGGGCTACATGTTGATACCATCACTGTGTAGCTTAAAGTGAAGTTTACTGTCAGTTGTGAATAGAAAACAATTGTTTTTCATCTTATTTGGTACTGATTTCATGATGAAGCCAAGATTGTCCAAAAAGTGCTAGCATTTATATGCAAATGTAAGCTAACTCTTATCAATGGAGTCTGCAATACACTGTGTAGTTAAACAAGCAACACATGCTCTTCTGACTTCCAAGGGTGGTACAAGGTTGGAATTGAATCCTTAACTACTTCCAGATGCGTTTTTTATCTCCGTTAACATCAACCTCTCTTGTTTTGTCAGATATGGGAAGTGAAGAGTAGTAACCACACCAGTACATTACTATTGGTTATTTGTGCTGTCTGCATTCTTCTCTCAAAAACATGATTTGAAGGAGAAGCATGTATTGTTTATAGCAGGGGTTCTTAACTTCATTGCACCATGACCACCTTCTGACAACAAATTTACAAGGGTGCAGGGAACTTGTCTGCTTAAGTCCTGAACCCGTGGTTGGGGGTCAAAGCCTGAGCCCCACTTCATGGTGGGAGAAGAGCAAAGCTGAGGCCCCTGTGTATTGGCTTTGTTCCAGGATGGTGGATCTTGATCTTCAGCCCTGGGCCTCAGCAGGCTTTATAACAGCCCTGGTGATTGCTTTAAAATGAGTGGCCTACTTTGGGGTCCCAACTCACAGTTTGAGACCCACTGGTTTATAGTGATTCACAAGGAATAGCGAAGAAGATGGATATCACATTTTAATGTTGTTGATCACCATCTGTGCTTGTCATCTAAGAGAGGAAAGTGGAAAAAAATTTCTTCAACAACTTTGCCTTAGTTTTTCACTTCCTGGGGGTTGCTGACAGCACTGGTTTCTTGTATAATACTAGGAGGAAACAAATTTCTGCAGTCCTCCTCTCTGGTTTGTCTGCAGAGGCACCTGCACACTTATACTCTGGACCTCTGGATCTTATACACACACATACTATCATTTGTGTTTTTAGGGCTCCTGTTCCTGTGAGGCAAATGGAGCAGTGCATTCTGTGCAGAAATATTTTTGGGGCTCCTGCAGATGACGAGGACAGTACTTTGCTTACTTACACCTTCAAATACATGACTGTGTCTTCATAATCATGATATAGTGGCTGCCATTATCAGTAGTTTTACTGTGAGCTTTTGGATATATTTTTTTCCTCTTGAAGTGCCCAGCTGCTGGAAGAAGAGTACAGTGAAGCCTTGACATGCATGATTTCAAGGTGTGTTTAACTTGCATCCCACTCCCATCCTGCCCCGGCTCATCACTCCTGCGTACTGCTCTGGTCCAAACCCCCCAGTTCAACCCCAACCCCAGTCCCCATTCAGCCCTCCCCTGCACGCAGCTCCAGCTCAACTCCATGCCCCTAGCCCCCCCTGCAGCCCTAATCCACCCCAGGCTTAACCCTCCCCAACCCCAGGACTTACCTTTCTAAGGGAACTCCAGGTGCTCCAGCTGCAGAATGTGCATTCTGCTGGGGAAGAATCTGCTCCCCGACTTATGTGAAATTTGAGTTGCATGAGTGTGCATGGGAATGCAACCCTTGTGCAACTCGTGGGACTACCGTATCTGAGACTCTTTACTTTCATTAAAAAATTTAATTTTTTTAAACTTTTAATCCTGATGGTTCTTGGGGGTTGAGGGAATGTTGAACTCTATATGCTTCCTACATTAAAAAGCAAACTCTGTCCCCAAAAGTTGTTTACTTTTTTCAAAAGCCCTGGGGTTTTTTGGAGGGCCTGATGATTTTTGAAATCTTGGGACTGGCAATACTGGAGCTTATACTAAAAACATTTTTTTTGTTAAAAACTAAGTATAAGCTTACTCTTTAGAGCACAGTTCTGCAACAGCAGTAAGAAGATGGAAGATTCCAAATCAGTGTGTAGGTTTCTGCCAGGCTCCATTTTATTCTATCACAATTTGCTGAAATGTTTCATGCTGTTTAACTAGATGCACAGTTGTAAGCAAGTTTACCTCTCTGCCAACATAAACTACTGAAAATCTGCTCCCATGCATGCTGGTGGTTCCAGCCCCCTGTTTAAATGTAAGTTGTAGGGGAAACTGGATTTCAGATCAATTCAGGAAGGGCATTCCATGGGAGAAAGCACATATGGCATATTAAGGTGGCATCTTAGTTGGATGTGTGAATATACTGTAAAGAGTTACCACTAGGTAAGGGATACAGAAGGTTAGGCAGTGAGAGACAGAATTATGCAGGCCTTAAGGGAAAAGGAAAAGAAGTTGGCATTTTAATGCAGTGGTAGGATTTAAGTGTGTGTGTGTGGGGGGGGGGTAATTGGTAAGGAAATTGAAGTGGCAACATTTAGAATTGAGAAGACATGTAGATATCAGGGAGGCCCAAGTGGGATGAAATTACAGTAATTGAGATGGGAGATAACGTACACAGGCATTTTTAGCTGTAGCAAGTGAAAGAAATGATCTGAGAACCATTGAAGGAAGACATGATCTGGAAGTGTGAGGTACAGATGAGAGGGGAGTAGAATCGTCAAATTATGGGCTCGAATATAGAAGAGTAGGAAGGGGGTAGTCAAAGTGGAAAGCAGAGATGGTCTGTGGAGTTCAATTTTAACTACGTTGAAAGGCATGAACTAATACAAGTAAAGGGCATTTTAGTCACGGTAGTTCTGGTAGAGGCAGGATAGCTGAGCTATGCTGACTATAAACGCTCCTGAAACTTTGTCATGCCTTAGCAGTCTCTCCACTGCTGGTATTTGTTGTGCTAATGCAGCTATTTATATTTAGATTACCTCATTGAGAGAGAACATGAAAGCAGAGGAATCTCATCCTTAGCTCGTAGCAGAGGAACAGACTAGAAGAGAAAACTGGAATATTAACAGAATCCTCCCTTTCAATAAACTGTTTCTTTGAAACAAGGGCAGGAAAGCAATGGTATGCTGCCAAGGGATAAACTCAGTGCTTCCCCACATAACTTTACAAACCAGGAAGAAGATGGGTTTTACTTCTAGGTGGCAGGTAAACCTCTTCCAGGATTTGTAGAATCTCAGTGCAATATTGGATAAAACTTAGAAGAATCTGCATTTGCACTGCTTGGCCTCACAGAGATGCTGACAGTCATGTGTGTATCCCCAAATATGGGGATTATCTAAATCCACCAAGCTGTTAATTACCAGAGTAAGTTAATAGAAGGACAGCCAAATAACCCATGTCAATTGACAAACAATACATGATCTGGTGCTGTGAGAAAATTCACTTACCTCAGACTAGTGATGTTAATGGTTAACTGGTTAACCAGTAGGGGCTGGAGAAGCCCCTCGCCCACTGTGAGTAGAGGGTTGCCCCAGCACTGTGTGGCCACTGTGGGCAGGAGTGCTAAACCCTGGGTGGAGCAGTCCCCCATCCTCTGTGGCCGTGGGTGTGGACCTGGATAGGAGAGGTGGCCCCCTTGCCAGGGACAGGAGCTGCTCTGCCCAGCTGGAGCATTCCAGCCTGTGGCACACTCGGGACCAAGGCTGTGCCAGTCTTGCTAGAGTGCTCCACACCTGTGGCAGCACCACAGGCAGGGAAGCTCCAGCTGTGCTGTAGCATCCTGGGTCCCACTGTGCCATGGGTGGGAGTGCTCCTCTCAGGCTGGAGCAGCCCTGGTCTTTGGTATGCCACAGGGAGAGGGGAGGCTGAGCTGGAGTGGCTTCCCCAGTTAACCCCCACCCCCAGTTGGTTAGCCCGTTAAACCTACTGTTTAATGGGTTAACCAATTAAACTGGATTTTACTTCCCTACCTCAATAACAATCTTCAATTAATTTTTAAAATATGTTGTTTTGTCAATTAATCATTTACTCTTCCTAATCTGACTTCCATAGGCAATTCTGTGGTATTAAGTTTTTGTTCCACCGAAACACCTTGTACTCAGGAGATAGCTGATCTCAGGGAAGAGTTGCTTCCATGGTGTAACAAATGATATTCATTTCAGGACTTTGGCTGAACCTAACTAAACCTGTTCAGTCTGGATGGAAAGTAATCTATAAACTAAAAAAAAATGTTTTGCACTTAGAAGGTAGCCAAATGTTTTCTTTTCTTTTGAGTTATCGCCTTTTGTTAATTGTTGATTTAACCAAACAGAAACATACTTTTCAGCTACTACAATTTGACTACACTACCATTTGTTAAGTAGTTTATATGGTTGTGTAGTGAGAAATTAATATTAGCAAGTATATAAATTATGCTATCATGTTACTATGTTTACAAATCTAATTTTGTGATGATTACAGAAGCCTGGAAAAACTTAAGGTAAATGCCTCTTCAGTGTGGAGTCCAAATCACAAAAATAAAATTCCTTCTAAGAAAGTCTTTAATTATACCCAGTCATTCTGGTACTTCTTTATTAACCTGGAGATCTAACTGAGGCAACATTACACCTTCCAGTAATGATTTGAGAAATTCTTGAATCTAAACTAAATGGTAGCATGTGTACCGATTATATATTTTTTTTAAATTATAAAACTGAGTGAATTGGTGTCAGCGTGAATTCTTTAGTAAGTACTTTTTTCAATGCGTACAAATGACCAGATCCCCCTTTTTTTTTTTTTTTTTTTTTTTTGCCAGCAATGACGTACTTCATTGTTAATATTGCTGCAAATTAATAACTTTTTGGTTGACACTTAACCTAAAGGATCTGAAACCAAGAAGTGATGCTGCTTTCGTTTGTACTGTTCCTTTGTATTGAGCTCATTCTTTGAAACTTAAGTGCGGCATCTTTTGAAAAATTAAAAAATTGGAAAAGCTTTCTCTTCTTTGTTGATGTGTTCCTCTTACATACCTTAAGGGTAGATTTATAAGGTTTATTCACACACACACACACACACACACACACACACACACACACACACACAAAAGTACGTGGTTCTTTCTGGACAAATGTAAAAATACTTTTAAGTATTCTTAGCTCTTAGCAAGCAAATAGGCAGTTAAGGAACTAATAGTTAAAATGTGAAATTCTCTTTGAGAGTTAAGTTTTAGTTACATAAATAGTTGGTTTGACTTAGGCTTTGTCTATACTACACAGCTCTTAGTGGCATGGATGTGTTGCTAAAAGTAGGGCAGCATACACACTGTTTGTTGGCACTTTTGCACCTGTCAATGACTTTATCCCTCAGTTATCAATTATAAGCTTTTCCTTACAGGTAAGGTTTCAATCAAACTCCACTCAGATGTGATTGCTTTGGTAATACAGTCTAAATTACTTTTGTTTTTTATAGAGTATTAGTTATTCTAAATACCTTTCCACTTTAACGTCATTATTTGTGGTCAAAGATTAGTTCTTGATAGGTACGGTAGACCCCCCGCCCCGACTCAAGCAGAGGTTACGTTTTTGGCAATCCTGCATAAGTTGAAATTTTGTGTTAACTCAGGGAGCCAGGAAACTGACTAGTCAGGGAGCCAGGAAACAGGCTAGTTAAATCAGTTTCCAATCTCTAGTGAGTGGAGGGGAGAGGTCTCCTGTGAGCAGAGGAGAGCTGCAAACCATACTCCAGCTCCCTGTGCTCACAGGAGACAGGAAAGAGACCAGCGCTGACCAGTTTCCTAGCTTCCACACTGAGCCTGCAGCCTGGTTCCCGGGTGCCAGGAAACCGCTCCTGTCAGGGATGGCTGCCTTGCTCTCGGCTGCCTTGCTCTCAGCTGCTGCCACTGACAGAAGCAGCTGCCGCCCCTGATGGGAGTGTTATTTGTGTTCATGCTATACCTTACCTCTGAAGACACATTTGTCTTTTTTTGTTGCAAAGTTTCATTAAATGTAATTTTAGATATTTTTGTTCACTTTTTTAGATTGGGGCATATGATCAACAAATATGGGAAAAATCTGTTGAACAGAGAGAGATCAAGGTAATATTTTAACATTTTAATTCTTCCTATTTAAGTGTGTAAGTGATGACTAACTTAATCTTAAATTACGTAACTAAGGTCACTTACCTCCTAAAATTCTTATTACGTTAAAAAGTAATGTTCACAATGTTCTGAATTCCAGTGTATAGCAGTAAGTAGTTTTATGTTTATCATATATTTCCTAAATACTCAGAAGATGCTTCTAATTTGCAGTCCATGGGAAGAAAATTACATCATAGCAATACTTGACTTCATTTTTCCTTTAGTTGTCGTTAATTACGGTTGTGTTTTCTGGCACCTCTTTCAGTCACCTCTTATAATGTTCTTGGTATGAATTCTAATGCCAGTTGTTTGAGCTGTTTTTAAATTTCAGTTAGTTACCTTATGCCTCCTTATATCCTCCTTTTTGATGCTGTCATTGTTTTGCACAGTTTATTGGACTGGTAAGTACTTCAGAATGGTGGTTTTGTGTAATGTGCATAAGCTGCTATGCTGAACTGTGATTCTACATTTTGGGGTGACTAACAGAATGTCATCGGTGTCTAACACAGCCAACTTGTTATGCACAAATAACAAATAGTCTTTTGTTGTTGTACTGGAATATGATTTTATGGAATTCATGCATAACAAATTATATTACATGATTACAGAAATGAAGTAGTTCTCCTAATTTTGCCTTACAATAAATAATGCCAACTTTTTTTCCCTGTCTCAAGTTCTGCATATGGTAAATGAGCTGTTGTTGCTTGGCTGAAGGTCAATGCTAATTTTAGCACAAATAATACTGGTAACATACAAATTGCTTAAGATTTCACTATGATATTTAGTGCTTGGATTGTAAAATAAACAGCATGAAAATGAATTAGGGAAATCCAGTTATGCTTTGGGCATGTTTTATTAAGTGGAAATACAGCTGCATTAACATACTGAAAACTGACCTGAGCTGTGTAATTACAGTGAAGTCAGGGTCACATAGACTTTTTTTTTTCTATTCTACAAAATAATTGCTTTTTCACTCAGATGTTACTGTTTTTATATTTGTTTATGGAGAGGAAAGCTTGAAAATTTAAATTTATTTTAGGGGGTACATTTCTGTATGCCAATCAGATCACAATACTTCAGTTAAAGTGTTGTATCACGTGGTTTTTTTTAAAATAATCAACTGAAAGGGTTAGCCTTTGAGAGTAAGAATGTAATACTTTTTAGTAGTGACTCTTAACCTGTCCAGACTGCTGCACTCCATTTAGAAGTCTAATTTGTCACATGCATTCCAATGTTTCATTTCTCTTTAAGAAGTATTTTCCTACAAAATAACACACAAAAATACAAAAATGTCACAGCACACTATTACTGAAAAATTACTTGTTAGCTTATTTTTACAAAATTATAAAATAAATCAATTGGAATATGAATATTGTACTTACATTTCAGTGTATAGTACCTAAAGCAATATAAACAAGTCTGTACTGACTTCACTAGTGCTTTTAAAATATCCTGGTTTAAAACTAGGCAAATATCTAGGTGAGTTGATCTGCATAGTTCCAAGAGTACGGCTACGTCTACACATGCACGCTACATCGAAATAGCTTATTTTGATGTAGCGACATCGAAATAGTCTATTTCGACGAATAACGTCTACACGTCCTCCAGGGCTGGCAACGTCGACGTTCAACTTCGACATTGGGCAGCACCACATCGAAATAGGCGCTGCGAGGGAACGTCTACACGCCAAAGTAGCACACATCAAAATAAGGGTGCCAGGAACAGCTGCAGACAGGGTCACAGGGCGGACTCAACAACAAGCTGCTCCCTTAAAGGGCCCCTCCCAGACACAGTTGCACTAAAGAACACAAGATCCACAGAGCCGACAACTGGTTGCAGACCCTGTGCATGCAGCATGGATCCCCAGCTGCAGCAGCAGCAGCCAGAAGCCCTGGGCTAAGGGCTGCTGCACACGGTGACCATAGAGCCCCGCAGGGGCTGGAGAGAAAGCGTCTCTCAACCCCTCAGCTGATCGCCGCCATGGCGGACCCCGCTATTTCGATGTTGCGGGATGGGGATCGTCTACATGTGCCCTACTTCGACGTTCAACTTTGAAGTAGGGCACTATTCCCATCCCCTGTTGTGGATAACGACTTCGACGTCTCACCGCCTGTCGATTTCAACTTCGAAATAGCGCCCAACACATGTAGCTGTGACGGGTGCTATTTTGAAGTTGGCGCCGCTACTTCGAAGTAGCGTGCACGTGTAGACGCAGGCTACATGTCCCGCTGGTTGAGAACCACTGCTTTTTAGTACCTATCATATGAGGACCTTTCTTGATTTGGCCAAAAATATGAATGTGTCCGTATGCTGCAAACATATGGCTTCAAAAACCCTTCTTCAACTAGGGCTCTACAGTTGGTATCACTAGTTGCCCCCAAGAATGTAACAAAATAAAAAAAAATTGTATACAAATATCTTATTTCAAATTTATCCTTATGGGTTAGAGTGAAGAGGATGTCTGGGTGTTTGTTTTTTTTTAACTCATCAGAAGATCTGTGTTTCATAAAGACATTGTCTAAAGCAGACTAAGATGTTCTCTAAACAAGTTCAATTATTTCAGTCTTCCCTCACAGTTCATGTTCCCTAGTCCTTTAATCATTCTCGTTGCGCTTCTCTGGACCTTCTCCAATGTCTGCACATCTTTCTTGAAATGTGGTGCCCAGAACTGGAGGCAATAATCCAACTGAGGCCTAATCAGCACAGAGTAGAGTGGAAGGCTGACTTGTGTCTTAAAACAAAAAAACCCAAAAACTCCTGTTAATGCATCCCAGAATCTTTTTGCAACAGTGTCACACTGTAGACTCATGTTTAACTTATGGTCCACTATGACCCCAGATCCCTTTCTGCAGTACTCCTTAACTCTTTACTAGACAGTCGCTTCCCATTCTGTAGGCGTGAAACTGATTGTTTCTTCCCGAGTACCTGGAGTTTGTCCATGTTAAACTTCATCCTGTTTAGCTCAGACCATTTCTCCGGTTTTGTCCAGATTGTTTTGAATTATGGCGCCATCCTCCAAAGCAGTTGCAGTCTCCCACAGCTTGGTATTGTCTACATACTTACTGAGCCTACTCTTTATACCAATATCTAAATTGTTGGTGAAGATATTGCACAGAGCCAGTAACAAAACAGACCTCTGTATAACCCCACTTGTTATGCCCTTCTGGCATCATTGTGAACCATTAATAACTATTTTCTGAGAATGGTTATCTAGCCAGTTATGCACTCATCTTATAATTGCTCCATCTAAGTTGTATTTGTCTAGTTTGAGCTCATTTTATTCCTTTGCCTCTCTTATCTTTCCCCTGCATACCTGTATTGTTTGCTTATATTCATCCTTTGTGATTTGTCCTAGTTTACATTTTTATGGGACTCCTTTTTGATTTTGAGGTCGTGCAAGATGCCTCCCAGGACGTCATGTCAGGATGACAGATGGTCAGTTGTATAGATGTGTGGACGGAGATGGCAGTGGGATTTGTTGCAAAGATAGGTTCCTGGGTTAGTGATTCTTTCGCATGGTGTGTAGCTGCTGGTGAATATTGTCTTGAGGTTGGGCAGCGGTGTGTAGGAGAGTACTGGTCTATTACCCAAGAGCTGTGAGAGTGAAGAATCATGTTCCAGTATAAGTTGTAGGTTGTAAGTGATGTCCTGGAGGCTAAAGGTCATAAGTAAGACAGGAGTGAGTGAAGAGCTGGGAAGGTCAGTGCATCATCATACACTATAACTTTTGGACTTTTGGCATTAATGGTCACCCTCATTTGTCCGTTAAATCGAGGGTTTACTGTAATATGTTTGTGTACATACATTTTAGGAATGAAATTGACATTCTTTAAAATACTAGAATGTTTTACAAAAGGAACTGGGGTTTAAGTATGGCTTTTTCAAAAGAATTACAGAAGGATATGGTTCAACCATCCATGGTAGTAATTTCACCCAGACTAACCTACTATCTTTTGAGAAAACACATAACTTTTGATCTCTAAGAATTTACCCCCGTAGAGTCCATACCCACATAATGGGACTAATATAACTGACATCAAAGTTCAGAAATCAAATGAACCATAATACATGCACAGCTTTCTAAGACTTGACAACATACTACATTTTATAGCAGTGGTGTCCAACAGAAATTTAAGGATCACCACAGCCCACCAGCACTCCCTGTTCAAAATAAGTGCGCTCCCCCAGAGCCAAGCGCACACACGCTCACCCCTGCGCAAACTCTCCAGAGCTGCTACTGGAGCCCAGGCGGCAGCTGCAAGGGCCACGTGTACCACTGCTGGAGGCACGAGAACTGCATGTGCTGCGCTGCTGCTGCGGCCATGCAGCAGTCACGTGGTTCTGGGCCAGAGTTGCACAAGGAGCTTCTACCGCTACACACTTGTCCCACCAAGTCGTGGGGTGCATGGGCGCACCATGTGAGTGGCTTTAAGGCACTGCATTTCGCCACACCATGGTGTCCAGTGAGCCACATGTGGCTAACAGCAAGCCTGCTGGGCACTGCAGCCTTATAGCATAAAAACAAAAGTTGAGCTGAACACTATGCTGTAAGTTAACAAGGGGTATATGTTTTAGTAGTAGAGCAGAAAGAAAACCTTCATTTGCCTTTTTATATCAGATTCTTGCTTCCTGTCAAGAAAATATACTTCCCTTTTGCTGCATGAGTATTTAGCAATTGTAACAAGCATATTACTGTCGCCCAGCAGATTGCAGAACGCAGCATTGTTTACCATCAGGTATTTTAGAATTAAAAACTGCTTATTATATGTTAATTGCAATTAAAGACAAAAAGGGTGTAGTATTTTAAACAAGAAAAAATTATAGTATATCACAATCAAAATGCATTAACTCTGGCAAGTCTGTATATAGTATGATGCATTATCATAATCAATAAGAATTTTAAGGTGCATCTGATAATCTCACTCTTGGGACCAGTAACTGATTAGGTTTCATTACATTATCCTATTCATTGTAAAATATTTTTACCCCATCTTGGCTTTACTTTAACACATTATTTTTATTTAGTACAAGTGCATTGTTCTTTTGAACACTTGTTACTTTAGATTTCAAATTGTGAACTGTGCATTTTTCTTCAATTTTTTAAAAAATAATTAATACAGTTACTCACCCCCGCCCCCCGTTCCTATTTTAGCTGATTTATGGCTAACTTATGTATTCTGTTGTGGTGTTTATATACTTATTTGTGTATTACAGGGTCTGAGGAACAAGCCGAAAAAAACAGGACATGTGAAGCCAGATCTCATAGATGTTGATCTTGTAAGAGGTAGGGTTTGAGTTAGTAAATGCTGAATTTGTTAGTACTTTAACTTTCTGGCGACAGTTATTTAAAAAATAAAGAAAGAAAGAAATTGCTTTTATCCTGTTAGCCTTGGAGTGAATATTGGGCATAAACTATAAAAAATGAGAAATAACCTTCAGCTAAAGAAAGACCTGAAAACGTTTGTCTCCTTTTTGCAGCTAAGGTAAAATGAGTTGTTCTTCGAGTGGTCCTTGTGGGTGCTCCACAATAGGTGTCGGGCTTGCCCGGCGCCGCAGATGGGAATTCTTCTAGCAGTTTCTATTGGATCGCGCATGTGCCGATGCGCGCCGCTCCCTTGCGCGCCCTCGGTCATGTGCGCGATCCTGTCCCCGCCAGTTCCTTCTCAACTGCCATCGGCTGCAGACAGAATCTGCTCCGGCTAAAGCCTGAGACAGATAAGATAGTTGTTTTTATGTGTTAGTTCGTTGTTTGTCACTATTATACAAAAAAAAAAAAAAAAGAAAAAAGAAAAAGGAAAGAAAAGAGCATATTAAATAGCAGAGAGAAGAGGAACGAAGGAGAGAGGGGTGGACAATAGGCTGTTAAGCCGTCCACTGCCCTGAAGGCCGTGAATGTTATTTTGGGTTAGAAAGCACTGATTAGTGGCTAAGTGCCCTATTAACAGTAAAGACTCACCGTGATGGCTTCCTCGGGGTTTAAGAAGTGTGAGTCACGCCGCGAGGCTATGCTGGCCTCAGATGGGCATAGTGAATGCATTCGTTGCCTGGGGAAGTCTCATGTTACCCAGAAATGTTCCCACTGTGCTAAGCTTACAGCCAGGGCCAGGAAGGACAGAGAAATGAGGCTCAAAATGATCTTGTTTGATAAGGCCCTCCAGCCTGAGCCGCCGGAGAAGCCTCACACAGAAGGGCCCTCTGGGTCGCATAAAAGGAAGGCAGCCTCTTTGACCCCCTCTGTGCAGAAGAGGGGGAAACTCTCCCCAGCTCGATCCTTGCTGGCGGTCCCAGCAAGCAGGATGGGTGGAACGCAGAGCCCCCAGCCATGAGCTGATGAAAGCGGCAGCGCAGCAGTGGACGTGGCCAAGGCTGGGCCTCCGACTATACAGCAGGCGGCACAGAAGGCGCTGCGAGCGCCAGCACGGCAAGCACCGGAATCAGCGGCGCCGACAATGCGGGGGCACCCAGCACGGGGCCTACCGGCGCCGGAGGAAGCTACTCGCGCGGCACTGCTGTTGACGGTGCCGAGCGCGGCGCCGACAACGGGGCCGAGATCCCCAGCACGGGAGGGGGCGGTGCCCACCCTGCAAGGGAGGGGCAAGGCTAGAGCTAAAACCCGGCACCTTAGTCCATCTCCAGGCGGGCCTGCGATGCCCTTATCACCCAGCCCCCCTCCCGAGATATATATGCCGCCCTGCTGGGCGGCAACTCCATCGGCTTATTTCGGGCCTCACTCTCTGTTCCTCCAACCAATTTCGCTGTGGCTCAGGCCACCATCATTTTTGGGCATGGATCCCCTTGAGTACTATCACAAACCAGCTTCACCACTATCAATGTCGTCACGGAGATCCCGCTCTCCCAGACATCATGGGTACACTGCCCGATCGTGGTCCAGGTCTCCATCACTGGGCCCTCGCCCATGTTGCTATGGTCGTCCTCGTCATGCTGAACACAGACACCGCAGGTCTAGATCCAGGGGCAGGTCCTCTCCTACTACTCGTCAATACTCCCGTGTTTCCTCTCGCTCTGGGACAGGAACACAGTTGTCCCAGGGGGAATTAGGGCCAGAGTCCCCAGACTTCCCTTCACAGCCCACCAGGGAGCAAGTATACCACCGAACTCAGGAGCCAGAGGATTTGGGTGAGGCTTACCCCAGTGGTTCCTCCTCATCCTCCCCAGATGAGGCCATTGCCCCCGGGGATGTCTCCCCTTCGGATGACCTTAAACAATTCCAGGAGCTGTTCAAAAGAGTAGAATTCACGCAGGACATTCAAATAGCAGAGGTGCAGAAGAAGCACCATAAACTCCTGAAAAATTTGAGACCACGGCTTCATCTAAAATCGCTATCCCGCTGGACGAAGCCATTATGGAGTCAGCCACTAACATATGGCAGACTCCGGCCTCTATTCCGCCTACGAACAAGAGAGCGGATAAGAAGTACTTCGTCATAGCCAAGGGCATGGAGTTCCTGTTTAGCCACCCACAACCCAATTCTTTGGTGGTCGAATCGTCCCAGCAGAGGTCGAAGACGTCTCAGTACAAATCAGGGGGGGTCGGACAAAGATGCTAAGAAATTAGAGCTGTTCGGCAGGAAGGTCTACTCCTCCTCTACCCTATTATTGAGAGTGGCAAATTACGCGGCACATCTATCAAACCATAACTTTGACAATTACTCTAGACTCACTCCTCTCATGGATTCACTTCTGGAGGACAAGAAGCCAGTGTTAAAGGCGATTGTCCAAGAGGGCTACGCGGCGTCGCGGACGGGAGTCCAGATTGCCCTGGACGTGGTGGACACAGCGGCACGTTCAACAGCTGCAGCAGTGGTAATGCGTAGGGAATCCTGGCTCCAGACGTCCGGTATCCCCAGAGACCTACAGGCGAAGATCGTGGATCTTCCTTTTGGCAAAGACTCGAGGGCCACACTTAAGACTTTGGGTATTTATACTCCCCCATACAAGAAGAAGAAATTTTATCCTCAGCAAAGACGCTACGCTTACCAACCGGAGTGCGCACAATATCAGCAAGGCTATGACCAAGGGCGCCATCAACAGGAGCAGCAGTACAGGGCCCCCAGGCGACGTTCTCAACAAAGCCGTACACCCTTGGGGCAACCCCAGAAACAGCAAGTTTGACGGGTATGTCGAGCACTGCACTATCAACACCATCGCTCAATGCCATTCTCATCTCATGTTCCGTCATCGCCTCAAACCGTTCCTCTCCCAATGGCAAAAGACACTGGAGACACTGGAACAGTCCACACAGGAGATCCACTTCCTGGACACCACGGTGCTCATACACGATGGCCACATCAATACCACCCTGTACTGTAAACCTACTGACCGCTACGCCTACCTTCATGCCTCCAGCTTCCATCACAGACACACCACACGATCCATTGTCTACAGCCAAGCACTAAGCTATAACCGCATTTGCTCCAACCCCTCCGACAGAGACAAATACCTACAGGATCTCTACCAAGCATTCCTGAAACTGCAATACCCACCTGAGGAAGTGAAAAAACAGATCAACAGAGCCAGACGTGTGCCACGAAGCCTCTTACTACAGGACAAGCCCAAGAGAGAAACCAACAGAACACCACTAGCCATCACCTACAGTCCTCAGCTAAAACCTCTACAGCGCATCATCAGGGTTTTACAACCCAACCTGGACAATGATCCCCCACTTTCACAGGCCTTGGGAGGCAGACCAGTCCTTGCCCACAGACAACCTGCCAACCTGAAGCAAATCCTAACCAGCAACTATACACCGCACCACAGTCACTCTAACTCAGGGACCCATCCATGCAACAAACCTCGTTGCCGGCTCTGCCCCCATATCTACACCAGCAACACCATTACAGGACCTAACCAGATCAGCCACACCATCGTGGGTTCATTCAGCTGCACATCTACCAATATAGTTTATGCCACCATGTGCCGGCAATGTCTCTCTGCTATATACATCGGACAAACTGGACAGTGTACGTAAAAGAATAAACGCACACAAATCAGATATCAGAAATGGCAATATACAAAAACCCATAGGAGAGCGCTTCGATCTCCCAGGCCACACAGTAGCAGACTTAAAAGTAGCTATCCTACAGCAAAAAAATTTCAGGACCAGACTCCAAAGAGAAATTTTCTGAGCTACAATTCATCTGCCAATTCGACGCCCCCAGCTCTGGCTTAAACAAAGACTGTGAATGGCTGGCTAAATACAGAAGCAGCTTCCCCTCCCTTGGTGTTCACACCTCCAGATCAACTGCTGGTAGTAACCCTCTCCCTTGCTGACTGAACTAACCTTGTTATCCCCACCCTTGCTCTGGCTTATTTATACCTGGCCCTGCAGATTTCCAAGACCAGCATCTGATGAAGTGAGTCTGTGCTCACGAAAGCTCATGCTCAGAACTCTTCTGTTAGTCTATAAGGTGCCACAGGACCCTTCGTTGCTGTTACAGATCCAGATTAACACGGCTACCCCTCCGATACTTTTATGTGTAGTGCCACTCCCCCATTAGCACTACCTGTTCTATCCTTCCAGTATTTTTCGTACCCTGGTATGACTGTATCCCATTATTTAATTTCACTGATTTCCTGTGATACCTATTATGTCAATATCCTCCTTCAATATAAGGCACTCTAGTTCACCCATCTTATTATTCAGACTTGTAGCATTTGCATATAGGCACTTGAAACATTTGTCACTATCTGTCTGCCTTTTCCAGATGTATTAGATTCTTTTTCAATTGATCGTTTCTCATTTGATTTTACACATTTTTTATCATCTCCAATCCTCTCTTCCTTAGTAGAGCATAGTGAATCCCTATTTTTAGGCTGTCCCATTAGAGATGCCTTTTTAATGTTAACTGCCAGCAGTTTCGTTCCATTTTGATTTAGGTGGAACCCATCCTTCTTGTGTATGTTCCCCTTTCCCCAAAAGTTTCCCCAGTTCCTAATGAATCCAAACCACCTTCTCCCTACACCATCATCTCAACCACACATTGCGACTCCGAAGTTCTGCCTGCCTACCTTGCTCTGCACATGAAACTGAAAACATTTCAGAGAATACTACCATAGAGGTCCTGGATTTCAATCTTTCTTAGCAGCCTAAATTTAGCCTCCAGAACCTTTCTCCTAGCTTTCCCTATGTCATTGGTACCTACGTGTACCACAACCACCAGCTCTTCCCCAGCACTACATATAAGTCTATCTACATGTCTCGAGAGATCCACAAACTTTGCACCAGACAGGCAAGTCACCATACAGTTCTCCTGGTCATCACAAACCCAGCTGTCTGTATCACTGAGATAGCCGTGTTAGTCTGTATCTTCGAGAAGAAGAAGTAGTCCTGTGGCACCTTTATAGACTAACAGATATTTTGGAGCATAAGTTTTCTTGGGCAAAGACCTGCTTCACCAGATGAAGCAGGTCTTTGCCCAAGAAAACTGATGCTCCAAAATATCTGTTAGGACTTCTTGTTCCAGCTGTCTGTGTTTATAATGATCAAATCCCCCATTGCTAGCTCCTGCCTTTTCCTAATGACTGGTGTTCCCTCCACTGGAGAGGAATCCTCAGTGCAAGAGGATGTTGCAACATCATCTGGAAGGAGGGTCCCAGCTGTGTGATGGTTTCCCTCTGCTCCAGGTCATTGTTCTCCTTCCCTGAGACTTTCACACTTCTCAGCAACACAGGGGCTGTCTGAAAGGAGGTGGGACAGTTCTACAGAGTCCCAGAAAGCCTCATCTGCATATCTTTCTGCCTCCATTAATTCCTCCAATTCAGCCACCCTGGCTTCCCAAGCCTCTGTGCAGTCTCTGAGGGCCAGGAGTTCCTTGCATTGAATGCACACACATGCCATCTGTCCATAATGCAGATAATCATACATGCTGCATTGGGTGCAATGAACAGGACAACCCCTACTCTGCTGCTGGGCTTCTGACTACACTTTTTCCTACAGAAAACTTAATTGTTGATAGTGTTTTTATTTAAATTGAGTGGTTTTTGTTTTAGTTTAATTTAAAAGAGGTTTTAAAGAATGCCAAATGTATCTAGCCCCCTTCAAATTCCCCTTCTAAACTCTTACATGAAACTCCCTCTTAGCTGCTCCTGTTAGCTCACAAACTCCCTGGTTGCTTTACTAGCAGGCTTCATGTAGCGTTGGCATTCCTAAGAGCCCCACGTAGTATTTTATAAAACCCTTCATATGTTAGTCCTTCAGTACTGAAGCAGTAACCTCTGATCCTATGCCTCTGCCCCACACTTAAAATTAGGCAGGGCATGCTCAGTGTCCAACTGGAATAGGGACAGGAGCATTTTAATAGAGGCTTCTCAGATATGGACCTGTCTTTGAAATACATCTGCCAGAGATGGTCTTTGATGCAGTTCAGGTCTCATTTATTTTTGGCAGGACTATCCTTTTAAAACTATCATCCCTCTCTTCCATTTTCTTATTTGTTGTTGCCACCTTTTCATTTCTAGAAATTGTGTTAACTGGGAACTGAGCTGTCACTTATTTGTGGCTTGCCTGAATGGTGGTGCCATTTTCCCTATTCCAGTTCTTTCGGGCGGGAGGGTGGTGTTTTTGTCTGTACTGACTTTTTTTTTTTTTGATTCTTTATCAACTGGTGTCCCTATAGGCTCTCCATTTCAGACGGCAGTGTATGCCAATGCCATCAATCGGAGATTTTACTAGCAGTGTCTGGTTGGGGTGTGCATGTGCAGGAGCTATTTAGTGGCATATCTCTTATGCATATACCCTGACCCCCACAGTTACTTCTCAATCATCTTCAGCTTGAGGTAGAATCCACTAGCATTGTCCCTACTTACTACAATTTTATTTTAGGATTTAGGACAGTCCTTCTAGTGTTCAGAAGTTAGTTACCTTGAATTAAGTATATTTAGTTTGGTTGCATAGTTGTTAATTAAATCCCCACAATCCTTGACAAGTGATGAAAACAAAGATGCTTGGAGAAGTGTGTATCTTGCAAGGATGCCATCCATCTCAGATGGCCACTCTGTGTCCGTTACCTTTGGAGGAATCACACTTCCTTCAGAAAAGTGCTCATTGTAATAATTTCACATTACAATCCACCGAGCTCATAGCCACTTCCTAATGTTAACAATAGGACAAGAACACTTTCAATACAGAGGTGCTGCCATTCAGGCTAGTCACAAAACCCATGATATTTGCCAAAGTTCTAGTAGTAGCAGGAGTGCAGTTGTGCAAAAAATACATAGCCCCTTACTTAGGGGATTGCCTAATTCAGGGCTCCACAAAGACAGAAACATATGTTCCAACAGCCATCCCCCTCTTCCGATACCCGGGGCTATAAGTCATTGAGAAGAAATCCACACTCACTCCAGCACTACTGGAATTCATAGGTGGACTCATCCATGCCTTCCAGTGCCCTTCTTTGCAACAATGAGCTCCCTTACATCTGTGTTGCACACTAGAACATATGGGAGCCACCTTGTTTATGGTCAAACACATCAGTTCACGTATGATGCCGACAAAGATGGTTAAATACAGTCTACAAACCATGAAAGCGCAGCCTAAACAAGAGAATCATACATATCCCAGAGGTGATTCAATCGTTGTTTGGGTGGACAAACTCATTTTACATGTGTATGCAATTCCTGCTTCCATTTCCTTTTACTCCCAAAGAAACA
This sequence comes from Carettochelys insculpta, assembly GCF_033958435.1. Classification (NCBI taxonomy): domain Eukaryota; kingdom Metazoa; phylum Chordata; order Testudines; family Carettochelyidae; genus Carettochelys; species Carettochelys insculpta. The sequence goes on from NC_134137.1 coordinate 356,728,332, forward strand.
GAATGATAAAGATCTTAACAGAACATACGTGCAATGTTGTCTATATCAATCCCGGGTGGAGTGTGATCTCATTAATTATGTGTGGAATTGGTGCTTAAAGCACAATATTGCTATACATACTAGCCTGCATGAACATTATGGTGGACAAATTCAGCAGAGAGTTTTCACAAGAACACAAATGGGAACTACATGACAAAATTACACAACACATCTTTGGGAGGCAGGCACATCTGTCCACAGACCTGTTTGCCACACAAGCAAACAAGATATACCCATGCTTCTGCTCACGAGCAGGACAAGGAGTGCAATCACTGGGAAATGCATTTCTGATTTTAAAAAAAAAACATGTTTCTCTCCTATATACTTTTTCTCCGGTTCCTCTCCTCTTCAGAGTCATGCACAAAATACAAACTTGCAGGGCCAAGATAATTTTCGTAGTGCCAACATGACAAGCTTGGTTCCTTTACATGAAATACATAGCAATATGAACAACAAGAAGTCTTGTGGCACCTTACAGGCGATTGGATATTTTGGAGCATAAGCTTTTGTGGGCAAAGACCCAGATGCATGAGTGCGGGGTGGTTTCAGAGGGATATTTAAAGAGTGGGGTCCCAGTAAAAGGGAAGGCCAGAGCTGACAAGGTCTATTGAGCAAGGTGGAAATGGCCCAGTATCAACAGTACTTATCAAAAGAGGAAAATACAAGCCAGATCAGACAGGGCTGTGAGCCTTTGTCAGCGTCTAATGGGGAGATGTTAACACCCAGAGCAGAGGTGACTTGTTGTTGTTGTTGTTGTTGTTGAAGCTGCAGGCTAACACGGCTACCTCTCTGATATATAGCAATATGTATACATTCAATATCTCATGGTGACATGATCTCCCATCACAGGATAACAGTCTTATGGCTTATTCCACATACACACTATTGCATAAGGACAAGGTAAATCTGAGGAATCACCCAAAATATTGTCCTTATTCCTTTGTAATCAGCCAACTTATGCTACCCACTTTCCACCCTAAAACACACAGCAATTGGCAAGAGGTGTCCTCTGTTCCCTGGCCGTTTACCTACGTAGGACTAATACATTTCGTAAGCCCTCCAGACTGTCCATGTCAACAACGAAAATGTCCAACAGTGTGGCTGTATCAATACAAAGACTGTCAAAATGGATATCAAACTGCATCCACTTGTGCTACTCTTATGCAACACTGAAGCCCTAACGGGCATAAGAAAACACTTGACAAGGTCTGCAGCAACTTCTACAACATTCCTGCACAATGTGCTCATCTTTCAAACATGCATGAGACATTTGGTAGTTCCTAATTTTTCCATATAGAAGATATGGCTTCTATGTATGCTCACATTTTTATCTCCCTTCTCTAGCAATCAGTATGTTGTTTTTTTTTAGTGGGATTGTATCTTTTAAGAAAGTATCTGCTTAAGCTTGAAATATTTACCAGACATCTGCTACCCAGTTTTATGTATTACCTGAATGTAGACCTACAGGTGGGGTTTCCGCCAACAATGTCCAGGGTCATCACATTGGTAGAAGCCCAACCTTTCACATCAACTTTCACGGAAAGGAAAAGGTGTTGGAATTTCCTCCAGGGTGGAGTTACTGGCCTCTAGTTAGAGCCTTCCAGTATTAACTTCTGACTAGCTAGTAGGTAACTGCAAACTTGAGCTTTCACCCTTCTCGATCTTTTGTACGAATGCTTTGTTTCTGTTTCTTTACAATGCTTGCAGAACTTCTTGGAAGGAGTTGCTGGGAGAAGAAAATAGATTTCTGATACTCTACCAGAGGGTTTCCCATACTTCTTATAGTTGGGGCCTGGTTTTTTTTTCACTACCTTTTTTTGTGGTCCAAAAATATGCACACACATAAGAAAATTAAAAATTAATAAACTTTTGCTGTGTTTTTATTCACGATAACAATCGTACACAGCTATAATTTGTATATTTTCTAAGGACCGGTATTTCTTTTCCAAGGACCAGTACTGGGCTGTGGACCACACTTTGTGAAATGCTGCTCTACCCTATCACCATCCGTAAAGTTTGGCCACTGTGATTCTGCAGGAGTTGATAGTTTTGCCAGTTAAAAAAAGAGCACCATCCACTTGGTTAGTGTGTTTTAACAAGTGTGTCCATTAAATATATCTGTAGCTGAGTCTCCATAAACTTTAATTTTGTGCTTGACTATTTGTAATGTATTTAACTCCACTAGAAAAACTGAAGTTATGTGTAACTCAGGAAGGATTATCCAATTTTATTTTAATATAGCAAAATCTAGCATTTGAAAAATAAACGTTCACTTTTCAACAAAAATCCTTAATGGTTTCTTCAATCTATTCATTACTGTAACTGAATTTGAAATTTCAAATTATGTAGTGGGTTGCTTTTATCACAAATGCACCACCCAGGTTTTATTTATTGTATATATGTATCTATCATACAAATGAATTTATACATAAGAAAGCACTTTGATACTATTGTACACAAAGGGTAATCAGAACTTTATTAGATAAGTGTCATTAAAAAATAAAAATTATTCTCTTTAATTTTAGGATCTGCATTTGCTAAAGCAAAACCTGAAAGCCCTTGGACCTCTCTGACCAGAAAAGGAATTGTTCGCGTGGTTTTCTTTCCATTCTTCTTCAGGTGGTGGTTACAAGTAACATCAAAGGTCATCTTTTTTTGGCTGCTCATCCTTTACCTTCTCCAAGGTATAATTGAATAACAAGATAAAATAAAAGCAAATATTTGTTTTAGCCATTTTGAAGATACAGTAGCTTATCAAGTTCAGTCAGTACTGACAAGCTTTAGCATTTTCAAAATGCTATAGGATCGTAATGCACCTTTAACTTATACAAGGCTTCACTACACATAAAAGCTGCTGCTTCTTCAAGTGTTGTCCCTGTAGGTATTCCACGGTAGGAGTTGAGCTCGCCCAGCACCACATCAGAGATTTTTCCTAGCATCACTCAGTGGGGCTGCGCATGCACAATCCCAGCATGTGCCATTTGTGCCACTGGGGATCACACGCACAGCCTCTTCTCTCATCAGTTACTTCATAGCTGCCCTCATCTACAGACTGAGTTTGGTTCTTTCCTGAGACCTTTTAGATAGAAAATATAGTCTATATTTACTAGTTGTTTGTTCTTATAGCCATAGGTATTCTGTTACCTATAAAATGAAAATAAGAGTTTTCTTTGTCAGTTTCATGATTCTGTACATAGTTCGCTGATGTGACTTGTTACAAGAAGATAACAAAAAACAGAGATATTTGTAACGCTGGGTTTAAAAAAATGCTGTGTAAGTGCAGCGATCTGTTGCCTTGGAGAGGCTCACATTCTTCAGAAATGCTCTCATTGTAAGAGCCTTACTGTGAGAGCTAGAAAAGATAGGGAGCTGTGACTAAAAATGCTCCTTTTGATAAAGCTCTTTAACCGATGCTAGACCTAAAACTATTGTATCTCTGGCACAAACACTGTGTCATGCCTCTAGCAAAAATAACAGCTCTAACAAAGCCCCTCATTTGACTCCATCAACATGTGTGCCTCCTCAGCTACATGGCAAGGTAAAGGATAACAGCTGCAGTACCACAACTGGCTTTTGATTCTTGGTCTTCAGGACATGTATTTCCATGTTCCCATCCAGCCCAAACACTGGAAATACCTCAGATTTATGGTGGGTGGACAAGACTTCGAGTACAGGGAGGCCACTACTCATGTTGACCCCAGTTCTTGGCTATATTTTCACTGCCTTCAACATTGGCTGGCGTCACTATATATTGCCACCGGACTTCACGTATACAGGCAGGTGATGATACCTCAAAAAGTAATCAAGTTTTTCTATGCTGGTGGACTCAAGAATGAAACATTGCAGCAGGGGTCCCATTTCACCACACTCAACCAGCTCATCAAATCACAACAGACGTTTTGGATCTTGGCTGGAGAGCACATTGTCAGCAATATTACATCCAAGGTTGTTAGACCAAAGGTGAACAGAGACTACATATCAGCCTTCTTGAGATACAAGTTGCTTTCAATGCTTGCAAATACTTTCAACCGCATATTCAAAATGAGACCATATGGATCCTCATGGACAATACCACAACAGTGTTTTATCAATTGTCAGGAAGGAGCCCAATCACAATTGCTTTGTGCAGAGGCCATAAAACTATGGAATTGGTGTATTAGGCACAACATCATCCTCACAGCATCATACCTGCCAGGAATGAGCAATACATTTGCATACTGAGTCATCTTTTCTCCCTGGACGGTGACTGGGAACTCCACCACAAAGTGACCCAACACCTTTTTCAGATGTGGAGTCATCCAGCTGTGGATCTGTTTGCAACACTGGAAAACTAAATGCAGGTGATATTGTTTGAGAGCAGGCAAAGGCCACAAATGTCTGTGAAATGCCTTTGTCCACACTTGGAATACTCACCCTCCTGTATGCCTTTCCACCCATTCCTCTGGTCGCTAGAGTCCTCAGGAAAATCCAGATAGACGGAGCACAAATCATCCTCATTGCTTCCACATGTCCCAGACAGATCTGGTTTCCTTTAACCTCTCACCTGTCTCATCATCCTCCTTACCTGCTTCCCAGCCATCTGGACTTACTATCTCAGAGCAAAGATTCCATGCTTCACCCTGGACTGCATAATCTCCATCTGACAGCACGGTTTCTGTGTGGCTCCCAGAAGACACACATCACTACTCCCAACAAGTGAGAGAGGTGCTTTTACAGAGCAGATAAGAAATGACACGCAAAACTTACCTCTCTAAGTGGATAGTAACAGAGAGGTAGCCATGTTAGTCTGTATCTTAGCAAAACAAAAAAGCCGTCATGTACTTTAAAGACTAACAAAATAATTTATTAGATGATGAGCTTTCATGGGGCAGACCCACTTCTTCAGATAGTGCTATACTGGTACTGCTTCTTGTTCTGGTGCTCTGAAAGGGGCATACAAACCACAAAAGCCCCAATGCATATGATTTCTTGGCTACATTCTTTACCTAAAAGACACACACCTATTACTGTCTTCACTCCAAATCCACCTTTTGGTGATAACAGCCTTCCATCCCCCTGTAGAAGGCTTATCAGTGTTCACTCACCCAATTTGTGAAGAGGCTTTGAAAAGGCTTACAAAACAGTATGTCTCATAAATCCATACCTCCAGCTTGGGGCTTGGAACTTGTCCTTTGTACCTTGATGAGACCATCATTCGAGTCAATGGCCACTGTATGTAAGAGAGCACTATGATTGCTTGGAACTCCAGTACATAGATGGAGAAAAGCCTGTTGAGAATCTGTGGGTCAAGCTTAGTGGTGTAGGCAACACTGGAGATGTGGTGGTTTGTGTCTGCTACAGGCCGCCAAATCAGGATGATGAGGTAGATGAAGCTCTTTTTGGACAACTGAGGGAAGTTTCTGGATCGCAAGCGCTTGTTATCATGGGGGACTTTAATTACCCTGACATCTGTTGGGAGACCAATACAGCGGTACACAAGCAGTCCAGGAAGTTTCTGAAGAATGTTGGGGATCACTTCTTGGTACAAGTGCTGAAGGACCCGACCAGAGGTCGTGCGCAGCTCAACCTGCTGCTTACAAACAGGGAGGAACTAATAGGGAAGGTAGAGGTGGGTGACAACCTGGGAAGCAGTGATCATGAGGTGGTAGACTTCAGGATCCTGACTAAAGGAAGGAAAGAGAGCAGTAAATTACAAACCTTGGACTTCAGAAAAGCAGACGTTGACTAATTCAGGAACCTGATGGGTGGAATCCCCTTGGATGCTACCATGAAGGGAAAAGGAGTCCAGGAAAACTGGCAGTATTTTAAGGAAGCCCTATTGAAAGTGCAGAAAGAAACCATCCCCATGTGCAGCAAGAGAAGTAAATATGGCTTACTGGTGAAATCCTTGGAAAAATTAGGCACAAAAAGGGAGCTTACAAAAAGTGGAAACTTGAACAAATGTCTAGGGAGGGATATAAATGTATAGCTCGAGAATGCAGGGCAGTCATCAGGAAGGCAAAAGCGCAAGTGGAATTGCAACTCGCGAGGAATGTGAAGGATAACAAGAAACGTTTCTACAGGCATGTTAGCAAGAAGAAGGTGATCAGAGAGGGCGTGGGGCCCCTACTGGATGAGGAAAGTAACCCAGTGACAGATGATGTAGGGAAGCTGAAGTACTTAATGCTTGCTTTGCCTCTGTCTTCACGGACAAGGACAGCTCCTCGACTAATGTGATAAGTGATGCACTGTGGGATGAAGGTGGACAGCCGTTGGTGGGGAACGAACAGGTTAGAAGCTATCTAAAAAAGCTAAATGTACATAAATCCATGGGCCCGGACCTAATTCATCAGAGGGTTCTGAGGGAGTTGGCTTATGTCATTGACAAGCCCTTGGCCATTATCTTTGAAAAGTCGTGGAGATCACGAGCGATCCCGAATGATTGGAAAAAGGCAAATGTAGTGCCCATCTTTCAAAAATGGAAGGATGATCCAGGGAACTATAGGCCGGTCAGTCTTACATCAGTCCCTGGAAGAATCATGGAGGGGCTCCTCAAGGAAGTTTTGAGGCACTTGGAGGAGGGAAAAGTGATCAGGAGTAGTCAGCATGGATTCATGAAGGGCAAGTCAAGCCTGACCAATCTGATTAGTTTCTAGAATGAGATTATTGGCTCTGTGGATAGGGGAAGAAATCAATGGATGTGATTTATCTTGACTTTAGCAAAGCTTTTGATACGGTCTCCCACAATATTCTTGTCAGCAAGTTAAAGGAATGTGGACTGGATAAATGGACGGTAAGATGGATAGAAAGCTGGCTAGAAGGTCGGGACCAGCGGGTAGTGATCAACGGCTCAATGTCGGGATGGCAGTCAGTTTCTAGTGGAGTGCCCCAAGGTTCGGTTCTGGATCCTGTTCAGTTCAACATATTTATCAATGGCCTGGATGAGGGGTTGGATTGCACCCTCAGCAAATTTGCTGATGACACTAAGCTAGGGGGAGAGGTAGATACGCTGGCGGGTAGGGATAGGGTCCAGAGTGACTTAGACAAATTGGAAGACTGGGCCGCAAGAAATCTGATGAGGTTCAATAAGGACAAGTTCAGAGTCCTGCACTTGGGCGGGAAGAATCCCAAGCATTGTTACAGGCTGGGGTCCGACTGGCTTAGTAGTAGTTCTGCAGAAAAGGACCTGGGAGCTGTAGTGGACGAGAAGCTGGACATGAGTCAACAGTGTGCCGTTGTAGCCAAGAAGGCTAATGGCATATTAAGTTGCATCAAGAGGAGCGTGGCCAGTAGATCCAGAGAAGTGATTATTCCTCTTTCGTTGGCTTTGGTGAGGCCGCATCTGGAGTACTGTGTCCAGTTCTGGGCCCCAGTTATAGGAAGGATGTGGATGCACTGGAGAGGGTCTAGCGGAGGGCGACCAAAATAATTTGGGGGCTGGAGGTTATGACCTATGAAGAAAGGTTGAGGGAATTGGGTCTGTTTAGTCTGCAGAAGAGAAGACTGAGGCGGGGACTTGATAAGAGGTTTCAACTTACTGAAGGGAGGTTGCAAAGAGGCTGTTCACAGTGGTCACAGATGACAGAACACAGAACAATGGTCTCAAATTGCAGTTGGGAAGGTCCAGATTGAGCATTAGGAAAAACTTTTTCACTAGGAGGGTGGTGAAGCATTGGAATGGTCTACCCAGGGAAGTAGTGGAGCCTCCATTCCTGGAGGTGTTTAAGTCTTGGCTTGACAAAGCCCTGGCTGGGCTGATCTGATGGGTTTGGTCATGCCTTGAGCAGGGGTCTGGACTTGATGGCTTTTTAGGTCTCTTCCAGATCTATTGTTCTATGATTCTGTGTTCTCTAGCTATGTTAACAGTGAAACCCTGTTTCTAGTGACTATAACATCAGCTCAAAGAGTGAGAGAGAGAGAGCTGCTTTGACTTACATTCCACCATACACAATCTCCCATAAATACAAAGTGATATTATGACCCCAGCCTTCCTTTCTAGATAAAGTGTTCTCTCAATTCCACATCAGCAAAGCTATAATCCTTCCTATCATCTATTTTATGCCTCACGCTTTCCATATGGAGGCCAAACTGCACACACTAGATGTCAAAAGGGCTATGTCTTTCTACATAGACAGGACACTGTTGTTTGGAAAATCGCAAAGGCTGTTCTTATCCATCACAGGCAGGTCAAAGGGACTGCCCTTGTCGTCTCAACGTATATAGAGACTTAGATCTACATGCATAGTGCAATGTTTTTCTATTCGAAATAAACCCATGCTGGCATTTCCAAGAGCACATTTTATGACCTCAGTAGGAACACTGACATCCTCCCTATAGAGACTACCTGTAATAGAACAGGGTTTCTGGGCACAGCTAGAGAAATCAATCTAGGGTAATTTTGCTTAAAATTTGAGCTACTTACAGCCCAAGGCTGTAATTTCCTTCTCACTAAGGCAAATCCAGCCAGACACACCAATGCTTCTGCCAACCCCTTGGCCAGCCAGAAACCACACAACAAGCCCGCAGACTTGTCAGCTGCTATACCAGCCCAGACCAATAACCCCACCCCCCAAATTAAGTTGTGTGGTTATTAAACCTGTTTTACCCGAAACCACACAGAATCTTCTGGGTCCAAAAGGGTCCAGCCCCAGTTCCTGGTCAGTATATACTTGGATCTTACCCAGAAGCAACACACTTACCAATCCTTTAGATTTAAATATCTAAAGATTTATTATTATAAAAAAGAAGGAACATGGTTAGAGAGAAGAGTTGTTAATACTTTACATACATCAATCATAACTACTGATACAGGCCAGCAGTATTATTTGCTGATTCTTGAAAGTCTCTAAAAGTTTATTTGAGGTTACATAGTTTTAGTTATTGGAGCATTGTAGATCCGGCCTTCTGGGGCCCACATGCTTGGGAAATGGACCGTTGGAGACCAAAAGACAAAGGATCCAACATGGACACTGCTAAGTCCACACCATTGTTCAATCTTGTGTGCAGGGACCCAAACCCTTTCTTCTTCCCATAGTCCCTTGAAGGTCTGTCCTCACTTAACTCAGGTGGATTGTTGCGGAAAACTACAATTGGATGAATCCTCAAATTTCTGAGATGGACCTGTTCCTTTGTTTCAGTCCAGGTCACCTGACCAGTGGGGTGCAGTCCATTGACAAGTCCCAAGCACCTGGGATGTGGATTTGATGCCTGAGCACCTGGTTTCTACATCATTGTTTAAATCAGTGTTCTGGCTGGGACTGAGTTCACACCTATACGAAGCTTAGCACTAAAACATTTTCTACTACAGCTACACAGCTAAAATCTGTAACTTTACCTACATATGTGATATAGACACATAAAGAGCATACACAGATTCAGGCATCATCAGCTCACACAGTGCTGCCCTTCCTGCCCCTCAATATTTGGGGCCAATAGCCACACTGGCCATTAAAGTGGCTTCCAGACCCAATGTAAAAATTCAGTCATGTGACAGTGCCCTTACAAGACATATGTTGTGCAACCACATGGTCCTCTAAGCACATGTTCATGACACATTATACAATACAGTCTCATGCAGACATAGCTTGTTGGCAGTAGCTAAAGCAGTACTGTCTACAATTGTTGCACTGAATCAAAATTCACCATCCAGTGGGGTGGGGGGGGGAGTACTACTCTACAGTCACCTACCGTGGAGTACTCATGGGGACAGCATTCAAAGAAGAAAGAGAAATTTCTCACTTTGTGTAGTAACAGTGGTTTTTAGAGATGTGTCCCCCTGTGGGTGCTCTATGTCCTACCCACCTCCCCTCTACTTGGTGCAATATGTATCGTTAGGACATCAGTGAAATAACTGAGGAGAGAGCAGGGCTGTGCACACGATCCCTGGTGGTGCAAATGGCACCCCACTGAGTGCTGCTAGGAAAAATCTCCCTGGTGTGGTGCTGGATGAGCCCAACACCTATTGTGGAGCACCAACAGGGACACACATCTCAAAGAACCATTGTTACTGCACAAAGTGAGTAACTTCAGTTTTCCATTAATCACCTCATAAGTCCTGGGAAAAGGTGTTTGTAGGGAAGTGGTGATGAGGTTTGGAGAAAACATTGACATGAGCACCTAACATTGTGGCCACTAGGCTTTGGGGAGAGGCTCCAGGACTTTCTAAATCACACAGGGAGGCATGTAGCCATCCAGGATTGGGAAGGCATAATGGGGTGTCTTGAAGCCATTTTAGCTCCTCTTTCACTTGAACAGTGACATCTGTGCTGTGCTTCCATCCTCTCTGATACATTTTATGCAAATAAGGTGGGTGTGTGGATACACTGAAGTTCCTTCCTGCAATTGTCTAAAACGTTCATCAGAACGAGCGAATTCATTTGTAGTAGTTTTTGTAATTTTTTCTCAAACCTCAACTTTCCAAAGGAAACATTTATATATGTGCTCTGTTCTGATTGTTGGATCAGTGAGCTCCTGTACCTCAAGACGCTTCTCTGAAGTATGAACACTTCTTAGGTTAGCAGTTCCCACAGGTGCCACATTTCTTGATGCATGAATATTCAGTTTATATAGGTTTCTTATGAGCAACTATAGGAAATAGTTGCACCAGGATGTTTTCCATGAAACAAGCTGATATTCTGGTTTAGAGGATTCATGTGATGTTTGAGAGAGAGAGAGAGAGAGAAAATCAGAAATGTTCCATAAAATTAAATACATCTGTCCGTTTCATTACAATTCCAAAATTGTGTAAATATGCCATGTTATGGTCTATGTATAGATGAAGATAAATTTGTAACAGATGTGATGGTATGAATTAATTAATACTGTCCTATATTTGTTCATTTATTATAAGTAACCCATTTAAACATTTCTTCCAGTTATTCTCCGAGCTCATCAGACCTGGAAATTGCAACATATAATTGATATATCAAACTGGGTGTCATTTTACCTCTTAAGATTAGAGTAGAATCTGCAACCTGCCACTTAACAATGCAAGTTGTTTTTGGGGGTATATATTTAGCTCAAAGGAGTTAAGAGCTTTTCTAAAATGTTGCAAATGATCTCTGGTAATCTGAACAGTATTCATTTTGTGAAATATCCTTGCTATTTGTCCATTGGAGAATTTCAAGTCAATTCAGACACTGAATATTTTTTTTGCAGTTGCCGCAATAGTATTATTCTATACAGCAGCAAACCCACACAATATACCTCTGACAGAAGTAATCGGACCAATATGGCTCATGTTGCTTCTTGGAACTGTGCATTGCCAGATTGTTTCAACTCGAACTCCTAAACCACCACCTAGCACAGGGGGTAAAAGAAGAAGGTATGGTCTGCATTACAATGTTTATTGGTTAGGATAATGAATGGATACATGGAATTATTTTGGAATATACAATCTCTGAAACATTTTGAAATTTTTTTTTCTTACAAAAGAGTATGATACGCATTATCTTTAAGAAATTTGAGCACTATTTATATTTTTATTAGACTTAAGAAGTAGGTGTTAAAAATGTCTGTCTTGTGATTTCACCTTTAAATAGCTATGTATTGAACCTTACCTTTTTTGCCTCAAATGGCGTCACTAAATATTAGTAAAGTGACTGTTCTGTAAATATGAATGTAAACATATTTTCTTCAGTACTCAATACAGATCAATAATCTTCCTATTGCAAGCACAAATTAAAAGAAAAAACAGTATAACCATAAACACGGTCCCCATTCTATCAACTCTTACGTAAATAGAGTTTACTACTATAAGTTGTTGAAATTGGTGGGACTACTCCCAACAGTAAATTTTGCAGTTTTGAGCCCTTAGTATTTAGTGGAATTGCATGTTTTGTGTAGAAGGAATTTTATAGTAAAAATCTAGTGTTCTAAGTTGCTAAATGTTTTGAAATATTACAACAAAATAGTAAATTATTAGATGAAAATATATTTTCAAAAGTCTTATTTTGCATGCTTACAAAAATTGCTGAACACATTATAGAGTTAGTGGATTATATTTATAAAGATGCCTTCCAATTTTAATCTCTTCTGATGAAGGAAATTAAGGAAAGCAGCACATTTGGAAGTACATAGGGAAGGAGATGGCTCTAGTACCACAGATAACACACAGGAGGGAACAGTGCAGAGCTTCGGTACAAGCACCCCTTACAGTATTGGCGCTGTCTTCAGAGATATCTGGCATGCTGCTTTCTTTTTATCAGGGTTTGTATATATTTAAGGCTATGTGTGTTTTAGATTTGCAATATCCCTTTTCTTAAAAAGTAAAATTTGATCATATTTCTATCAAATGTTTTTCCATCACCAGACTTTTCTTTTTTTCTAAGATACATGCATTATTTGAACATGTGTGGATATTCTTTTATAGTTTGACAAATTGCAGTGGAATAACCTATGTAAAATCCCAACTTAATGGCTTAGTTTTACAGATGAGTGAGATGATGCTTGAAGGAGTAATAGCAAGTAAGGGCTACCATAGATAAGACACTTCAGTTTCTCTGTTTTTAAACCCTGCCAGACAATATCTTACTGGTGGCATTGCCTTATTACCCCGTAGCAAAATTTTAAAGGAGTTCCAAGGCATGTTCCAATTCAAATGTGCATGTTTCTTTGTTCCAACTGCATGGCTGTGCAAACAAACTAACACGATAAACAAGCAAAGATTTAAATAAGCTTTTATTGTTCAGCAAGGATCATAGAACACTTAGGGCTTGTCTACGCTACTACCTTCCTTCAAGGGAAGGAGGGTAATTAGGGTGTTGGGAGTTTACTAATGAAGTGCTGCCATGCATAGGTAGCACTTCATTAAGCAAATTTCCCCCTGCAGCAACTTCGAAGTACTGATGGGTGTGCCACGGCTAGATGCGTGCCGGTACTTCAAAGTTTAAAATTTCAGAGTTGCCGCAGGGGGGAATTTGCTTAATGAAGTGCTGCCTATGCACAGCAGCACTTCATTAGTAAACTCCCAACACCCTAATAATCATCCTTCCTTCGAAGGAAGGTGGTAATGTAGACACACACACAGACTAATGAATGGCAATATATACTTCTTAAAATTAAGACTTTGTATGGTTGGAGGAAGAGTATTATTATTGTGCTCTTCAATAGCTTATTTCATTTTCAATATCCAAACTATTGTCCTCAGAAAATCTTGCATAAAAACATTTGATAGCTCTCTAGAATCAAAATGCTAATGCACAATATAGCTGCATTTAAAAATTGGGAAGCATTTAGAAACAGGACATAATACTGTATGTAATATTAGTTGCTCTAAAAGAGAGAAAAGGGATACTGCAGTTTCATACCTGTATGTCTTACTGTGCAAGCCTCATCTTGGTATTAGTACACTAACATGTCTCATTTGTCATTATGTGCTCTTAAACTCTGATAAAGTTTATTCTGTTGTCTAAAGCTAATTACCAGGAACATCATATTGGGTTGCAAGCTTTTAGATATTTTAAAGCACTGGAGATTCTATCCCATTTTAATTTTATATAAATTTTATGTGCATTTTCATTATGTAGTTTGAAAAGCACAGGCAATATTAAACATCAGTAGAAATTTTTTTCAATAAGCCCACACCTAACGAACTGTTCTTTGTGCAGTGTATTTCAGTCGTTTTTCAGCTGATTGTGTGAAGTGCCGAATGTCTTTTACTTTCGTAGAAGTCAGCTGCACTTAGCACCACACGAGATCCAGGCATGTGGCACTCCGGAATTTTTCCTCACCTGTTCAAGGATCAAGAATACACACACACACACACACACACACTCTCTCTCTCTCTCTCTCTCTCTCTCTCTCTCTCTTTCTTCAGTTAAGCAAGACTGTCTCATTTTAGAGCCTTTTTTATATTATTTAATCACATCACAAAATCATAGGGCTGGAAGGGACCTCAGGAGGTCATCTAGTCCAGCTCCTTGCTTCAAGCAGGATCAACCCCCACTAAGTCATCCCAGCCAGGACTTTGTCAAGCCAGGACTTAAAAACCTCAAGGGATGGAGAATCCACCACCTCTCTAGGCAACGCATTCCAGTGCTTCACCACCCTCCTGGTGAAGTAGTTTTTCCTAATATCTAACCTACATCTCTCCCTCTTCAACTTCAGAGTATTACTCCTTGTTCTGCTATCTGACACCACTGAGAACAGTTTCTCACACTCCTCTTTAGAGCTGCCCTTCAGGAAGTTGAAGGCTGCTATTAAATCACCTGTAAGTCTTCTCTTCTGTAAACTAAACAAGCCCAAATCCCTCAGCCTATCCTCATAGGTCTTGTGCTCCAGACCCTTAATAATTTTTGTTGTCCTTTGCTGAACCTGCTCCAGCAAATCCACATCCTCTTTATACTGGGGGGCCCAAAACTGGACACAATATTCCAGATGTGGCCTCATCAGTGCCAAATAAAGAGGAATAACTACTTCTCTAGATCTGCTCGAAATGCTCCTCCTAATGCACCCTAGTATGCCGTTAGCCTTCTTGGCTACAAGGCACATTGTTTACTCATATCCAGCCTTTCATCCACCATACCCCTAGGTCCCTTTCCATTGTACTGCTGCTGAGCCAGTCAGTCCCCAGGCTATAACAATGCTTTGGATTCTTCCACCCCAGGTGCAGGACTCTACACTTCTCCTTATTGAACTGCATCAGATTTCTTTTGGCCCAGTCCTCCAATTTATCCAGGTCACTCTGGATTCTCTCTCTACCTTCCAACGTATCTACCTCTCCCCCTAGTTTTGTGTCATCCGCAGACTTGCTGAGGGTGCAATCCAGTCCCTCATCCAGGTCATTAATAAAGATGTTGAATAACACCGGCCCCAGAACTGAGCCTTGCGGCATTCCACTTGAAACTGACCGCCATCCAGATATTGAGCCATTGACCACTACCCGTTGCGCCCGACCATCAAGCCAGCTTTCTATCCATCTTATAGTCCAAGGATCCAATCCATATTTCCTTAACATATGGACAAGAATGTTGTGGGAGACCATATCAAAAGCTTTGAAGTCAAGGTATAGCACATCCACTGACTTTCCCATGTCCACAAAGCTTTTTACCTCATCATAGAAGCTAATCAGATTGGCCAGGCAGGACTTGCTCTTGGTGAATCCATATTGACTACTTTTGATCACTTTCCCCTCTTCCAAGTGCTCCAGAATGGATTTCTTGAGGATTTCCTCCATTATTTTCCCAGGGATTGAGGTAAGGTCGACTGGTCTATAGTTCCCTGGATTGTCCTCCTTTCCTTTTTCAAAGATGGGCACTACGTTTGCCTTTTTCCAGTCATCCGGGATCTCTCCCAATCTCCAAGAGTCTTCAAAGATAATGGCCAAAGGTTCAGCAATGACATCTGCCAATTCCTCCCATACCCTTGGGTGCATTAAATCCAGACCCTTGTATTTGTGCACATCTAGTTTTTCTAGATAGCTCAGAACTTGTTCCTTCCCCACAGATGGCTGTCCTCCACCTTCCCATACTGCATTGTCTAAGACCGCTGGGGCATTGACTTTGTTCATGAAGAGTGAGGCAAAAATAGCATTGAGTACTTCCGTTCTTCCTACATGATCTATCCGTAGGTTACCTCTCTCATCCACTAACAGCTCAACACCTCCTCTGATAACCCATTTATTGTTAACATGCCTGTAGAAACCCTTCTTGTTACTCTTCACCTCCTTTGCCAGCTGCAGTTCCAACTGTGCTTTCGCTTTCCTAATTACTCTCTGGCATTCTCCAGCCATATGTTTACACTTGTCCTTAATCAGCTGTCCATGTTTCCATCTCTTGTATGCATCCTTTTTGAGATTTAAGCTGACCAAGGATTTCCCTGTTAAGCCAAGCTGGTTGCCTACCATGTTTGCATTTCTCACTATGCAGCGGGATGGTTTGTTCCTGTGCCTTCAGTAAGAGTTTTTTAAAATATTGTCAGTTCTCTGTAACTCTTTTTTCCCCTTCATCTTCATTTACCAAGGGATCCTGCTCATCCGTTCTCTCAGGGAGTCGAAGTCTGCTCTTTTGAAATTAAGGGTTTGTATGTTACTGCTCACCCTTCTTCCTTTTGTCCGGATCCTGAAATTTATGACCTCATGGTCACTGCAGCTCAGGCTTCCACCCACTTCTGTTTTTCCTACTAGTTCTTCCCTGTTTGTGAGTAGCAGGTCAAGTTGCACATGGCCCCTGGTCGATTCCTTCAGCACATGTACCTGGAAGTTACCCCAGTAGTCTCCAAATACTTCCTGGATTGTCTGTGTGCTGCTGTATTGATCTCCCAACAAATGTCTGGATGATTAGTCTCCCATGAGAACCAAGGTCTGTGATTTGGAAGCTTCACTTAGCTGCCTGAAGAAGTCGCCATCTACCTCATCTCCCTGATCTGACGATCTATAGCAGTCACCAACTACAACATCACCTCTGTTAATTCTGCCTCTAAGCTTAACCCAAAGAAACTCAACTGGATTTTCTCCCTCTTTCTACTGGAGCTCTGAGCAATCATACAGTTCCCTCACTAGAGCGCAATTCCTCCTCCTTTTCTCCCGTGTCTGTCCTTCCTAAAGAGTTTATGACCTTCCATGACCATGCTCCAATTATGCAAATCATCTCACCAAGTCTCCGTTATTTCAACCACCTCATACTTCTTTGACTGTGCCAGGGCCTCTAGTTCTTCCTGTTTTGTTCCCTAGGCTTCTGGCATTTGTGTACAAACACCTTAGAGAAGTGGCTGATTGGCCCACTTTCTTCCCTTCACTCAGGAAGCCTACACTTGATTGTTCCCTCCTAATTCCCCACTTACCTCAGGGATTTTTAAATGCTTTTCTGTTTTAAAACCTTTGAAAGAAATAAAATTAATCATCTTAGCTTATATTGCTCAATGGCATTGTGTGTCCACTGGAGTTTAATTTCCTAAGGTGACAATGATACTTTTCCTAGAACAACATTTCAGAAACACTATAAATTGTATACAATTTGGATCAAGAAGTGGGGCAGTCCACCATTCCAATGGTTGCATGGCGTATGTGCACCAGGGGAGGACAGCATTGGATAAACCAAATACACACCTCGTGAAAGGCTGGAGTGCCTCTCACTGATTTGTAGCAATGTCTGTGTTCTCTGGCAAATACTCAGGTTGGTATTTAAAGGCTCTGGAAGTCCAGGGTTCTCGGGCAGGAAGTTCACAAGATGAACATGGAGAAGGTGACATCCAGTGATTCCTCCAAGAAAGGCTAAAATGTACACAGTAACAACAAAATTCAGGGTTGTAAACTGCCACCCAGTACTCTCCACACACTATTTTATTATGTAGTTATATAGTGAAGTAATGGCTGCTTGAAGCAGTGGATTATATTTACAGAAGTGGACATATTGTTTTTGGACTATATCATAAATCAAAATACACGATAGAATGAAAACAGTTTTTATCAAATATATACATAAATACATTCAGACCTAGGTAATCTGAAAGCATTTGAAACATTCTTTTTACGTAACAGAGTCAAATAACAGCTTTTGTAGAACATTCAATACTTGATTTTCCTTTAGCACAAGAGGGAATCAATGAAACTGTAACACAGTCATGAATATCATTTTTGGGAGGGAAATCTTCCACACATAATTTATTATATTTTTCTATCACCTAGGTATCCTCAGACATTTTGGGGACCCATTAAGCTGAGTTCTGTATACACATTCTTAAATAAGTCAGCATCTGCTTCAAAGAACATACAAAATGCAGCACCTCAGTTCTGATTTTTGAACAGCATTAGGGTTGCGTGAGGAAATAATCTTTTTTAAGATCAGCACAAATGAAAATAAAGGGAGTGGAATATTTCTCCTTTTATAGAAGAAATGTCCATGGTTTAGAAAAAAAATTGCTCTTTATTTCCCATTCCCTACTTCCTCCCATTTATTATAAGTTTTGTGAAAGATAGAACTTCATTATTTTAAGCCTTCCTTAACATTTTCTTCTCGATAACCCAGAGAAAAGACCATATGAAGTATGAACTGTCATTTGATAGTCCAGTAAACTCCAAGGCACCTACAATTCACGAGTGTCCTTGTTACTTCAACTATAGATATACTAGTTTCCTTTTAGATTTTTCACCATTCATATATAATATTATGGACATTCTACTGGAGAGTTACCCATGTCCCTATCTTAGGTGAAAGTTTTAAAGTGCAATGTAGTAGGGGAAAAATGAAACAGTGTCAGGGAGTACTCTTAAGTTGCTCTTACTAGTACTCTTTATGTTCAAACACTGTTTTTCTTTCTGGGAAAAGTCATGTGAAGCAAGAGCATAGTATATTCCAGTATAACCATTAATCCCAACTCGAGTTACTATAAAAGTGTGTGAAGAAGTGTCCAAACCTGTCTAACTTGATCTCTTCAGTGAAATTTGATCATGAGGAAGATCTGGTTTAATTGCACTTGAATCTTTTTGAACTTTTACAGACTTGTGCACACATTTTGAATCAAAATTGAAAGAATTATCAGAAATGTATCTAATATGTCTATTCAGTAAGTCCTGAAATAGCAAATTTTCACAGGTTATGCTTTTCCATTTTTTTAAAAATATGTGCTATCTGAAAGAACTGGCTTCAGTGTTCATATTCCATTATTGGTATTTCATTTACTACTTTTGAGGCTCTCTGCCAAAAAAAATTATGAGCTTTCTTTGATTTACTGTACACAGGGAAAAAAAACCTCTTAAGAAATTGAATTTCCTATTATTTAATGTTTAATTTTAGCAAATTGTTTGTAGTAGACTTGATCAGAATAGAGCACTTAATTGTCTTGTAGCATACTGAGTTTCGACTGTGTGTCTCATGAGATTTGCACTTCTTTTCAACCATTGTAGCCTATGAAGAGAGAGATACCAAAAATATTGTTTTAGTACATTAAAATGAGCTGATTCTGGATCCTTCTTATTGCAACTATTTTGTTACTTTTTCTAGTCTGTCTTTATTCTTTTAATTGTTGGAAGCTGAGACTTTCTGAAGCTCATTCTCTTGTAAATAAGATCGGTTAGCACCAGAGGGTTGATTGTTTTCTTTTATAAGATTAATCATCCATTTTCCATAAACAGAAATGATAGGATTCATACATACCTTCCTTTTTATATGCCCAGCCTGCTCTTCATCTGATAAGTAAATTATTTCTACATTATGGAACTGCACCAAAGCATAATTTTAAATGTATTTATTCTGGGTAGCTTGATGTGGTTTTTTTTTTTTTCCCTAAAGCCTTAGTAGTGCATTCAAGTGGATTTCATCAGGCTAATCTGTGTTTAGAAAATTTAAAATAAATATGTATACAAGCTAAAGGATTTCTTCAATATTGCCAAAGCAGACTGTCTACAAGTGAGTCTTTAGTGATTTTTTTTATTTAGGATATTTCCTGCAAGAGAAGAAAATTTTCCCATCTTTTAAGTTTGATTTAGTAACAGTTTAAAATTCCTGAGAATAAACAACTATTTGGTCATATTTTTTACATTTTTGTTGGATACAAATATATGAATAAGGACTTGAAGTTTGCTTTGTCAAATTGCTTTTATAAAGACTTACTTGGTAAAATACAGGTTTTGTTGGGTTATGTGTCTTCTTTCAGTAGCATAATATACCATCTTATTCTTTCACATGCTGGATGTTGGATTTGGTATTCTGTTTTCCTGCAGTTGTAACAGATAAGTTTTAAATGGTGAAAAGTAGCACACATACTACTGACTCAGTTGATTGATTTAGATTACTAGTTTTCATCCATCTGAAATGCAAGGTCAAATAGTGTTCAAGGAGAAAGGGAAGAAGACATAGACAATAACAATCATATTGTAATTTTGTGTGCATGTTTTTGTTTTGTTTTAAATCTAGATCAAAGAAAGCAAAGAATTCAATAGATAAATCAACAGAGACTGATAATGGCTATGTCTCCCTTGATGGTAAAAAGACAGGTAAAAGCAATGAAGACAGAGTACAGACCCATGACCTTCACTGTGAAGTGATGAGAGCAGAAGAGGGAGGCTGGAGTACTGGAACTGTGAGAAACACATACAACAATCATAGTCTTCACAAGGTGAACATAGTACATTTTTTCTAGAAGCAGATTTACGTAACGAACAATGGTGTGTCCAATTACGTTCACATTATATTGTTGCAGCATTTTGGATAAGCTCCCATTTATATTATCACCCTGACTTTGTGTTAGGATATTAAGGGCCTAAATGCGAGATCTAGTTCTGGATTTCACACTCTTTATTTTTTCCTTGTATTTTCACTGTCCCATGAATATTTTTTCCTTCACAAGTGTGCCACCAAAGTCTCAGAGCAATATTTTTATGAAGAGAAGTAAAAAAAAAAAAAAAAAAAAACGAACCTATAGGTTACAAAATGTACTGCAAGCAACTGAATTTTGTATAAGAGGCTTTAAATATTTTTATAGTGATGTTTGGAGTCATCCTTCCTGTGGAAAATGTTAGGAAATTACATACTATATTATGCAACCTAGGTCATCACAACAGCAAAAATACTGTTTTTGACAAATATTTTATGACATCTAAATTGTGGTAAAGCATTGTGAGTACTGCTGCTTAAATATTTCTCCACAGATGCACAGCTAGAGTACCTCAGCAGCCTATGTCACCTAGGGTTGGGCAAGTACATATTTATGGGTCAACTACCACCACAAGACCCTCCTTTTAATGACTTTTAATTTCTCTTTTTTTCTTTAACTTAACTCACGAACACATGTAATTGTATTCATTTGTTTTAGCCTTCATGAGAAGTCTTTGTTTCTACCTCACCAGCCTTCTGTTAGATTTTTTTCAATGGGATGGGCCTATCTCTCTGCCACGGTTAGACAAATTTCACATTCAGGGAGCCAACAGGCTTGCCAGGCCTCTGGGCAAGGGGTGTGTGTGGTGTGGATGACTCTGTATGTTCCTAGAAGGAACGGGGCCTCAGGCAGAAGGGGTGGGGCTGGAGCCAGCTAGCCCTCAGAACTACATGGAGCATGGCAAGCTGGCTCCCCAGTCTTCAGAGCCACCCTGAATGTGCCACATGGTATGCCAGTGTTGATTGATTGAAAAGGCCCAAGGTGCCAGATACTGCTCCTGTTGATATGCTAGGCCCTGAGGCAACTGCTCCTTTTGTCCCCCCGCCCCCCATCTGCAGTCCTTTTCACATTAATGATGACTTCCAAACTTGAAACAGCACCCCCACACCTTTAAATTATTTCTCTTCCAATCCTTCTGGTTCATAGTTTCTCCTTCCTCTACTTCTGTGGATAAGTACTGAGATCCGCAAGTGTTTTTTTTCCTTTTCTTCCTCATGGAAGGCAAAAAGACTCTCTGGAATGCAGAGCACAGAGATTGGGAGAAGAAAGGTAGGCTTTAGAAAGCAGAGCATAATGAAGAGGAGGAAGGAGCTGCTGTTCAACAGAAAGCTTGTCTGGTTGGGTCTGATAGCTCTGTTCTTCTGTTTAATCTTAATTTTTCCCCAAAGCATCTCTATCATTATTGGTATATAAGTTTTTGGAAGTGCAACATTTAAGGAAAGTGATGGGGAGCAAATGAAGAGCAGCTTTTTATTCTGCTTTCTAGAAAGTGATGATGATGGTAAAACAGGAATTTTTTGCATAGGGCCAGTTTCAGAGAGACGCTGGCTTCAACAAGGCAAATTTTTAGAGGAAGCATCCATTTTGGGATCTTCCTTAGAGGGTTCAGGTTTTGATGTACCTGGGCGGGTAAAATCTAAACTATTTGTATACAGTAGTTTGAGTCTCTTAGTTATCTTTTATCTTTGTCCCTTGTTGTGTAGTCTACTGATTGGCGCACTTAATGCATATGTACTGAGAAATTTTAGGATGCTCTCACTGATTTATAACTATCTGTTCTGACATCAGTGGGGTAGCCAAGCTAGTCGGGCCACATCCTCCCTGACTGAGAAGATCTGATTTCTCCTCTCTTGATGTTCACAATTCCACATTAGCTGCCATGTCCTCCCAGACTGAACAGACCTTGTCAATTCTGGCCCTCCCCTTGACTGAGACTCCCTCTTTAAACCCTCCTCTGGAACCGCCACTCACACATCTGATGAAGTGGGTCTTTGCCCATGAAAGCTTATGCTCCAAAATATGTTAGTCTATAAGATGCCACAGGTGGTCTTGTTCTGACATAATTGTTTACAGTATTTTGAAGACAAAATAAGACCTTGTAAAAACATTTCTGAAACACATCAGTTTTCTCAATGTGCTTTATGTTGCTTTTCCACATTCAAATGGTGAGCAAGTTTCTGAAATGCCAAGATTTTATAACACTTTTTTGTATGTGCATGAATAACTTTCTGCATAACTTATAGATGTGTGTTCTCTCCTTATTTAAAAAAAACAGACCTGTTCAAATTTGAACTAAGTTATAAAAAAAAACTTTTATCCATGTGAACTAATATCTATGGAAGTATAATCATGTGGCATTTACCATTACACATGTTAAAATAAAAAAGGAAAAATATTTTTCATTATTTATGAAAAAAGAAGAAATACTATCACTTGTCTCTAATCTTGCTAATTCAGCATTTGAATTCTACTTTAAAACCTTTTGTTGACTAAGAAGTCAATGTTTTGATTAAAACAGAATTCTTGTAACTAAGAAGAAAATCAGAAAACAGGATTATGAAGTAACATGATTTTAAGAGATGTAAATATCCATCACTTTAATTCAAATGGATGATTCTCTGTTTTTATATTTTAAGGGAAAAGCTGCCTTTTATTTGTTTTAATACCATTGTTGAAAATACTTTGAGAATAGTAAAGATGCACAGATGCTTTAAACTTTTGTCCCAATGCTTGCAATGTTGTAATTTAAAACAGCAAACAGTGTCTAAAAAGACAACCAAGAATTACAGTATATTGAGGTGATGGGCAACACTCACTTTGTATTGTGCCAGACCTGCCCAGTTTTCAGCAATGAAATCCTACACTGCTCAACTGTTGAAGACCCCTAAGGCCAATGCATTTGATAAAGCTGTATAATTCTCAGGCCTAGCCCAAAGCACCTGTACATTGCAGATGATGGGGGAAGAACCTGAATCAATTTTCTTCAGTACAATAGACTAATGCCTGATTTGCAAGGGGGGAAAAAGGCATTATTGCACATCCTAACTTTTGCAGCTCAGGAGAAAGTAAATCCTGCTTTCAGGACTACCCACTCAAGGTCGCAAGTTGGTCAACAAAATAAACAATACCATCTATGATCATCCCATGTATTTGCACCCTGTACAAGGCTACTGTGTGATTACTGAAAATCCCAAAAGGTACATTCACAGCCAGACAAACTGCAGTTAGTCAGTTAACATTATAATTCTATACAAAATAATGCAACAATTATAGTTGACATAATTTACACAACCATTAATTTTTAAGAGAGTAGACAAATTTAAGAATCATAGAATCATAGGGCTGGAAGGGACCTCAGGAGGTCATCTAGTCCAGCCCCCTGCTTCAAGCAGGATCAACCCCAGCTAAGTCATCCCAGCCAGGACCTTGTCAAGCTGGGACTTAAAAATCTCTAGGGATGGAGAATCCACCACCTCTCTAGGCAATGCATTCTAGTGCTTCACCACCCTCCTGAAGTAGTTTGTCTTAATATCCAGCCTACTCCCCTCCTTCTGTAACTTCAGACCATTGCTTGTTGTTCTGCCATCTGTCACCACTAAGAACAGTTTCTCTCCAACATTTTCTCTTTAGAGCTCCCATTCAGCAAGTTGAAGGCTGCTATTAAATCACCCTTCAGTCTTGTCTTCTGTAAACTAAATAACCCAAATCCCTCAGCCTCTTCTCATAGAATAACGAGCCTTGTGGATAAGGGAGAAGTGGTGGATGTGATATACCTAGACTTCAGTAAAGCATTTGACACGGTCTCACATAATATACTTATCAATAAACTACGCAAATACAGCTTAGATGGGGCTATTATAAGGTGGGTGAACAACTGGCTGGATAACCGTACCCAGAGAGTAGTTATTAATGGTTTTCAATCCTGCTGGAAAAGTATAACTAGAGGGGTTCCGCAGGGGTCTGTTTTAGGACCGGTTCTGTTCAATATCTTCATGAACGATTTAGATATTGACATAGAAAGTACACTTATTAGGTTTGCAGATGATACCAAGCTGGGAGGGGTGGCAACTGCTTTGGAGGATAGGGTCATAATTCAAAATGATCTGGATAAATTGGAGAAATGGGCTGAGGTGAACAGGATGAAGTTTAATAAGGACAAATGCAAAGTGGTCCACTTAGGAAGGAACAGTCAGTGTCACACATACAGAATGGGAAAGGACTGCCTAGGAATGAGTACAGCAGAAAGGGACCTAGGGGTTATAGTGGACCACAAGCTAAATATGAGTCAACAGTGTGATGCTGTTGCAAAAAAAAGCAAACATGATTCTAGGATGCATTAACAGGTGTGTTGTGAACAAGACACAAGAAGTCATTCTCCCGCTCTACTCTGCTCTGGTTAGGCCTCAGGTGGAGTATTGTGTCCAGTTCTGGGCACTGCAGTTCAGGAAGGATGTGGAGGAATTGGAGAGGGTTCAGAGGAGAGCAATGAGAATGATCAAAGGTCTAGAGAACATGACCTATGAGGAAAGGCTGAAAGAATTGGGCTTGTTTAGTTTGGAAAAGAGAAGATTGAGGGGGGACATGATAGCAGTTTTCAGGTATCTAAAGGGGCATCATAAGGCAGAGGGAGGGAACTTGTTCTTCCTTGCCTCTGAGGATAGAACAAGAGGCAATGGACTTAAATTGCAGCAGGGGAAGTTCAGGTTGGTCATTAGGAAAAAGTTCCTAACTGTCAGGGTGATCAAACACTGGAACGAATTGCCAAGGGAAATGGTAGAATCTCCATCACTGGAGATATTTAAGAAGAGGTTAGATAGATGGCTTTCAGGGATGGTCTAGAAAGTGCTTGGTCCTGCCGTGAGGCTGGACTCGATGGCCTCTCAAGGTCCCTTCCAGTCCTACTCTTCTATGATTCTATGATAGGTCATGTGCTCCAGTCCCTTAATCCTTTTTGTTGCCCTCCACTGGAACCTGCTTTTGAGATGGAGCTACAGGGCAGCACAACAGAAACCTGCATCTGCCTTACACCTGGCAGCTACCAGGGAATCTCCAGCACTACTTAGAGGCACGAAGACTGAGCAGAGTCCTACAACAAGAGAGAGCTTTCAGGAGTAATAGGTAGAACTTTGCATTGAAGGAGTAATATAAAATTGGGGAACAAATGAGCTTGATGACTGCATATTGGTGTTGGCTATTACTTCTGTTCTTGCTAATTACCATACTAATATGGAAAAGTTTGTGAATTATAGGAACTGCTGAATAGTATACTAATTATTACAGTTTGGTTGTCAGGAAGTCACTGTCAATCAAAAGCATAAAAAAATCAATACAGTATTCTGGCTGATTTAGAGGAGATGAGCAAGCCAGACTCTCCCACAGCTATCATGCTTGCTTGCTTTCCCATACCTGTTGGAGCCCCTTGTTCTTTAAAGAAAAATGAAATAACAGAAAAAGGTGACATGAAATCAGCTGTGCTTGTTTTGCTGGAACAGTACTAAACTAGAAACACCTTTTTAAACTCAGAAATTGGAGAGAAGAAGCCAAAGAGAAAAGTTCATTGCTGTTCTTTCTGAAACTAGAATTTTTTTCTTTTAAAAAGAAACCCTTTGAAATAAAAACTGAAATATTGTTGGTGGTCCCTCCAACCATTCTTGTTTTGTGGAGGCTGCTACTGCATTAGTGTGAAACCAGGGAATGGGAAATACTCAGTCTAAGCACTCCATAGTGGTTTACTGGTTTGCACTTCTTTGGGTGTCTGGTGGGGGACAGAGGTGGTACAAATCACATTTTAAAATTGGAAAAAAGCTGTCAATAATGTACATTACTGTGTTTTGAGAGGACAAAATCAAGAATGCCATATATTTTTTTTCTTTTGAGGTCATGATAATATACTATTCGGTGTTGCTGAGATTTCACCTAGACCATCATTTGGAACATGAATCTATTCTGCAATATAAATTTGCCTGATACAAGAATGCTGTGTAATTGTTACTCACCCCCCTTCACAAAACAAAACAAAAAAAAACAGTAATGTTGAACCTTATAGGCTAGCAATATTATATATTAGGTGATGAGCTTTTGTGGGACAGACCCACTTCATCAGATCTGGAGAATTATAAAAATTGAAACACATCTCATAGAACTGGAAGGGACCTTGAGAGGTCATTGAGTCCAGTCCTCTGCACTCACAGCAAGACCTGTCACCATTCCTCACAATTTTTTTTTTTTAATATAACTTGTCCCAGAACCTTGAAAGGCTCCCTCAAGGGTTAAACTCACAACCCTGTGTTTACAAGGCCAATGCTCTAACCACTAAGGGTGTGTCTACACTTGCATTACTCTTTCGAAAGAAGCATGCAAATGAGGTAGCTTGAAAATGCAAATGAGGTATACATTTGCATATCTGGCATCTCATTTGCATAACCTAACTTCAGAATAGCTTCTTTCAAAAGAAGAAAGCCAGTGTAGATGCTGCTCTTTCGAAAGTAAACCCCATCTTCGAAAGAATCCTTCTTCCCTTTATTTAATAGGAAGAAGGATTCTTTCGAAGATGGGGTTTACTTTTGAAAGAGCAGCGTCTACACTGGCTATTTTCTTTTGAAAGAAGCTTTTTTGAAATCAGAATATGCAAACAAGTTACATATGCAATTTTATACCTCATTTGCATTTTTGATTTGCCTCATTTGCATACTCTTTCAAAAGAGGAATGCATGTGTAGACGTACCCTGAAAGATCCCTCCCCCTAATAATAATCAGTTCTCCAGATCTGAAGTGGGTGTGTCCCACAAAGCACATCACCTAATAATATCTTTAGTTTTTAAGGTGCTGCAGGACTGCTTGTTTTGTTTTCTGAAGATGCAGACTAACATGTCTACCTCTCTAAGACTATTCACTCCCTTTAGCATGTATTGTGTCACTTTCTGTGCCACTTTCCCACACACTTAATAGCCTAAGAGAGAGAAACTGTTTTCTGCCCTCTACTCAGCAAAGGGAGATTATTAAATAATTAAGAGTTGAGAGAAAACTGATTGCAGTATTTAAGATGAATTAAAACCCTTATGAAATAATCATTTGATTTACTAACAATAAATGGTTTATTGGTGTAGGATACACACAGGACAGTAACAAATGTATCTGATGAAGTTTCAAGTGAGGAGGGAGCTGAATGTGGATATCCCTTACGCCGTAATGTAGAACGTGCTTCCAGTGACTGTGCTCTTAGAAACAGGAAGTCTCACCATTATAAGAAACACTACTCTGTGGAGGTATGCTCTTTTCCTACAAGTCCTTTTTATGACTGAACCTTGTCAATGTAGTCCCTGAGCTTATTTTTTCTGAGTGCATTCTGGATCATTGGAATTTAATTACCTTCTGTTAATACACATTAATATTAATAATTCAAGATTCTGCACAAGAATATTTGTAACAAGCAACTTTTTTGAACTGCTCCACATCTTCCAGGTCATCCCCTCCCAGTGTGATGGTGGTGGTGTTGGACTGGTTGATCCTCATTGTTTTGGTCTTTCCCTTGTTAATGCTCAGTCCAGTCAGTGAGGCAGTTTTGTGACATTTTCTTTCATGTTGTTGTGAAAGGAGAGCAACATCATCAGCAAAATCAGTGTCCTTTAGCTGTTTGAAAAGTGTCCACTGAATGCCTTGTTGATAGTCATCTGTTGTCCTGTTCATAATCCAGTCCATTGTGATCAAGAACAGGAAAGGTGACAATAGGCACCCTTCTTGCACTCCCAACAGTATGCTGAAGGATTCTGTCAAGACACCATTGTGAACAACTTGGTATGTTGAGGGTTCATACATTGAAAGAATCAAGTTAATAATTTGGATGGGATGCTGTGGTGTTGCAGCAAGTTCCACACAGTGTCTCTATCAACGCTGTCAACAGCTTTTTCAAAGTCTGTAAGGTTATGTACGTGTGGGAGTTCCACTCGAGTGACTTGCGGAGTACCATGGGCATAGATGGAGGAACAGATAAGGATATCAGTGCCCAGATAGGGAAAACAACAGCTGTATTCAAAATTTTGCATCCCATACGAAGTTCACAAATAATATTTGCGAAGACAAAACTGGAGATCTTCAACACAAATGTGAAGAGTGTGCTTTTGTGTGGATGTGAGACCTGGCATACTGAAAAGTCTTCAAATCACAAGCTACAGACATTCATAAACAGATGCCTGAAGTACCTCCTTCGCATCAAATGGCAAGACGTCGTCACAAATGAGGAGTTTTGGAACAGAGCAGGACAAGAACCAATTGACATTGAAATCAAGAGAAGAAAGTGGGGATGGCTAGGCCACACTCTCAGAAAACCATCATCCAGCATAGTCCATCCAGCTCTCACATGGAACCCACAAGGAAAATGCAAAAGGGAAAGACCTTGGACAATGTGTAGGTCTGCTGAGATTGGAAGACAACAACTGGGGTGCTCCTGCAGCAAACTAGAAGTTTGGTCCCAAGACAGAATGAAGTGGGGAGGAGGCTTGTAGGTAACCTGTGCTCCACACGGAGTCAAGGGTTAAGTAGTAATAGTAGTAACTTTGAGAAGTGTTTTTTGGTGTCTGGTTTGTGTAAGTGTCACTTTGAAACTTAGCATGTTTTTCATGAGGGAGGATCTCCAATATGTATAATTGGTCAGTTGCTACATTCTTACACTCCATTATATGCCTCTTACGTTAAAGCTGTTTCCTTATTTGCCTTCCCAAAGCAGACCCATTACGCAACAAGTGCCTTTGGAGGTGCACTCATCTAAGAAATCACTAATTTACTTTTATGTGAGGAAAGTACTTTTTGATGGAGATTTGCAGACTGCCCTTTCCCAGCAATGTGCCCTTTCAGTCACAACTGGTTTGAGGCCAGTGCTTTCTCCATGCCATAGTTCAGAATGTGCTCACACTTTTTTAGTATAATCTCCAGTAAAACCATTAGCCCATATGAGGGGAACTCTAAGTAGACAAGAGAATTCGATTCTACCTCTAAACTCCATTGTGAGGCGGATTCACCAGTGTGGATAGCAGATAGTCCTGTCAAACAGTTTAAAAAATTGTGATTGATCACATGATTAAAATTGTTAATAATTGCAGTTTTAATTGTACCATTTAAATCAATGGTATTCTATTACTTTTGCATATTTTCTACATTTTCAAATATAATTTCAATGACAGCACAGAATACAAAGTGTACAGTTCTCACTTCGTTTTTTTTTATTACAAATATTGGGACTATAAAAATAAGATATTTTGTCACTTCATACAAGTATTGTAGTGCAAGATCTTCATTATGAAAGTGCAAGTTAGAAATGTAGATTGTTTTATTTTTGAGCGCAGTTATGTTTTTAAAATAAAAACATAAAAAGTAAAAGTTTAAAGGCTGCAAGTCTGCTAGGTCCAAGGTCTTGTTCAGCCAACCTCTGGCCTTGCAGCAATGAAGTACTAGTAGCCATTAGGTGTAAGTAAAGTTCATGGAATCTGTGAGACGCTCCTCGTTCTCAGAGGTCCAACTCTTTGCCTCAGTTAAAGGCAAGATCACTGGCCAGGTCTGCAGTGATGACTGACAGTCTGCCACAGCCCCATGCACCAGCAGTCCTCCCTGTGAAGCCTTTAAGAGTCATCAGCCCTGGAACAAGATCCTGCTTTGGCTCAGTTAAGTATCTCTTCATCTCTGGATGATTCTGTGCTGCCCATTGGGACTGAAGGTATTAAGGTGCACCAAGACCTTTTACTGTGTGTAGTTTCTTCCCTCAATGTCCAAGTGGAGTTATTCCAAGAGAACACCCGCACATTAGTGGATATCTTACAGCCAGCTGCCCTGGGATAGACAGCCTCCTTGTCAATAATGAACTCCTTAAACTGGCTAAGGCCCTCTCAATCACATGGGCTCCAGTGTTGCCTGCAGCTAAGTGAATGAATGAAAAAAGGTTGTTTCATTCTGATGAGAGACTGCAGGGCTACCCCACAATTATTAGGGATGTGTACCCTAGCAGAGGAGATATCCCTATGGCATTCAATAGCAGGAGCAGACCTCTTTGTCCAAACCACTGTTTCAATGCTTGTTCCTTTCGCCTCATCTCCTGGCATTGGGTTTGATCGCTGCTGACATCTGGATCATAAACATCAGGGATTTTAAGTAGCAGCTGAAGTAATTCCAGTGGGGGTGGGGAAAAAATGATTTGGTTTTTTGACTTTTCTTTTAAAATAGTGTATTGTGAATGAAGATTTATGATTCTGAGTTATGTTTCTATGGTTAATTCTATGTACAGGGCCCAACCTCAAATTCTTTTTTACTTCTAGAATACTTATGTGGAAGAGGTAGACTGGAATATTTGAACTGTAGTATGTAATAATTATTTGCACTCTACAAAGGCAACAGTGAAATTTGAACAAATTAACTTTAGGTCTTAATGGTACTTATACTGTTTATTATTATTTCCAGAGAAAATGGACAATGATCTTTTGATTAAAAGCAAGAGTAGATATATTATAATTGAACTTAGTAATTGGCATTTTAAGTAAACAGGATGGCATACATGAATGTTATTAATACCACTGTGTATCTGAATTGCAGGATCCCCCTAAATCAGGAACTAGCTGCAGTTCTCGATGTTCAAGTTCCAGACAGGATTCTGAGAGCACGAGGCCAGAATCAGAAACTGAGGATGTGCTGTGGGAAGACCTGTTGCACTGTGCAGAGTGCCGCTCTTCTTGCACCAGTGAGACAGATGTAGAAAATCCTCAAGTTAATATTTGTGTGAAAAAAGAATATAAAGATGATCCATTTCATCAGGTTGGTGTCCTTTATTATTTAATGGAGTACTTGCTACCTGTAGTCCGAACAGCTTTTTAAATATTCTGTGTTTAGAACTTGGGGAGGGACACTGGTATTAAATGCTGGATTAATGGCATAAATTAATTAAATCCTTTAAGCCAAGGAAAATGTTATCATGGGAGATGTAGTCCAGCTAGGGTGCCTAGCCCATAGAGAAAATATGGGGTTGTGAAAACACCAAAACGACAACTCTCATAAGGTAGCACAACATGCTGCAGTTCAGATGGGGATGATTTTATGTTTTAATAAGAGGCTATTAATGATTTACATTCAAAATGTCAAAACATTTCCTAATTGAATTTTTGGGAGCATTTTGTTATACCAAAATTTCAGTATATAAACTTTTTTGTTGTGATTCAGGACAAAAAAAGTTAAAATATCAGAATTTCTGTAGGATGGCATTCCAACTTTTAATCTGTTCTAGCACTGTTTCTAAGGAAGGAAGGGATTCCGATGTATGGCTTCAATACCAAATACTATTTTTTCCTGCTTTAGCAAAAACAAGTCCTTGTGTACTCAGTATTGTATGTGCACTTTATTTATGTGACTCCAGAGCGTATGCGTAAGAAGTACAGCTATAGCACTATCGGCTTTTATACTCTTCTTTAGCAATAATCATTCACTCATTATTGAAAGTTTTTGTGAATGTTCAGCCTTCCTTGATCTACGATATAGCAATAAAATCTTTTAAAATATTTAATTTTATACCATGCTCTGGTAAAATTCTTCCAACTGTCAAACAACACTAAGCTAACAGACTGGCCTTGGAATTCGTATAGCACCTTTTAGGAAAGTGCATACTTTTGTAATTTTCTCGTTGCCTCATGGTTTTGTTTAAATTTGCACGTTAAACATATGACAGGTCTAACCTCTCTTGTCCAGCACCCATGGAACCTGACTGGTGCCAAACGAGAGCGTTCGCTAGACTACAGGAGTTCATTATTGTCTAGCAGCATTACCAACACTTCCACTTCTTACTGGGCTCTTAGAAGACGCTTGGGGTGAACTGCAAAATGCTCAGTGAAGGGTAATAGAGATGAGCAGAGGTGTGGAACAGTTCTGTGAAAGCAGAGACCAAAAAGATTAGAGTTGTTAAAGAGAGTATTAACTATGCATATGATATAAGTCTATAAAAGTATGAACGATGTAGAAAATGTAAACAGAGAAGTGACAAGTATCAGAGAGGTAGCTGTGTTAGTCTGTATCCTCAAAAACAAGAAAAAGTCCTGTGCCACTTTATAGACAAACAGATTTTTTTGGAGCATAAGCTTTCATGGGCAAAGACTGCTTCATCATATGCATGTAGTATGGAGATTCCAGAGGCAGACCTAAATATACAGGCTCATGAGAAGAAGGGAGTTAAGAGGAAGTCCAGAGATGATGAGGTCAGTTCATTCAGGGAAGTTGTGTCCCACTTCCTACAGCTGATCTGGAGGTGTGAACACCAAGAGAGGAGAAATTATTTTTGTAGTTGGCCAGCCATTTCCAGTCTTTGTTTAAACCTTAATTGATGGTGTCAAACTTGCAAATGAATTGTAGCTTACAGTTTCTCTTTGGAGTTTTTTTGAAAGTTTTTTTGTTTCGGGATGGCTACTTTTAAATTTGCTCTAGAGTGTCCAGGGAGAGTGAAGTGTTCTACAGGTTTCTGTATGTTACCATTCCTGATATCTGATCTGTGTCCATTAATTCTTTTACATTAATTTAAAAATACTGGAAAAAACATGATAAAACAACCATGATCTCTCTCAAGACCAGGGCTGTAAATGTAGGTGGTTGGAAATTTTTCAGTGAGATATGTTTGTCTGAAAATGACCCTGGAATACGTGATCTCTTGGCTTCCAGCTTAGTTATTTTCCAGACTTTGTTAAAAATAAGCCTTTCTTCAGAAAAATGTCCACTCTCCCTTTTCATTGGAATGCCTGACATAGTGAATGCTAGTGGGAAAGAAGTAGGGTTAGAAGCTGAAATCAAAAAAGAACAAGTTAAAAATCATGTAGAAAAATTAGATGTCTGCAAGTCACCAGGGCCTGATGAAATGCATCCGAGAATATTCAAGGAGCTGATAGAGGAGATATCTGAGCCTTTATCTATCATCTCTGGAAAATCATGGGAGACAGGAGAGATTCCAGAAGACTGGAAAAGGGCAAATATAGTGCCCATCTATAAAAAGAGAAATAAGAATAACCCAGGAAACTACAGGCCAGTCAGCTTAACTTCTGTGCCAGGAAAGATAATGGAGCAGGTAATTAAAGAAATCATCCGCAAACACTTGGAAGGTGGTGAGGTGATAGGGAACAGTCAGCATGGATTTGTACAGAACAAATCGTGTCAAACTAATCTGATAGCTTCTTTGATAGGATAATGAGCCTTGTGGATAGGGGAGAAGCGGTAGATGTGGTATACCTAGACTTTTGTAAAGCATTTGATATGGTCTCACGTGATATTCTTATAAAAAAAACTAGGCAAATACAATTGAGATGAGGCTACTATAAGGTGGGTGCATAACTGGCTGAATAACCGTACCCAGAGAGTAGATCTTAATGGTTCTCAATCCTGCTGGAAAAGTATAACAAGTGGGGTTCCTCAGGGGTCTGTGTTAGGACTAGTTCTGTTCAATATCTTCATCAGCGACTTAGATATTGGAATAGAAAGTACGCTTATTAAGTTTGCAGATGATACCAAGCTGGGAGGGGTTACAACTGCTTTGGAGGATAGAGTCATAATTCAAAATGATCTGGATAAATTGGAGAAATGGTCTGAGGTGAACAGGATGAAGTTTAATAAGGACAAATGCAAAGTGCTCCACTTGGGAAGGAGCAATCAGTTTCACACATACAGAATGGGGAGAGACTGTCTAGGAATGACTACAGCAGAAAGGGATCTAGAGGTTATAGTGGACCACAAGCTAAATATGAGTCAACAGTGTGATGCTGTTGTAAAAAAAGCAAACATGATTCTGGGATGCATTAGCAGGTATGTTGTGAACAAGACACGAGAAGTCATTCTTCCTCTCTACTCTGTGCTGGTTAGGCCTCAGCTGGAGTATTGTGTCCAGTTCTGGGCACCACAGTTCAAGAAAGATGTGCAGAAATTAGAGAGGGTCTGGAAAAGAGTGACAAGAATGATTAAAGGTCTACAGAATGTGACCTATGAAGAAAGGCTGAAAGAATTGGGCTTGTTTAGTTTGGAAAAGAGAAGATTTGGGGGGTGGGATGTGATAGTGGTTTTCAAGTATCTAAAAGGGTGTCATAAGGACGACGGAGAAAACTTGTTCTTTTTGGCCTCTGAGGATAGAACAAGAGGCAATGGACTTAAACTGCAGCAAGGGAGGTTTAGGTTGGACATTAGGAAAAGTTCCTAACTGTCAGAGTGGTCAAACAGTGGAATAAATTGCCAAGGGAGGTTGTGGAATCTCCATCGCTGGAGATATTTAAGAACAGGTTAGATAGATGTCTATCAGGGATGGTTTAGACAGTACTTGGTCCTGCCATTGGGGTAGGGGGCTGGACTTGATGGCCTCTCGAGGTCCCATCCAGTCCTAGTATTCTATGATTCTCCCAATTGTTCATAAAGTCCTATAGGTGTGTCAATCTTCTAATTTTTTTTTAAAATAATATGATTCTTCTTCTCCTTTTTTACAGACTTTGAGGTCTGAAATAATTTATATGTGACATTTATTGTTTCAATTGTTATTTAAGTTAGCATCCACTAAAATGGATGGGACAGTTCACGACACAGAGCTGGTTTTTGTAGCTCTTTCCAAGCATGGGCAGACATGGATGCATCTGTTAAACTTGGATCATGTTTTGACAGTGAAATAAATTTTGTTGGTGAGCTATACAATACTAATTTTCAAATGAATATCCTTGTTTTCTATAGAATCATTTACCCTGGCTCCATAGTTCCAATCCAGGACTAGAAAAAGTAAGCGCTATTTTATGGGAGGGTAATGATTGCAAGAAAGCCGATATGTCAGTGCTTGAAATCAGTGGCATGATAATGAACAGGGTAAGTATTCTTTTCTTTTTTTAATACATGCAGACTATGATTAGAACTCAGAATTTATCGGATATTTGTCTTTGATAACCTTCAGGGAATATTGTTAGAAGTCTTGTTCCATGAAATCTCATTCTTATTTCATTTTGCCACCATCTTAAGATCTGAGATTTAATAACAGTGCATTTTTATATGAATTACTATAGAGCCATATAGTTAACTAAATTGTTAGTCATTATTTGATTTATATTCAGGCACTTGAGTGTCACCATTGGTCCCCCAACTCTGGGGAACAACCAATTTCAGTTGGGGGTTTTACATGAAGATCAAAACTTAAAAAATGTATTTATAAATATCTAAAAACTATAGTTAAGGTTGGAAAAAAAGGCTGCATACTTCAGGAAATAAATCTTTAAGAAAATGGATGAGAGTTTGATTGCACCAAAATGTTCCCCGATTAAATTCTCCTTTTAAGAGAAACAGATGGCTAAATCCATTATTTTTTGTCAAGGTCCAAATTTCTTCATGAAGTTATAATCAAGGTCCAGATTCCAGAAACAAATAACAATGCTTTTTAGTAAATAAAATGTTTTGAGGTTCATTCAAAATCATCTGGTCCAGATTTGACCTGTGGTCCACCTGTTAACTACCTCTGCCGTATACT
The DNA here is from genome assembly GCF_033958435.1 of Carettochelys insculpta. NCBI lineage: Eukaryota > Metazoa > Chordata > Testudines > Carettochelyidae > Carettochelys > Carettochelys insculpta. The sequence continues at coordinate 356,763,937 of NC_134137.1, forward strand.
TCACCTCTGCAACTGGTAGGGACACAGACAAAAAGAAAATAAATAACAAATGCAGACAAGCCACAAGTATAGCAAAGAGAATCCTCATTAAGTTTTAACAACAAATGAGGTTAGGCCTACACTAGCTGTTGAAGATCGAATAGTACTATCTGTGTTGAACCTGGAACTCCTTGCGAGTTGCAAGGATTAAGAAAATCAGCGGGAGGAGTTCTCCTGTTGACATTCTGCAGTGAAGACAGGGACCAATGTTAACTGCTGCAAAACTGATTTTAGGTATGCAATTGGTGTACCTAAAATTGTGTAGCAGCCGTCGACATTCCCAGTAAGTGTAGACATAGCCTGAGTGTGTTATCCTCTGTGGACAAGCCATTGGAAGGACAGTACAGTTATATGCTTCATTCAGCCACATATGCCTTAGCCATAAAGATGGTATAGTCATCTATTATTTATTTATATTTTAATAAAACCCAAAGACCTAGGCAGGATTGGGAATCCATAGTGCTACATGTTGTGTAAACATTTAGAAAGTTGCTGTCCCTGCAAAAAACTTACAGTCTAAAAAGACAAAGATACAAGGAAGAAAAACAAGATAACTGTAAGCAAAGCAATAAGGGTGATTGTAATTTCAGTGTTGTCTTTATTTTTAAACAAAATTATCCAGTTCTCCCAGAGCTTGTTAACTATTTTAATTCCTTATAAGAAGAAATAACTTGCACTTACTGACTTATTTTCTGCATGCATTAACTATTTTCAGCTGCTTCTATAGCTATCCATCCTCAAACTCAGTTTCATTGTCATTTTGTATATTCAGAGGTATACAGTTACTTTAACAGTAAATGTTGAAGGTGTTTAATAAATATTTTACATCCTTTTTATTGTTGTAAACTAACATTGCTAAACTGAGGTAATAAAATTGTTGACAGTAAGAGGGCTGAGGTTAATTCTTACAATAACTTTATTTATCCCATTTTTAGGTCAACAGCTACATACCAGGAATAGGATACCAGATTTTTGGAAATGTAATCTCTCTAATCCTGGGTTTAACACCATTTATATTTCGACTTTCCCAAACTAAGGATTTGGAACAGTTAGCTACACATTCTGCCACTGAACTTTATATTATTGCATTTGGGTCTAATGGCGACATGCTGATTATTTCTATGGTTATAATAAGTTTTATAGTCCGTGTATCGCTTGTATGGATTTTCTTTTTTTTGCTGTGTGTAGCAGAGAGAACATACAAACAGGTAAATATAATACAAAGCCTCTCATTCTTGCATTGTTTTATGGAAGAAAAAGAAAACCTGTTTCTTTGAAATTTCACTGAACATGTGTTCCAAAATGTTTCATTATGACTTTATCAAAATTTGTTTGTTTGAAACTATTCTGTAATCATGATATGAATTTGTGACTACAGGATGAACCTCTCTAGTCAGGCAACATCTGTTGTTTGGCATCGTTTTAGTTAGATGAATGTCCAATTATTGTGCTGTGGCAAAGTTGACATGATCCCATAAAGTTTGTTTACAGCCACGAGTCCTGGCTCACTGTTCTGCGCTGTTATCTGTCACTAATTTACTCCTAAATGTGTGTAAGAGCCCAGCATGCAGAGAAAGTATTGGTATGCTGCTAGGCAACATTGACTTCCAGTCATTCAGGAAATTCTCTGGTTCGGCACCAGTCAGGTCTCAAAATTGCCAGAGTAATGGTTCGACCTGTACTTTTGATTTGCAGAAAAATGCCGCAGCACTACTTGTAATGGAGCTGTGTAAACTGCAAATTTGCAATAAAGCAGAGTTAAATTTTCCTATTCTGTACCATTAATAGATGCATATTATTTGGGATTTTTTAGTATAGTACTACATGTATTTCTGCTTTTAAAGCAGTATGTTTAATATATGAAACTAAATTGATCCACCATGTTGAGCCCAGTTTTCTTTCATTGTGTTTTTAATGAATTTATACTCCACAGTAAAGTTTTGTTCATCTCTCTTAGAGGCTTCTTTTTGCTAAACTCTTTGGTCATTTAACATCCGCTAGAAGGGCAAGAAAATCAGAGATTCCTCACTTTCGGCTGAAGAAGGTGCAAAATATAAAAATGTGGCTCTCTCTCCGGTCCTACCTGAAGGTAAAATGACCATATTTTTTCCTATCACTCTTACATTGCACTAAAAACGAAGATGTGCCTTTCCAATCATATTAGCCTATCCCAGATCTTACTACTTTTCCCTCCCTCCCTTATGAGAGTTTTCATATGTAGAAGCATAGCATAGGTAAAAATTATAATCTTTTGGTGTCCCAATGCAATGCCTTGCATTGAAAGACATTGTTGCCCTGAATGCATGAAGGTGACACCTTAGCAGCAGCGATCTGTACCCCCAACTCTGCTGTCAACACAAGTTTTCACTTCCTATCGCCTGAGTCACAATATCTTTGCCATTTATGGGGCAATTAGGGAAAACCGGTTAATTAGAAGCACCTTTGGATCACTGGGGAACTGAACAAACCAGTGGTAGAAATTTCATAGTCTGTTATAGTTTCCCTGATCCACCCATGCCACGCACTTCCCCTTTCTTTTTCATTAGTGATGCATTGTCTCAGGAAATACTAATGGGTAGTTACACTGTTAAATTAAAGTAAAACATTTTGTTTCTAAAATTCTAGATTATGCCACTGAGCCACGATCAGCCTTTGCTGGGTGTGTGAACATGAATAGATTTACAAAGCTTCATGGTCAGTGACAACACCAACTTTCACTCAATATGTTTCCCTTATTTTTAGCGGCGAGGTCCTCAGCGGTCAGTTGATGTAATAGTATCATCTGCCTTCCTGTTGACTATCTCAGTTGTATTTACCTGCTGTGCTCAGGTGAGGATACTTCATTTATGTAGAGGTGGCCAAGACTTTAGAATACTTCTTTTTAAAGCATTTCACTTTATAAGCAAGCTTCCAGGTTGGAAGATATACTGTGAAAATAGCCTTTGTCATAAGATTATAGTTTCTACTATATACTATTCAGTTTATCCATTTTAGAAATTTCACTTTTTAAAATGGATAAATTGAGTAATATATAGTAAAAACTAGATGTCTAAAATGTGTTATACCAAGTGTATACATAAAAAGTGAATTGTGATGTTCACATATCTGTTATACTTTTTATCATCCAATTTCTCTGTCCCTTGTGAACATTAGATCTTAGTGATTTCAGAACACATCCTATCAAAAGCCTTCCTTTGCAAACCTGCTTTTTTCAGGCAGCTTTGTAATTAGGAATTGTAGAAATATGATACAGTAATATTCAGTGAAATACTTTCATAGCATCTTAATTATTTGCATTTCCAGTGTTTATATGCTTATTCCTCTCAGTCTGTTCCTATAAACTGCCATCTTGATTTCTGTGAGAAATAGGGAATGCAGTGATATTGTAGCCATGCTGGTCCTAGGATATTAGGGAGCCCAGTTGTGGTAACATCTTTTATTGGTCCAGCTTGTGTTAGTGAAAGCTTAGGCAGAACTCTTCTTCAGGAAAGATTTCATTGTTTAGTATTAGCCTGCCCTCTAGTGGAATATATGATAGCAAATCTGTGTTCATATAGTCAAATGGTGAAGATTTTGTGTTCACTGGAAATGCTTGAATGTCTGCAATTACCAAGAGTCCTGTCATTTAAATCAACTAGCTATTGTTTTATTATTCTTTTTTTCACCAAAAATAATTTCACTGCCTTTTCTTGGCCAAAGGTGTAAATAAGACTACAGTTTTGGTGCAGAAACTTACGATATATGTCATGGGAGAGGGGCAGGAAAAATAAAAGATAAATTACACAAGGGTCACTCAAGGAAGCACTGTGCCATCTGCCCTACTCTCCTGGATGTCTTGCTACCCTTTTCCAGCCCCTTACCTATTTACCCTGCTGTTGAGGCTGAGGACCATGAGTGATGCATCTCTCTCTTTTCCTGCATTCAGATGGCCCATAGCACCTAGGCAGAGGTTTCAGCAGCTGGCGGGTGAGAGCTCAGTTGCCAGCAAATGGAATGACACATTGTGGGACCTACTCACTGGACGGCTGACTCAGGCCATGACACATTACCTTGCAGTCTAGTTTTGAAAGGAAGGTGGTGAAGAGGAGAAGGGACTTTTCTGGCTCTCCACCTCTTATCTGTGGCACCTGTAGAGCTGGGTTCAGTCTTGCATGACAGGCTCACCTTGGCTTTTATTCAGCTTCACGATTACCATGAACACCATGATCTCCAAGCTAAAATAGCATGAACCATAAAAATTTTTAATATGAATATAATTTTGTTTAGCAACTACATTGGATTTAGTTTTCATCTTAATCAAATTATGTATTTCGCGGTTTGCAAGCAAAAGCAATAACTTTAGGAGTTTAAGCTTGGGGCTTTTTTAATTTTCCTTTACTTACATGCAGAAGAGAACAAAACTTCGTACCTTCCTCGTAGACCTGTTCAGCCCTTATATGAAAACCTGCCTTTGTTAATAGAATGTTAACTCTGAAATATAAAAAGTCTGTTACAAAGTAAAAATCAGATCCGTATTTTACCCCAAAAAATAGGAACCAAAGTTTTTCTTATTGTAGCACTAAGCTTTATTTTGAAGTTCAATGAATTTTAATTTTGCTTTTTCTCTTTAATTTCAGTTGCTTCATGTGCATGAGATCTTCCTTGATTGTCACTACAATTGGGAACTAGTGATTTGGTGCATTTCATTAACTCTCTTTCTTCTAAGATTTGTTACACTTGGATCTGAAACAAGTAAAAAATACAGCAATACCTCAATATTACTTACTGAGCAGGTGAGACTGTACAGAGACCTGCATATTTCTCTCTTCACATGTCTTCAGTCTGGGAATCTATGGGCCATAGACTTTTAAACATCCCTAATTTCAGTAAAATTATAGGATTAAGGACAGGTACAACATGGTACTCAGTTTCCATATTTTTACAAACTGCCAAATATAGAGTAATGCTCAGTAAAAAGTGCTTTTAGCTTTACCTAGCCACCGCACAAATCTTATAGTAGTCTTTTGCAAGCAATCTGCAGAAGCTGCCATAAAAGCTGCTGTTGTCCTACTACAGGAGTCAGCAACCTTTGGCATGCAGCCTGTCAGGGTCGCTGGCAGGCTGAGAGGCCATTTATATTGCACATCTGTAAGTATGGTCCACTGCAACTCCCAATGGCCATGGTACCCTGTTTCCTGCCAGTGGGTGCTATGGAAGCAGCACAAACTGCAGGGACTTGCTGGCTCCTGCTTCCCCCAGCTCTCGTTGGCCAGGAATGGCAAACTATAACCACTGGGAGATTGTGGAGAGGGCCTGCAGATGCTCTATATATGAACAAACTGTCTTGCAGTCTGCCACTGGACTACTGTTATGGGTTGTGTGCCAACGGTTGTTGACCCCTGCCCTAGTAAAATGGGCTTCCCGTAAAAACAGATTTTTTGCATAGATGCAAGATAGGCAAAGTATTATCATTTATTGGATCAATTTCTGTTGGTGAGAAAAGCAAGTTCTCAATCTTAGATGCCACTATTCAGGTCTGGGAAATGTACTCAGTGTTATAGTTTAAGTGGGTATAGTTTAGATGTATAGCTAATTACAAAATATGCCTCTGCAATTTGTGATTTTTAGTTTCTAGCAACGTTATGAATTTAAGCTTGCAGGCTTGTGTTGCGGAGGTTTCCTTTGAGGATGAGGATTAAGCAATCAGCTATGTATTGATCACTTTGTGGAAAGTGTTCACTCATGGATGATGGTGTTTTTTTTTCCTTCTGTAATTTTTTTGTGTAAGTTCATTTGCAATCACAGTGATTGGCTTCAGATGCAGTGATTATTGTGGCCTTTTGTGTATTCAATTAAGTACACTTTATTTTGTGATAGGTATGTATAGGACCCAGGGGTCTTAAAAGGTGTTGTTGTTGTGGGGGTTGATCATCGTAGCAATAGAAATATGTCTATAGTTTTGCATCTGTTGTTCTGGTAGGATCTAGTGTTGTTTTGAGTTGTCATGTCCTACGTGGGGAGCTTGCCCAGTAAATGAAGTTATTTGAGATGGTTGTCCCTCTGGGTGCACCACTATTCACCCTCTTCCCCTCTACTTTGGAGTTTGACGTGTTCCTCTGGGGCAGAGAAGGAACTGAGTATGAATGGCAGGTTGCACCCTGACCAATCAGGGCACTGCTACCAAAAGTCTACAATTAGGAGTGCAGGGCACCAAAACACCTAACATGGAGCACACATAGGAACATCCCATTTCAAAGAACCTCAGCTATTGCACGAGTGAACTACCTGCTCATCTGAATTCCTTCGGGTGATCCATCAGTTCACAGAATAATAGAATTCTCGGTTTGGAAGGGACCTCAGGGGGTCGTGTAGGCCAGCCCCCTGCCTAAAGCAGATCAATCCCATCTAAATCATCCCAGCCATGACTATGTTGAGCTGGGACTTAAAAAACCTCTAGGGATGGAGATTCCACCATCTCTCTCTGTAACGCATTCCAGTGCTTCACCACCTCCTGGTGAAATAGCTTGTCCTAATATCCCACCTACACCTTTCCCTCCAACTTCAGACCATTGCTCCTTGTTCTGCCATCTGTCACGACTGAAAACAGTCTCTCTCCATCCTCTTAAGAGCCCCATTTCAGGAAGTTGAAGGCTGCTATCAGATCGCCCCTCAGCCTTCTCTTCTGCAAACTAAATAAGCCCATATCTCCTAGCCTCTCCTCATAGGTCATGTTCTCCAGCCCTTAATCGTTTTTGTTGCCTTCTGCTGAACCTGCTCCGATGTGTCCACATCCTTTCTGTACTGTGGGCCCAGAACTGGACACAGTACTCCAGATGTGGCCTCACCATTGGCAAGTAGAGGGGAATAATAATTTCTCTAGATCTGCTGGAAATGCTTCTCCTAATGCACCCCAACATGCCGCTAGCCTTTATGGCTACAAGGGCATACTCTTGACTCATATCCAGCCTCTCATCTGCTATAGTCGCCAGGTCCTTTTTTGCTGCACTGGTACTTAGCCAGTCAGTCCCCAGCTTGTAACAGTGCTTGGGATTCTTCCATCCCAAGTGCAGGACTCTGCACTTTTCCTTGTTTTGAACCTCATCAAATTTCTTTTGGCTCAATCCTCCAATTTTTAAGGTCACTCTGGACTCTGTCCCTATCCTCCAATGTATCTAGCTGACCCCCCAGCTTAGTGACATTTGGAAATTTGCTGAGAGTGCAATCCATGCCCTCGTCCAGGTCACTTAATAAAGATGTTGAACAGTACCATCCCTAGAACTGATCCTTGGGGCACTCCACTTGAATCTGATCATCAACCAGACATTGAGCACTGATCACTACCTGTTTGGCCTGACACTGTAGCCAGCTTTCTGTCCACCTAACAGTCCATGTATCCAATCCATACTTCCTTAACTTATGGGCAAGAATGTTGTGGGAGACTGTATCAAAGCTTTGCTAAAGTCAAAGTATATCACATCCATTGACTTCCCCATGTCCACAGAGCCTGTTACCTTATCATAAAAGCTAATTAAATTCATCAGGCATGACTTGCCCTTGGAGAATCCATGTTGACTACTCTTGATCACTTTCCCCTCTTCCAAGTGCTCCAAAATTAATACCACAAGGATTCCCCTCCATGATTTTTCCAGGGACTGAGGTAAGGATGACGGGTCTATAGTTCCCTGGATTGTCCTTCCTTTTTTTAAAGATGGGCACTATGTTTGACTTTTTCCAGTCATACGGGACTTCTCCCGATCTCCATGAGTTTTCAAAGATAATGCCCAGAGGTTCTGCAATGACATCTGCCAATTCCCTCTGTACCCTTGGATGCATTAAATCCAAAACCATGGATCTGTGTACCACTAGATTTTCTAAGTAGCTCTTAACCTGTTCTTTCCTCACCAAGGGCTGCCCACCTCCTTCCCATACTGCATTGCCTAGTGTCATAGGTTGGGAACTGATCTTGTGTGTGAAGACTGAAGCAAAAAAAGCATTGAGTATCTCAGCTTTTCCTGCATCAGCTGTCAGTAGGTTACCTCTCTCATCCAGTAACAGCTCCACAGCATCTCTGATCACTCTCCCGTTGTTAACATGCCTGTAGAACCCCTTCTTGTTAACCCTTCACATTCCTTGCTAGCTACTGGTCCAATTATGTTTTTGCTTTCCTGATTACTCCACGACATTCTCCAGCCATATATTCATACTCCTCCTTAGTCATCTGTCCAAATTTCCATTTCTAATATGCATGCTTTTTGAGTTTGAGCTCACCGAGGATTTCCCTGTTAAGCCAAGCTCGTTGCCTTGTTAGCCCAAGACAGTTAGAACTATAGTTTTACTCAACAGAAGATGGGCTAGTCTGTAGAGCTCTACCCCTCTCTGCCTTTGTCATTGGTTATTGTGTAGTTACAACAAAAGTAAGCTGAATATAAATAACAGGCATTTTAGTAATAGCACAAACAGTATAATACAACGCTACGAAGAAACTAGGACTCTCTGCAACATAAGGAGACAAAAATAAATAATGACTTGGATGTTAGCCTGATAGACCCTCACGATAAGATCATGAAGAAAAAATAAAGAAACAATACCACATCCTAGACGAGAAGGAGGACACAGGGATTAACCATCACGGATGTCAGGAACTGGATACAGGAACTGTTGGATCAGGAATGTTGATTTTCTTCTGCTACCAGCACTGACAGGGGACACTGAAGAGAGTGAGCGCGTGCTAAGATGCGGGCTCCACCCCTTTTTATAGGCTCCTGTCCCTGGACAGACTGGAGTCATTTTCCCATCTTAGTCTTTCCATCTTAATCTTCCTTCCTTATTTGAGGGGAGAAGATGAGCCCATGTCATCAGCCATCTTTCAAAATGGAAGCCAACTGAAAGCAGTGACAAAATGGAGTCTGTCTAAAAACAAAATAGAATCCATAAAACTCCAATTTAACACTAGCAGCCTACCATGTTTGCTTTTCATCAGGATGGTTTGTTCCTGTACCCCAGCAAGACTTCTTTAAAATAGTGCCAGTTCTCCTGACCTCCTATCCCCTTCATATTGATTTCCCATGGGATCCTGTCCATCAATTCTTTCAGGGAGTCAGTCTGCTCTTCTGAAATCAACAGTCTGTATTTTACTGCTCACCTTTCTTCCTTTTGTTAGGATCCAGAAATCTACCGTCTCATGGTCACTGCAGCTTAGGTGGCCGCCCACTTCTATTACTAGTTCTTCCCAGTTAGTGAGCAGGAGGTCAAGTTGCCCATGGCTCCAGGTTGGTTCCTGCAGCTCTTGTACATGGAAGTTATTCCCAGCGTTCTCCAAAAACCTCCTGGATTGTCTGTGCATTGCTGTATTGGTCTCCCAACAAATGTCCAGGTGATTAAGGTCTCCCATGAGAACCAGGTCCTGCGATTTGGAAGCTTCTCTTAATTGTCTGAAGAAATCTTCATCTACCTGATTGGCAGTCTACAGCAGACACCAACCACATCACCATCTCTGTTGCTTCCGCCTCTGAGCTTAACCCAAAGACTCTCAATTGGCTTTTCTCCCTCCATATACTGGAGCTCTGAGCAATCACACTGTTCTCTCACATACAGCACAACTCCTCCTCCTTTTTACCCCGCCTGTCCTTCCTGAACAGTTTATTCCCTCATGACAGTTCTCCAGTTATGAGAGTCAGCCCACCAAGTCTCCGTTATTCTGGTCACCTCATATGCCTTTGACTGTGCCTATTTGTTTCCCAGGCTTCTTTGCATTTATGTACAAACAGCTTAGATTGGCCTACCTTCCCCTTTAAAATCGGGGTCCTCCTTTGTTGTTTCTTCCTCCTTCTCCACTTAGCTCAGGGTTTGTCACCATCCCCCTGATGAACCTAGTTTAAAGCCCTCAAGACTAGGTTTGCAAGCCTGCCCGCGAAGATGCTGTTTACTCTTTGTTAGGTGGATCCCTTCTCTTCTTAGCAATCCTTGTTCCTGAAACAAAGTCCTATGGTGAAAGAAACCAAAGCCCTCTCTCCAATGCTACCTGTGCAATCACACATTTACCTCCACAATTTGATGATCTCTCCCTGGTCCCCTTCCTTCAACAGGGGATGGATGAGAACACCACTTGTGCTCCATATCCCTTGATCTTTCTTTCCAGGGCTATATAATCTGCAGTCATCCGCTCAAGGTCATTCTTGTCTGTGTCATTAATTCTTCGATGGAGGAGTAGGAAAGGGTAACAATCAGGTTTGATGATTTTTGGAAGATACTCTGTCACATCCTGGATTCTAGCTCCTGGGAAGCAGCAAACTTTCCAGGATTCCAGGTCTGGATGGGAGATGGATGACTACGTCCCTCTGAGGAGGAAGTCCCTGACTACCACCACCCATCTTCCTTTCCTAGGAGTGGTGGTTGTAGAACCCCTATCCTGAGGACTATTCATCTCATACCTTCCAGTCAGTGGGGTCTTCTGAGCCAGTCCCTGTGAGGTCTTTGCCACAGCATTCTCCACTGGATCACCTGGGTAGAGAGCCTATAAGTGGTTGCTTACCTCCACTGGAATAGGAGATACCTGAACTGGCTTTCTTCTCAAGGTTACATGCTTCCAGTTTTCTTCCTTGTTTAGCACTGCCTTCATTGGCTGCTCAGCCTGCTGTGTTTGTAGTATTAAATTCTGTCTTCTGTCAATGAAGTCTTTACCTTCTCTGATGGACTGTAGGGTTGATATTTGCATCTCAAGTCCTCTAACCTTCTCTTCCAAGATGGCAACCAGCTTGCACTTGGTACATATGAAATTCTTCCTACCTTCTGGGAAGAAGACAAACATGGCACATTATGTGCAAGTCACAACAGCTGACTAATCACTATCCACTTTTACCTTTTTTCAGAGTTTCCTCAGATGTTTTTAGTGCCACCTTGAATGGCAGAAGAGAAACAAAACTAAAAGAAAAAGACAACCAATATAGGAATCCCCTCAAGGTGTACTCCCAGCAAAACTCCCAGTTAGCTGCTGCCTTGTTCGCTGTGGCTGCCTTCTTAAAGACTGCTGATTAGGCCTTACTCAGAGCCTTGCCTCCAAGCCAATCAACCCTGGAAGGCCCCCTGGAACAAAGCACACTCAGTTCACGCCTTTGCAAACTTATCAAACTGCCAAACACATTTTCAGACTGCCCCTTTTTGCAAAACTGCAAAACAAATGATCAGACACATACACTTGGATATTCAACCCACCAGTCTTTTACTACCAGTGCATTCTTCTTTTACCAGTTCAGTCAATGCGTCTGGTGGCCACATAAGGCTTTTTTCCCCAGTCAAGAAATTTTATGTTTTTGCCCATTCTGAGTAGTCTTCCCCCCCTCCCCCCCCGCACATATTAGACCACCCCATCCCCATCCTGAGACATCAGCCTGGTTCTTAGCCATCTTCCAAGATCTCTGTTTAAATCAGTGGCATCCTATTTCATGTATCTATGAAGACAGCCTTCCGTTGTCATCAGGTGTAGTGTGTAGGTCAGCGAGATTGGTGCCATGATGGCATATCCCCGTCTGTATCATGTTCTTTCATGATAAAGATAGGTTCCTTTCCCAAGTTATGCTAAATTTCTATTTCAGTCTATCCATGTATCAGTGGTAGGACTGAGCAGCTGTTCAGCACCCGAGCTGGGACTGCAACTGCATTTAATCAGACAGCAGACATCTGCTGCCTTATTTTTTAATGTTTTGGTATTTGAAATACATATATCTGCTACCTGGTCTTTAAGTCAGACATTTTTGAAGTTCCCTGCTGTCACATCTGATGTCTTGCTTTGCTGTGCAGGACTGTCTTCAGTTTTGCACCCTGTTCTGAAGCTCTCCCCTCCCAGGCATACTGCTCCTGGGGATACTCACCTTCAGTGGATCGTCAATTGGGGCACTGTTTAAAGAAGGAAGTGTTAAAGTCAGCTGATAGGAATAAGGGGATTTCAATGTTTGAGCGGTGCTTTCGAAAAGGACCCCCGTGTAGGCGAGGCTCGAGCAGGTGAAACGCAACACTTTCGAAGTGCCGCAGTTGGCAGTATGCTAATGAGGTGCTGAATGTTCATTTCAGAGCCTCATTAGTATTCTCTGATTTGGCCATTAGCATGGCCATTTCGAAGTTTTCCCCTAGTGTAGACATAGCCCCTGCGTTGAAACTGCTGATCCACTACCACCCGCCTTCCCCTCTACTTTGGTTGTTTCCTAAAGGGTAAATGAAATAACTGGAGATACACATCTCCTAGAGCTGGAAGGGACCACAGGAGATCATCTAATCCAGTCCCTTGCCCTCTTGGCAGGGCCAAGCACCATCACTGATACCTATTTGCCCCAATCCCTAAATTAGCTGCCTCAAGGAGTGAACTCTCAATCCTGGATTTAGCAGGCCAATGCTCAAACCACTGAGGTATCCCTCCCAGCAGAAAGCCTGTCCTGAAACAAATGCCACCCTGGAGCTGGGGGCTTTGTCAAATGTCCCTCTCTGGTTTTGAAAACACCTTCCTCCCCTTTACCTTGTGACTTACAGTAAATTGGCCTTCACCTCACATGGGATTTCAACCCACAATCCTAGGCTTGGGAGGCCAATGCCTTATCCATTAGGCCACTAAGATACACAGTCTATTTGCCCCAGGACCACCCCCCCCAGTGGCCTCCTCAAGGATTGAGCTCACACCCCTGGGTTTAGCAGGCCAATGTTTAAACCACTGAGCTATCCCGTACCAGAGGGGAGCAGAGCAGGAACCACCTCTATAGAGTCTTGGTGTCTACCCAAAGAGGCAGCATGTGTGGGCCAAACAGATGATACCAGCTAGAAATCTTTGATTACAGGGTTCAGGCGGCAAGTGCAAACTCAGTGAAGCATAGACAGACACATCTAAAAAAAACTACTTACTGCACAGCTTGAATAACACTTGTCACTGGGTATATACATTCTTCAGCTAAAAACAATACAGTCAAAGTCAATAAAAGCAGCTGTTTTAATCTTTTATTCACCTCTTAGACCTCCTGAACTTCCAAAAGAGAAGCAGTGCTTCTGTAAGTGGGAGCCATCTGCTTCATCTGTTGACATCTATTACCAACAAATATACTGCAGGTTTAACAGTTCTGTCAAGAGCTGTTCCAAACCAATCATTTTGAATCTTTCTTTGTTTTTGTCCCTTTGTGGAGAGAGTCTCATTAATAAGACTGAAAGAATATTACAACAGCCTAATGGAGCCTCCAGATTAACTAGACTGTTTAGGTCTAGTCTATCCCTATAGACCATTCACTCTCCCCATCCTTCTGGAGGATTCTACAACAATTTATGTAATAATAGAAGTCTTTCAATTCAGAGTTCTCATTTTTTCCTGGTAATCAACATAGGACATTGGAAAGCCATTCTGGATCTAGGAGGATATAATTTCTCAGTCGTGTCTGTAGACCTACAATATTGATGTACAGCTCTATACCTCCATGATGCATATTTTCAACCTTTCTGCACATAGGAAATATTGCAGTTCATAGCTGGATGTGCAGCATTTCCAGTACAGAGATTTTCTCTTTGTCCTGTCAGCAGCCTCTGTGGTGTTTACAAATTTCTGGCAACAGTGGAAGCATTTTTCAGGGTATGTCTACACTACAAACCTAAGTCAATTTACACTAGGTGGATTCATAGCCAGTGCAGTAAATACTGCTGTGGTGCATGTCCACATTATCTTCTTTGCATCAGTGGTGTACGTCCTCACCAGGAACACTTCTGCTCACCTCAGAGTGACATCTCAGCTCAAAATTTAGTTTTCTGCCAGAAGCCTAGCTGCTCCACAGGCTCCTGGATCTGAGTCCTGTCCCCCTGCGCCCCCATTTACCTCCAGAAATGGGTTAACTGCCTGGAGATTCTCCCCTATCTGTTCACTGCCAGGAGCTAGGGAGAGCTGCCCAGGTCTTCTCCCTTGTCTGTTCCTAGCTGGGAGCTGGTAGAAACTGCCTCGGGCTTCTTAGCACCCTCAATCCCTGCATAGAGCTGGGAGAAGCAGCTAGGAGCTTCTCCCCATCCATTCCCCTGTTGCCCACCAGGAGTTGTGGCAGGTGATTAGGGGCTTCTTGCCACCAGGGAAGAGGGTCTACTGCTCCAGTTTTGCCCCCTCTGTCCCCCTCCCCCCACCCTGCCTCGCTCCTACTAGAGAGTAGTGTCTCAAGCTTCCTTTGTTTGTCCAAGCTACCAGCCAGGAGGTGAGTCCAAGCCACCTAGCTCTCCAGGTGGCAGGAGCTTCCTTGTCAATTTCACAACTCCTGTCATGAAGCTGACAAGAGAGCCAATATAAGGGATGTAGGTCTACACAGACATTGTGTTGTGCTAAGTATACTGTCCTAAGTCTTTATGCCTGTTGTGGAGGTGGAGTTAAGTCAGTGCAGTAGGGCACTTACATCAGTGGGAGAAAGGCTGTAGTGTGTATACTAACATAACTGGGTTAATTTAAATTACCTTATGTCTCCCTCCCTGCCCAGCCCTCAGAAAGCAGAACATTCAGGTTTATCCTAACATTGGTGATTGACTGGCTGATTCAAGATAACTCCTCAGCAAGTTTCATTTAGCATTTGTTACATTCTATATCTGTGCTACAATTGGGGGCTTGCAGGAAACAAGGAAAATCTGACTTCACGGCAACAAAATAAAATTCATAGGTAGTCTTCTGGATTCCACTTCAATATCAATCCAAATTTGAGACAACAGTTTGAGTTGTTGCCCAAGTGCAAAGCAGCCTTTGTAAAACAATAAGGTCATGACTGACTTCTGAGGCACAATGTGTCATGCATATTCATCGCTTTTTATGCCAGATTTAACCTTCATTGTATTCAGGACTGGCTGAAATCAGTTTATGCTCCAATACAACTTCATAGAGATATGCTGGAAGGGTTACTTCTGCTCTAGGATGGGGACAACGTTTGAGTCGTCAGACTCAAGGCCTGTGACCAAAAGTTCAATCTCTTTGGAGCTCAGAGCAAGAGAAGTCAATTCAAGTGATGACAGAAAATAATGCTGAAATGTTTTATTTAAACAGGCAGGTAGTGAGGGGTCTTTTCTGTATTGGGAAGTAATCCAGCTACGTGAATGATGTATCAGACATATAGCATCTATCACTGCTAACCATCTAACAAAACCAATGAACGCTCATACTTAAACTGAGCAGGTATTTTTGATCCATCTACAAGTACTCAAAGAGAACTCAATCTGCACACTTTCCAAAACTATGGGTATCATAGACTTGTTAGCAACAACTGAACAAAAATGCAACTTTTTCTTGAAAAGGAGTCAGAGTTGGGTGTATATCAGGTGGCCTCCTAATACCATGACCTTGATGCGAGTATACATGTACCTTCCTATCCACTTCAGTTTGCATATTTTGAGAACATCCGAAGATGCCACAGCCAATTGGACCAGGCAATTTTTGTTTCCAGGCCTGCTGATGCTGTCAGTTTAGATTCTAGTTACATTGCTATTACAGTCAAATTTGATGTTTCAAGACAACAGGAAGATTCTGCACCTTCCAGCTTGGATGCTTAGTGCTTAACAGATGCTTAACAGATGAAGAGAAGTCTTGCTCCAGGGTTATACTCAGTATTTTCATAGCAGAAAGGATTCTAAAGCATCCACTTACGACATATGGAAAGGTTCACTATTTGCTTACAAGAACGTTTCACCTTTTCTAACAGTCTGTCCATTCATTTAGGCTATCTGCTTTAGTTAAATCATCTGGACTTTCACTGTTGTAGAGATAAGTGAATCTAGCAGCTTTAACGTCTTATAATTCAAAATCAAAAAGTACTTTCACACCGTTATGGGTTTTAGCTTTTTAAAGGGCTCAGTGTACATAGTCTCATGCAGTCTAGGGGAATCCCTTCCCCACATGGGACTTTGATACATTAGGAGGGCTGCTGAGTTTATTACATCATTTTTCAGTGAAAACATTGGGGTTTGTGCCCATTATATCTACCTATCTATTTACCAAAACTAGTTACATTATTTTTCATAGAGATTAGGTTTGATTTAGACCTAATCAGAAATTCCTTCTTAAAGTGGTTTCTGACTTTCATATTAATCAAAACATTCATTTGCAGTTTTTTTGTTTTCCAAACCTCATGCTGGTTTTGTCACTTTGAGAATATTTTATTTTTATTAACATATAACCAAACAATTTAGTGTCTTTGATATTGTTTAACGTCTATATTTAAAGAGTAAAAGGGAAAGCATCTTCTTGCAAGAGGTTATCCAGATGCATTTCAGAATGTATTGGACTATGTCACCAAATAACTAAGCTTGATCTCCTTCTTCACATAAAAGCTCACTTTGCTTGAGCTTGGGTAGCACCTGTGCCTTCATTTTAAAAAGGTCCCTATCTCCAAAAGTTGTAGAAAAAGTATGAAATATTTTGCTAAGAGGAAGACTTCCTGAGCTGGTGCTTGCTCTGGTAAGGCAGTTTTTCAGTCCCCACTTGGTTAAGACTCTCTTGACTCACCCTCTAGCAGGGAGGCAATTGTTCCAGAGTAATACGTGTAGACAGTCATGCAAAGAAAGGCAACTACTTACCTTATAGTAACTGATGTTCTTTGATATGTATTATCTCTAACTTATGTCCTCTATAAGATTCTGTAGTCATGTACATTCTGGTTAGCAAAGGAACTAAAGGTATTAAGATGCAGCAAAATTGATCTCTCTGGGCTCAGCTGTCGACCTTTGTATTCCACACTATTGCACGGAGTAAGGGATGTTGGTGTGAGCCTGAAGAGCCCCAGTCTCAACCAGATAAGAAAGTCAATTCTGATATGTCAATTCTAGCTACACTAATGGCGTAGCTACAATTGCTTATCAGACTTTGTACCCTAGTGTAGAGCTAGCCTGAGATGCAGTTGGCCCTCCCATTTCCTTTATGCCTTGGTGTGGGGTAGCTAGAGCACAGGCCTGGACCAACAGGCATTGCTGGCCAAAAATGCTCTGATCTCACTGCTAAGGACCAAGATTGAAATATATTTAAATGTACATCTCAGACACCTGTTACTGTAAGTTAAGTAGCCATCTTGCACAATTAGCTAACTTCTGAGCATGTTGTATATTATGTAGCTTTGACTAAACCAATTCATATGTGCTAAAACAAAGTTGGCTGATTAGTGAATGGGACAAATCATGCATATTTCAAAAATTAACAAAATTGTGATACAACAAACAGTGACACTGACTCCTTCACCAAACATATATTTTGAGAAATCTGGACCTTCAGGTTTCAGTGCTATGTGAATAAGATGGAGCTTACATTTGCCTTCCACAAACTAAGTTTCCACTGATTCTTCTTATTCTGGGTTTAGCATTGATCATGTTGGAGAAATAAAGGTTCCCTAGTTTGAGTTTTTAGTTTGACCTTGGGTAGTTTCCAGTATTTTTTTATTTTTAGTTCAGTCAAGACACTGACATGTTGACATTAGTGTTATGAGTTTGTAACCTGTCAAGTTCTTCACAAACCTCCTTGAATTGTTTTTGAAAGTAAAGTGCCTCTATCTACTGCCTTGTTATATAAAGTGTGTGCTATGCTTTGATCAAAGTCCACTTTGTGCTCAGGGCATATTTTAACATTCGTATGTAAATACTCTTGGTCCCCCTGAGAGCTCCATATACTGTTATGGGAAAAGCTTGGGAATCAGCCCTTCTTATTTTTAGTGAACTGTCCACAATGTTGTTCATTGCCAAAGGATCTTTGTGCCTTCTCAATGACCTTTAGTTATTACTTTCTGAATACAATTTTGTATACTAAATATAGCAAGCTCCCTTCATTTCTGTTTTAGAGATGGTTTTGGTTTCAGAATTATTCGCACTTTAAGAACAGAGAATATTCCTTGAATCAGTCCTAGATGTAACATCAGAATGCACTTTAAGTGGGCTGATTGTCAATTACAAGTTTAACATCATTTTATAGTAAGTTCTCTCCACTTTTTTTTTTTTTAATATCCGAGCAAACGGAATTTCCTTCTTTTTAGAAGTGAAATCAATAGCATTGAATAGGAAGTTATTTTTCACTGTGTGGATGCTAGTAGCGAGTACTAGGTCATTCCTCATGTTTGACTCTCATCTTACATTAACAGCAGTTTAGATTGTTTTAATTATTTTTTTTCCTTTGCTACTTGGCTTCAGTGAACTTCCCTGTCTGAAGTCTGTCTTTAAATTGCTCATTTTATTCTACATCCAAGGTGTAAAAAGTTAGGGTGTGATTTTTTTTTTTTTAATACATTTTTTATTGCTTAAACCAAGTGATCTTTTTCAAATTTTGGGTGTTGAAGACCAACAGAAGTTGGTTTTGTTTCATATTTTCTGGAAGACCTGGAACAAGGAGGTAAATTATAAGCTTTAGCTATACTTTTCAGGACAATGATGTGTTCAGAAATATCTCACAAGATCATGGAACTTGTCAGTGTGTTGTTTTTGTGCATCAATAAGGAGTTTGTCATTGGCGTATTTGATAATCACCTAGAGAATTTTGCCAGAATATTAAGACTCCAGAGAGTCTCCTGTACTTTAAGAAGCTTTTATTGCTGTTTCTTTCCAACCAAATTTGTGGATGTATGAAATGAGAGTCAATTAGTGTCTTAATGAGAGAGTCACAATTATTTTGTTACATCATAAAATAAGTCTTTTTATAGTAATAATTACACAATCATTTGTCCTTAAACCCACTCTGAAAAAAGTTGTTTCCTTTAGTATTACCGATTTATCTTGGTAATAGTTGTTTTAAATGCATTCTTGCTAACTCAGCTGAGATGTTAAATCAGTATTTTATTTGAACAGATAAATCTATATTTGAAAATGGAGAAGAAGCCTAATAAGAAGGAGGAACTGACACTAGTAAATAATGTTTTAAAACTTGCTACTAAACTCCTTAAGGTAAGAATGAATATGGTATACTACAGTATTACACATGGTAAACAATGACTTTCTTGAGGCAGCAGCCCCCACTGCCAGCAGGCAGCTCCCACTGCTGGTGAGCTCTGCCATGGAATGGTGCCTGGCACTCCTCTGTTGTGAGGTCACAAAGCCCCAGTCCTCCACACCCCCTCATCAGGAGGCTGTGGAGCTGCCATCCAGTGTGCCTCACTGTGGGGCACCCCACCCATGTCCCCAGAGGCTGGTGGTCTGTGTTTGCCATAGAGCAATGTGGTGACCCTGTAACATTTCTGTAGGATGCTTTATCTACCCTTCCGCTTTAAACTCACCTCCATAATAGTCTGTGTTGTCACCATGACACTTGCTCTCATATGCTTTACACTGTTTTGTTCTGTCATCACTGTGGATTGCAAATAGACTAAAATTGTTTAGTTTTGCTTTGTAAACAACACATTGAGAGTATAGTGGGGGAGCATTTGGGATAGGCAATGTACTGGACAAAGGAGGCAGGATCTGGAAGCTTGCATTGTTTATCTCAGCTCCATATAACGTGCTAAGTAGTCAGTTACTGTAACATTCATATTCCTCCGTAAAAGATAATCCCTGCTTGTTGATTAATTGCTGTTTAAAATTAAACTTATATGACAAGATTCTTGAGTATGTAAGTATAAGTGAGAGAAGTGTAAAAAAAAAAAATTGTAGCCCTGTTCATTTCTGTGCCAGTTGCAGAGATTTCATCCAGTCTAAATTCTAAACAATCGAATCATAAATGAAATATGAATAAATAAGACTATGCCTGTGCGTAAAGTTAAATTTTTTTACATATGAACTCACAATATAGGTATAAAATAGTTATCATGAAACCATCCTGGGGAGTGTTTTGGAAATATTATACTTTTGTCAACTGGTGAATGGATTATGATTGAATGTGTGGAAGTGTTCACGTCTGAGTGTGGTTAGGAAATCATTCACCAGAATCTTCTGTAGAAGCCTGGTATTCTATTGCACCTCATTCATTATTATTCTCATGGACTTCTTCTCTGTGAAGAGTGAGACTGCTACTGGAGTAAGTCTTCCCACTTGCTTTTGGGGGCAGAATTTTGTTTTTCTTTTTTTTTTTTTCGAGATCTTAGAAATTCTGGTTTATCAGACTAGTTTTGACGACTCACCAGAGTAATTTGAGTCTCTATAGCTGTAACTGTAGAACACAACCTGGTAGTATTGGAATGCAAGTACCAAATCTAAATCCATACACTATTCAATGGCAAGAAACTGTTTGAGGTGCTGGTCACTACAACAAAGAACATCACTGAATTAAACATATTGCAGTATGTGTGATTAAAAGTTTCTACCTGTTTGAGAGAGAGAGAGAGAGAACTGATTCTACCTATTTCCTGTTCTAAGTTAGGTAATCACTATTATACCAATAAAACCTTTCAAGTTTAAAGAAAATGTTTAGACTACTCAGTCTGGAGAAGGAAAAAATTAGAATCCTCTTGCTTTCACTCTTGAAAAGAGGCTTTCACATCTCTAGAAATAAGGGCTATGGTATACTTTTGTTTATCTGATTAAAAATGGATGATATTTTCACAATTTAGATCTCTTCTTTGTCCAGAAATCCATAATCAGGATGGAAGACTTAGTGTTTCTGATCCAAAAGATCACCTCTCAGGATTTTCAGCATTCAGTGGATCTCAAAGGCACACCTGTATGTGTGCATTCACCTGATTAATTACTAGTTAGAATACTTCAGTTGTGATCAGGATCTTCTAGGATCTGTACATTCCTCTTCATGGAATCATAGAATCATAGAACACTAGGACTGGAAGGGACCTCAAGAGGCCATGGAGTCCAGCCCCCTACCCCAATGGCAGGACCAGGTACTGTCTAAACCATCCCTGATGGACATCTATCTAACCTGTTCTTACATATCTCTAGCGATGGAGATTCCACAACCTCCCTTGGCAATTTATTCCACTGTTTGACCACCCTGATAGTTAAGAACTTTTTCCTAATGTCCAACCTAAATCTCCCTTGCTGCAGTTTAAGTCCATTGCCTCTTGCTTTATCCTCAGAGGCCAAGGAGAACAAGTTTTCTCCCTCCTCCTTATGACACCCTTTTAGATACCTGAAAACCGCTATCATGTCTCCCCTCAATCTTCTCTTTTCCAAACTGAACAAGCCCAATTCTTTCAGCCTTTCTTCATAGGTCACATTCTCTAGCCCTTTAATCATTCTTGTCACTCTTTTCTGGACCCTCTCTAATTTCTGCACATCTTTCTTGAACTGTGGTGCCCAGAACTGGACACAATACTCCAGCTGAGGCCTAACCAGCGCAGAGTAGAGCAGAAGAATGACTTCACGTGTCTTGTTCACAACACACCCATTAATGCATCCCAAAATCATGTTTGCTTTTTTTGCAACAGCATCACACTGTTGACTCATATTTAGCTTGTGGTCCACTATAACCCCTAGATCCCTTTCTGCCATACTCCTTCCTAGACAGTCTCTCCCCATTCTGTATGTGTGAAACTGTTTGTTCCTTCCCAAGTGGAGCACTTTGCATTTGTCCTTATTAAACTTCATCCTGTTTACTTCAGACCATTTCTCCAATTTATCCAGATCATTTTGAATTATGACCCTATCCTCCAAAGCAGTTGCAACCACTCCCAGCTTGGTATCATCTGCAAACTTAATAAGCATACTTTCTATGCCAATATCTAAATCATTGATGAAGATATTGAACAGAACCGGTCCTAACACAGACCCCTAAGGAACCCCACTTGTTATACTTTTCCAGCAGGATTGAGAGCCATTAAGAACTGCTCTCTGGGTATGGTTATCCAGCCAGTTATGCACCCACCTTATAGTAGCCTCATCTCAATTATATTTGCCTAGTTTTTTGATAAGAATATCATGCGAGACAGTATCAAATGCTCTACTAAAGTCTAGGTATACCACATCTACCGCTTCTCCCCTATCCACAAGGCTCGTTATCCTATCAAAGAAAGCTATCAGATTAGTTTGACATGATTTGTTCTTTACAAATCCATGCTGGCTGATCCCTATCACCTTACCACCTTCCTAGTGCCTGCAGATGATTTCTTTAATTACCTGCTCCATTATCTTCCTTGGCACTGAAGTTAAGCTGACTGGCCTGTAGTTTCCTGGGTTATTCTTATTTCTCTTTTTATAGATGGGCACTATATTGGCCCTTTTCCGGTCTTCTGGTATCTCTCCTGTCTCCCATGATTTTCCAAGGATGATAGATAAAGGCTCAGATACCTCTCTTTCAGCTCCTCCACTTGTTTTATTGTCAGCTCCTGATGTGTTTTTCCAGCTTGTAACTATCTGCTGCCCTAAGGAAGGGAAGTATCCTTTACTTTTTGGGTGATCTCCTAACCAAATATTTTTTCTAATCTGCCCTGATTTACCTCCAGGGATTATCCTCATTTGCCAACTTACAGATCCATAATCAGCTGGAAGATAAGCTCTTTTTTTTGTTCAGGATCAGATGCATCTGGAAGATTTGACTGAGCAGTCTGAGAGTCTCTTAAATCCAACACCATGTGCCAGGTCTACTTTTCAAGTACCCAGCTCACATAGTGTTTGTAATATTCTAAATAGCTACACTGTCGAGATAATCATTTTTCATTAGACCTAATCCTGTTGGTGAGAGAGACAAGCTTTTGAACTTACACAAAGCTCTCTTCAGGTCTAAACATATAGTAGGTAAGTTGTTCTGTGCAGACTAGAGCCATGTGGGGCAACCTATGGCCTACATCCAGTCCATCAGGGTAATCCACTGGCAGGCCAAGAGACATTTTGCTGATGTTGACCATCCACAGGAATGGCCTCTCACAGGCAAAGGGAACTGTGGAAAATCTAGCACTTCCCTTAGTAGTTTGTTTCAGTGGTTTATAACCCTCACAGTTAAAAATCTCCATCAAATGAACCTGCTTGCCTACCTGCTCACCAAGCAGTTATTCCAACCAGGCATGTCTGATAACTTTATAGAAGAAAAAAAATTGGTTCCCAGGTGTGGAGAATGGACATGTTTACATTTTAGCTGCTCAGATCTCTGAATGACACCTTTCTTGCCTGAACTCCCCAGCTTCTGCTCTTGAGTAATCAGGAAAATCCAGCATGAAGATAATGTTATTGTCCTTCTCTTGGGCTCCAGAGATCCTTGTTCCTCATTCTTTCACGTGAGTCTCTGAGCTATGGCCTCCCCACCTCTTTGATCCTTCTGCATTAGGACCCATGCTTCTTCAGAACCAAGGTCATTCATTTAACAGTTTTGAGGTTGTCTTTCATCCTCATCAGGCCTCCATCAGGTTTTTTCTAGAGGCTCTCCTATATGGAGGAGGAACTTCAGTTGGCTGTACATCATTAGCATTTGACAAGCAGTTCATTCTTATGCCTCACATTTCCTCAAAGGCAGTCAAATATCTCAGACCCAGAAGGTAAATGGAGTTCCAATTTGGTACTTTATGCATTCATTGAAGGCTTCATATGAATCACTTGGAAAAGCTTCGCTGCATCTAAACCAAGAAGTTGATTTTTTTTTTCCCCTTTTCACCATAAACCATTTCACTTGAACAGTATTGATCTAGCATGGTCAAGGCTCTTAAATTCTCCTTTAATTAAAAGATCCTGTTCCAGAAGTTGAGTAACTATGCTTTGCATAAAGGTCCAAAAGTATCTAAAGCTATAGTCTTTAGCTGTGTCAGCATGGCTGTGCCAACATGGCTTTAAGAGTTTTGTAGTACTAAGTTCAAAAAATGTATCCTTCTGAAATTTGTGGTGCTTCATCGGTGAGTGACGTGGAGGGAGCGCCATCTAGGTATTATGGTACCGCAAAACCAACGTAGTCCTGCATAATCTCAGCAAACAATTCACTCAGAATTATGAATGGGAAATCAAATCAAGTATACTGAAACCTGTACTCAAACACTAGAGATACCCCAGTATAGACCTATTCGTGACCAGTGACAACAGCAAATGCCTGAGTTTTGCTCCATGGCAGGTCTGGGACACATGCAGGCCTTGTCAAATGCATTCTTGTCGAAGGCCTTGTCGAGTGCATTTACTGTAAAGCGAGATGCACACCTGCTCTGTGCCTTTCGACCCCTACCTTTATTTGAGCGAGCAATCCTCAAGATAAAATACAACAGAGCCAAAGTAATTCTGATAGCACTGAACTGGCAAGGACATACGTGGTTTCCCTATTTGCTCCATATGTCACTGGTATTTCCTTGGCACTTCACTCCAGGTTTCCTATCTCCTAATCCATGACTGCCAGAAGCCTCATAATCCCAATGTGGACAACCTTCAGCTCAGGGCATAGCTCATCGCTGGCTGATGCCACTTGAAGCAACGTTTGGCTCTGGTTCAGGAAATACTTCTCAACTACCCCAGACAATCAACAAGAAAGACAGATTTACAAAAATGGCAATCCTTTGCCACGTGGTGTAATAACCAACGGATCTCTCCTGTTTGAGTAGACGTTCTACGTGTACTACATTATTTCTTACAACTAAAGAATACGCTATCCCTCAGTTCTCTAAAGGTGCAGTGGGTCAAAATTCTAGCCCTTCATTCCACTATAGAACAATACTCCCTTTTGACACATCCTGCTGTAGTGCACTTTATAAGAGATTTGCAAAATATGTACCCACTGAACAAACTCCCTATGCCAGCCTGGCAATTGAATCTTGAATTGACAACTCTAACAAGGAAACTGTTTGAGCCTGTGGCTATGTGTTCACTCCTTCATCTGTGAAAGTGGCATTCTTAATAGCTATCACTTCCTCACGTAGGGTTGGAAAACTGGGAGTCCTCATGATGGACCCCCTTTACCCCCCATACACTGTATTCCACAAAGACAGGATCATACTTCGCCCACATCCTAAATTCCTCCCAAAATACCTACCTCCTTCCACTGTAACTTATTTACTTATCTATGTTTTTCTCTAAATGTCATTCACATCACAGAGAGGCATTCATGCTCACTGTAGTTGTCCACAGGGAAATGGCACTTTACCTGCAAAGAACAAAGCCTTTTCAGAAAACAGACTTTGTGTCCTTTATGGAGAGGTCCAGGGGCACACACACATGCAAGCAAAGACTATCCAAGTGGGTATCAGGATGCATTTGCCAAGCATGCAATATTTGCAGAGATCCCCATCAACTGAATGGGCCCACTCCACCATAGCAATGGCTGCTTCCGCAACATTTCTTAAAAATGTCCCAATATAGGTACTTAACATTTACACCAATTGAATTTCCCGCTACCAGCCATGAATACTGCTGCTAGGTGGAGCTCCCACAGGCACACTCCTTGAAGTGAGAGTTACTCACCTTGTGCAGTAACTGTGGTTCTTCAAGTTGATTGTCCCGGTGGATGCTTCACCACCCACCCTTCCTCCCCTTTGCTTCAGAATTCTCTTTTCCCTGCAGAGGAGGACTGGACGGGTCAGGGGTCAGTGAGCTGTGCACACGCAGTAGCTGCTTCATTTAGTGCATTCCAGCTGCCCCACATGCACAGCCCACTGAGGACACTATCACTGTAATGCTCTGATTAAAAGTACAGCAGGGCTAGAGTACTTAGGTGGAGTACCCACAGGCACAGCCATCCCGAAGAACTTCAATTACTGCACTTATCCCACTTGGCAACTTTTTGTACAGAATCTCATGAAAAGATCTTAAAATCCAAAAACTGGGCCTCCATTCATTCACCAAGTATTACAAAGCTGATGTGAAAACCTCTTTAAGCACCTTGTTTGAGTGCAGAATATTTCTGTTTGTTTTTTTAAAGATACTGCCATTGAACAAAATTCAGAATATTGATTATTAAAAAGTTGCCATTTATTTGGAGGGTTTTTCCTCTCTCTTCATTCTTTCTCTGACTTCACTGTTTGGTCTTTCCTCAGAAGTTGTATCCCAGTTGTGAGGCAGCTGCTCTGAGAACAGACCAATTTAGTCTCATCTGCTAATTGGGTTTCTTATGGTGTGGCTTTCTGCCACTATGGAACATACTTCTGTCTTTATTTTTTTCTTAGGATCCTTGCCTATGTTTCCTAGCACTGGAAGCATTCTCCAGATGATTGGGTGCCAAAGTGACTCTCAAAGATCAAGATCTGGTACTTGGGGAAATAAATTTGCATATTTTTGCTTCCAGAAGCAAATGGGTATATCTTCCACAGTAACTGAAGAAGGGTATTCAGAGTATATCAGTTTAACAGATGAGAGCAGGTGATCTCATCTTAGATATTTCTCTGATACACAATAATATAGTAGAACCTTTAGGCTGTGTCTACATGGGCACAAATCTTCGAAATAGCCATATTTTGAAGATTACTAATGAGGCACTGACTCGAATATTCAGCGCCTCATTAGCATTAGGACGCTTCTAGCCGTGGTGCTTCAAAAGCGCTCGGCGCGGCGCGGCTACACAGGGGTCCTTTTCGTAAGGACCTGCACCTTTCGAAATCTCCTTATTCTGATCAGTGATAAATAAATAGAGGCGAAGAGTGGGAGAAAGGAAAAATTACTGTTCCCCATTGTGCAATTTACGCAAAGTCTAAAGTAGCAAAAAAATGTTGTGTATATACATTTGTTTCTGATCACATTTTTTGCACTAACTTGCTAAACTGCACAATTCAGTAACACACAATTGATTTTAAAGTCAGTGCACAATAACGGTGTGTCTACATGGCACAAATCTTCAAAATAGCCATACTAAGGGCCATTTCAAAGATTACTAATGAGGCGCTGAATTGAATATTCAGCACCTCATTAGCATTAGGACACTTCCGGCCGCGGTGCTTTGAAAGTGATCAGTGATCGGGATAAGGGAATTTCAAAAGGTGCAGGGTCCTTTCGAAAAGGACCCCCGTGTAGCCGCGCCGAGCTGCGCACTTTCAAAAGTGGCGCTTTCGAAGTGCCGCGGCCAGAAGCATCCTAATGCTAATGAGGCACTGAATATTCAGTTCAGCGCCTCATTAGTAATCTTCGAAGTGGCCATTAGCATGGCTATTTCGAAGATTCGTGCCCGTGTAGACACACCCTTACTGTGCACTGACTTTAAAATCAATTGTGTGTTACTGAATTGTGCAGTTTAGCAAGTTAGTGCAAAAAATGTGATCAGAAACAAATGTATATACACATTTTTTGCTATTTTAGACTTTGTGTAAATTGCACAATGGGGAACAGTAATTTTGCCTTTCTCCCACTCTTTGCCTCTCTATTTAGATTTTAAACCCATCTTGGCCTTTATTCTTTGCTTCTTTACAATGTGTGTGTATCGCACCTACCAGAATGTAGCTGAAGTCTTAGCTGGTCCTCTAGGAATGACTGTGACACAGTACTAACAAATAAGACATAAGTATCAACATGAGATGCGATCTGTAAGACCTTACTTTATAATTATCAACAGCTCTTTTGGACAAATGTAAGCAACTGAAACAGAAAATTGGGAGTCAAGGATAAAACAATAGCAATGTTTTTTTTAAAATACCTGGCACAAAATAATTTGGCACTATACAAAGTGTCAGATAACACCATTCACATAAAACCTTTGTTCAGTAGTGAGCAAGGTAATCACTTCAGTATTATGAATGTTTACTCTGCATTTGTTTGTGTTTTTCGTCGTATTTTTAAGTGAGTTCTTGAATCTGGTTTCTTTCTATACTGGAGAGTTTTCCCCTGGAGAGATGTTCTTTGCGTAACAAATTGAATTAATGTCTTTGTGATACTAATGCTAAGTATTAACCCTTTGGCATAGTAGATAACTTTTTTCTTTTGCTGAGAGCTTAATGTGTTATATATTATTGCTTAGAATTGGTATATTTCAGCTTATGTGATTAGTAGCTTTCTTTTTGTCTTTACAGCAGAAGTGAGGAGACATCAGAACATTTTTAAAACCCTCTCTAAGATTACTTTAAAATACATCAGCCAGTCTCAAATGACTGAGGCCTTTAACTTGCCCTACTATTCAGCTCAGCCCTTAAATTCTAACCCGTCTCACTGCACAGCACCTTCTTTCTTATGGAAGTGTAATCTTCAGTTTTCCCAGTATTTGTTGGATATAGAGCAGGAACTTCAAGATCCTTCTCAAGCACATCCACTGTGCCAGCAACAGAATGGTCAATTAAATCAGTTGATTGCCCATCCTAGTGCAGTAATAGGATCTGTAAGCCATTTTTCTTAACATATTTTGTCTTTTTTGTCAAACCTGTGGCCGTTTTACAGCCTCAAAGGCATTCAGAATTACATATCACAAATCTCGATAATGTGATCATAGAGGTATTAGTTCCATATTTTCTGACATGAAAAATTGCTTTTGTGTAATGTCTGCATTTTAATTATGTAAATATATTTTCATTGGTAGGAATTGGACAGCCCCTTCAGGTTATATGGCCTTACAATGAATCCACTCCTTTATAACATCACCCAAGTTGTCATCCTGTCTGCTGTGTCAGGTGTTATCAGCGACTTGCTTGGATTTAATCTAAAGGTGATCAATTCCCATACCATGTATTGATCCAGAACACACAAGTGTCACAATTGTGTGCGCACCATGAATATTGTTTGAAAATAATTTAATCACATTTAACATGCCATAAATAGGTGATCTTCATTTTGTTCTTAGAACACACAGTCCACCAGAAAGTTTTTTTCACATTTCTCTTCCACATTTGGGCCCTTATTTATCGAATATGCGTCTGTATGGGGCTGAGTTCATTTATTTAATCTTACAAGGTGTCCCCCTCATGTACGAAATTAGTTCTGCCTCCTGGCCACTGATTTCGTCCTACTGGCTTGTTTGCAGTTATTTGAGTGCTACAGAAACTGTGCATATTACTCCTTGCCCCCATGATATGTGTGATGTCACAGTATGATGTATGATCACTTTGTCATACTGCATACCACGTTACTCCATGATGATTTAAGAAAGGAACTTATCATTTATCACTCTCTGAAATTTGAACTGCATGGATGTTTTAATTTCCAGATTCAGGAGATAAGAGAATATCAGTTACAAATGCTTGAAATAGTATCAGATTACTCAGTTTGTTGAATAGTAACAGACAGGGAGCCGTGCTAATCTATATACTATCAAAACAAAAAAGCAGTCAAGTAGCACTTTGAAGACTAATGAAATAATTTATTAGGTGAGCTTTTGTGGGACAGACCCACTTCTTCAGACCATAGCCATACCAGAACACACTCAATATTTAAGGCATAGAGTACCAAAAACAGTAATCAAGGCTGACAAATCAGAAAAAAATTATCAAGGTGAGCAAATCAGAGAGCAGAGGAGTTGGGGGAGTCAAGTATTAGATTAAGTCAAGTATGCCAAAGAGCCCCTATAATGTCCCAGAAAATTTGCATCCCGGTTCAAACCACGTGATAATGTGTCGAATTTGAATATGAGAGAGTTCAGCAGTTTCTCTTTCCAAAGCAGACTGAAAATTCTTCTTCAATAAAATGCAGACTCTTAAGTCATTAACAGAATGGCCCACTCCAGAGGCCAGAAACTACAAGATCTCTGCCAAATATTTATAAACTTCAGTTACCCACCAGGAGAAATAAAAAAACAAATCGACAGAGCCAGATGAATACCCAGAGACCAGTACTCCTTTTTGGGCTACTTAGGCCCAAAAAGCCAAGAACACAACACGACTGGTCATCACCTACAGCTCCCAACTCAAACCACTGCAACGAATTATTAAAGACCTACAACCTATCCTTAATCAGGATGCCTCACTCCAGAAGGCCCTAGGTGACATGCCTGTTTTCGCCAACAGACAACCTCCCAACCTTATGAGGATTCTAACCTATAGCCACAGTCTGTACCGCAGGAATACCAGTCCTGGGACTTTTCCTTGAAACAAAGCCTGCTGCCAGTTTTGTCCACATATTTATTTTGGTGATACCATCACTGGACCTAACCAGGTTATTCACAGAATCACGGGCACATTTTCATGTTCCTCAGCTAACATCATATATGCCATCATGTGCCAACAATGCCCAGATGCTTTGTATATTGGATAGACTTCAAACTCTCTCAGACAAAAAGTTAATGGGTGTAAAACAGACACCAAAACATTCCTGATCCGCAAACCAGTTAGTCTACATTTTAAGGGAGTGGGCCATTCTGTTAATGACTGAAGAGTTTGTGTCTTATTGAAAAAGAATTTTCAGTCTGCTTTGGAAAAAGAAACTGCTGAACTCTTTCATATTCAAATTCGACACATTAACACGTGGTTTGAACCGGGATGCAAATTTTCTGGGACATTATAGGGGCTCTTTGGCATACTTGTCTTAATCTAATTCTTGACTCCCCCCACTCCTCTGCTCTCTGATTTGCTCACCTTGATCATTTTTTTTTCTGATTTGTCAACTTTGATTACTGTTTTGGTTCTCTATGCCTTAAATATTGAGTCTGTTCTGGAATGGCTATGGTCTGAAGAAATGGGTCTGTCCCATGAAAGCTCACCTAATATTTTGTTAGTCTTTAAAGTGCTACTTGACTGCTTTTTTGTTTTGATATTAGTCAATTTGTGTTTTTTTAATAGGTAAATGATTGCCACAATGGTTCGGTACACTTTGGACACAACAGTATGTTTTCAAATGAAATAAAAGATGTACTGTAATTTAATGTTCTAGTGCAAATTCATTCAGAAATTAATACTAATTGTTGCTTTCACTTTTTCAGCTCTGGAAGATCAAATCATGACAATACACAAAGAGAAGATGTAGCATGGTATTCTTGTAAAATGCATTGATTGGCTAAACTGCCTCAGAGCAGCACTTCGTGTGCTGCAGAAGCTATGGCATCTTCAAGGATGTAGTTTGGAAAACTGAAGCGTTTACATCTGATTGTCTTGTGCAATCTTCATATTTATTTTATCATCTCATGGGTTTTTTTGTGTTTTAGCTGGCATTTATAGTTTATTTTCAAGTATTGGTATGCTTAAATATTGAAAGGGTTGGAAGATTGATATCCAACTACTTCAGATCCTGGTTATTGGTTGCACTAGCTCACTGAATCTTTTATGAAAGTTAACACCAATGCTAAACTTTTATATTTCAGAATTCATGGGTAAACATATCTGTAGATTTTACAGTAGAAACGAGACATATACCAATAACTTAAAGTACTGACAGTACAGCAACAGGTAGTGGAAATATTTTATGTTACCACTAGAACCAAGCTGTTTTTTTACAATTTTTGAGTGAGTTCAGGATCTAAACTGATGAAACTTCAGCTTAAACACTCTTGAATATTAAGGTATTACAAAGCAGGTCAACAAGTGCTCTTTGATAACACTTTTATTAGAGCAATAATTGTAGATATTTAACATGCTGTAAGATATTTTGATAAAATTAACTTGTATTTATTTGAAACACTGGGCTGTTTGCACAGATCTGTGCATGCTCAATATGTGCACTTTTTATTGTTACTTTTAATTAGGACCTTTATATATAGTAAAGGCAGTATATTATGGTGGACTATGGAACAATATATTATTTTTCCAAGCTGAGTATTTGAACTTCACTTATTAGTGAAAAAGTTAATGGAAGACAGTAACTTATATTTGCTCAAGAACAGGACAGATCCTCTCCCATGGTGCCCTGTAGTATATGCCATTTATACCACACTTAACTTTAAGAACAGTTGTTTAAAAAAGTGAAACATTTCTAAGCAATGTAACTCTTATTCGCGTGAATGGCATTAGCATACCTATACCTCTTGCAATTATAAAAATGTAATTTGCAATGTCTGTTAACTAAAGCTATGATACAATGGTGTTGTAGTTAAGACAATTTTTTAAAATGCTGCTAATTTTAGTATCACAAGCTCCTTCTCAGTGCTTTTATTTAGGTTGCCAAGTCTCCAGTCTAAGCCCTGGCCCTTCTTAAATAGTATGATTTTGATAGATTTATTTTTGGATTTACATTTTAGATTAGCTCAGTTGTGACTCATTAATTCCTTAGAGTATCAGAGTTTTTGAATATGGCAAACCTAAAAATTCATCCCTTCAGAGTTACTAATTTGTTTGTGCTTAAACATAACACCCTGCTTACAGAATGTAATAGAAGGGCCAACCTAATTTTTGAGTATCCTTAAACATTTTACTTTTAGGGGAATATATTTATCAGAATTCCAAAACTCATCTGCTTCTGTCTGGAAAAGAGTGGAAGACATACTATGAAAAAAATCCATCATACGTCACATTATATTTACTAATCCTCAGTCATTAAATAGTTGAGGTGAAGTATCTTAAGCTTGTGTGGTATAAATTTTTTATGTATGAAGCAACACAAACAAGCATTTTATATTTTATTTGCCTATGTTCTAGTCTTGAATAATGACCAAAGTGCATTCTGATTTTTGAAGGAATGTATTACTGGAGCTTTAAGAACATGTTACACTTAGTATGTCATGTGATAAATTTGGTTGCATCTGATCTGTTTCTTCTTCCTCTATGTTGTCTGATGTTGGACTTGTTTTTAGGAATTAAATATATTTTATAAAGCTTTTTTCTCAAAACATGGCACATACCTACACAGAACATGATTTTGCACAGAATATATTTTAAATGGGATGGAGGAAGAGAACAGTGAGAATTGTGTAGGGGTAAAGGATGAGGCTTTTGTTTTTTACAGCCTGTCACGATAAAATTTTATTTCAGAATAGAAGTATTTTGAGAAATTGTGTTGAATATACTGTTTTCAATAAAACAGTTTGGGTTGAAAACAGAAATTAATTTCTAAATACATATACCTCAGCAACTGGCCATATGCTGGATTGTTGCACTAACAGTGGGAGCATGGGGAGAATGCAATAAGAGTTTGTAAAAGGAGGTGGGGTTCACTGTAAATCCAGACACATGTAAATTGCTGTCATTAGATTTATCAATAAAGCAAGAAAATAAAATGAGAAATGGTCTACATCCCTAAATACGGAAAAGCCAGTTCAAATATAGAGGTAATTAGAAATATGGCAGATCTTGTTTGTTAACGTTTTTTGCCACGTTTTGTAACTAAGAGTGTAACAAGGCTTGGAATAAAGCATTCTGTGGCGGGTGGCATAAAAGTGTCTAGTGTTCTGTTTCTCTTGTAACTTCCACCAAATCTCTGTTGACTTTATTTGCTTACTTAAACCTGAATGCAGATTTGTGATGCTCTTAAGTATCTGATAACCCTTATTCTAGTGCAGTGTTTCTCAAACATTTTGTCCTGCAGCCCACACCACTAAATGTAAATCTTTCCGTGGAGCACCAGCCAGCCACCCACAGTAACAATATGCATTTGCTTACCTGTAAAAACCTTAAATACACAATTATTCATATTGGTCTACTAGAGCATAAAAACATAAGGGGCTTGTCTACACTTGCCCCCAACTTTGAAAGGGGCATGGTAATCATCAGGGTGATGGAGATTACTAATGAGGTGCTGCGGTGAACATGCAGCACTTTATTAGGCTAATTCTCCCTCGCGGCAACTTTGAAGTTTCAAACTTCAAAGTGCTGGCATTCACCGCAGCACTTCATTAGTAATCGCCCATCACCGTGATGATTACCATGCCCCCCTCAAAGTTGGGGGCAAGTGTAGACCCAGCCCATGGGTGCAGGGCTGGAGATGAAGAACAGACTTCCTGCTGCAGGGACAGGGAGGGAAAGGTCCCAAGCCTGTGGCCCAGCTGAAGATGATTGTGGAACACTAGCAGTCCATGAACCACACTTTGAGAACCACCGTTCTCTTGGATGCAGGAGGTTCCTCCTTAGGAAAAGTGAGCTAAAGTGAAAAGTCAGGTTAAAAAT
Source organism: Carettochelys insculpta (assembly GCF_033958435.1). Taxonomy (NCBI): domain Eukaryota; kingdom Metazoa; phylum Chordata; order Testudines; family Carettochelyidae; genus Carettochelys; species Carettochelys insculpta. Next base: position 356,797,689 of record NC_134137.1, read on the forward strand.
TTGACGTGATTTGTGAAAAATGTATTCAGTAGTTTTTGCTCAGGCAGAAAGGCTGATTTTACTGAAAAAGAGCTTTACAGTTGGAAATGTAGATTCCAGGCATAATGAATCTTATCTCTTATTTGATTCATTTCACTAATTGGCAGCATTGAGTGCCCACAACCGTAACTCTTCTCTGAGTTATTTGTCTACATGGATCCCACTTTGAGTGCATGTGTACTACATGTGTATAAAATGACATTCTTTGTGGCAGTAGTGCCCATTTGGGCAGCATTATTGCATATCATTGTGCCTCAAGGACATACAGCACAGAGCAGGTCCACCTGCCAATTAGTTCCTTCAGGTCTCCCCTGACTGCGAGATGGAATTTGGGCAGTGTGCATTTGCTTCTCTACATTCCAATTTCTAGAAGTAAAGATACTACTTTGAGTGATTTGCTCGTTTGCACTGTAGTGTGTGCATGTGTGTGTGCATGCACACACTGCGTTCGCGGCCATTGGAGGGTTCTTCTCTAATGGTACCCATTGGGTGTGGAATCCCCTGGAGTGACTCCTCTATAGCAGCATATATTGATCCCTGCTGGCTCAGTTCCTTTTTTTTTGCTAGTGACAGTCATTGGTGCTGTTGACCTCGTGCTCTTCAAGTCGTTAGTCCCTCCCGTGTATACTACTTCAGAGTTTTGAGGTGTTGCTGCTTGTTTCTATGGTGGGTAGTTTGGAGGAATTTCTCCTTCTGATTATGCTCTTGGGACAGCAGTCCCAGGGCTTCAAACAATGTTCTAAGTGTGGCAAGCATATGCTCAGGTGAGATCCACATGCTGCTTGTCTCAGCTGCCTAGGAGAGGGTCAGTTGCAACACAAGTGCAGCATCTGCAGAGGGTGCAAGCCACAAATTGAGAGATATCAGTGGTTTAAAGCTTCTCCTCATGGAGTCCGCACTCCAGCTGCAATCTCACAAAGAGGCATCAACTCCAGTGGTGTGCAAAGTGCTGGCCTTCTGTGTGGGAGGCTTCAGTACAGCATCCAGAAGAGCCATCAGCACCATTCCATTATACATCAGACTGGGGCATCTACTCAGCACTGGTCTCACTCCCTGGTGCCATAGCGAAAGAATACTGAGCAGGGACATTCTCCTCTCAGGAGATCCAGCAAGGCACCAGTGGCAGTACACACCACACAAGCCTTCCTAGATGGAACCTATCTGTTCCAGCACGGTTTTCTTCTAACTCCTTGTGGGGGGTCATTAAGTCCGTTCTCAGTGGTCTTCCTGGTGCCTGTGATGGTAGAGGACTTGGACCTTCTGTCCACACCAGACACGTTCAGTGTCACTCGGGACTTTGAACTCACAGCACTGGCTGCTCTTGAGACACAGTTGACCCTGTTGTCTGCAGCACTGTTGGCAGTGACATTGACACTTGCATCTGTGCTGCTGCTGCTAACGACAGTGTCAGCGATTACACCTTCCCCCCATCACTGCTTGCAGCAAGCTGTATGCCTCCTCCAGCTGCTCCAGCACTGGGGCTCACTGCGGCATGAGCCGTACCTTGGCACTGTGGAAAGCCCTCAACAATGAGCCAACATGATCAGTCCCCTCAGTACCAATTCTGGCATCTCCTGGCTCAGCTCCTCACATGGTCAGGTTCAGGCTTCACATCTTACTTGGATGCTGAGTCTTTCATCTCTTGCAGCTCTTGGTACCGATGGTGATCACGGCAGCAATCCTGGCACCAACTAATTGTTGCACCAGTAGTACTAGCAACATCATAGCCACCCCAATGGCAGCCCTGTTGCAATGTACGTTTTGGACTCCATGGGCATACCACCATAGCTGAGGACAAGGGCCACCCTCCAGTGTAAACTTGAGCTAGAGTGCCATCCTTTGCATTTTCAGCAAACCCAGCACCACCTCTTAGGCCCAAGAACCCATCTGCTGTCCATGGACGCCAAGGAGGACAAGTGGCATTGACTCCCCCATCCTCAGAACCTCTCCCTGACCAGCCACCTGGTATGGATAATTTGGAGGGACCTTGAAGGACAGGAAGACCCAATTCCCCTTAAAACATTTTCCTATTATCATCGGACAAGGTGATGTGGGCACCTCCCTGTCCCCTCCCTTTCTAGACACTGAGGCCCATTAGGACATACTCAGGTACATGGCCCAAAGTCTCAACCGCCCAGCTGAAGCAATGGTTGAGGACTCTGGCCTGGTGGTGCAGCAGTATAAAAAGAGAATGAAACCTACCAGGCCAGCTCCTCCCCCACCCCAAGTTAATTTCATTGGAATCAGTGGATATACAAAAGATAAATTATACCCCTAGCTTTGAAAGCGAAACAATATGTAATTCCGTACCTGATACCTTTCAACATCGCACGATATTCAGTACAGCACAGCATACCTTCTAATAGCCATACACACTATGCTAAGCCCATTGCCAAACCTTCCAACCTGCCACCAGTCTGTATGCAACAGACCTACATTCTAATATTCCACTCTGTAAACAGGCTTTTCAGAGCTTGTAATTTGTAAGCCCCCATTAGAAGTACAGCACTGAAAGGCTTGGAAATCCTCACCCCTTGCCCTGATGTTACTTCCCACAGTCTCCCATGGAAATCTCCCATCATGGGTTTCTCTCTCCCAAACAGTGACTTGGCCCCCCACCTAACCACTGGGCCCAGCTGCCCCTCTCCACCCACAGATGCCCAGGCCACATGGCACCTGTTTTTTCCCCCTTATTGCTGCCTATGTCACCCCTTCCTTCCACCCACCCCTTTGCATTTCTGACCCAGCTAGTTGTCCCATTCCCCAGGGCAGGGCCAGAGTAAGATAAGAGCTGCAGACTTCTGGTTCAACTATCCATTCCCAAACAAACTTGATGGAAATCACTTATTTGGAAATCCACCTGCAATTGAAAAGTCAAATAAATAGGATCTAGGGTAAAGTTCTTTCAGTTTTTAATTTACCCTGCATTAATTAGTAAAGTAACAGTATTTAAAAAAAATTGATCAGTTTCCAATAGCTACAAAACTCCTAAAGAATTATGTTGTAAAACAAATTCTTTCCCTTCTAAACCATTAACACCTATGCAAAGTGGGGCAGCCAAACTCCCAACTCCCACCTTCTTTCTCCCCTTACCTTGCCTCACTTCACCTTTTTCCGTCTCTTCTCGGAGGGTCAGGGGCTGTGGCTTTGGCCTTTGAGGAAAGGCACAGGCAGAAAGACTGGAGCGGGGGGTAGGGTTGCCTTCCAAAAGAGAGGGTTCCACCTGTCACATCTGTCTGAGCAATTTAAAAGGGTCTGTGGCTCCCAGACCCTTTTTAAATTGCCTGGAGTCCTGGGCACTTGCCGTCTTTGCCCCCACATCCATCAGTGGGCCAGGCTGAGCCTCCTCCCACACGCCAACTCCTGGGCCTCCCTCCTGCTGCCCCCAGCCCTTCATCCCAGACTGTACCTCAGACCATGTACTTCCAGCTGGAGCACCCTCACTCCATCTCACACCCCAGCCTGGAACACCCCTTTGCCATGTTCTGAACCAATGATTTTTGTGCTCACCCCAGATCCCCACAAAATCTAATAGCCCCGGCTTCCAGAAGAGTTAATCCAACCCTACCAGCCCTCCTGCGTGATTCACCTTCCTTGTCCCCTTCTTCCTGTCTCTGGTCCCTCCTGTCTCCCACCCTTCATAGGACTCTGCCAAACCCAGGATCCCCCATCCAACCCCTGGCCTGGGCCCAGCTGCCTTTTACTCCAGAGACCGGCCTGTTTGCAGTGCCTGTAGGCTACCAAGCTAAGTGCAACTGCCCAGCAGCTGCCTCCCCTTTCCCTCCAGTGGCTGCCCCCCATCCCCCGCCATAGGGCCCTGTCCCCCCATCCCAATTGTATTGCCGGCCAGCAGTGTTTGGGTTGGGGGAGATATCTGAGACATAGCCATCTCCTGTCTTTCTCAGGCAGCATGAGCACAGAATGCAGCAGCAGGACTCTGGCTTCTGACAACCTTGCCCCTCCTCCATCCTCCCTACATCCCAGCACCTGCTGGCAATAGTTTGTTAAAACAATCAGTTTAAAGAGCTCACCCACCTCTCCAGCTGGCTCTTTAAACAGAGCCCGGGCTGCTTAAAGCAGTGAAAATTCAGGTCCCTGCTTTGCAACATACAGGAGAATTAGCCGGTTGTTGTTGGCTTTTTTTTTAAATTGGGACACTGTCCAGGGAGCCAATCAAAGGGATGGTCTCAGCTAAAATGAGACAGATGGTCACCCTACCTGATATCCATAGATGCCCCAAAATCTGCTATTTTGAACTGCGTGCTCTTCCTGAAACAATCAGGCCTCTCCAGTAGTCCCCAGAGGGTAAAGTTAGCTGCACTCACCACCCTCTCAATCAGTCTGCTCATTTTCACTCATCTGGCATTTGCTGTATTTGTTAAGGCTCTGCAACCTGATATTTCCTCTGTCTGGGTGCCCCCTCCTCAAGGCCTCAATATATTGTTAATGTGTGATGAGACTCCCTCTTGGATTCTTTTCAGCCTGTATCTCCTATCAGAGACCACCTTCATGGTAACCATAACCGTATCCGGACATACTAGGCAGATTAGTCCTTGATATCAGAACATCCTTCATGCATTAGTTCTTAATGATAACACTCAAACCTATCCCAAGGTTTTACACCAAAACCTGAATCAGTTTTACAGTTTTCTTCCCCAAGTCTCTCCTTTTTCCAGGGACAACTAAAATATACAGTTTGCTGTTTATTGTTTTGTCTGTGGAACTGAATCCTTTCGTACAAGGTTGTGTATGGCTCTTTCTGCCAGAGTTATAAATTTGATGATTTCAACACAGAGGGTATCCAAGGTGATATTTAATTTATAAAGGAGGGCAAAATGTCAGAGATTGTAATTGTGACCAGAATCTGACCTCCAGACTTACAACATCAGTGAGAATTTAGAAGATAACTGTGGAAGTCAATGGGCAAGGGCAAAGAAAAAAATCGGCAGCCTGTTTGAAACTTTTTTGCTAGCATTCTGACAAATAGTCATTTAAATATTTAGATCCACGTTTTTAAAGGTATTTGGATGCCTAACTTCCCAGGGCCTAAGTATCGTTAAAAATCTGCCCCTTTGTGTGTCAGTTACACATGTGCAAGATGTAACCTTATTTACATTCGATTAACATAGGCGTAAGTGAGATCAATATGTGATCCTACTTCATAAAAAAAAAAAAAAGTGCTTCCCAAAAAACCCTCATATGTAGAAATGAAGACCTGATATTTTGATTTGCCCTTCTCTGACTGCAGAGGACTTAAATGATTGCAACTAATCTTGCACTTGAGTTGACAATTTGTCAAGTTTCATCGGATGCTGTTCGTAATTGCTGCAAATTGGGTTTTATAATGGGAAAGCCTGTGGTCTCTGCTATAGCTGTGCTGTCAGCAATGCTATATCTCACACTGTCATTATCTGGGGATCCTTTAGGGAGAACAATGACATGATGGGTTTTCTCTTCTTTTCCAAGCTGAGAATGAGGTTGAACCAATCTTCAGAAGAGACCCCCCTCAATTCAAATTTTGGTGAAAGACTCTTCTTCTGTTATAAATTACCAATTTATTTGCATCGTAAAGGAGATTAATACAAATATAGCCTTTTTTGATATAGAAAGGATGTAGTTGGGATCTTCTTTTTAACATAAAGTACATATTTACTTGCAGGGTCTGTTCACAAGGACTGGCTGTTCCTTTGAAGCTTATTTGATCTACTACAATTTTTTTTTAATTTAGGAGGAATAAATGTAATCCCCTTTATTGCCCTTTTTTTGTTTCTTCTGTCTTTAGAAATTATTTACAAGTGTCTTTGAACTGATCATAATTTTTTTAATAAAAACTAGTTTTATCTGTGATTAGCTGCTTCCCAACCAAATAAAAATCCAAAACATTGATTAAAGGTACTTACCTAGGTTTATTGCCATCAAGACACAATCCCAGTGCCCTGACTACAGAGTTACAAGTATGTGAACACATCGGTGCCCTGTGACAAGGAGTGGCTCAGTGACCAGCAGGGATTTCTGCTCTCTCCTTGCTGAGCAAAAAATTAAGGCAAAGTACTCTGGCAGTTGTAGGATAAACCAGACAACTAAAGCACACAACTTTTACAATGCCTTATACATTGTTAGCTCCCGCTGTTCCTGGTAATTGAACAAAACATCTATGTTCGTTATTTTGTCAAACCATCTTGTACCAGTTTGAGTTGCATCGGTACTAGCAGAAATGCATTTGCGTGGTTATCTGGTGCTTAGTTTGCTAGGAACATCTATGCCAAGTTCACCTATTGGACACCAAGCCTCTAAAGAGCTACTTTAATACATGCCCTGACTTTGACTCCTAGGCTCTGTAGTTCATTTTGCCATCTAACAACACAAAAGATTCAGAGGTTCTAGCATAAGAATGGCTTTACTGGGTCCGACCAATGGTCCATCTACCCCAGTATCCTGTTTCTGACAATGGCCAGTGCCAGATGCTTTCAAGGCTATATGGGATTATCACAAACTTCTAGTTTGATCTCATGAGTCCCACAGGACATAGAACTTCCCCAAAAATAGTGCCCAGAGCAAATCTTTTAGAAAAACATCTGCTCTTGAGTTGAAAATCATCAGTGATGGAGACTCCACTACAACTGCTGATAAGTTGTTCCAATGGTTAATCACTCTTGCTGTCTAAAATTTCTTATTTCCATAGACTCTGAAGTTTTCTTTCTCAAAATGGAAGCTTATTGGGACAATTTTCCATCTTTAGCTTTCACATTGTCATCACATGCAGGTGCAACACTGTGTATGTATATGTATGATGTATGATCGATAGGCTAGCAACAGATTTTTTTCTCTCATTGTCATAATACACTGTAGAAGTATCATATTTTACATGTGTATGGAGACCATTCCACTAGGGTAACATTTTCTTCTGTGTGCAAACTCAATTTTAGTCTGCAAAATATTGATTACTTGAGCCTAACCGTTGTTTGAATCTAACTTTCACTCAAGAAGGTATTATACTCAATCCTGCAGAAATAACAAAACTAACTGAGATGAGGTCATAAGAAAAGTGTAATGAACTAGGAAGAAAAAGATATCAAGCACAGTGATTTACTTTGCAGAAACTTTGGTACCACCCTGAAGCAAAAATTGGAGTGAAATTTTGGCTTCACCAGGTTCTGTGACAAAACTCCCACTGGTTTTAGTGGGTCCAGGATTAGACCCCTGGAGTTTCAGTCTGTAACACAGAGAGATCCTACATTTGCCAAAACAAAGCAGTTACAAGCAGTGGGTTAGTCATGTGACAACCTAGTTATGAATGGAATTGTCCAATAAATTGTTGGTCATGTCACTGTCTCATCTCCTAAAACAATTGTAATAGAACATTTATAATTTTGAATACTAAGCCCTGTAATTTCATTTGCATCAGCATGTCCCTCCAAAATTTAATGTACCACAGAGAATGCGTCACTTTGAATGAAGAACTGTGGTGCAACAGAAATATGAAGTAAACCAGGAGGTATGGAGAACATAAATCAATAAGAAGGTTGTTCTGATAATCTCCCAATACAGTCCTGATTGGATTCAGTTACTACTTGAGCAATCACTGCCAGATTCTTTGGGACTGAGTATGAGTAAGACTAAAAGAAAGGTTTAATCAGTGCACTGCTGATGGCTGTTAGGACAGGAGATGGATCATTTGATGGTTACCTGTTCTGTGTATTCTCTTTGTGGCAACTGGGTTGGCCACTGTCAGAAGACAGAATACTGGGCAGGACTGACAGTTGGTCTGACCCAGTGTGGTTGTTCTTATGTTCTGCAGGACAGTGATTGGCAACCAATGCTAGTGAGTGGGTGTCCTTCGTCTCAGTGGGCTGCAAGACTGCAAGAATAAGATTTAATACATTGTTCTTGGTTCTGCTTCTTTGTCATGCCTTTTCAACACAAAGGAATCCATTAGTAGGGGCAAATTAAAATTGCTGGCAAAAGTAACATAAAGAAGCAGAGGGAGCACATGGCTCTTACAATGTAGTGTGCAATCAGCATGCTCCTCGCATGTGCCCTTGCTTTCAATGTGAGTCACTTGTCATTTGCAAGGAGCTGCTGGCACTTCCTCTCTGCTGCAGTGCTTGCCCCTCTTCCATCCCTTCCCTCAAATCTCTTCCCAGCCTCTCCCCTGCCTCCTTTCCCAAGCGTGTCACATCCCTTCTCCTCCCCCACTCTCTCCCAACATTTTTGGAGTGGGAGGGAGGGAGAGGGAAGAGTACGTAAGTGCAGGGCCCCCAGCATGTGAGAGGCACAGAGGTAGAGGGCAGAGAGGGGTCGTGTGGGCCACATGTAGAACGCCCATGGACCACATGCAGGCTGCAGGTTGTCCAGCATAGCTGCAGAAGATACTAAGAGCAGATAAGGTGGTGGATCTTTCCAGGAACATCCTTAAATTCAGTCTTAAATCTACTTAAAATTTACTTGTCTTAACAGAAACAAAATAAAGAAATTAAGCTACAAGTCTCTGAGCTTTTACTGATTTTTCTATTTTTATCACTTTACCTCTAACAATGTTTTACATTTATATGGGCCCTTTCAGGATGAAAGGGGCTTTAACAGGAATTTTTTTGTGTGCCACTGAACACAGCCACGCTTAATAGCACCTAACAATGCTGTACCACAGACCGAAGAAGATACAGTATTTGCAAGTGACATTGTAGGGTTGAGAAGGGGTAGGCAGTGGCATTAGCCAAAAGGAAATTCAGCCAATTAGCAAGGATTCTGGGGGCAATCAACTCTGATTCCCTGCAATGCTGCTCTAATGGCAAACACTATACATTGCCTCTTAAAACTATCACATAACTGAACAAACAGGGTATAGAAGTGGCAGCCACATTGTTTTGCCTGCATACACCTTTGTCTTCCTCTGTTAATTTAAGTCCTTCAAGTTTATGCTTAAAATACCAGTCTCTATTAAAAGAACAGCACGCACAGCTGAGCTGTTACATCGAGGGGGATACTATTATTTGTAAAGCAGTAGCCCCCAGGGACCTCTTTCAGGATCAGAACACCACTAGGCTGGCTGCTGTACAAGCATATAGATACAGTCCTGGACCTAACTGAAGATAGGATGCAATGAGGGCAACAAATAACAGGAAGAATGGTAGAGAACGATAACAATAATAGGACAATGTGGTTCCATAGGTTACCTAGAGGCTCAACTTCATGGTTCCAAATCATTTCAAAGACTTTTACAGCAATGTTATTGACTTCTCAATAGCTAGCCACCTGCAGCTGGCAATTTTATGTAAGCATCACAAGAGCAAGACCCTCTGAAGGAAGAACGTGTAATATCGTTATAGATTAGTGCATGTGTAAGGAGGAAGAAAGACACTTATGGGAGAAGCAGAAAAATGGGTATTTGAGGCTGGTAACACTAGGGTAAGAAGACTGTGTGATAAGGTGATAACCAAAAAACAAGGGACATTAAGGAGGGAAAAATCCTAAATGCTATGGGATTAGAGCAAGAGGGAGGTTAAAGGTGGCCTCTAGGTTATGGCCCTGTGTGAAGGAAATGGTGTTGTGGTCAAAAATGACTACAAATGTGGCAAAAGACTGTGTGACAAGATGAAGAGTGCAGATTTGACCATGTTGAATGTATGGTGATGCAAGAGCTGAGAAGTCAGAGACAAGTTTAAATGTGGGATCAAATAGAAAGGGACAGACCAGCAGTAAAGAGGTAGATGTAGGAAGCAGTCACATAGAAATGGTAACTGAAGCTGCAAGAGCAGATGAAGTCCTCTCACAAGAAGGAGCAGATGGAAAACAGAAGGCCAGTGATGGGGCACTATGGAAAGTTTTGGAAGGAGAAGGCTGACCCATTCAAAGAGACCACCTAAGAGGCAAGAGGTGAAGCTACATGACAGCTGCAGAACTCAGACAAAATGCTGAATATGATGGACAGTGCCAAAAGCAGTTTGGAAGTTAAGGAGGATGTGGATAGAATAGGGACCCTGCAGTTTGGCCACAAAAAGGTCATTGAGTTGGCGATGTTTCACTGGAGTGGACAGGACAGAAGCAAGTGAGGCAGGAGTTGGAGGAGAGAAACTCCAGGCAATGGCTATGAGCAGAACCCTCTTATTTTAGGGAAGGGGAAGGAGTTGGTAGTTGGGAGAGGTAGGTGTGGTTTTCTGAGAAGTGGGATGATGATGATAGGAAAGTTCGAGGTTAAAAATGTGACTATAAAAGGGGACAAGAGCACTCAGAAAGGGAGAGGCATCACTGGGGCTCGCAAAGGGGTTCAGAGAAAGAGGGAGACTCACAAACAGGAGAGTGTCCTATTTGTTATCAAGTGACCTCCAAGGAAGAGAAAGAGCAAAGGAGGAGAAAAGGGAGGTGTTGCAACTGGAGAAGGTCCCTTCACATTTTGATGTGCTTGGGAAGAGACAGTTTTTATAATTCTGGTTAATATCTGCTGTAGGTGGCTGGTGTTTGGTGTTCTTTTTTCTGTATTAATGGTGGTACATTCAATGTGCTCATGCTGTGTACTGTAACATACAACAAATTACTTGACCATACCAGTTCAGAGGAACAAGTGTTCTGCTCATTAAAGTAACAGAACAAACAAATTATAAGAGATCATAACATTCTAAACAGGAAAACATGGCAGTCATCTCACATTGTTTACATTCTTCACTACTATCATTTCTATGTATTTTTGCAATTTGTTAGGTTCATTTCCTTTCACTTCTTTTCTGTCAAGTCCCATTTGCAAATTAGGTTCGGACAAGCTAGCTTTTCATATTCGTGATGTCAGTCACAATGTGAACAGGTTCTGAGCAAATACTTTTGATGTGGCCATCAATTTCAGCCATTCTAAACTGATTCCATTCTGGCAGTGAGATGAAAGCTGTCTTTGACTTATCTACTGCAGATACTGTGAATCAAATGGAAAAATCCAAAAGAAGATATTTTAAAATATGAATTAAGATCCTTGTTCATCCTCAAAGGCCGTATTATTGGGCAGACAGAATGGAGACTCAGAAACAGTAAATTTTTATAGCAGATGTAATTAAACAATTGAATTACAACAATAATAAACACAAGCACCCTAGGGCAAACTCTTCATTGCATGCTCATTTGGAATTTTGAGGAAATATGTTCTTTTAAGTTTTCAATTTTCATAGGATTTGAAATTACTTTTGACATAGCTGAATAATATTGCACATATTAGTGAACTGTCTGGCTGTAAGCAAAGGAATGTGCCTAGCTAATGTAGAAACCTCCAAACACAAGAAAATGGCTGAAAGGCAAACTTCAAATAAAATCTCCAAATTCCCAGCTGAAGGGAACAGTCTGAGTCATGTAAAAGCAGTGATTGAGACCCACTTTTGCTCAGACGAAACATGCTGCCTCCAATCCGCTATTTCTTAAGGTAGAAAGTAAAAAATGTTATGAGTTGCTCAGGAAGACATGAGTCCCCTTTATTCAGCTGCTCTACACTGCTTCTGCACTGAGCCTGACTTTTGGATGATTGGGTATAAAAGGTTTATTCTTGCTTTACCTCCGTGTATGAACTTAAATAGTTCTAAGTATCCAGTCCTGGATTTGTTCCAATCCAAGGCATCCTTCAGTCTGCGTAGACTATGGATCGCACCCTTTGTAACTCTATTTAAGATCGTCATTTGCAGCGTTGACTGGTACTGTGGAGGCCCACATGAGAGTGACAGTCCTTGCTACATCTGCTGCATATGTAGTGGGTGTCTGGCAGGTCCTTGCTGTCCTTTCTATGGGCTCGCTTCTCCTCTGCCAGCTGTCTGATCTTCATCTCGCCTTTCTGAAGGCCCTTGTGTAGTTCCTGCTTCCAGCTGCTGCGGTCATCTGCCAGCTGTTCCCAACTGTCTGGGTCAATGTCTACCTCCTTGAGGTCCCTCTTACAGACATCTTTGTAATGCAATTGGGGGTGTCCAGGAGGTCTTTTGCCAGGGGCTAGCTCGCCGTTCAGGATGTCTTTTGGGATCCTTCCATCATTCATCCTATGGACGTGGCCAAGCCAGCGGAGCTGCCTCTGCCTCAGGAGGGTGTGCATGGTTGGATTTCCAGCTTACTCAAGGATGGTGTTGTTGGGCACTCTGTCCTTCCATGTTATCCCAAGAATGAGCCTGAGGCCAGGCAAGTAGAAGACATTTAGCCTCTTTTCCTGGCGGACATACAAGGTCCAAGACTTGCTGCCATAGAGGAGGGTGCTGAGGATGCAGGCTCTGTAGACTCGCATTTTGGTGTGAGTGTACAGCTTGTTGTTGTTCCACACTCTCTAGCTAAGTCTGAACAGAGTTGTGGCTGCTTTTCCAATCCTCCTATTTAGCTCAGACTCCAGCAACAGGGTGTTGGTGATGGCGCACCCGAGGTAAGTAAACTCGTGGACAACCTCCAGCGTGTATTTGTCAATGCTGATTGATGGAGGTTCAGCAATGTCCTGACCAAGTACGTTTGTCTTCTCTAGGCTGATGGTAAGCCCGAAGTCCTTGCATGCTTTGGAGAACTGACCCAGCAGGTTTTGAAGCTGGCCTTCTGTGTGTGTCACTAAAGCAGCCAAACAGCATGTCTCCAATGAGCACTTCCTGCACCTTAGACTTAGCCTTCAGCCTTGCAAGATTAAGCAGGTTCCCATCAGATCTTGTGTGCAAAAAGATGCCCTCTGTTGAGGACCCAAAGGCGTGCTTCAGGAGGAGTGGGAATAAGATCCCTAACAATGTCGGAGCAAGGACGCATCCTTGTTTGACACCACTCCCAATGCTGAAGGCATCTGATGATGTGCCGTCGTATTGGATGGTTCCTCTTGTGTCTTCATGGAAAGACTGGATCATGTTGAGTAGCCGTGGTGGACAGCCTATCTTGTGGAGCAATTTAAACAGTCCATCCCTACTGACTGAGTTGAAAGCCTTGGTCAGGTCGATGAAGGCGACATAGAGTGGCTTCCCCTGTTCCCTGCATTTCTCCTGCAGCAGCTGCCTCAGGGAAAAGATCATATCAATGGTAGATCTCTTGGTGCAGAATCTGCACTGGGATTCAGGATATACCCTCTCAGCGAGCTTCTGGAGTCTGCCGAGGATGACATGAGCGAACAATTTACCAGTGATACTTAGGAGGGAGATTCCACGGTAATTGTTGCAGTCACTTCTGTCTCCTTTGTTCTTATACAAGGTTACAATGTTGGCATCCCGCATATCCTGTGGAACCTCACCCTCTCTCCAGCACAGGCACAGCAGCTCATGTAGGGGTTCCAGGAGTGTGTCCAAGGCACACTTGATTACCTCTGATGGTATACCATACTGGCCTGGGGCCTTTCCTACTGCAGTGCTGTCAATAGCTTTCTTCAATTCGACCACAGTTGGTTCCTGGTCCAGCTCGTCCATGACTGACAGGAGCTCGACAGCGTTGAGGGCTGTATCAACCACAGTGTTCTTGCATGAGTATAGCTTGGAGTAGTGCTTGACCCATTGCTCCATCTGTTTGGCTTTGTCAGTGATGACTTCATCAGATTTGGATTTCAGAGGTGCCATCTTGTTCTGGATGGGTCCCATTGTCTTCTTTATGCCCTTGTACATTCCCCTGAGATTACCAGAGTCAGCACAAGTCTGGATACTGCTGCATAGCTTAAGCCAGTAGTTGTTGGCACAGCGCCTGACTGTCTGCTGTACTATTTTTCTGGCTACTCTGAGTGCTTGCTGGGTACTCTGACTCGGTGAGTGTTTATACTTCAGAAGTGCAGCGTACTCCTTTTCAAAGACTGAAATCATCTCATCGGAGTTAGCTTTGAACCAGTCATTTGTGTTTCCAGCTCTTCTTCCAAACACTGACAAGGCCGTATTGTAGATTGTGTCCCTCAGATGTTGCCATCTGGATGTTGCATCAGCACACCCAGGGCTGCTGTGCAGATTCTCCTCAAGGGTCTCTCTGAACATTTCAGCTTTTTCTGAGTTTGCCGACCTTCTGGCATCAATGTGGGGCCTTTCAGTTGGTTTAGAATGGTGCAGCTTCTTGGGTCTCAGCTTGAGCTTGGAGCAGACTAGCGAATGATCTGTATCGCAGTTGGCACTATGGTAGCTGCATGTCAGGAGGATGTTTTTGAGGTTGTCGCATCTGGTGATGACCAAGTCTAATTGGTGCCAGTGTTTCGAGTGTGGGAGTCTCCATGACACTCTGTGCTGTGGCTTGGTTCGGAAAAATGTGTTTGTGATGCACAGATTGTGGTACGTGCACAGTTCAAGGAGATGCTTTCCATTGTCATTCATTTTTCCCACACTGAAGTTACCTAAGCAAGAGGGCAATGAGTCACGATCGGCTCCAACTCTTGCATTGAAGTCACCCGAAAGATACAATTGTTCACGAGCAGGTATTTGCACAATGGCGTCACTGAGCTCTTCATAGAACTTGTCCTTTGCTTCTGGTGTGGTGTTCATGGTTGGAGCGTAAGCACTGATCAGGTGGACAGGACTGGCGCAGGTTTGAAGTTTGACCTGAAGGATTCTTTCTGATCTGCCCGTGACTAGTTCCACCATTTGCAGAAGGGTGTTTCTGATGGCAGAGCCGACACCGTGCTCCCTGGGTTCCTCTTGGGTTTTGCCCTGCCAGAAAAAGGTGTAGTCCTTTTCCTTTAGGGATCCCGAAGTGGCGAGTCAATCTCCTGCAAAGTGGCTGTGTCAGCTTGGAGCCTCTTCAGTTCCTCGTTGATGACAGCGGTCTTTCGGGTGTTGCTGATGTCCTGAAGATCTTCAGTCAAACCGGTCAACGTGGTCTGTACATTCCAACAAGCAAGCTTGAAACTTGGATGATTTCCTTTTCTTAATAATTTTCTTGTTGGTTTGTCTGGTGCTCATTTCAGTCACTTGTCAGGTTTGGGAAACTTAAGCCTCATGCTCCCAGTGAGGTAAGTGAACTGTGGCGAGACAGTACCCTACTGGCTGGGGGCTGCCCAGCTTAAGGCGGGTGGTGACTGTTCAATGAGATGCGATGATCTCTCCCACCGTCGGAAGCAACCCATGGCGCTCATTCTCTACGCCAGTTGAGCAAGAGCTTATAACCGGTATCTGTTGCCTCCCGTGTTGGTTCAACACTGTTAAGTGATGCTGGAGTCCCTCTCCAGGTGCAAGCCTGGGCAATTTTTATGGAGACCCTGGGCTGCCCAGACACCAGGCCCCGCTCTCTGCTTTACTGATGTAGTCCAAAGGAAAGGATAACCTCTACGTTTGGTACCAGCTCAGCTGCAGGAGTTGCCGGGACAGTGCCAGAAGTTGACACAGAACTGCCTTAGGACTCCCCTCCAGATTTTCTGTCAGAGTTTACTCCCTTAGCCTTACTCCTTCCCAGGATAACCCAGAAAGCACTGGGGCATCTTCCTCCGCCTTCACAGGAGTTGTAGATTTGCAGCACCACACCTCGTGGTCTGCCGTTGGGACTGTGCATTAGAAGGAAGAAGGAACAAGTCCCTCCATAAGGTTGGTATGTGAGATAGACCAGACCCCCCTCACTGTGTTTCACCTGTGAGCTGACGCAGTTGCCTGGGGGATGGCATTGCTGTAATGCACAACAGCTGCTAGGAGCCAACAGTGAGAGTTGAGTGGTGGGTGAGGACCATCTGAAAAGGCGCAGCTGCCGGACAGTCAAAGGTACTACCTCTACCCCAGACACCCCATATCTACCATTTGAATTTGTTCTAATAACCCTTAAGAAAACCTAGAACTTATCCTGGCTTTTTGTCCAGGAAAAAAAAATCCTTTGGGTTTCTTGCACTCCCTGTTTGTTAAACGACGGGGATACCTCTTTGATTTTCTTCTCTGATGGCCAAAAATCTGTTGTTGTTTTCTCCTTCTTGTCAATTTGTTCTTAGGTTGATTGTTTATAGGCAACTTTTATTTCTGTTTTAGGAGCTCTTGTAACTCAAAGATTTTAAAACTTAGCTTATCCTCTGAAATTTCTTATTAAATTGCTGCCCAAGCCATCAGCTCTGTCTCCCTCACTGCTGGCAAAAGAGTTCATGCAGCATTCAGTATGGGACAGTATTCTTAGAATGTTGGTATAGTGTTTTTTTTTTCAGACTTCTTAACAGAGATGCATTTCTGTCTCTTCTCCACGTGTTGTGAGACTACACTTTGCCTTCGAGGCTGACTTGTGGCTTCAACCCTTCACATGTGAGGCTTGCAGAACCTGTAGCTCTCAAATCTGAGGCTCAATGGTTTTCCTCCAAATATAATGAATTTATATTATAGATAAAAACAGTAAGTGGAATAGGCTGATATAAGTGTGTTCCACACTACTTAATTTGTGATCTTGAATAGCCCAGCTCATTTGATTTCATTTCGCTTTGCAAAGTCCCTGACTCTTTCCTGTCCCATTGGCATCTTTGGCTGTGTCTACACTAGGAGATAAAATCAAATTTATCTATATTGATTTTCTAATACTGGAATTTGTTTGATTTTGACCATCCTCACTTCCACCGTGCACCCCACAAAGTCAAGTAATTGCTGCCACACACAAGTTGGCTAACATTGACTGTTGTAGAAATGCATTGTGGGAAGCTATCCCACATTTCCCTCATCCCCATAGCATTCTGGGTATGTTCACTGGTCTTGATGTCATCATCCCCCATTGCATTTTCCTCATTCTCCTCCTGATCCCTGAAAAGATGTTGATCCTTGGAAATAATGCAGAGACGCTCAAAATCAGAAGAAAGAATTTTGGTTTCCCCCACATTACATTGCCAACACGGGTGCAGCAACTGTATCCTCAGCTGGCCATCAACTGAGTGTCCCATCTCCCATCATTGCCTGCATATGATCCCTGAAATGAATGCAGGGGCCCCAACTGTTTTTTTAAAGTGAGAAAGTAGAGGATAGGAAAGTGTAGGAAAAAGAATTTTTGGTTTCCTCCTTCACTATATTGGTGTTGGGGGGAGTCTTTGGCTTTCCAATGCACTATAAGGCTTCTGTGCAATGACTGTTCTCAACTGGCCATCCACTGAGTATCCCACCTCCCATCATTGCCTGCATGTGATCCCTGAACGAATGCAGGGGCCCGGACTGTTTTTTAATGTGAGAAGAAAGAGGAAAGAAAAGTGCAGGAAAAAAATTTTTGGTTCCCCCCACCACAGGGTGTCAGCAAGCACCAGTAGGGGTGAAGGGGTTGGGGGCCAGTTGACATGGTCCTCCCTCAGTGGTAGCAACCCATTAGATGCCGGGGGAGACCTTTTCCCCAGCGGCAGCAAGCCCTGGTATGGGCCAAGCAGTGGGGGTGGTTCAGTGGCGGAGCAGTTGAGGTGGTCCTTCCCCGGTGGAAGCAAGTCCCTTAGCCACTGGGGGAGACCGTTTCCCTGGTGGCAGCAAGCCCTGGTATGGGCTGAGTGGGTGATGGTTCAGTGGGGGCCAGTGGAAGTGGTCCTTCCCTGTCAGCAGCAAGTCACTTAACTGCCAGAGGAGACCTTTTCCTGGCAGCAGTAAGCCCCAGTATGGGCCAAGGTGGGGAGTGGTTCAGTGGAGGACCAGTTGAAGTGGTCCTTCCCTGGCAGCAGCAAACCCTTTAGCCGCTGGGGGCAACTCCTTCCCGGTGGCAGTGAGGCCTGGTATGAGCCACGGAGGGGGTCAATAGTTAGGGGGCCAGTTGAGGTGGTCCTGTCCCATGGCGGCAGCAAAGCCCCCAGTATCTTAACCACTGGGGGGAGACTACCCCACAGCAGCAGCAAAGCCCCCAGTATCTTAACCACTGGGGGGAGACTACCCCACAGCAGCAGCAAAGCCCCCAGTATCTTAACCACTTGAGGAGACTTCTCCACAGTGGCAGCAAAGCCCAGAATATCTTTCCTGCCCCTGGAGCCCCACCTATGTGACTGGCAGCATGGTCAGCACTGAAGGGCAGGCACATCCTTTTACTGGGTTGGGTTGCGGGCTACCCACGTGATGTGGTTGAGGGCAGGAAAGACCCAAACTGTTTGGTGCCTGTTTGGGAGGGAAGGGGGTTTGCAAACAAATGTAAACCACTGAGTGTGTTATGCAAGCACAACCCCCAGCACAGCCTTGTTGACATGAGGTACATTGGGGCATGGGCTGGTGCCAGCCAGTGCAGAAAAAAGTAGCGAGTGTACAGACAGAGCCATGAACTTCCTGCAGGGGCTATTTGTAAGTGAATTAGGGGCACTTACAGCACTAATAGCATAGAAAGAAAGAAGCTATTCATCAGGCTCTCATACTAACATGGGCTCACAGCCAAAGGCTTGCTGTTCCCACTTGGAAATTCATGGTCTTCCTGTTACTGGAGAGCAGTGGCCAGAGCAGAGCACTCATGGCATTATGGGTTACATACGGGACACCTGTGGAGGCTAAAAAAATGCACTCTGAAGATGTGGTGTTTCCACATTTGCCTTTACTCGAACTTCTGAATTCAAGATTAATGCCGTACCTGTCAGGTAACTCCAATTTTGTAATCTCATGATTAGTGCACCCAAAACTGAGTTAATGGTCTTTACAGTGAAGACAGTCACATGGTAAAATCGAGCTAACTGAACTAAATTTGATTTTATCGCATAGTGTAGACGCAGCCTTTGTGTTCACAGAGTTCCAACATAGGTCAGTTATATAGGGGCCTTTTGTTAAACATCAAAATTATTGTTTCTTTGTTAGGCTTTACAGTTTTCAGAGACTGAATTTCAAACTTAAAACTCCTTCCAACTCATTGAATTGCAGGTCCACTTTGCAGTATTGCCATCCCCCAAGGCTGAAAACTTAGGAGTTAAGCCACTCCCCCTCCTCTCCAGATTGAATGATATTTTTAAAAATGTGGTTTTGGTCTGGGTTTCATTGACTGAATTCTAGGTGCCCCACCATTGTGGGGTGAGGGAGTGCTGACACTGTTCCTAAATTTATTAAGGTAATTATGGCCTCTACTAAAAGATTTATGCTCTTCTCATCTGCCCATCCCTCTGTCCATAAATAATTATTTCCCCTTTGGCCCTCACATCACCATCTTAGTTCCCCATTAGTTCAGCCACCAATTAATTCCTTCACTCTACCCAACAATGCTGCTGATTTCCAGCCCCACCTTTGATGCTTCTGGAGTTTTTCACACACACACACAGAGGCTTGGATGGGCAGATGTTGGGATATGTGTCTCATGTGCTGATTCTCTGGACGCACTCCATGCTGCAGGGAGGGAGAGGGAAAGTGGAGGAACAGAGGACCCGCACCTGCCCCCTGGCTCACAAAAGGCCGAGGCACCATCCTGAGTTGCTGGACTCTTTCTGCTCTCTCCTCCCCACTTCCCTCCTACCAGAATCCTGTCTGTTTCTGAGGTGATGGAGCTCTGGCTGTTTCTTTTCAGCAGCTCTGATTGGCTGATGTTCTCCAGGAGGTGGGACAACAGGGAAAACAGTTGGGGCTCCCCCCACTCCTGGAAGAACCGAAATTTTCAAGGTGCTAGCGCATCTTTGGCATCGGGAAATTGTGGTCAGTTGACTACGTCACTCATGAAGCAATCATGACAAGTTGGCAACACTGAAGTCATTAGATCCTTTGATCAAAATGTTTCTTATGGCCTAAGATTGAAGATATTCAGAATTCAAGGTGAGAGCAGACAGATTTGCATTTGAAGTGATTTATTAACCTGCTGTAATATAGGTACTGACATGTTGGTTTCTGACTATTGTTACAACCTTAATAGCTGCCCTCCTTAATGTTATGCAGCAATGATCAGCTAAATATTAGTTTAATTCAAATGCTTTGTCCTCTATGGAAGGCATTTTGGAAGTAGATGCAAATTCTGTGCTGAGCACTCGGCGTTCAGGTATGAAACCTAACCTCTAAATTGCAGTTCTGAAGAAGATCCCTGCTCTACAACCATGCCTTGCAGCACGTAGAAATGTTTAATGAGAAAATTACCATTGATTTTTATCAAATCGCAAAGCATCCTTTAAGATATTGACTGTGCAGCCAACCCCCAGCAATAGCAATCGATGGAAAGCCCAGCCAATTCTTTTTACAGTAAACCCTCGATTTAATGGATTGTTGGGGGGGAGGGGTGTCTGTTAATGCCAAAAGTCTGTTATATCCGAATGGTTATACAATATGGTGACGCACTGACCCTTCCTGTCCATCACACACTCCTATTTGGGTGTGGTGTAGCTATTTGGGATTTGCTCTTGCTTGCCAGTAGACAATTAAAGAATTCTTCATTGTTTTCATGAAGGGTTTTAGATTTAGTTACTTGTGTTCTCTGCTGATTGGAGAAAGTCTTTATGATGTGAAAAAAGTATATTGTTAGCCCATGACAAATGTGATCATATATTAGTATTTATGGTGGACAACCAACATGCTTTCCATCTGACAGCATTTCAGGGTTGAGTATACTCAGATAGAAATCATTGAGAAAAACACCTCTTGACTGTAGTGAGCGCAAAACTGGCCTGTTTGTATGCCGGTTTTTATGTTGTGTAATAGTTTATTGCTTCCATCAGTGGTGGATGGGTGTATATTGATCCTCCTCTTCATCTCTTGAGAAAGACAGCCAACAGCCTCCTTATTCCCATAATATGTCACTCTGATACAAGGTGGGCAGTAGAGTATCCATGTTATTGAGCCTAAATCTCCTTGGGAGTAAAGGAATGTCCCTCAGCCAGGGCTCCCCAGTATCTCTGGGATGTGAACAGAAAGATCACTGACCCTTACTTCCTTGCGAAATGTTGATTTACTTGTAAAAACAATCTGAATCATCCTTTTAGAAAATCTTTTCTATTGTTTTTTTAAGTAATTGAAATTATGAGAAAAAGAAATGAAGCACAAGTATTTAGCAACTTCAGCATTCATTAAAAATTGAAGGAAATTAATGGCCCAAAAGCTTTGAAATGATTAAAGTTGGCAAGATATTCCAGCTATAAAACCAGGGGGCAAGTGCTTGTGGTTATGGTCTCCACACAAAAAAAAATAACATAAGGAAAACATCTGTAAAGTTCCATTGCCTGGATTTTCTTGAGAGGCCACATGTTATCTGGTACAAATAAACTTTTTTGCAATATACCCCATAATGACAAATTGCTGTCAGATATCCATTTTAACATATACACTGAAAAGCGGCAGTGCCTGTAGAGGGGAAGAACACAGATATCTACGTTGACACATACTTCCATATTTTTATGGAAATATGGTTTTAAATGTGCATAACTCATGCATGTTTTATGCAAATGGAGCAAGTAACCTATATTTGAAGAGCTAGTTATCCACTGAGGGTGTATATTGTGTTTGTATGCATGTATCTTTCATGTATGTGAGGTTGGAAATATGCAGTTTAGACCTGTTTATTAAGCTAGGGCTATGTCTACACTAGCACACCCCCTTTCGAAAGGGGGGTGCTAATAAGACACTTCAGTATATGCTAATGAGGTGCTACATTGAATATGCAGTGCCTCATTAGAATAATGGTGGTCGCAGCACTTCAAAAGTGCCACTTTTGTTTGTGCACAGCTGTCTACACAGGGTCCTTTTCGAAAGGACCCTGCACACTTCGAAATCCCCTTATTCCTATAACCAAATAGGAATGAGGGGATTTTAAAGTGCACGGGGTCCATTTGAAAAGGACCCCACATAGAAAAGCCACAAGTGATCGAAAGCAGCACTTTCGAAGTGCCGTGGCCACCATTATGCTAATAAGGCAAGGCACTGCATATTCATTGCAGTGCCTCATTAGCATATCCTGAAGTGTTTCATTAGCATCCCCTTTCGAAAGGTGGAGGGAGTGCTAGTGTAGACTTAGCCTAGGTGATTTAGTGAAAGCCATTAGTAGTACTTAAGGAACTTAACAGCCTGGTGCTCATAGCAATGATCTGTGCTTAGTCTTTTTTTACCCATAAGTCTGGATTATGGATGTTCCCAGGGGATATTGTCACCTGATGCTGGAATCCATGTTGAATTTTATATTCTTCCATAGGTTAGAGGGAAGAATTGAACTAAAATTTCCCACCCCAGAGAAATTCTATTTAAGGGATGGGAATGATTATCTTCAGCAGGCTTCACAGATTGCTCTCCACCTCAACAGGACACATGAAAGAGCTTGAAAAGAAAAAGAATGCTGACAAGGAGAGAAGCTGTTATAAGAAGGTCAGGAAAAAAATCAGCTCTGCCTTGAAGAACTTTATCTCAGATAAGGACTAGGGTTTGTAACAATTTCTCTCAGTGTATTTGTCTTAGCTGGTGTGTTTTCTTTATTTTAATTTAGTCTCTTACTTTTATCTGTCCGTCATCACTTGCAATCACTTAAAACCCACCTTTTGAACTTAATAAAGCCAGTGTAAATAATTGTTATGGGGGGAGAGAACTCCCCCACCTTGGCTTCCAGCTACACCTTCTCAAGGCCCCATGCTTTGGTGCAGTGCAGGGCATATGGCTGGACCAAATGGATCATGGTGACGATGCTAAAGCTCTGAACTGAGGTACAAGGGCATATGCACATCTGATGTAATGCAACTTTAGGAGTGAAACACTTACTCCACTTCACCTAGGATGACCCTATGGCCCCAGGCCAAATACGGGATGGGGGGATGATGCTAGGTGTCCCAGCCAAAACAGGATAGATGGATGGATGGTCACCCTATGATTCAGGCAGTGCTCCTCCTGGCTCCCCCAAGGCACAGGGAGATGGGACCTGGGTCAAAACCATGGGAGGTGGGAGTCAGGTGGCAGCCATGCTGGTCAGCTGTGGCTCCCACTAGCAATGTGGAGCTGGGATCGAGGCCAGCTGCATCGGTGTGGCTCCCGGCTCGGTATGGATGGGGAACTGGGAGCCAGAGCAAAGCTGCAAATATGGGGCAATTAGACCCTTTTTAAAAATAAATCAGGATGTCTTTCTGTTGCCCAAAATACAGGCCTCTCCTGGCCAATACGGGACAGATGGTCACCTTCCTTTCATCAATGATTTAGACATTGGCATAGAAAGTACGCTTATTATGTCTGCAGATGACACCAAGCTGGGAGGGGTTGCAACTGCTTTGGAGGACAGGGTCATCATTCAAAATGATATGGATGAATTGGAGAAATGGTCTGAGGTAAACAGGGTGAAGTTTAATAAGGACAAATGCAAAGTGCTCCACTTGGGAAGGAACAATCAGTTTCACACATAAAGAATGGGGACAAACTGTCTAGGAATGACTACAGCAGAAAGGGATCTAGAGGTTATAGTGGACCACACGCTAAATATGAGTCAACAGTGTGCTGTTGTTGCAAAAAAAGCAAACATGATTCTGGGATTCATTAACAGGTGTGTTGTGAACAAGACATGAGAAGTCATTCTTCCTCTCTGCTCTGCGCTGGTTAGGCCTCAGCTGGAGTATTGTGTCTAGTTCTGGGCGCCGCAGTTCAAGAAAGATGTGGAGAAATTAGAGAGGGTCCAGAAAAGAGCGACAAGAATGATTAAAGGGCTAGAGAATGTGACCTATGAAGAAAGACTGAAATAATGGGGCTTGTTTAGTTTGGAAAAAAGAAGATTAAGGGGGGACATGATAGTGGTTTTCAGGTGTCTAAAAGGGTGTCATAAGGAGGAGCGAGAAAACTTGTTCTTCTTGGCATCTGAGGATAGAACAAGAGGCAATGGACTTAAACTTTAGCAAGGAAGGTTTAGGTTGAACATTAGGAAAAAGTTCCTAACTGTCAGAGTGGTCAAACAGTGGAATAAATTACCAAGGGAGGTTGTGGAATCTCCATCGCTGGAGATATTTAAGAACAGGTTAGATAGATGTTTATCAGGGATGGTTTAGACAGTACTTAGTCCTGCCATTAGGGCAGGGGGCTGAACTCGATGGCCTCTCGAGGTCCCTTCCAGTGCTAGTATTCTATGATTTTGTGATTCTACTTACACCAGTTGCTGTCCGAAGTAAGTAATCTCTTTTTAACCCCCATCCCAGTTCAGAAGAAGGCACAAACATTCAGCTCTGACTGACTGTTCAGAAAACTGGAGCAGTCGCTGTGATGCCAGTGAACTGAGGCAAAGGTTATCTATAAAGACGTGATAAACTATCGGAAGTTATGCCCATTCTACAATCCTGAATCTGCCATACCTAGAACTCCTAATGGAATTAATGGAACTTCTGTCCTTGCACTGCTTGTGGGATCAGGCCAGAGACATAGGCCTTGATGTATACTACCTATGCCACATTTGATATCAGTCCAGTATCTGAAGTGCAACCCAACCCATAGGAGTGACAGTTCATTGTCCAGATGTGTCAGTGTATTGCCATAATTTTACAGAATAGAGGGCAATGGGGTAGAGAAAGTAGGTAGCCACAAAAGCAGAAGAGGTGATCCTAAATAAGGAATGGAAACATTTTAGCAGAGCTATGACTTGAAAACATGACTGAAAACCAGGAAATCATGAGTTCTGAGCTAACTCTGCCATAGCCTTACTCTGGCCCTTTGCAACTTTAACCTGTGAGGCTTAGGTTTCCTTTCAGTAAAACGGGGATCGTAATACCTCCTTAACTCAGTAGAGGCTTGTTGAAGTTAATTGCACTGAAAATTAAAAGTTCCATGAACGTTACTCATTACAGGAAGAGCTAGTATATTGGTTGCTACTTCCAACAGATGTGTAACTTGGAAAAGGCTAGTTGTGAAGAGGCCGGTGTTCTGATTTAGCCACAGCCTTCGTACAGCATATAGCAAATTATGCTTATTAAAACAAATGTAGATGCAACATTTAATTATACTAGTCAGAGGACTGGGTCATTCTCTTCTCCTGAACTAGTGTAAAGTCAGGATAACTCAAAGCTTTCCAGGAGTGGTTTGTAATAGTGCATTTACTTTGGCAAACTAGCACTACCTGGGTGGTGATGATAACTGTGTAAGAGCTATAGTCCTACCTATGTTATGCATAGAAGAGAATAATGGAAAAAGAAGCATGGCTGCTTAATACATAACTGCAGGTGCATCAGCTGGAGCATGACAATGGAAGAGCTTGTAGGCCTCACAAAACTGACAAAGTCAGACGCTTCTAAGTAAAAGATGATTAAATGCAGGGCTGTTTTTGGGATTTATGGGGCCTGGCACAGTACTCTTAAGCTGGTGCCCTGATGCCCGATGGTGTGATGATGTTTTTTATAATCATCCTCAGCACACTAATGAAATACTTTTAAAACTTATTTTTAACTAAGGCCCTGTAGACTAAGCCTATGTCTATACTGCCGCAGAAGACCCACCTGCTCAGGGTCAATCTTCTGGGGTTTTGTTTTGCACATGTGTGAAATAATGTTTTCGGGGTCAACGTCAACCCTGGAACTCCTTGTGAGCAGCAAGAAATAAGGAAGATTAATGGGAGAAACGCTCCCATCAACCTTCTTCCATGTAAACAGCCATTAAAGTTGATCACTGGTAATTTTATTTTTCACTACGTAATTTGCATAGCTACAATAGCGTATCAGTGTTTGACTATGTTTAGCATAGACATAGCCTAACCCAGTAAATTCAAAAACTGACGGGGGTTGGGAACTTCCTGTTAAATGGTTCTGCTAATAGCCCTGGGAGTCTTTTTCACTTTTAGGTTAGCCAGATCCTCTTTGGATGAAGCAGAGCCACAGAACAGGGATAGAAAGAGCCAAGTGGGTGGATATTAAGACCCAGTGGTGCCCCAGATCTGGTGTCCTATGCAACTCTGTAGTCTATGCATGGGTAAGTACAACTCTGACTAAATGAACCAGATGCAAGTGTATTGACACTGGCCAGCAATAAACCAGAAAAAAACCCTGGAGTCTATAGCTGTATGAATGACAAAGGTATCTCAGGATCCATACACAGTGATGCCAGCACTGAGATGTCCAGTAATGCTACTGCAGTGTGAGTACCTGGGGCAGTTTCTGATCCAAAGTTCTGCACTTCCCCTGTGAAGTGGCGATGATGAAACCAGACTGAATGGGCTTCTGGCCGGCACCAAAAGTGAGGAACGCAGGGAAATCATGTTGATGGCACAGTCTGTGAGTCTAGCGGTGAGTGGGAAAGGAGAAGCGGGGCCCTTGTATTAATAACTGGGTAGTTGATGTCAGACCAGTTCAGAGCGACCATTTACATTGTCCAATCTTTTCAACATTTAGCACTGAAGGGTCTCCTGGCTGACTGTCACCACAGCGAGGCCATAGACTAAACAGATATGAGATCTGAGTTAGGGTCACACTACTCCTGTTCAGGGCTGAACCATATTGGGTGGTCATTCTATGGAAAACTGTAGTGCTTTTACCCATATATATTTGCCTAGTAGGTAGCAGAGACTATCTGTCCCTATGGCCATCATGTGAGCAGCATTCAAAAGCACTAAAAGACAGCTTTTGGAAATTCGGTGCCACTGGAGGGCTTTTTCTCAGTCTCTCCCTCATATTCATTTAGTGTGAGCACCTCAGAACAGCACTTTGTTACCTTATTTGGCCATGTGATGCCCAACCTGTAAGGCCCCATGCAGGGAGTGCCCAGCAAGAGCCCAACCCCAAACCTCTATTTTCCCTCCTAGATCTGCACTGGTGTGGAACCAGAGACATGGTCCATGACTGCTGAGCAGAAGCAGCTGGCCATGTTACCCTACCAACACCCCTGAGCTATATAAAAGAGCTGCCTCTCTGCAGCTTACTACATCAGACCTTGAACACTTCAAACACACAGAGTGCTATGGCAAAACCTGTTCAGGCATCTATGCAGGCAGTTCTCCTTAATAACATATCAGTTTAAAAAGACTTTCTCCTTCTATCCAAATATTGGTCCTTGATCAAGCGAGGAGGACAAACAGAATATGCCTCATGCCACTCAGCTCCTCACAGAAATGCTACACTTGTAGGGTGAAAGTAGTAATTTTGCTGAACTCCTCCCACCACAATTCTGTATTTTTCCTGATCACATGCAGGCTAGATGGGAATAACAACAGGCTCTGCTGTTAAGGAGCTCTTTCTCAGCATATGGAGCAAGCTGCAAGTGGACAAATCGGTGTAACTATTCAATCTCCCATGTTCGGTAGCAAATGATATATAAGCAAAAACAACACTATGGACACTATGCTGCTGAGTGACAGTGTGATGGTGCAGGCAATGTTCTAAGGGCAGTCCAAAACCAGGTGAATCGTAAATATCTCTGGAAGTAAAACAATCCCCTGAGACAAGCATCACTTGCTGTGTATAATTATAGATAGCAAATGCAATGCATATGTAAAAGTGAGGGAAATAGTTCTGTTAATGTAGAATCAGTTCAACCTGTTTCTGAAGGCAGTGGAAGGAGTATCATTGACATTGGTGGGCTATGAATGAGTCCATCAAGATGGTCAAGGGACTGATATACAGGTCCACTTATGACCAGAGTGCTACAACTACTTTGCATTTGTAGTGTTTTACTATTACAATACCTGGCAGAACAAAGTTATCACTGTCGTACAAGTGGCAAGAAATTTTTGAAAAGAATTTTTTTCCCCAGGAAAACTGCAATTTCAAAAAAATAATTTCCTATAGGAAATTTCAAACTAAAAGCAATTTGTTTAATTTTGAATTGAAATTTGAAAGAAAACATATGTTGCTTCAATAAAATGCTGATTTAAAAATAAAAATTCTCCCAAATGAAGTTTTCATTTTTGATTTCTGCATTCCCTCTCCTTTCCCCCCCACCCTCAGGGAACACGGAAGAAAAACTTTTTTAAAAAGTGGGAGAGTGGAAAAAAAACTAATTTTTTTGGTTTCCAGTTAGGCAAAATTGGGAAAAATTTGTAACTTCCCATCTTTATCAATGGGAAAAAAAGGAATCAAAAGGCAAGAAGGAACAGGGCTAAGTTCCAATTCTGCCAAAAGTCTAAATACCGAAAATGGGACACTGAAATTAAAAGCCAATTTTAAGACAAAAAAGGAACAATAATCTTCATTTTGTTTCAAAATGTCAAATTTCTAGGAATTAATCCAATGTCTCCACCAACTCTACTTATTAATGCCCAGGATTCTAAGGTGTCATGAATTTGCAACTTATATAATAGCTTGGCTAACTCCAATCCCTTCAACAAAATTACTGATATTTCCTGATACATTCTTATAGACTGTTTCTACCTGGTGACCTGGTACTTTATGCCCCACAATCCACGCTAGTCATCAAATCTTCATAATGCTCAACCTGCAAATTCCAGTTCTCCACATTAGGTAAGCATAAATGACAACTTCCTCTAATGAGAGGATGACAAACTTTTTTTTTTTTTAAATAACTGGTGTGGTGGGGGTGACACGTGGATGCCATTTTTTTTCTTCTAAAATGAGCTTTTGCTTTTTTATATATAGCCATACACAATAAACTTGCTTTATGGTATATGCGCTGTCTGTCTGCATTTTAACTCAGAAATAGCGTTCTGCCTCTGAATGAGAAATCATCATGGCACGATCTTTTGCATAGTGAAATGGTGTTTTATTTTCATTCAAGGGGTATGGAATAGTTTCTGTAGGAAGAGCGATTACTAAGACTGGTACCTCTCCTCTTGGCAAAGAGATAACTAAAGACAGATATAATTTAAGTTTCTAAAATCATGACTGGTATGTTTAAAAAAAGTAAGGAAATGCTGTTTACTCATTCTCATTAGAAAAGAACACAGGGTGTATGTGTGCGTGTCACTAAATTAATAGGCAGCAGGTTTGAAACAAAAAAAAGGAAGTACTTCTTCATACAGTGCACAGTCAACCTATAGAACGCATTGCCAGAGGATGTTGTGAAGGATAAAACTTCAACAGGGCTAAAAAAGCACTACATAGATTCATGGAGGACAGATCTTTCAGTGCATAATAGTAAGGATGGGTCAAGATGGTGTCCCTAGCTTCTGTTTGCCAGATGGTGGGAATGACCTATACGGGATATATCACTTATTGGCTACGTCTACACGTGCACCCAACTTCGAAATAGCTTATTTCGATGTTGCGACATCGAAATAGGCTATTTCGATGAATAACGTCTACACGTCCTCCAGGGCTGGCAACGTCGATGTTCAACTTCGACGTTGCTCAGCCCAACATCGAAATAGGCACAGCGAGGGAACGTCTACACGCCAAAGTAGCACACATCGAAATAAGGGAGCCAGGCACAGCTGCAGACAGGGTCACGGGGCGGACTCAACAGCAAGTCGCTCCCTTAAAGGGCCCCTCCCAGACACGCTTTCATTAAACAGTGCAAGATACACAGAGCCAACAACTAGTTGCAGACCCTGTATATGCAGCACGGACCCCCAGCTGCAGCAGCAGCAGCCAGAAGCCCTGGGCTAAGGGCTGCTGCCCACGGTGACCACAGAGCCCCGCAAGGGCTGGAGAGAGAGTATCTCTCAACCCCCCAGCTGATGGCCGCCATGGAGGACCCCGCTATTTCGATGTTGCGGGACGCGGATCGTCTACACGTCCCTACTTCGATGTTGAACGTCGAAGTAGGGCGCTATTCCCATCCCCTCATGGGGTTAGCGACTTCGACGTCTCGCCGCCTAACGTCGATTTCAACTTCGAAATAGCGCCCAACACGTGTAGACATGACGGGCGATATTTCGAAGTTACTGCCGCTACTTCGAAGTAGCGTGCACGTGTAGACGCAGCTATTGTGTTCATTCCCTCTGACCTGGTGTTGGCCACTGTCAGAAGCTGGGACACTGGCCTGATGGATCTTTCCTCTTTCCCCCCGGCATGAGCATTTTTATGTTCTTAAGTGCATGCAAATATTTATTGCTTGGTAGCTCACTTAAAAAAAAAACCACTCAAAATTAATACACAGTATATACAGTTGGGAAAAAGACATTTGGATATATATATATTTTATTTGACAGTGGTTTAGATTATCATACAGTAAACAAGATTTCTGTAAAAGTTAATTTATCCATAGTGGTGCGTTTCATAAAAATAGTTGTTCACTTACAGCCTTTCTGTGACTATTAATACATGGAATTATATTTATAGAGATAGAGCTGTACAGGGTAAATTCACAGCTAACACTACACAGAAATATTATTTGGAATGGGGTTTAGACGATGTGCTGTCTTCACAGGTCATTGATTACAACCGCATAAAGCAATTACCGCACAAGGAGTAGCTGTGAACTGTGCAAATTAGAGCTTATGCAAGCATAATCTCAATTTTCTTTCAGGTTTTATGATTTGTTTCTTTACACATAGAAAATAAGATACCAGGACATGCATCTACACTACTGAAGCATTGTCCAAAATCCAATTCAATAAATTAATGGAAAATTATATTGGATTTCTAGTTTGAGGGATAAGGATTTTTTAAAATTAAATAAATGTTGTCAGCAGCTACATAGATTTGTGCTTTTAAAAAGATATATGGAATTTTTCTTAAAGGTTTAAAAGCTGCAAAATCCTTTGTTTGAGACTTTTAAGAAGAAACTGATGGGAAGAACTATCTGTCTACGTGTTTAAGAGAAGAATGAGTCAAGTGCAATGTTGGAGGGCTATATTTACTTGCTGACCTGTTTGGACACTGATGATTTCAATGTGATGCTTTAGCAGAGCACATGAAGATCAGAGATTGCCAGCAGACTCATGTCTATGTATTTCTGAAAATAGCATCAGAATGTTCGTACTGTTATCCAGACCTTTGGGGCAAAACAAGAACCATAATGGGGACAGAACGGTGACTCATTGCACTTGGAATCCTTCCTCTGGAAGGTGGACTTGAGATTTGAAATTCAACACAGAAACAACTATGATGGAAATAAAAAAGAAAGGAAATTCCTTCCTCTGATTAAAATATAATGAACTCAGAATGCTTATCTTGGAAACAGTCTCATTTGTGTTAGTATGTGTATTAAAGTTAAAGATGCCTTAACTACAGTTGGTTCAGATGTATAAAATATATAGCACTGTTGATAGGCAAAGTTATTGTTTTCTGTGGGAAATAAGGCCTCACTTTAAGGAACCTGCAGCTTTTCCTCCTCTAAGAATCATCCTGTCATTATAAGGGTCTTGTAACTGTAAGTCTCAATTTTGAGCTTGACCAATCGAGGTTTCTGTGCTACCTTGTAATATTTTGGGAACCTGTGGTAAATCCCTTTTGTGGATAATCTGCAACTACAACTGCACCCTAACACCTTTCCAATGTACAGAAATATGATTTGTTCACAAAATGGCAGTAGAAATGCTATCACACCAACTAATCCGTTAGATTCCCCAACTCATCCAACTTGACATATGAAGTGAACTATGCTTCTGGGGACCATGTGGATTATTCCAAATTGTTAACAGTGGAGATATGTCATGGGTGTATAGTTTCAAAGAAACCCTTCAACCCTTGTCTAGATATGTTGAGAACAATGTATTTACAACCTCTTAGCTCAGTTAAAATATCCTTTCTCATTTTCAGCTTGTTTCGTGCAGTTTTATTTAAGGCGATGTTCCAGTTTGTGAGTGCTCTAACTTGTTCCAGTTCCTTGATACAAAGTTTGAACTAAATCCCAGTCCTTCATGCAGTGGAATAAAAATACTAAAGCTACACTGCACTGTTCTTCTCTGACGTATTTTCCTTTGTATTGTTTTGGTTTCTTCCATAGCTGCCAAAGTCCCTAAAATGGAACTGGGGACTTTCGGGTCAGTTTTAAATCTCCATGTTGACTATAGGCTTCTAGAACTTTAGACATTGTGCACATTATCACGGAATTACACATTAATGTTTCCATTCCTCAGTGTTTTTGCGTACATGTGTGATAGTTAAAATAAATTAAAATAAATCAATGTGAGACAGAAGCTAAGAAATATGTTTTGCGTCAGTGTGAAACAATAAGAGGGCAACAGTTCACTTATTTATCTGCTCATGGCCGAAGTGCCAGACTTCAGTATACTGGGCAGCTTATCCGAGCCAGGGATTTTCCATGGGCCTGGTGAAACTGTTGCCTTCCGAACTGCATTGTTGATGGTGCGAGTGTGAATGGAATGGAGATGTCCCTTCTGGGGGAACTCACTGGGTTTCCTGTCAGGGTCTTTCTTGATCTGGTCCATTTCGCTTCCCTGTGAGCTGCAGCTATTGCTACTGTATGTCTTTGTAGCACCAACTAATTCAAGCTTGACATGTTCAGAAGTTGCAGCTGATTTCTTCTCAGTGGTACTTCCAGATCTGTGATCTTCTTTTACAGTGAGAGAGCTGCCTCTCTTGCTTTCCGGCTTCTTGACTCTCCCAAGATGTTCGTCATTGATTCCACCACCCACATGCTCTCTTGTTCCAGCCTTACTTTCGGAGGTGGGCCTGCCAGCATCAGTGGTCTTTATTTTGTCTTCTGAGTATCCTTTCCTAGAAGCCTCTTCATGCTTTGACCTGTCCATCTTTTTAGGACTTGCTGACCTTTCTCTTTGCTCTCCTAACCTTTTCTTTTTCTGGCCATTTGCTGAAAGCTCCTTTGGTTTTCTTACATCATGTTCCCTCTTGATATCCCATCTTGGTTCTGGGTTTATCTGGTGAGAAGGGTCAGAGAGTGGGGCTAGATGTGATGAAGATAATGGTGAGATTATGTCATCGAGGGAAATAGCTATTTCCGGCAGACCTGGGGAGGCGGCAGAGAGAGAGCTCCAGGAGTTTGGTTCGTCTGCTAGAACAATAAAGAGAAGGTAGTTAAGGAATTATTTACATTACTTGGATCACATATTTTCAACATCAGCGATGCTACTCACACTGGATCTAAATTCTGCAGTAGTTGGGCAAATTTCCCACTGAAATCAATGGGTGTGTGGGAGGTAGAAATGCCATCAACAGCATTGCCTGAGTAAGAACTGAAGAATACGGCACATAGTAAGTACTGAAACTAATCAAGCACATTGATTTTAACTTTTCTCTGTGTACATTAAAAGTGTAGTAATGGCATATGCAGGTGAAATCAAAATGCATTTTTGTGTCATTACAATGGTTTTCTTACTTAACCCTATCCTTTCTCTCTCAAAGGATAAACAAACAAGCCTTTCTTCTATCTATTATACAAGCATACAACAATCAGCAGAAATTTGTGGTCAAGGCCATGTCATCCATCAATTTTTTTTCTGAAGTAGAATATTGCAGTGGTTACAGTCCTATTACTCTGAAAGTGTGTTTGCAGTGTTCCACCTTACGTAAGCACACAAAAGCTTTGGAAAGTCTTACTAAGACCCTTGACTTTGCCTCAGGTACTCTGCTTCAGTAGCATTTACTTAGATTCTGAAGCTCTCTCTCATTTTCTTAAGACAGATGGTGCTTAAGATATTCTGAGGCACAAAGCCAGTGGTACCATGCTCTTTTCCAGTTTGTAAATACTTTGGCCCAGTCCCGCAAGCCCCCCTCCTCTCATGGGTCACTCAACTGATTTTTTTGGAGCAACTCATGTGAATGGGATGGTGCAGGATTCAGCTCTTCACATGTGATTCAGAAGAGCCAAAAACTTCTTTTATTAGACTTTAACACCCACATCCCAAACCACTGGCAAGACATAGTGTCTTGTCTTGGTCTAACCAGTGCTTCTGCTTCTTTGAGTGCATGATCAATCTTTCTTCTGGTTTCTCTTCAGGCAGATAGACTGCTTGAAATGCTTTGGAGCTGCTTGGCAGCCTGGCTCTTCATCTTTCCACTTGCAAGACCAGAGACATCTCTGAGCTTGGTTACTGCCATTGCAGTAAGATCAAAATGCTGCCACACATGAATAAATCCATGTTTTTTAATGCTGCTCTATCACTCCCATTAGGGTGACTGGGAGCCTTACTTGTAAATAAGGAGCAGAGCATCTCTGGTTGTCTCTTAAAAAAAAAAAAGAAAAGCTGAAGCCTATCAGATCTTGTTAGACCGAAATCACTAGCTAAATTTCACTTCTTAAGTCCAAATGATTTTCTGAAATATTTTAGTGCAAAATCTAAAGCTCAAAATGGTAACCATCAGATTTCTTTTTCTCCTGCTTGCACCATAAATCTATGTGAACAAGTTTTTGCCCCAAGAATTCGTAGGAAAAGACCTCATGTGCCAAGCTGATATCAGAATTAGACAGCTCTTGGAAAAAGAAATCAATTTCTGCTCTCTCTTAATTTCCCTGCAATACTACTGGACTCAGCTATGAGAGCAGAATACGGCCCAGAATGTAAAAAGGAAACAGAGAAACAACAATATTTTTGCTTTTTTCATCCAAATTAAAGGTGTTATTGAATGCAACTGAACTGATGTTATTTTACCTTTACGCTTGTCAGCAATGTCATATTCTTTCACTGAACAGAAGCAGATGACATTGGCCTATTCTGAAATCCCTTATCTCATGTGAGAGTAAATCATGTCTTTTGGGGGAGCGGTGTCAGGTCCAGAGCAATAGAAATATGATGAACTAGCAGCAATAAGAGCCAGAAGCATGAGCTAGGTGCCACAGCACAAGACTGTGTCAACCCCAAGAAAACCATCTGGCCTTTATGGAGACTGAGCTCATTTGCTACTGATCAAAACCAGGGTAGCTGGGCTAATCACTATCCCCTATGATACAGCAGAATGGCCACAGGCCTTCCCAAGGGCCCAAGGGATAAGTAAATAGCTGGCAGGGCAGCCCTTTGTAAATGACCTGCTGTTCCCAGTCAGTCCCCAGGACCTCTTACCCAAACATATCAGACTGGTGTAAATGTTTGAAAGTGACTCAGTCTGAATTTTGGATGAAGTGCTGGTGTCTAGTATATGCCTGGATTTCTTATTACTCTGAGTCAGTTCAGCCATCCTCTGTAGTCACCCAGAGCAGACTTTGGCCTGGTACGTTGGCATGTACTTTTCTAATTCTTCCTAAAAGTGACATAGGATCTTTAATGACCCCCAACTGGCCAGATCCTCAATTTTCTCCCTTTCCAAAGGCTACAATTGTAGCAGCACCTTGCTCCATGTACTGTGCTTGGGCATTGGCTCACATACTGACATAGACCAGGGCTGCCCCTGAAACATCAGAAGTACTGCCAAGAGCACTAGAAAGTCTCGCCTCCCATCCCTGGCTTTGTTTAGCTGATAGGAGCTGCTGGGGTGCTGTAGGACAGGCACAGGTGGCTACATTACATGCAGATGTAACTAACTTACTTGCAAGACTTATGTTAGGACTGAAATCTTAACAGTTCTCTCAACAACCAAAATGAAAGCCTGCACCGAAGTGACCTCCTTGTTTGCTTTCCTTATATATATGATTGCATCAAGGAACACTAATGCGAATTTTTTGCCAAGAGTGACTGATTTTATAACTTGACAATTTTTTCAGTAGTTAGGATCCTACAAAGGTAAATGTGACTTATATGAGCAATTACATTAGCTGTTAAGTTAGTCTGTATAACCTCACTGATATTTCCTATTTCTGGTGCAAGAGGTACTATCAGCAGCCAGACCTCAGTGGACTTTTTGCCTGTGTAAGACCCTCATGAGTGGTCCCTTTAATTGAAAGTAAACGAAATTGTTCTTCTTCCACACTGGAATGTGTGCCTCCATTTTTGAAGACAGCTATTACAAGTGAAATTTGAAATGCCTTTAGTAAATAATTCCCAGTATGACTACATCACAAAAGAATCCTATACACAGTAAATTCCCTGGTTTATATTCTGGGGAAGTGTATCATATTTGAGTAAACATATGAGAACAATAACCTTCTGTATCTCTCAACAGTATCATTTTGAGGCAGAGCCAGCCCCCTCCCCCCCCGTTCGAATGAGAGGAAATTGTGTAGGAAAAAAGCACCTTTCAGTCATCGTAAATGTTAATGTCAGCAACCCATTGTTGTTGTAACGTGGAACTAACAAAGAGAATACTAATGCAATGGCACTGAAAGCCCCAGTGTTAGAATGCTATGGGAAAATATTAAAATTCTAGGGTAGATCAAAGGGCAGTAATGTAAAGTAATTTGCCACTCAAAAGAAAAGCCCTTTAAGAACTGTGTTCAAACATAATGGCTCGTTTGGGCTTACTCAACCATCACTAAGATGATTGCTTTTTATAACAAGCATAAATATGAAAAAAAACCCACAACATTTTATTCTGTAGAGCTAGCAAATTAATTTTAACTCACTGTCTGTATTTCTCTCATTCCCATCTCCTTTCTGAGGTCATGGGTAGATTCTCTAGAGGAATTTGGTAAAGTCTGATGTGTCCAGTCTTTGCTTTAAACTTAAGACATTTCACAAACACAGACAAAGCCTGTGGTGGGAGTTGTAAATACAACCTACTCTTTACCCTTTTCATGTCAAAGTGTCTGAGAGCATTTTACAAATATACACAAAGCTACACTATACTTTTAGTCCCCTTTCACACTCCACTGAAATGCCACCACATCTGTGATGGAAAATGGCAACTGTTTAACAATGCATGAAAAACTTACTGTACAGCAGTAACAGAGAGAAAGCTGTGTTAGTCTATATATTATCAAAACAAAAAAGCAGTCAAATAGCACTTTAAAGACTAACAAAATAATTTATTAGGTGAGATTTCGTGGGACAGACCCACTTCTTCAGACCATAGCCAGACCAACCAGACCCAATATTTAAGGCACAGAGAACCAAAAATAGTAATCAAGGTGGACAAATCAGAAAAAAAAATTATCAAGTTGAGCAAATCAGAGAGTAGAGGGATGGGGGTGGGGAGTCAAGAATTAGATTAAGCCAAATATGCAAACGAGCCCCTATAATGACCCAGAAAATTCCCATCCCAGTTCAAACCACGTGTTAATGCATTGAATTTGAATATAGAAGAGAGTTCAGCAGCCTCTCTTTCAAGAGTGTTGTGAAAATTCCTCTTCAGTCAGACACAAACTTTTAAGTCATTAACAGAATGGAAATTTTAATGGAGTGGGCCATTCTGTTAATGACTTAAAAGTTTACGTCTTACTCAAGAGGAATTTCCGCAACACTCTTGAAAAAGAAGCTGCTGAACTCTCTTTTTATATTCAAATTCGACACAGTAACACGTGGTTTGACCCAGGATGGGAATTTTCTGGGTCATTATAGTGGCTCGTTTGCATACGTGGCTTAATCTAATTCTTGACCATCCTCCCCCCGGCTTCTGCCCCTCCACTCTCTGATTTGCTCACCTTGATAATTTTTTTTTCTGATTTGTCCACCTTGATTACTATTTTTGGTTCTCTGTGCCTTAAATATTGAGTCTGTTCTGGTCTGGCTATGGTCTGAAGAAGTCGGTCTGTCCCACGAAAGCTCACCTAATAAACCATTTTGCTAGTCTTTAAAGTGCTACTTGACTGCTTTTTGTTTTGATAGTGTATAGACTAGCACGGCTTCCTCTCTGTTACCATTCTAGTTAGTGTGATTAGCAGATATTTTGGGGGGCAGTGGCAGCCTTCACCACTTATTTTCACGTGAACGGAGGTCCTTCCACGTGTGAGAACTGAGCACATCTAGTTTGAAACGTTGACGTAAATAACTAACTGTAGTCGTGTGGTCATAGGAGGAGAGTGATGACTGAGTTGAAGATCCTCAAAGCTACCTACTTGACTAAATCCCACAGAAATCAAAGGACAGTTACGTTTATGGGTGACCAGATAAGAGACAGTCATTTTGGGGAACAATGCCTTGGGAGAGATAGAAGAAAGAGCTAAAGATGTTTTTATGACGATTTAGCACTGGAGCCAAACTTGTGAAGTGTTTGCAATGCTGCTTTTGCCCTCCTAACCTCTGCTCAGGAGGCCAATACATGTTAATGTAATGTAATGGACTTGCCATCCAGTATATTGTGTGCATGAGTGCACACCTACATCTATTTATTCCTCTCCTGATTAAGGCCTAATGCCACACCTGGCACCCATTCTTTTCTGACCACTCTGTAACCAGGATGACAATTACAGGTCAGAACTGAAATTTCCTAGCTAATTTAAGACAGTACCTTCTGCAGAATAGTGCCTTTGCAAAATTTGCAGGAGGCACTGGCTTAGTACTAACAAGTTGCAGCTACTGCTTAACCAATACCACTTTTTAACACCTCACATTTGCATTAGAAGTCACCTATCCAAGTCCTGATTAGCTCTAACCCTTGATCAGTCTATAATCTTTGCCAAAACTGCAGCCCATAATGGTAAGGCTACAGACATACTATCACATACACCCATCGTGTCTCAACTGCTCAATGGCTTAATAATAATGGCTCAATAGTTTACCAACAACTGAGATTTTTATGACCAATAACTGGGATTTTTAATCAGTTGAAGTGCACTTTAAAGTGATAATGTTATGTTCTGTAACAATCAATAATAGTACTAGTAATAATACAAACCTGCCTGATGAAATATAAAAATCATTATTTGCAGTTTATTATATAAGTAAAATAAAATTACAGTGAATCTAATTTCCAAATTACTTAAATAATTAACATACTTGGTAAGCTTTGGGTATTTTCAGAAATAAGAATGAAACAATTTCCAGAATGGCTTAGCATGTGTTTTTACATCTCTATGACAAAGGGCTAGTGAATCAACTGGCCAATAAAGTCAAAATATGGTATTAGATTTTATTTGTTTTATTCTATATATGTTGTTTATTTGTTTGATTTGTTTATTATTCTTTATGGCACATATCGCCAGCAGCTGGTAAGCATTCAGGCTTTCAGCTGCTGCTGTTGAAGAAAATGGGGAAGATGAATCCAGGGTGAGTATATCAACAGAAGTCACTGGAAGTAAATGTGGTATAAATCTAACCCTTGATTGTTAAATCTTGGAATGCCTGTTATGTTCTTGTTTGCTTTAGTCACCTGCAGTTTCAATTTCATGTTCTTTACGGGTAGAGTTTTCAAGGCATTTTAATGTTTTGTTTTTGAATCACCTAGTTCTGGGGCAATTGCTCCCTTTGACTGACTCATCAGCAGACCTGGATTCAGTAAAACCTTCCCGCCCTCTCAAATTAAATCTTTTTTAGAGAAGGGCAGAGGTAGGCCACCTTACCCCATTAGAAAATTCCCAAACATAACTCAGGAAACAGTCCCTCCCGACTGCGTGTAATCTGCTGCTGTAGTTTTGTAGACATGTTGGTAAGGTGTTTAAGGTAACATCTTTCATTGTACTATTTTCTGTTAGTGGATGCTGTAGTAAGTACAGGCCTAGTATGAGGCCTTAGGCCTGAACCAAAGTAATGGTCAAGCTTTCAAGCTTCACAGAGCTCTTCTTCTGGTCTGGAGAATAGTAACCAGAGTGTCTAAGCTAAATACAAGGTATGAGAAGTCGTTACACTTAAGAACCTGTGGCACCTTATAGACTAAGAGATATTTTGGAGCATAAGCTTTCATTGGCAAAGACCCGCTTCATCAGATGCATGAGTGGGGGGCAGTTGGTTTCCAAAGGGGTATTTAACGAGTGGGGTCCCAGTAAAAGGGAGGGCCAAAGCTGACAAGGTCTATTCAGTCATGTGGAAATGGCCCATTATCAGTAGTATGTATCAAAAGAGTTAAAAACAAGTCAGATCAGACAGGCAACTTCTCAGCCCTGGTTGTTAATATCTCCCCATTAGACTCTGACAATGGGCCTGTCTGATCTGACTTGTTTGATTGAAAATTTTTGCATGAGGCTCCTTCAATCAGGGCTCACTCCTGCAGATGTCAGCAAGTCTGTAAGAGGTGGATTAGTGTAGGAAGAGGCTTGCTAAAGGAGACTTTTCTGCACTGAAAGTTTGGAACACTTAGTTTGATATGCAGGAAATGCCGAGAGTCTCTCTTTTTCTCCATCTCTCATTTATGAGCATCCCAAGTCCCTTCATGCCCTGTTGCCATCTTTCCTTTCAGACTCTTTATTATTATTGAACGGCCAGATGTTGCTTCCTTTTAGATTCACTTCATGCCACTTCTAATTTTGTCCTGTGTTTAGATATAAAATGTTATGCGCCTTTAAAAGTCCTAAAATATACCAGACAGGAAGTCTCCCATGTATCTTTGCTGAGGACCTTCTTATGTGAACATGGAGGAAAAATCCCATTCTTGTCCAAGTAGGGTTTTGAAGAATTAGGAATCTAACCTGAAAGTAGCTAATGTGTATTTTAAACCTAGAGACTTGCTCAGTCACTCTTATCAGAGACCAACTTTGAAAGGAACAAAGACATAAGTTCTTCTCCTGTCCAAAAGAGTCTATTGTCTGTGTTCTGAATTCCAGAGGACTGTACAGTGAAAAAGGGAGGGGACCACTCTCCATCCCAGTCTGGTGAAGGCAATGACTCAACCATGGCTGATTACAAGCCATTCAAGTGATAATATTTTATTCACTTTAATAAGGAATGCATTTTTTAATGTGGCCAGTGCAGATCTGATCCAGAGTTGAGGCAAAGCAAGGCGTGCTATATTACAAATGACTGTATAATTTAAAAAGATAATGACTTTTAAATTATTTTTTATTAATCGCATTAATGGCACACTGTCATAAGAAGTGTTGATAAAATGAGCAAAATTAATTAAAAATTGTATGTAGAGTAAAAAATTTAAGAGCGCGAGCAACACCATTAATGAAATCATTAACTATTGCTGTTAAAGCAGGCATTAAGAAATCTCATATTTTGACAGGTCAATAAATAGCTGCCATTCTTAGAATTATGTATGTGACTTTATGTCCTCATATTCTTTATGGAAATATGATTTTGAATATTAATATGCTTAACACAAATATGCTTTATGTAAAATGTGGCATAAGGAGGGTGACCACATTGCCCTATGGCAAACATGGGACACCAGACTCTGGGGATGGAGGGACAGCTGTTCCATGTTAGGGCTCCTCAGTGGTGGGGGTGGCTGCCCCACAGTGAAGCACCAGGGGTGGTGGCTGTGCAGCCTCCTGATGAGCGGGAGTGGAGGATGGGGGCATTGCAACTTCACCACAGGGGAGTGCCAGGGAATGAGGCAGCCGCCCTGTGGCAGAGCTCACCTGTAGTGGGAGTTGCCTTCTGACAGTGGGGGCTGCTGCCCCAAGACACCAGACGTTGGGGAACAGGAGCCCTCCAAAATATGGGACAATTTGCCCATTTTCTTAAAAAGATCAGGATGCCTGTGAGACAGCTTAAATAAGGGACTGTTCCAGGAAAAATGGGACAGATGGACACCTAAGGCATAAAACCTGTCATTGAGAAGCTTGTAATCTGATGAATGTGTATATTCTATTTGTGTGCATGTGTGAGTCCTGTATTTACAATCAGAAATATAAAGCATACACCCATTGATACAGGTTCAGTCTCTTAAATCTGAGATTCTCTTATCTGGCAGCATTACTCATCCAGCATGACCATGGATGTTGCAGGACCAGAAGTCCTGGGACCAGGCCAGGGCCTGCATCAGCCAGGCAGGGGCTAGGGCCATAGCAGTGTCTGGCAGCCTGGTGCGGGCCAGAGCTATAGCCCCCCACCAGCCCTGCTGTAGCTTGGGGGCAGGGGGACGGTGGAGCCCCCACTGGAGTGCAAGGGTCCTAGCCCCTGCTGGAGTCCAACTGAGCCCTTGCAGGAGGAGGAAGCTGAAGCCGGGGGGCCCTGTTAACTGGAAAGCCGGTGGTGAGCACCGGGGCCTCACTGGCTGGTGAACTGGTTGGGAAGCAGTAGGGCTGGGAAGCTGGGGAGCTGGCAGGAAGCCAGCCAGGGAACCATGGGCCAGGAGCCAGCCGGAGTGCTGAGGTGGAGTCAGCTGGGGAGCTACAGGGCCTGGAGTAGCCAGAGAATGGGAGATGGGGGATGGGTGGGGAGTCAGCTGGGGAGCTACAGGGCCTGGAGTAGCCAGAGAATGGGAGATGGGGGATGGGTGGGGAGCCAGCTGGGGAGCTTTGGGGCTGGGATGCCTTGGGGCAGGAGTGGCCAGGCAACTGCAGAAACAGGGAACCAGCCAGGCAAGTGTGGCAGTCAGGGAGCCAGCAGGAATTCTGGAAAGTATCTGGGGCTGGTGGACAGGAAAAGAGCCCTGAGAGCATTGACCACCCCTTGTCCGGGACTACTCAGGTCCCCAGGGTGCTGGATGAATAAGGTGACCATCCGTACTGTTTTAGCTGGGATGGTCCCTTTTTTTAGCTCACTGGAGAGCATCCCGACTTTAGAGAGACAGTGCTTTAAACAGCAGGGGTGGTCTCTTTAAAGACCTGGTTGGAGAGGCTGGAGGAGTTTGGTGGACTCTTTAAATAGATTGTTTAAACATGCTGTTGCCAGCAGCTCTTGGGGGGGATGGGAAGAGGGGGTGGAGGAGGGGTGAGGGGATCACACTGCCTGAGAAAGACAGAGGAGGCTGTGGCTCAGACATCGCCCTGCCAAACACTGCTGGCAGGTAATAGGATTGGGATGAGGGGACAGGGCCCTATGGTAGGAGATTGGGGGCAGCCACTCAGGAGAAAGGGAAGACAGCTGCTGGGCGGTTGTACTTAGCTTGGTAGCCCACAGGCAGTGCAAACAGGCAAGTCTCTGGAGTAAATGGCAGCTTGACACAGGCCAGGGTTTGGATGGGGGATCCTGGGTTTGGAGGAGTCCCATGAAGGGTGGGAGACAGGGCTCAGGAGCAGAGACAGGAAGAAGGGCACAACTAAGATGAATCATGGAGGAGGGCTGGTAGGGCTGGACTGACTCATCTGGAGGCTGAGGCTATTAGATTTTGTGGGGATCTGGGCTGAGCACATAAATAATATATTCAGAATATGGGGGAGGGGCTCCAGGCTGGGATGTGAGATGGGGTGAGGTTGCTCCACCTAGGGATGCATCCTGTGGGGTACAGACTGGGATGAAGGGTTTGGGGTGCAGCAGGATGGGACTCCAGGCTGGGGCTCAGGGGGTTGGAGTGTGGGAGGGGGCTCAGCCTGGCCCATTGACAGATGGGGGGGCAAAGGGGTAAGTGCCCATGACCCAGGCAATTTAAAACGGTATGGGAGCCCCAGACCCTCTTAAATTGTTCAGGCAGATGTGGCAGTTGCCCCCCCCCACCTTTGAGGAGGCTAACCCCCTGCTCCATTCTTCCTGCCTGTGCCCTTCTCAAGGGCCAGAGCTGGAGCCCCTCTCCCTTCAAGAGGAGGTGGAAAAAGGTGAGGTGATGGGAGAAATAGGGTGGGGGGGGCTGGGAGATCGGCTGCTCCACCGTGCATAGGTGTTAATTGTTTAGAAAGGAAAGAATTCTTTTTACAACATAATTCTCTGGGAGTTTTGCAACTATCTGAAAACTGATCAATAGTTTTCTAAAAAAATGTCCTCTTACTGTACTGTGATGCATGGTAAACTAAAACCTGAAGAACATTACCATAGCTCCTGTTTATTTGCTTGGCTTTTCAATTAGGCTACGTCGACACTACAGAAATCTTTTGAAAGAAGCCCTTCCGGACGAGCTCTTCCGGACGAGCTTCTTTCGAAAGTGTGCGTCCACACACAAAAAAGCAGATCAAAAGATCAAGCTGCTCTTTTGAAAGAGCGCATGTACGCAGCCTCGACTGTTTCAAAAGAACATGACTGGGATTGAAAAATCAGGTGTTATGAGGACGGCTCTTTGGGGAAAAAGGTCTTGTGGAGAATCCACACGTGTTCTTTTGAAGGAAGCTTTTGAAAGAACATTAACACGTTCTCC
Source organism: Carettochelys insculpta (assembly GCF_033958435.1). Lineage (NCBI taxonomy): Eukaryota > Metazoa > Chordata > Testudines > Carettochelyidae > Carettochelys > Carettochelys insculpta. The sequence goes on from NC_134137.1 coordinate 356,841,208, forward strand.
CTGGAATGGGGGTGGAACAGCGCTTTCGAAAGGAGCACCGCATTCTTTCCATTTTCTTGTGAAAGAATGCTTTGTGTGTAGACGCGCCACAGGCTCTTTGGAAAGAGCCCCCTTCTTTTGAAAAATCTTTGGAAAGAAAGACTCAGCCTCAGAGTTGGATTTCCAGATAAGTGATTCCCATCAAGTTTTACAATTTGTTTGGGAAAGGGTATTTGACCCATTAGGCTGCTGGAAGAAGCAGCATGTGTAGACCCAGCCATAGAGAGCTGGGTAGTGTACACAATTCCATCTGGAAAACTGTCCCAGTATATAAACTGTTCTGTAATCCTCTTTGTTCAAAAGTATGTCACAATAACTCCCAAAATTACTAGAGATCATTGAAAAGGTGTCAGTGATACCACTCTGCTGAGCTTTTGAAACTATGGGTATACTTTTACAGGGTTTTCAAGGTAAAAATTGCAATTTATGTGAAATTTGGAGACTGGATAGATGTCAAGAATTCAATTATACTCTTCTTGCTATTGGCTCAGGAACCAGTGGCTGGGAAATAGAGTTGCAGAGTGATAGGATCACTTTGGGGTGGGGGCTTCCCTTCCCAGTTGGCTGGAATTGCACTTCCTACATGGCTCCACAATGTTTTGGGCAGCTGTTGGTTTCTAGTTGCTAATGATTATTTTACTATGAGGTTATTTTTGAAATTCAGTATGATTCTTGATAGCTCTCAGAAGCTCCCCATCTATATCTGTTCTTTTCTGAACATGTGTCTCTATGATTGTACATCTGGATGCTTAAGGCAGTGCATCCATTACTAAGATGAGCCACAGTGCTTTGTTTTCTTCTGTGTATCCCCTAAGCAAGCTGAAAAGATGATGTTTTTATCCTTTTATGACATGTGAATGTGGTGTAGACTCGTGGATCCAAACTACTGTATCACAACCCGTGGACACTCTTCAGCTGCATCAGACAAACAATACGTTGGCTCATGGGGCTTGTCTACAGGATATAGCAGAGCACATCAGCAGGGTGTGAATTCCAATGCATTGGTGTTTTATACACAATCAGGCACCTGTGGACCCTATAGAATCATAGAATACTAGAATGGTAAGGCACTTCAAGAGGTCATCGAGTCTAGTCCCCGAACTCACAGCAAGACCAAGCACCATCTAGATCAGCTCTAACCTGCTCTGAAAAATCTGCGGTGATGGAGATTTCACAACTGCCCTAGGCAATTTGTTCTAGTGTTTAACCCTGCTGCTGCGTGCTAAAAGTTTCCTAATGCACCTTAATGCCATCCCATTTCAAACAATATAAAGTTAAAACATGCTAAGTAATGTTTCGTGCTTGCCAGCAGGGTCCACACAGGCCAGTTAGTACACAACACATAGATGTGCATTGAAATTTCCACCCTCCCCTTATGTACACTGGCACACTGCATAGACAAACCCATTGTCTTTCTATAGGTGTAGTCTCCAGTTTTATGCACAAAAGGGTAAAGTACCCAGTGCAAGACACCTGAAAGAGGTCTGTTTTATAAAAGGGAGTGCACCGCACTTTCTGAGAATCAAGTCCCATTAAGATGGCTCAAGTAGTGCATTCTGAAACGCTAGTCACTTTGAAAATTCAGACCAGTGAGACCCATGCTGCTAGATATTATGCATAGCCCACATCCAGCAGAGAGGGCCTGGGATGGAAATTAGATGCTTCTATAGTTGGCTAATTCTACAACTTACAGAGAGAAGGTCTGCGGAGCCTCCATTACAGGAGCTTTTCTGGGACTTTCTGGGGAGGAGAAGTTGTGGCCTACATGTTTACACAATATGCCCCGGGATCATTCATGGCTTTTCAGCCTGGCTGTCTCTATTACAAAGGGCCCCTTGTACATGTGGCCCTAGTAAGAATAACTTCACAGAGATGAGAAGGCATGAGCTGTGGAGGGTGGTGACGGATTGAGGGAGGGAAAGCATGTTTGACCAGAATATGGAGAGTAATTAAGGTGCACAGAAAGAATGATCTTGCTCAGTCATGCTATTGTTTGGGAGACCATTGGCTGCGTCTACACTAGCAAGTTCTTTCAAAGCATCCAGCAGAGCATGTACACACACAAAGCATTCTTTTGAAATTAAATTGAAAGAACACAGTGCTCCTTTTGAAAGTGCTCTTCCACTCCCGTTTCAGGAACCATGCCTTCTTTGAAAGCTCCTTGAGAAAAAAAGAGTGTCGATACTCCACGGGCTCTTTTTTTCAAAAGACCAGTCCTCATGGTGCCTGATTTTTTTGATACTTGATCTGCTATGTGTGGACACTCTCTTTCAAAAGAGCAGCTCACTCTTTTCATCTGCTTTTTTGTCTGTGGACACACTCTTTCAAAAGAAGTTCTTTTAGAAGAGATCTTCTGGAAGGACTTCTTCCAAAAGATCATTGTAGTGTAGACATAGCCACTGTGAATTACTAATTTGCCAAATTCAATAAGTGACTAGAGACAAGGTGTAAGTATGTATGTCAGGGGTAACTGGATTCCTTTCTGTCACATGGCTGAGCTGGGTGAAGTTATAAAAGGAAAGAGGAAGTTGGTGCAGAAGAGTTTATGGTGGGGAAGGATATAGACTCTTTCTTTTCAGTTAACTAGGCCTTGGCTGTTTTTACCAAGTAGTTGGAGTTGAGTTCTGACTTTGAGTTTGTTTTGGCAATACAGCAAGCACATACAATGAGACAGGAGATAGGAAGAAACCTTTAGCTGGGACTTTATTTTTCCATTACTGGGTGGGTGAGTGAGGATACCTGTTTGTGACTAAACCATAGAAAAAAGCCCAAGGTTTGTCATGCATTTTATTCACTGTAATTTAGTTGTGATCATACACATTTTGCACAGTACTAGCAAATCTAATGTACCATGTTATGTAAAATAATTAAGGCTTAGTAATAAGAGAGCTCACTGTACAGAACTCATTAAATCTTTGCTTGGCTGTCGAGATGGACCACCAGTTTTGATATAAATTATAATGTGTGTGGATTAGTGAGATTCTACTTTAATAATATTAATAATACTCTAGTCTTTAAATTTTGTCATCTTTAAGCATTGAGCATTTGAGCATTATTAATCTTCACATCACCCCCATCAGGTACATATGTAAATATTATCACCCCCATTTTACAGATGGGTGAGGTCACTTAGAGCATGGAAGTGACATGGTCAGAGGAGGTCAGAACTATGACATTGGAATGTATCTTCTATGAGATGTATATTCAAAAATAAAGGCTCTATAGCAGCTTTGTGGTAGATCAGACATACTGCCAAAAACCCATAAATACTTTCCCCACTTCTCTGCCTCTACAAATGGCATTTTATACTTTCAGCTCTGTAGTGAAGGGCACAAAATCCCAATATAAAAGGGAAAACATGTCAAACATAAATTTTTCTGTTACATAAGTGAAACATTATTTACTTTTCATTCTTTCGACTGAAGAGTGCTCTCCTCTTTCACCTCCTGCTATAAATTTATTAAATGCTACGGATTTGTCCATAAAACATATTTTAATATTCAATGTTGTCCTTGAATAGATTTTACCCATAGCCCTAACAACTGATAGAACCTTTGGGAGCTCATATTCAAATTGTCTGATGGTTTTAGGCCAATTGTATTCACCAATATTTTGATTTATTCAGTTAGTACCCATTTTTTCCACACCACAGGTTCCTGAAATTAAGTTGGTGGTGTCAGAAATAAGAGGACGGCTATTGGGAATGCACAATGAATATGAATGAATGCTCCCTACTCAGTCAAGGTGATCACAGAAGGAAAGGGCATTTTTTCAAAATGTTTCTATTGATTTTTGCTTCTTATAGCTGCTGACTGATATATGGGACAGTTGAAATTCCCAATACCATCCAACGAGTTTTAGAGATCTATAAGCTAGCCATTACAAAAGAATGAACTTGGAGTATCTGATTAGTACTCTCAACAGATATGAGTATCTGATGTAATCATCTGAGTCCAAGGCTCACAAACCAATTATTATGCAAATGTGGCAACTTTTAAAGATGTGAAGAACTAGACACACAAAGCTCTCAGATGGTTGAAGGCACCTGTGACATTTCACTTTGGGCTCACAATCAATACCTGCACAGCTTCCTAACTTTGTCTCACCACTAGAATAAAAGGGACTTTTCTCCATTGCCACAGTGAGGATCAGAAACACCTCTGCTTACCTATATAGAGTAGGGTAGAAATTGACTTTGAGGTGCTGTCCTCATCAAATTCAAGCTCACAGGCCTGCCCTTCAATGCCCTTCACTACTCAATCCTGCCTAGATGTCTGATTTTTGTGGTCTGCCATTCCCGCTTCTGCCTGTCTGCTCTGTTCTTGTCTCCCTTCTGTCTACTCCCTCTATTTCCCTCTCCCATTCCTGTCTTCTTTCCTTTTTTATGGTCTTCCCTGTCTTCCTAGAGCAGCTTCCCTGCAAGCACTCTCTCGTTGCAAGTCTTTCTTAAAACTCGCCACCTAAGCTGGAGTAGTCAGGCTTCTGTGTATGTTAACTGGGTTTAGTCATGTCCTGCAGAATAGGGCTCTGGCCCTGACTGGAACCTTTAAGCGTTACTGCAGTACAAATTATGGTGAATTCAAATGATGCTCGGGGTGCAAAGCATAAGGAGGGCAGGGGTGTGTGGCAGCACACCCATCCACCCAGCTTTATTTGGTTTCCATTATATACAGGGTTTCAAGTTTGCTTCAGTGTTCTTGGCAACCCCACTAGAAAAATTGTTCCAGCACCCCTAGTGCAACTGAAGTGCAGGTTCTCAGCAACTGCTGCAAACCAACCCAAATGAGATTTGCACAGCTCCAAGGACCAGGCCCTGCAAACATGGGTGGCTGGGTGGGCAAAGCTACCACTTGGGGAGGTGAGCTCCCCAGCCTACCTCTTGACTTACTAGCAGAAAAATCTAAAGCACTCACTCTTTCATGGCTCTTGAACAGTTTCATTGTTGCACTAATTGGTCGGAAGGCTGGAAGAAGACTCACCAGGATGCAGCTGCCAGCTGTGGCAGCCTGCAGGAAGGGTCAGAACGGGGATAGTATAAGGCAGGTAGGTGGATGCTTAGACCTAGGGAAGACAGAGCTTTTGCTTGTCTCTTATACTGCCACCCATGCAGTATTGGCTTTATTGGCTCCACAGCATTCCTGAGTACTTCTTCAGTATTTGGCTTTCACCACCCTTTCTCCTGCCACAGAAAAGCATGAGCAGTAGTAGGGTCTAGCTCTGAATCTCCACAGTCCTTGTCTAAATAACAAGATGACTTTTCATTAGCTTTCATTTCATTTTGTGAGTTTATCTCCAGTTTAGACGGATACTCAAAGTTGCTGGCACTGCAATTTATGAGATCCGCTTGAGTGACTACCTAGCTAAAAATGCTGTCTGGGATCTGACACCATACAGAGAGACCCAGTACAGCTTATTCAAATGTCCAGTGCTTTCTAAAAGGCACACTGGCAAACAAAATCCAGGGGAAATCACATATCAAGCCCTTTTCCTCCCCACTGAGTTTCAAAAGACTTTGTGATGCTTAGACATACACTTTGTCATTACATGTATTCCCTAGAGCAGTTTTTAATCACTCGGACATTTACTTACTTGACTCAATATTTGTAGGGCATTGGCAAAGCTGGTCTTATAATTACTCATGCAAAAACAAAAGTCCAGAAAGTTTATTCATGTTTGTTATGCGCTTTAGATTTCACTGTTACAGTAAGTCAGTGATTCAAATGAATTTTATTAAGCAAGTGGTTTTTGATGGGCCACAATATACTCTGTTCAATCAGAAAAGATTTTTTTTTCAAGTAATGAAGTCAATATGAAGCCATTTCCTTGGCTAGTCATATTGAACCTATCATTAGGCTGTCCTGAATTAAGGTATTGAAAGGATGGGTGGATTTTGTTTAAAACTAACAGGAAGATTTTCTTCACACAGCGCATAGTAGGCCTGTGGAACTCTTTGCTAGAGAAGGTTGTGAAGACCAAGACTTTAACAGGGTTCAAAAAAGAACTAGATAAATTCATGGAGGTTAGGTCCATCAATGGATATCAGCCAGGATAGGTAGGAATGGTATCACTAGTCTCTGTTTGTCAGAGGTTGCTGACCCCCTGCTCTAAATGAAATAGTAATTACATTAAAATAAATGGCAGTACAGCAGTATTTTCTTTGTTTATTTCTAGAGCAAGCTTTCTGCTTCTAAGATGCTCAGTTAACCTCACACTTTGTCAGTTTTTTGAAGGGACTGATTAAAGGAAGGCCTAGCAATAGAACTCTTCACCTCTCTGTCCCTTGTCTGAACACAGGTCAAGCCTAGAGATTGGAAATTGTTACCATCTGATGGCTGTTCATGCACTGTATGAACTATACTGGTAACTTCAGTCCAGTTTCATTTTCACAGACTTATAGATTCTAGGGAAAGAATGACCACTCTGATCATCTTGTCTGACCTCTTGCATAGAACAGGCCAGAAAATTTCACCGAAGTTATTTCTAGCACAGAGCATTTATAAATTATTTTGGAGAAATTTTAAAAATGTGTTGTAGCTCTTGAAAATTCCATCCAATGAAGTTTTTAAGTTTGAAAACTGAAACTCTGTTGCCAGCAAAATACATATAAGTCTGCAAATGCAAAATTACATTTGGGGACACAAACTGGACAGCAGTCTGATGGGTAACTAACGGATCCGCATGTGCAATAATCAATTACCGCATACATTACACTAATGAAACTGCATATTTTGTGAGAACAAGGTTAGAGGATCTGAAATTTTGGCCTTGTGCAATATTTGGAGACTTTCAAAGGCCCAAGTGGCAGTAAAGCACCTTTGGAAATCTCCTTTTCTGTTTCCAACCTTTCTGCTTTAAGTGCTTTAGATTTTTCTGCTAGTAAGTCACAGCTCTAATGAAAATATTACACTTTACACAGTTATTCTGCGAAAGACTTCCATAACCATTAAATGTACCAGCAGAGATTACTTTTCTCTGATGACCAAAATCAATGTGAATCAGGAAAAGTAAATGTTTCCTTTCATGTATCATTTCTGGGCCATGGGTATATATTATAAGTTTCAACAAACAGCTTGAGCGCAAAGTTGTGCCATATGACTCAGATTTTTATACCGTATGTTCCAACAAAAGCACAGCAACATTATTTTAGGTCAAGGTATAACTTCCATCTGCACATAATATCTGAAGGAGCCAAATACCAAAAGAAAGGGGTAAAATTATGGCATTGGGCTTCCAAGAACTTCAGTTACTCTTCTAGACATATGGTTTTTATGGCATACATTTTTGTTAGAAATACAAGAAGATACCTTCTCAGAGAGACATAGCTGGGTTTCTTCCACTAGCAATAAGTGGAAGTTACAGGGCTACTCTTCAAGTTAAAATACATTCTTAAGTGTCTAAAATTGTCTTTGGTTGAAAGGTTCTTAGCTATTAAGTACAGACCAAGATAGCAGGAGCCTCTAAACAAGCTAGTGTGTAAGAAAAAGTTGGAAAAGTTGCAGTTAAAGCAATTGTGTGAAACAAAAGCATATTAGAGAATGATAATATACATGCAGCGTTTACAAACCGTGTCTTTAGGGTGGCCCAATAGGTAGAAATATGGGGACCCATGCTTGTCACTTTTCATGCACATGGAGAGACTGGAAGGTACCATTCCTAAAGGAAGGGGAGGAACAGCCTAGGACCAATCATTAGAATTAACAGAACCAGTGACATAAAGATATATTACTATTGTTAGAACAAAGAATGCTTAGTAAGTTTAGGACAGCTGAGTAAAAAGCTTATAAACAACAGGAAAAAAGACTTTTTGTAAAGCAAAACTAATAAACATGCATTAAGTCATCATATTAGTGAAAGATTGAGGTAGTACACATATATATTTGAGAAGCAGATTCTACTGAACTGTGGAAGACATTCTGAGGTGCTTTTTAAGGAGCTGTAACTCATAAAATTGAAGGATTTAATTCAATTCCAGCTCTGTCATTTTTAGTGTTAGTCACTGTGGCTGTGCCGAAACTCAAACAGCTGAACTTTCTCGTGGCTTCTTGTGTCCATGCTAATTACAGCTTTGGGGACACTGAAACTTCATATTTTAACTACATTATAAAAATCTAACTTTTAAAAATCTAAATTATATTGTTTCTAACATCAGATGACAATGAATCCAAAGCATGGCATTGAACTACTTTCTAAAAAGCATGAAATCATAGAACTCAGAAACTGAAATTAAATTTCAGGGGGTAGAAATTTTTACACTTCCTGTTGCAAATTCTAGAACAGACATTTTTGAATCTTTCAGGGCCTGATCCCTCTCCCAGGAAAGACAATGGAAAGAATCCCACAGACTCAATGAAAACTATCTGATGTCCTGAGAATCTCTGACAGTTTTGTCTGTGCATGGAAGTTATATGTATAAACCACAATTGGAATTTGGTAGCTCATGGAACGCTGGACTTACCTTCTAGAGGGATCTATCATATGAATGACATCAGTGATGGTTACCAGAGCCTGCTGACTCCATTTCCCAGCATGCTTGGAGTCAGCAGTAGAGACAGCATGGAGAGTGGGACTGCACAGGCAGTCTCCTCCAACTTGGACTTGAAAACTAAGGGACTACTTTAGTTTCAATTTTGAGGTATATGTTAATTTGGAGCTGAGAGAGAAGTAGAACAGCTTAGAGAGTCTCTGCTTAACTCCCACTTCCTCAAAAGAGTCTTTGAACTGCCATGGAATCTTGTACCTGGGCCAGGTAGCTCAGTCTCAGAAGAGATCAGCATCCAGAGTGGAAGTGATCCAATCTGGCCAAGACTACTGAGAGCTCGTCAAGACCACCATGAGACATCAAACTAGAGAGCTAGGAGAGGATCCTGTCCTGACCTCCAGACTCATCATTACTATGCCAACTGCCTGTGTAGTGCCCAGTAGCAGTTGGGGTTGTGAATGTTGGAAATCAGGCAATTTTTTGAGTTGTTGATGATTAGTACTTATTAGTTAACCTTTTCTTTCTCAAATCCTGTTTTTCTTCTTCCAATAAAGTCTTTCTTTGTTCTATTGATATTTGTGGATGTGTGTCATTTCTTCACATTGTGTTGATGTACTTCATTGTTTCTTATGCATTGGGTTTTGTATTCCTTGCCAGCACTGGTAGCATTATTCTCTTCCCAAGGGGCAGCAGGTGACACCAGGCATCACAAAAAAGAACCCAGGACTCAACTGATGTGAGCATATGAAAGAAACCACTCTACATAGTAAACATCAAGGTGTGTGTGTGGGGGGGTAGGAATGAAGTATCCACATTTAAAAACTGCAACACTTGACAGAGAGTAAAATGTTAAAGTTTTTAGGTACTCCCACAACTTCTTAGATAATTGAAAGGTGTTATCATGTCCCTGTTTAGTCATCTCTTTTCCAAACTAAACAAATCTAATTTTTTTCAATGGTCCTTCATAGGTTATGTTTTCTAAGCTTATAGTTATTTTCGTTACTGTTCTCTGGACTTTCTCCAATTTTTCCACATCTTTCTTGAAATGTGGTGCCCAGAATTAGACACAATATTCCCACTGAGGCCTAATCAGCGCAGAGTAGCGGGGAAGAATTACGTCTCATGTCTTGCTTACAACACCCTGTTAATGCATCCCAGAATGACGTTTGCTTTTTTTTGCAGCAGTGTCACCCTGTTGACTCGTACTTAGGTTGTCATCCACTATGATTCCTAAATCCCTTTCTGCAGTACTCCTTCCTAGACAGTCACTTCCCATTTTGTATGTGTGAAACTAACTGTTCTTTCCTAAGCGGAGTACTTTATATTTGTCCTTATTGACTTGCATCCTATTTACCTCAGATCATTTCCTCAGCTTGTCCATATCATTTTGAATTATAACCCTTACCCTTCAAAGCACTAGCAACCCCTCCCAGCTTAGGATCATCCACAAATTTTATGTGTATTCTATGCCATCATCTAAATAATTTCTGAAGATATTGAAAAGAGCCGGACCCAAAACTGATCCCTGTGGAACCCCACTTGTTATGTCCTTCCATCATGACTGTGAACCATTGATAACTACTATGCACCCAACTACTTTCTGAGAATGGTTGTCCAATCAAGTATGCACTCAACCGCATTCTGAGAACAGTTATCCAACCATTTATACTCCCAGTATGAACATTTTCTCTAGGATCTTCTTTACCATCATTTGGTAAAAATATTTCTTTTATGGGGGTTTTCTTAACTACTCCGTCTGAGGTTCCACAACAGCTGGACAGATGTTCCTCACAATTGGCTGACCTAAATGCTGCTGCTCAGCTTAATATGGGGATGACAAATCAGTATGCAAAACACAGAAATTAACCTGAGCCTTTAATCAAACCCAAATCCAACAATTTTGGGAGCTCATATAGACTTCATTTACATTTTAAAGTACTTTGCATTTTCATATCTTTGCAATTCTTGGCTCTGCCTGGAAATGACATGTATTTGCCAAAATACACTAGAATGGGTGGTAATTACGTCATTTTGGAGCAGCTTGAGTCGGGAGGTATTGTCAAGTCTACTGAGAGAGACTTTTGGTTATTTTAAATTCTTGTTGATTCAATATAAGGCACATTCTGAACGTTCTACTATTTATTTTAACTCATTTATCACTATAGTAACAGAGAGAAAGCCGTGTTAATCTATATACTATTAAAACAAAAAAAGCAGTCAAGTAGCACTTTAAAGACTAACAAAATAATTTATTAGGTGGTGAGCTCTGTTCTGGTATGGCTATGGTCTGAACAAGCTCACCACCTAATAAATTATTTTGTTAGTCTTTAAAGTGCTACTTGACTGCTTTTTTTGTTTTAATTATGTATCATCAGTCCTTGGCCAAACCCTGTATTCTGGAGATGGTTTTCTTTTGTACCTTTGCAGGAGTGTTAGGGCTTTTACCTATTGTGTTCTTTGTCTTGGGATTCCTGTACTGTATTTAGGTACTATAATGGACTACAATGGTGTTTATGGATTTTGAAAACTGATCGTAAGTCTAAACTTTGCTTAGACCTTTTCTCACTATTTATTTTCTTAGAACGCTGGATTTTATTAAGGGGTCTATATAAGTCTGCACTCATTCTGTTTTTCTGCACATATGCAACAGTTTTTGCACTACATGCGTATTGGGGGTAATGACTTCAGAAGAATCACTATCGAGGTGAGGGAAATAAAACTAATTGTTAAGTTCTGTCAGGCCTCAAATGCTACAAGTACTTATGCACAGGCTTAACTTTACTACTTTGCGTAGATCCATAGATTTCTTGGTGGTAAATTTAAGAAGGTATAAACATTTGCAGGCTTTAGGGATAAATGCGTATTGATATATTGGGACACATTTCAAGATATTCCTAAATACACATTTACAAAACAGACACCATTGCAGTCTGCCAGGTAACTAATGTGTTTCAATACTGCATGAAATTACACACACTTTCTAGAACGCTTTTTAAAAATTAGAACATAATAATTCCCAGGAATTACAGAAACAAAACTAAATTTAAAAATAAGATTAAAGGGTCATATTACAACTTTTAAAAGAGCAAATGTTGTCTCTTCAGTATTGACTGCCACTACGTTATCAGTGTAAATTTTCGGTTGTCTGATAAATAAGAAAAATTAAAGAAATAAATTGTAAAATGAATACAAAGAGCTAAGGTGTGCACAGCTGAAGTCAGTGGGAGTTTTGCCATTGAATTGATGGGAGCAGGAGCAGCCCCATGCTTCCAAATGTACACAGAAATACCAATAGATGTATATTAGAAACGACTGTCTTATAAGCAAGATTGTAAGAATGCATGAGAAACTCCTAGCACACTCAGAGACGCCAGTAAAGAGTCCAAATTGCTTCTGCCACTTGATATATTTTAAGCATTGCTTGGGCAGGGTTGGCATAATTGAAAATGATATGTTCATATCATCTGCCCCAGTAAAAGAAAGCACTTAAGCTCTTGCATAAATCTATCCATACACAAAAAAGTGCTTAAGTATGTGAGTAAGTGCTAGGACCCAAATGTGTAATTGATACATAATATATAATAAATGTAACTTAAACACACACATACATACTCACTCATTTACTCATGGAAAAAATAGAAAACCCACCATATTCCGGGACCTGGCCTGTTCCACGTTTTAACAAAAGCCGCACTCTCCTGCCACCAGACTTGATTAGCTCTATTGCTCTGGCATGTGTCATGTCCCTTGTACTTTCCCCATTGATTTCAATTATTTGATCCCCCACCTGTCAGACAAGAAATATATCAAGTTAGATGAAAAACTGTAATAAAATGAGCATTTAAAAATAGGCATATTCAGCAGATCACAGATTTCCTGAACGACAGTAAGATTCGTTTATTCCAAGCTATCTGAAACAAATTATCAACAGACTATCTCCTTCCCTACCAAATGTATTCCGAGTACCAAGTATGACATAGTATGCTGTTCAACTTTTGTTAAAACGAATGTATTGTGGTAGTAACTTGTCAGGCATTCTCTACAAAAGAGGGTTTTTTTTGAATGGCTTGAAGCGTTTGAATTACTGGAAACTTTCTCATCTCTTCTGTGCTTTATTTGATTGAAAGCGCTAGTATACTGACTTTGTTGCTGTTACATAGGATACTGTTGTTCATGGCATAGGCACACTGGTCTATCTGTATCGATAGCCAAATCATGTTAAGTGAGTATCATTTTACAGTATCAATTGACATGCTAATATTAAGTAAATTGGAAAGGTTGGTGTTCCAAGCTAATTATTTCATAGGTTAAATAGAAATGTCACAGTGCTTGTGAGATTGTATTTTGCATTCATAAGAAAGTGTCTCCTGCTCTTTCTAAACAATGGTATAGTATGTAGGCTAATAAACTGAGAACTATAGTGGGACCAATGAACTACTGAGGTCTAATTCTAGCTCTGTTCCCACTGAGATATGCCAGTGTAGATCAAATGGAGGGGGTGGATTTAAAACTCCTTGATTAAAACTTTCTGTAGGTGGGAACTTAGGAAAACTATGAGTCAGAGTAAAGGCCTTCTTCTAAAGCCCATGGCGATTCCTCTGTACTCCTCAGTGGAGAGAGATTTTAATCCATTTTAATATGTAAACAGGTTAAGCTAATATCACCTTTTCTACCCTGCTGGTTGTCTTTTTTTTTTTTTTTTTGGTCTTATTGGCCATACTGAAGGAAGTAACCTGCTATAAAAGTAACCTTTTCTATTTTTAATGGATTAAAATATTTCTTTCATCATAGGCAGCAGGTATCTGAGTCACTAGGGAATTTTCCACTCTTCTAAAATAGAAAAGAATGTGCAGCTTTGCCCAGAAACGCTTGTGCTCAAATAAATCATTAGTCTGTAAGGGACCACAGGTCGTCGTCGTCTCTGGGAATGTGCATTGATGCCTCACTCTAGGCTACATGTGTGCATGGGGGGGGCCCACGATCAGCTGCTGGGTCTCAGGTTCATCCATCTCATAAAAACATTTTTAATGTCTGTGTATTCACAATTATATACCAACAAATAAAGTTTTTACATGCTACATATTTACTTTCTTACACATGCCGAAAAGTTTATTTTTTCGTCATACGAACGTAACTGGAAGTTCTGTCAGTTTGGATAACGTTGGACAGATTGTGGGGTGGGCGGAACCTGCTAATGGCAGGGATGAAAGGTAGGGCCCAATGCAAAAAGTCTGCTCACCCCTGCTCTAGGTGCTCAAGCAGCTACTTCATGCCCAAGGCTCAGAGTGAGCCAGGGACCATGTAATGCTCATTTCGCCTCTGAGGCCCAACTGGGTAGGTTGCCTTTGAGTGTGGCTGCTGGATTTGCTAGGTGCCTGAAAGTTAGGCTTTGTGATACGCCGTATTGCCATGCCTAAGGCTTGGGCTGCGCTACACAGTTAAGTTGATGAAAGGCAGCTTATATTGATCTAGTTACGTCAGTGCACAACTACAGGCTGGCCCCCACCAATGTAAGAAGAGACCTGCTACACTGACATAATACTGCCACATCCACCCACTGGCATAAGGCTTTTGAGAGACTAGTTAGGACAACAGAGTGTCTATGCAGACTTTATGCTCTTGACATTGGCAGTTATCTGTCTTGCCAGTTTCAACAGCTGCCCTGGGTCGCTGCTTACGCTGGGTTTTCACCGCAGCTCCTCCTTGGGCTCCCCACTCTCTGCTGGAGTCTGACTGCACTGAATCTCCCCGCTGGGAACCTGTCTGCCCTGCCCCGCTCTTGGCTTTCCGCTGGGGGCGGGGGGATGGCAGCTGACCTGCCTCAGTGTGTGGATCTGCCTTCTGGAGGTAAGATGGCCAGTCCTTGGGGGGCCACTGGGCTCCTGTTGGGGAGCTGAGTGGCACTGACAACCTTGGTGCTCAGCCACCACACTGCCGTGCTTCGGTCAGTGGTAGCACTTCTTGTAAGGACACACACCACAGACAGAAGAAGAGCAGTGCAGACATCAGCCACGGCAGTAATTACTGCGGTGGCTGTAAGTTAACCTAAGATAGGGCTCACATACACTAGTATCTTAAGCTGAGCTAAGTCTCAGTGTGGCTCTGGGCCTGTGTGTTTACACTAGATGGCCTGGTTTGTCATAAATTAAAATTATGTTGCAAGAACAGCCTGTTTAATACAGCAGCCTTGCACAGGCTGGGCACTGCCAGCTCAGCATGTGAACATATTTGTGTGCAGTGACAGCAGCCGGGACTGGAAGAACCTGTTGTTCTCCTGTTGCATAGGTAAGGAGGCAGTGGCAGGTTGACTGGCTGCCCCCCAGAAGGTGATGTTAGATGGGGGAAATGGTATCGTGCAGGCTGGACCCTTCTTACTAAGAAGCATCAGGAGAAGAGCTGGGACAATTTGCTATCCACAGAAGAGGTGTGTTCAGTGATGAATATCATGTCAGAATGTGTCTTAAAGCTGTGGGAGAGACAGGGCCTTCTGGAGGAAGGTTTATTTTCTGTTTGTCATGTGCAGCCTGTGAAGAAAGGGGTTATGTTAAGGGGTGAGAGTGTAAAATGATCTGAATAGTTCCTACATATCTTAGATAAACATCCCCTTCCCCTTTTGGGATGTTTAGCTGAACAAAACCTCCAAAGCCTGGAGAATTAGTATCTACTACTACTACTATGTTGTGTTGGTTTGAATTTTGTGTGGCAGCCCATGAGAGCGCTTGCACCCCCAAATCCCAATTTTCAAGTGCACAGACAACATGCATGGTTCGGAGAACGTAGTCCTTGGAATTCAATATTTTGGCCCCATAGAGCCACAGACTGCAGCTTCAAATCTTTTCCATTCATTTTTTTCTTTAACAACAGCTTTATAAGGGATCTGCACGCACAGTTATAATGAATGCAGCCCATCTGATGGCATGTTGATGGCCTATATGAAATGAGTTAGTGGGCTCATTCCAGTTCCCAGAAGGCACACATTGCAGCACAATAGCCACCCCCACAATTGGCATGAACAGTGATTTGTAACTTTCTTGGCAGGCTCCCCAAAAAGAACAAGGCATGAATGAATTATTTTCCCCTCCCTCAAAACGTTCCCACCAGCTGAGGGGTGAAGCCCATTGGCAGGTCACTGTGGGAAGCATGTACTTGTTTTGTGGAAATGCAGTCTCCCCGGCTAAGAATCTGGAAACTTTAATGAGCACTAATTCAATGTGATGCTTCTTTTTAAAAAGAATGTAGCTCTGGCAGAATTTTCAGTATTAGTCAAGATAAATGCCTATTAGAATGCACTAATTCATCAACTGACATGATTAAATTAATAAATAAAATGTCACTGTATTGTATTCCTGTAATGTATGAACACAAAAATAAACATTCTTAATTTTTTCCATTGCACATTTGTTTCTTGAATGTATTTATGAAACTACTGTGTGCTGGACAGAATTGTCCCTAAAAAAGTCTGTTTCAGTTCAAGTTAATTCATATTCTCTATCCATCCATTAAAAACAACTCAGCTATGAAATTGGACCGCATGTTTTCTGGCAATAATGAGAAGATAATATTCCTATGGAGTATTTAAGCGACATCACTATTGACAGGTTAATTAGAAATAAAAATGTAAAGCTTTCTCACATCATTAAAATAAAGAGCCTCCAGTATTTGAATTTTGTTGCACACTTTTTAAACTATCCTTAGTTTAAAGTTAAGTAATTAATAATTGTACTGTTAACAGAAGCCAGCTAGCACACAGAATCAGAATTTTAAACATGTTCAGAACAAGGGGAAAATGCACATAGCTGCTGTGTGGCAAAGAGGATGTTTGCATTACTTTTTCTATTATTTTTGAAACCACTTACACCAACCTTCCTTAAAATTGTCTCAACTATTATGTAATTCTTGAATACATATATTTGTGTCTTTAATGAGGTGCAGCATTTCCCTGTTGCAAAAACGAATATAACTGCACATGCAGGCTTTCAATCTGCGTTAAACTCTAATGATAAAAGCAGCCCCTGATGATTTTTACAGAGGGCACCAATGTCTGCCATCTTATTAATGCATTTCATAATTAAATCTCTTGAAAGAAACTAATTATCTTCATAAAAATAATAGCTCCCATTTATATGGGAATTATATTTTACATGTGAAGCATTTGTAATTATTTATTATTGCATATATTATTCTCAATGAAACTGAAATTCCAAGGGATTGTCTACACTGCAAAATCACCTGGGACAGATATTATGGACTAGTACATGTAGACAAAAAAGCCCTTATGTCAGTGCCTCGAGGTAGGCACAGAGTATTCAGATGCTGTGCAAGCTTGCTCACAGCACGCTGTTGTTGCCACATCAAAAATATTAGAGGAAAGTTAACTGATGTACTCCGTTACCATGGAAGTCCACTGATGTGGACTGGACTGAAACCCTCAGAATAATTTCACACATAAGCATGAATGTCATTTTTTGGGAGGACTAATTGCCAATGTATGTCTCCTCATCTCTGTTTTTCAGCAGACACTTAGGAGGGAGGGAAAGAGAAAGGCAGCGAAGTGGGGTCACCTTTCTGTTGACAATCAGTCACCGACCTGGGTAGGAAAAAGGTTGCAATAGTGGATGTTAGGTGTTGCTCTGCCTCCTGGGCAGGCACGAATCTGCTTTGTGCATGGTCCCAACCAGTTCATTTAACAGTATGTACACTGCAGGTAGGGAGGGATCTTAGTTAGCTTAAAAAAAAAGCAACTTTGGCCCTCTACCCATCCACAGCTCCAGCTTTTACTATCCCCTCATCCACAAATAGGTTCAGATAGAGAAGAGGGAAGATGTGGAGGACCCTAAGCCAGTGGGGGGGCAGAGGGGACATGTTGAGGGAAGGGAGTTTGGGGAATCCAAGCATGGGGTGAGGAAAACTGAAGGGAAAATGGGAGGAGAAAATTAAGTGCATGGTGTGGGCACAAGATATTTGTTGTGAAAAGCAGAATTTTGTAAAGAGATGCTGGAAAGAAGAATGAGTGAGTGAATGTGAGAAAACTGAGGTGTGCCTGGCTCTTAGTGCTGGTGGTGTTAGGAGTGTGGGCTCATATTGTGGAAGACCCTTGGGAGAGGACCGGGCAGCCCAGGATATCGCAAAGGTCTATGTATGCTCTGCAGCCTTGCTGGCACAACTGCACTCCTGCCTATAAGTTAAACAGAACTTGGCTTTCAAAGCTGAACCGCTAGTTCATTATCTAACTGTGCTTAAGGGACACACTTTTAATGGAGCAGGAGGTACTAGAACCTTTCACTTCCATGTCATGTATGCAGTCATGGGCCTGTTAGGCCATGTCTACATTATGGACCTTACCATGGCACAACTGTACCACTGCAGCTGTGCCACTGTAAACTCTCCAGGCTAGCTGCTCTTTGTTAATGGGAAAGGGCTCTCCCATTGACATAATTTAACCCCCCCTGCAATGAGTGCTGGTTGCTATTTCAGTGGGACAGCATCTCTCTCACCAACACAGCGCTGTCCACACGCGCACTTCTGTTGGTGTAACTAATGTCGCTCAGAGGATTGGTTTTCCCATCCCTGAGCAACATAAATTATGCCAACAAAAGTGCTTGTATAGATATAGTCTTATTAAGTGAAAGTTTTCTGATATTTTTCAATGGATAAGTCATCTGAGTCTAGCTCCCACAAACATCAGAACATGGTTAGAAAGACTATATAGAAGCTAAACACTGACTGCACATATGACAGAGCCCTCCGGTCACGTCTTGGCTATATCTACATGAGAACCCTCTGTCGACAGACGTCACTGTCAGAAGGGGTTTCCTGGCAAAACTTCTGTTGACTGATTGTGTCTACACATAAAAGCAGATTGAAAGAGCAATCCACTTTGTCAACAGAGAGCAGCCAGCCTGCCTGGCACGCTCGTGACAGAACAGCTTACTAGAAACTCTCCAAATAGGACTGCCTGGTGAACTGTTGACAAAAGAGCCCCAGAGCACCTACATTACTGTTTTGTCAACAGAACTCTGCCTGACCGGGGAGAGGTACAACACAGCTGGATGTGCTGGTTTTGTCAATCACCTGTCAACAAAGCGCATTTTGAGTGTTGTACCAGGAAAAGCCTCTCATGTAGATGTAGCCCTATAGATTATTTCCCATACCCAGGGTTGATGCAGCATGAGGGATTTTTGCAGAGCTGCTGCCCACGCTGTACTGGTTCCAAGACACAGGACTTCTGTCCTCAGGCCTGCTATTTGGCATCTTTCCTGAGCACTGTTTTAAAACATACACTTCATGTTACACATAATTTCCTACAGTTTATACTAATTCACATCATGGAGCAGGAAATCTTTATAATTCTCCTAGAAAATTCAGGTTTAAGTACAGCATCTACCTGACCTATTTTTTGTAAAACTGCACATTAAACCATATTAAACAGCTATTATTGACTCAACAGCCCTTTAATTATCTGGTTACAAGGATTTTGTTATTAGCCACAGTATTACCCAGATGTTTATAATGAATGAAGCTGAACACATTTTTGAGAGAATTAAGTTAATCACATTTGTGAAAGTATTTTTTTTTGCCTTAGTTTTCCACAAATGATCTCTATAAAAAGTATTCAGCTTTGGAGAATGATGCCGGCCAATGGCTCACTTATGATGAATTCTGCATGATTTAATAAGCCTAAAAATGGCTGAAATATATTTACTGTCCCAGAGAAACTCATTTTACATTTTGTTGCTGTTCGTACACAATAGAGTTGGTCAAAATTTGTCTGTGTGCCAATACAAACTTCCACGGGTATTGAGATTTGTACTAAACTAGCAAGCTGGCTCTCTCTGCTCTTGGCCGGCATGTTGCTAATACACTTGACGATCCTGAAGTAATTCCCAAAATTCTGATCAAGCACAACCCAATCTCCTTGCAAGCAAGGCTGGATAGTGATGGATGAAATAGGCAATTGGCATTCTCCATAGGGAATGACAATTCAGAGGAGCTAAATGTTGGTCTGGACCACTAGGGTGGATTGTAAATTACTAGATAATGGTAGCAATTAAAGAAGGTGTTGTCTTAGTGTAAGGTCTCGTTAAGCTGTGAGCCTGTGCAGCTTCCCATTAAGCCCTGTGCAAGGGTCTCAGGGTTGTGGTGGTGGTGGTTGGGTTGCGGGGGGCGGTCTAGCCATCCCAAAGCAGTGAATGTGCCAGACACGACAGAGGGGGTACGCCTCCCCGCTGGCCATGGCTGGGAAAAAGGGCTCCTCCTTGCTGTCCTCAGCAGAGAGTGGCTCATGTAAGTCTGAGCCCAATCTGCCTGCTCCTCCTTGAGCTCCCCCAACCTTGACACCGTCTTGCGCTGCAAACCTCTCAATGCCAGCCCCACCCAAAAGCATGCACCCAACCAGAGCCTTAACACTCCCGCACCTCAGCCCTCTACTTCAGTCCTCAGTGCCCTTCCGCAATGCTGCCATATGACTTTTGTTATGCATGATAATCTGAAGGTGATGTGTCACACATTGCGTCCACATAACAATACTTAATCTGCTTGCAGGGTGGGGAAAAATTATTGGGAAGACTGGTCTTAGTGTATTTCTTTGCCTTGATTGTTCAGAAAAAAATCATTAAAAGCTGCTTTCTATGTGGATAACTTATGGAGAGAAACAGAAGATGTATATCAAAGTATTATGAAAGCCATGTAGCACAATGTAAGACAGAATTAAGAAAAAAAAACAGCAAGAGCAACACTAGCTCTTACAAAGCATCACCAAGTACCATATAAAACAGCAGAGTGTTAGCCCCATTTTACTGCTGGGTGGTGAAGGGACTTGTCCTGGCATGTTGGTGGCAATATAATGAATGAAACCCAGATCTCCTGAGGCCCAGCCTACTGCACTACCTACTAGGCTAATATGGCTTGCAGGATGGATTGGGCCTGCCAACTCTCATGATCTGGCCCACGGATGTAGCAGGGAGCCTCAGGCAGGCTCCTGCCTGCCCTGCCACTGCGCACTGCCAACAGGGCGGGGCCAAGGCCATAAGGGCAGACAAGGGCTTGGGGCACACAGCCCTGCCCCCCCCTCAAAGTGAGCTGCCTGTGGAGTGGTACACCATGTTCCATTGCATTTCAAAGGGGCCTGGAGCTTTGGCTGCAGTGGTGGCTGGAGTGTCAGGCCCCTTTGAAATGCTGTGTCTGTGGGCAATTGGGCCCTTTGCCCCAACGTATTGGTGGGTCAGCATGCTACTCAGAAAAGTGGCTGTAGGGCCCTGTTTGTCTTGCAGCAGTTGTGAGGTCAGGAGGAGATGGCTTGCATACTGTGTCCACCTCTCGCACAATCCCAATGGCTGGTTTCTGGCCAATAGGAGCTTCCTGTTTGATACACAGGCAGCATGAGAAGCACCTCCCCGACTCTCCTCAAGTTCCTAGCTATTCAGAGAGCACACGACCCTTGCCCATGTAATTTGCTGGGCTGTTGGCTGGGAGTCACACAAGTAAGGACCCCGACCAGAGCCAGCCTCTGGTACCCCCCACAACCACTAACTCTCCCCAGTCCTCTAGACCCCACTCCTGTCTCCTGACCCCACATAATCCAACCCCTCTGTTCACCCTCCTGCACTCATATGCCACAAAACCCTTTGCCCCTCCACCTGCACCCATATCCTCTTCCAGACCCTGTACCCCGAACAATTGCCTCAGGTCACAACCGCCTTCTGCATCCAAAGTCCCTTCCAGAGCCCACCCCCGCCTCCCTCCTACATCTCAATCACTTACCCCCAAGCTCTTTTCTGCACCCAACCTCCATCCCAGACCCTGCACTTCCTCCATTAATGTAATGGAAGAGTGTGGTCCTTGACCACTTTCCATGTTCTTGGTGGCTGTTTCTACACAGCCCAAAATATGCTAATGAGGCATAGCCGCAAATTCCCGGCACCTCATTAGTATAAGGTGACGTGATTTGGAGTCTGGAAGACATTCTTCCAGACGCCAAAACAACATGTAGAAGCGTGGCCCTCGGGGGGCGGGGGGGTTGTCTTCCAGAAGGAAGTCCTCCTTCTGGAGGCCCCGTCTTCCCAAAAATTTTCGGGAGTAAATTTGAGAAGTAAAGAGACTTCGAAGTTGCCCTGGCACTTCGAAGCATCAGCAGGTGAGCCACGGCTAGACGCAAACTGGTACTTTGAAGTTTAAAACTTCAATGTTGCTGCTGGGGGGAGGGGTGGAAGTTGCTTAATGAAGTGGTGTGTATGCAGAGCAGCACTTCACTAGTAAACTCCCAACACCCTAATTACCAACCTTCCTTCGAAGGAGGATGGTAGTGTAGACAAACCCTATTTGTAACAGAGCCTTTGAGATCTTGCTGCTTGCTGAGTTCAATTAAATTATTATTAAATTATTTTTCCCTCTTCAAGACAGTATTTCAATTGTTTCATATCCTCCCTCATCTGAGTGCATATTTCAGAAGTTACTGTGTCACTTCTCATCTCCAATGCTTTCAGCTCCATCAGCCTTATACAGTCATATTTTCTCTTTTTTTTTTACTACTGAGTCAGTTGAACCAGCCACTGATCCCACTTATGTAGGATTTTTCACGTCCTCCTAACCTTTCAAGTACTTTTGCACCCTCTCCATTCTGTTTCCTTTCTTATGTATTTGCTAAAGAGACTCCCACACAACAGGTCCCGCTTATTGCACTTTTCATGCTTTGCTAGCCCTGTCCACTTTGAGAATATTTTTCTTGTTCCTTTTTCCATTGACCACACATCTTTTCCTTTCTTTGGTGTCAGCAAAACAAGGCTAACTTGTCCCCTATCCAGGAAACAGCTGCATAGGGGAAAGGAAGCACCTAGCTGTTTACCGTGTTAACATTTTTGTCCTATTGTTTGTATTGGAGTGGTTTTTCTGCACTTGCTTGCTGAGCGGGCAGGGGCTGAGGCCCACCCATCTGACAGTTGCTGAATAGTGTGTAGAGGTCCAGTTTGCTACACTTGCTCATGACAGCTCAGTTAATGTCCTTAGCCTTGCTCTCATCAGCTTCCTCAGCAGCTACATCTTATGTAAAATGAGGGTTATTCTGATCTTGAAGGGATGACTTGGTTGAAATAGTATTGTGTGGGTCACCAATATTTGCAGCAGAATATGCCTGCATGCCTGCAGGGGGGATGATAGCAGACAGCCTCTCTCTCCTTCTCACATGTCCCTTGCATTTCTTCCTGCAGGTGCAGGGGTTGGGACTGACGTTAGCAGGATTGGCAGACAGAATTGAGCTGACAAGGTAAGTCTCCTGGTAGTCTTAATCGTCATCAACAACCATGGGCTCAACGCCCGTTGGTGTCTGACACCTCTCTCACTATTTCCATCTATCTTTCCCTATCCAGTGCAGAGTGGCTTAGTTTCTGTAGACTAGCTCCGCATCAATCTACTATATTATCTACCCATTCTCTGTGGGGTCTGCCTCTCCTATTCGAACCGTCCATTATGCTGAATACCAGGGTCTTGATTTTTTGTTAGTCGTTCATTATGCAGATATGCCCAAATAGCTGTAACCTCCATTGTATAACCTTCTGCAGTAAGTTGTCTTTTGGCGGTATCTTCCTACATAATTCTTAGTTGGTGACCATCTGCATCCATTCTATTTTCAGGATCTTTCTATAACAACTCCTCTCAAATGCCAATACCATTCTCTGTGAATCTTTCATTACCACCCATGTCTCACATCCATACAACATGCAGCTGAATACACACATTTTCAAGATCTGCAGCTTCATTCCTAAGCTAATCACTTTGGTTTTCCAGATCTTATCCATCACCTTCAAACTCGCCTTGCTTTTGCTAGTCTAGTAGCTATGTCCTTCTTACAGTCTAGTTCATATGTTATGTTGCTCCCCAGATACGTGAACTGGCATGGAACCCCTAGAGCAGCAGTTCCCAACCTTTGGCAGATGGGGATCCATTTTTACAATTCAGGAAGACTCGGTGACCCATGGCAGTTCAAAAACTGGGGGAAGGAGAGGGGTGGGGAAGCAGTAACATAACAAGCTAATTTTGATCCTGCGGCAAGAATATAAAATTGTGCCCCCTCACATTTATATATTGATAGTTATTCCATAAAAAAGAAAAATACTTTAATGAAATAATAACACTGTTTATTTATTATAGTTTATTACTTTATTATTATACATAATCTGAGTTTTGGTGGGGGGAAAGCCTCATCCTCAAACTGCTCCCCCTTGCCCTGGGCTTAAACCCCACACACTGAGGCTAGAGGGGCTGTGGGGAAGTCACAAACAAAAAAAAGAAAACTGAGAAATCAGCTACATAGGAGAGAAAAGGGGCAAAAAGGGGGAGAAGAAAAGGGGGGGGGAAATTACTGCCAGAGACTATTAAGTACCTGGGATCACTATGAATACTAAAGACATGGAAGCAGTTTTTGTAACGTGCAAGCCGGGGTGCCCAACTTTTTTTTTCACTGGGGTCCACATGGCAATTTTTTAAATATTTCAGGGGCTGAACACAAAATGGCTCCATGCCACTACCCCACCCCCGCCTTCAGCCTTAGACCCCCTCAGCAGCCCCAAATTGCCCCCAGCTTTAGACTCATCAAGCAGTCCCAAACTGCCCCCATACTTAAACCACCCCCCAGCAGCCCCAAACTGCACACAGGCTTAGAACCCCTGCCGCAGACCCAAACTTCCCCGAGTCCTAGACCCCCCTGCAGCCCTAAACTGCCCCCAGCTTTAGATCTCCCCCACAATGCTTAGATACTCCCCCTCCTTCCACAGCCTCATCACTGGGTCTGCTAGGCTGGGAGGCTCCCCCAGCCCTCCTCGACCCAGCAGGAAACAGTCTTTAAAACCAATTAACTCAAGTGTTAAGCTTTCAGCACCTAGGCATAAGGTAACTGCTATCCCTAGTGATAAGAGATGGCTGCTGGAAATGGCAGCTACCTCTGTTGATAGATATCTGCCTGAGGCAGTGGTGTTAGGACACTGCAAATGGCTTCTTTAACCGCCACATGCAGCTTGGAACTGCCCAAATGGCAACCCTTAACAAATCTAATGGTGACCTATGTTTGGGCCCCCACCCATAGGCTGGGTATCCCTGCCCTAAAGGCTTCATGGTGGAGTTGTCTTCATCATCCACAACATTAAATACTGTAGTGCAGATGTTAGGGAGGTTTAATAACATCAGGTATCTGATTATAAAAGGGAGGAGTTTACTCAGGGGAGCAGAACATGGGTGGGGAGACACGGCACCAGACTTCCAGAAGGGACAGGGGCTCAGGTGGAAGGGCTGGGACTGGGGCCAGCCAGCCCTCAGCAATTCTTGGATTTCGTGATGCTGCACACCACTCCACCCAGCCCTTAGTGCTGTCCAGAGAATGCTGTGATAGAAGTGGCCCGGAACCATAGGCCTTTTTGACTCACCAGGCCCCAGGACAACTGCCTCTCTAGTCTCCTCCTCCCCCAAGCGGGTTTGAGTCTACTGTCTTATCTAAGATTGCAGACTACACCAGTTAGCATGCAACTTCAGTGCATCACCATTTTCTTGCGAAAGATTTATGGACTGATGGGCACTGATAGTGCTGTTGGAACATATATTTAATTTTGTACAGTTAAATTACTTCTGTTTATAATTTACAGAAGCATTGTCTGCCTCCCTTTGTTTTGGTTTATTTTTCAGTCTTCCCTGACTATCTTTTCTCCATGCTCATGATAAGTAAAGAACACATCTGATACCTTCTCACTAATTTGAAAGATTTCAGGTCAGGAGGGCCTGATGCTATTCATACTGCGGAAGGACTTAGCTGAAGGGATCTCAGAGCCATTGCAGTAAGATTTGCAAACTCCTGGATGATGGGAGAGATCTCAAAAGATTTGAGACGTGCTAGTGTAGTGTCCATTTTTAAAAATGAGAGAAGCGGGGAGCCGTGGAACTATAGAGCTTTAGAGCCTGACCTCAGTACCTGGGAAGCTATTAGAGCAATGAATAAAACACTGAATTTACAAATACCTGGAGGATTAAGAGGTAAGCACTAGCAACCAGCATGCATGGATTTACTGAGAACAAATGATAATAAACCAGCTTGATTTCTTTCTTTGTCATGGTAATTAGTTAGTGGGTAGGGGGAATGTGACGGCCATTATATACCTAGACTTTAGCAACGTTTTTGATAGTCCCACATGAGGTTCTGACAAGTAAGCTGGAGAAATTGTAGGTTGAGCATAATTACCTTACATGGATACATAGCTAATTTAATAACTGCAAATAGTGAGTAACTACTGATAGAATGATGTCAGATTGGAAGAATGTCTTGATTGGGGTTCCACTGGGATCGGTACTGGTCCAATTTTAATTAATACATTTATTAATGATCTGGATGTAGGTCTACTGAGCATATTGATCAAATTTGCAGATGGCACATAATTGGGGGCTTGCCAACCCTTTAGAAGATAGAGCTAAAATTCTTCACAATGGCAGCCTTAACTTCTCCTTTCTTAACTTGACCGGTGTGGTGAATAATATACATTATTTACATACATATGAACCTCAATTTATCTTTGCTGTTATTCTGCCTTAATACCTGGA
Organism: Carettochelys insculpta; assembly: GCF_033958435.1. Classification (NCBI taxonomy): domain Eukaryota; kingdom Metazoa; phylum Chordata; order Testudines; family Carettochelyidae; genus Carettochelys; species Carettochelys insculpta. The sequence continues at coordinate 356,867,297 of NC_134137.1, forward strand.
GTTAAATCCAAGGACGTTGTAAAAGGGGAAGCAAAGACGAAAATGAAGCGCAGATAAAGATAAAGCTCTTTAGGACAGCAATGTGATAAATGCCCCTTGCCTGGTTTCCATGAGGCTGGTCTGGCTTACTTCTCCCAAGACTGAAAGCCTAGGACCAAAGGAAGTCTTAAACTATAAAGATGCTGACATAGGAAAGAAATGGATACTAAATGGGCTGTTGGGAGTAGCTGCTAGAGATGGTTGTGCAGCAAGGAGGCTGGCTCTCCCAACCCAGAGACATAGGCTGGGAATGAGTGGTTAAGCTCAGGTGTGGGTATATACACACATGACTGTTTGTATTAAATACTGAAGCTGTGCTCATCTCTGGATGTTAGAGACACAATTTGGGTGAGGTAATATCTTCTATTGGATTAACTTCAAGAAGACAAGCTTCTGAGCTTCCTGAGGAAGATCTCTGTGTAAGCTCAAAGTCCATGTCTCCATGGCCTGTTAGCACAGTGCTGTTGCCGGCAGCATTAAGCTAATGATAATCCATGAAATTGCAAATAGAGAACCCTTTGGAAACTCATGCAGCTAATTAGTGTAGCAATTCAATATTTTGCTGTTGGTGGGGTGTGCATGTGTGCTGGCAGTCCAGAGGTTGTGTGGACGTGCCTCTGCCAGCTAAAACCCACTCCTCCAGTCGCCAGTCCCTTATGCTTGAAAAAATTTCTGAAACAAAATAGGAAGAAGGGTGGTTTTGAAACGGGGGTCGGAGGGAGGGGCGGGTCCTTTTGAAGGAATCCCATCCACACAGCTGCTTTGGCTTCCAGAAATGGCTCTTCTGGAAGCCAGATCATATGGGAATATGCAAATGAGGCACAATATATTTAAATCCATGCCTCATTTGCATTTCTGAGCTCATTCATTTGCATGGTCCTTCCAAAGGGAGGGGCCGTGTAGATGCAGCTTAATTTTGTAATAGTATGGACAGAACCTGGTACTCTTTAAAGACAGAAACTTAGACATGGGATGCAAGTGAATTTCATTCAGAACCAAAATACTACAACAATCCATTGTGTAGCACTCTTTTTCCATTTCCAAACTTTATGACTAAATATTGGAGCACCAAGGCTGCATTTGTTAGATAAGGAAAATTTGTGTGCTGTTGCTTGGGCTTGGCCAAACTGTATTGTTATGGTTGCTTTTCCCCTCCCTTTTCTGTGCACTTAATGAATTGTTATATATCAACTTGAAGCGTAGATGAGTTTATCCTCTTCAGATAAATTCTTCACTAGAACTGGAGAGACCAAAGATCCACTTATTTTTCTAATATGTAATACCTTTTTAAAGGTAATGTGGACTTTCCTAAATTAACTTTGCAATTTTTCACACTCAGTGCACTGATGTGGTTTTATTATTATTTTCATTAGAGCAATATGAAAAGATCTAACTAATACTAGGTACTATACAAACATATAGTGAAAGTTAGTCCCTTAAAAAGAATCTTACAATATAAGTGGACAAAATAACTTGGGGTGAGACAGAAATGAAGTGACTTCCTCAAGATCATAAGAATACATTGGAAGAGCCAGCATTAGAACCCAGATCTTTGGATACCTAGTCCATTTTCCAATATACTAGTAGACTACAGAAATAATCACTTTGCAATTATTTTATTAAAAATGCAATTAACTCTTCTTTCCAAGTTTCCAAGTTGTCTAGAGATAAATAAAAGAATATGCAGAAAAATGCAAAACAAATCTATCAAAAATCACATAAATTACCTAGATTTGCTGCCCATTTAATTTAATTTTCAAGTATATTAGGCCATTTAACAATGTAAAAGTGCATTTGTTCTTCATTGGACAAGTATTACAGGATTTCTATCTGATCCTATCAAAAAATATAACTGTTTTTTTACATTCAGTGGCCAAAACCTCTGGATGTATACCTCCTAGAATTTATGTTACATAGCTGTTTCAAAGGAGTTCAATTACTCACCCTCATCCTTCCATTCCTTATTGCTGGCCCATCTTCTGCTAACCTCAACACGTACAAATCCATTTTGTATTCCCTTCCTCCTCGAATACTAAATCCAAACCCTTTGGCTCCCTTCTCCATGTCAACAGTGAAATAATCAAAATCCTGGATAGGAACAGGAAGTAAAAACAAATTAAGTATATAAATGCAATTGTTCACATTAAGGGGAAAAAAACACAACCAAACCATTTGAACATATGTTTGGATGTGGAATTAGCCCAGGTGCTTGCACAAAGAAGTCAAATGAAATATCTTTTTTACATAGGCAACAGGTATGTACATATTTACACGGAGATGGCACATTTGCTTGCTTTGCAAACATGGCCCTAGAAATGAATTCTATAGAGGGTTGACCTAGGAATATGATGTTGGCCAAGAACTGCTGGGAACCCATGGATTTAATAAACTTTCTGCCATCTGCTCTTTTCCCCCTTTATGGAAGGAAAGAGGGAGATTTTTTAATCTAGATTAATACCTGCTCCTTCAATCCTGACACCCATTAGTAAATACCACTCTTGAGACCATTCCCATTCAGTCAACAAACATATAACATAAGGCTTACTTCCGGGGATAAGCATTCAAGGTTGGGCTCTGTGAAAAAGAGACATCTGGCTAATTTGTGCATAGATCCTTTCTGCTGGCATAGATTATTTCACATCAAGTCCAAACACACAAGACTGATGGTCTGAAAAAGAGGAAGCTTCCTTTTCAGACACAAAGACATAGGGATAGCTGTACTTTTTCTTATTATAAATAAGGTATGTCTTCTACAGTGACAGAATGATGATATTTATGTAGCAATTCCATCTGAACTGGAGACAGACAGGGTGCATCTACACTACAGCTCTGTTTTGAAAGAATATCTTTCGAAAGAGAACATCAAAAGATGCTCTTTCGAAATGGAGTGTCCACACACGCCAGCTGGGACAGAAGTTTAGATCCATTATTTTGAAAGAGTCTGTCCACACACACCAGGGCGCTCTTTCAAAAGAGCAGGGGCAGGAAGCACCACAGGCAGGGTCGCATGGCAGACGAGCCCTCCCAGGGCTGCCGCCTGCCACCCCATTAAGGGCCCCCCCGCCCCACAGGCCTGTCCCCAGGCAGAGAAGAGAGAGAGAGGGAGAGAGAGAGAGAGAGAGCACGGAGCAGGCATCCTGGGCCCTCATGGACTCCCAAGCAGCAGCACCCCAGCATTGAGGCCGTGGCCAGCACACTGGCCGCGGTCATGGCCGCTGTGCTCCAGCAGCTCCAGATGGCCACTCTGCTAGCCCCACTCCTGGAGGCCGTCCTCAGGGCATGACGTCCCCAGCTGGTCCCCTGGGTCACCTGCCACCTGTGGAGCTTCCCAACAAGCAGCACCTGGAGGCACCAGCTGCTGCTGGAGAACTGGGGCGACGACCAGTGGCTACAGAACTTTAGGATGACCAAGGGGACATTCCTGGAGCTGTGCCACTGGCTCGCCCCAGTTCTCCAGCACTGGGACACCCGCATGAGGCTGGCACTCCTCCTACAGAAAAGGGTGGCCATCGCCCTGTGGCAGCTGGTCACCCCGGACAGTTACCGATCCGTCAGCCACCAGTTCGGGGCTGTCCTTATTGAGGTAAGCTATGGCTGGGTCACACCCACACTGAATATGGGGAACAGGGGGCAGGGGGCGCCCCAGCAAGGGGCCCTATATGGGAGTGGTGGGGCATCCCCCGCCGGGGACATCACCCACTGGGGATGGGACAGGAAGTGGTGGTGGGGTGGGTGTGCAGGATGCATCCCAAGCCACACTCATGAGCACGCCCCCTCACTGCCCCACAGGTCATCTGTGCCAGCAACAAGGTGCTCCTCTGGCAGTTGATCTGCGTTGGGGACATGGATGACGCCATGTGGGGCTTCCAGGAGCTGGGCTTCCCCAGCTGCTTCAGGGCCCTGGACGGCACCCACATCACCATCAGGGCCCTGGAGCACAGTCGCAGGGGCTATGTGAATTGGAAGGGCTACCACTCCGTGGTCCTGCAGGCGCTCATCAATGCCAATGGCCGGTTCCAGGAGATCTGCATGGGCTGGTCTGGCTGCACCCATGACACCAGTGTTTTCAGGAACTTGGGACTGGGATGCAGCACGGCCGAGGGGACCTTCCTCCCCCCGGTGGGAGCTGCCCATTGGGGACACGATAATGCAGCCTACACTCTGCAGCCCTGGCTCATGAGGCCATACACGGGGCACAGCCAGCCGATTCAGGACCATTTTAATGAGTGGCTGAACCGGGCCTACAATACTGTGGAGTGGGCGTTTGGCCACCTCAAGGGGTGCTTCAGGTGCCCCCACACGAGGTTGGAGGTGGGCCTGGCCAATGTCCCAGCAGTGGTCGGGACCTGCTGCACCCTGCATAATCTCATGTAGGCCAAGAACAAGCCCTACATACAAGGGTGGGCCACCCAGCCAGGGCACGGGTACGAGCAGCCCCCTGCCACCCCGTGCCGCCTGGCCCAGCAGGACGGGGTGTGGATCCAGGAGAACCTGTGCCAGGCCTTTGAGCAGGGCACATGGTGAGCTCCCCCACCCTGCACACACACACACATCACCATCCTGCACACACACACACACACCATCACACTGCACACTCCCCCCCTCCCACATGCACAGGGGACACGGGGTGGAACACAAAAATAAACATTTTATATAAATAACAAAGCAAGTCTTCTTGACAACTACTTACACGGGGGTGGAATGGGTGGTGGAGGCAGAGGGCAACTACATACAGGGGTGGAGAGGCCCCGGGTAGGCTCCCAGGAGGGGGTAGCTTAATGCTCCTGGAAGCTCGACGGGCGTGATCCCCGTCGCCCATGTCCAGGGGTCCCGTCGGGGCTGGACTGGGGCCGGTGCCACAGGCAGGTAGGGGCGCATCTGCCACAAGGCCCCTGTGGGCTGTGCAGGGTTGGCGTGGGGGGGGAGCAGAGGGTGGGAGCCACGGCCTCCCCCGGCTGGACATTGTCAGCAGCCTGCGGGCCAGCTAGATGAGGTCAGCTGGGGGCAGGTGGGTCAGGATCAGGGCAGCGAGGTCAGGCATTTGGCCGGGGGCGGGTTCACTGTGGGTGGTGAGGTCAGAGGGTGGACTGGGGAGTAGGGGGAGGTTGGAAGGGGGGGAGACTGAGAGTGGGATGAGGGGGCGGGTGGGTGATGGGGATGGGGGTGGTGGTGGCAGGAGGGGCAGTGATTGGCCATGGCCTTGGTCAGGGTGTTGAGGTTGGCCACCTCCTGGTCCCAGGCCCGCCGTTCCATCTCCAGCCACTCCCACAGCACGCTGGGAAGGTCTCGCAGTGCTGCGGTGTGGGAAGCCTCCCCTGTATCTTCCTCCCCACCCAGGTTGCACCGGCGGATGGCCCAGTGGCAGGCCTGTGCAGGGACAGCACGGGGTCCGAGTAGCTCTCCCTCGTCCTTGGTGGTGGGGCTGGTCTGGCTGTGGAGAGAGATGGGGAGAGTGGGGGTCGGGCATGAGTCCCAAGCACTAAACCTTGTGCCCCCACCTACCAGCAGGTGCCCTGTGATGCCATGTTCCAGGGTTCCCTGTGTCGGTGCCAAGGGCATGGGCTGCCCCACGCTGCCCTCCTGGTCCTTCCACAATCACCGGTCTGTGGTGCTGTCCCATCTACGTGGTGCTGAGCGCCATGTGTTGGCCCCCCCCGTCTGGGCCTGGGCAACACGGCTGTCTGGGGTCCACAGGCCCCGGGGTCGTGGGCACATGAGGTGGGGGCTGCAGCAACCCTGGGTGAGACTGGATGCCCCCTCCTCAGTCCCAGGGTGGCTGGTGTGCGGGCTACCTACCTGTTGGTCCCTCCAGGAAGTCGGGTGAGGTACGGACGGATGGGGCCCGGCTGGACGGCCTGGATGGGATGTCGATGATGAGGGCCCCCTTTCTTGAGCCCTCGTCATCGCTGGTGGTCTACAGCCTCCATGGGTGCCTGGTACTGGGCGCAGGTCCAGGACGATCCTCCTCTGTCCCTGTCTTGGGCTCCTGCTCCGATGCCAGGACCCTTGTATCCAGCAGCATGGCCGGGGATCTCGCCCCCTTGGGCCCAAGGAGGTGGTCCATGTCTTTAGAGTAGGGGCAGCTGGTGGGCACTGCCCGTGACCACCCAGCCATGTCCCGGGCCCTACAGTATCCCTGGCACAGCTCCTTCACCTTAGATCTCACCTGGTCTGGAGGTCCGGGTGGGGTGACCCTGGCTGGTGAGGCCTGTGGCAAGGCACTGGAATGCCACCGCGTTCCTGTGCCAGACCCCCATCTGGTGCAGGATGTCTTTGTCTGCCCAGAGGGCAAGGAGGTCCCACACCTTGGTGTCAGTCCAGGAGGGGGCCCAGAGCTTGGGGGAGCTGGCTCCCCTCCTGGGAGGGCTCCCCAGTTTCTTTGGGGGGGCCCTGGGGTGGGCGGGGTTTTGGGGCACTGGCCATGGTGCCGAGGAGGGCTCAGGGCTGGCTGGTGCATCATGCCAGGGAGCAGGCTGTGCAGCAGCAGGGGCTCCCTGCTGCCTGCACGCTGTCAGCTTCCTGCCTGAGGGCTTCTGGGAGCCTGCATCTTGAAACACGGCCAGACACTGGAGCCATAGAGCTTCGCTTGTGCTGGGAGTGGCACTGCCGTCTGCCAGCTGATCGCAGCCATGACGGACCTGCTCTTTCGAAAAAGCCGGCTGCAGAGCGTCTATACATGCGCTCTTTCGAAACAGTCTTTCAAAGGAGGGCGCTCTTCCCATCCCAGGATGGAAGGACTGACTTCAAAAGAACGGGGGCGTTCTTTTGAAGTTAATTTCTAAAGAGCATCGTGTGTGTAGACGCTCCGTGGGTTCTTTTGACAGAACTTGCTCTTTCGATCTGGATTTTGAATGTACTTTCTAGTATAGATGCACCCACAGAGTTTATTGGTTTATGGTTGGATTGTGCCTTTAAAGCACAGCCCATAGTAAAAGATTATTTATGCTGCTGGTATACAGTGGCTTGAGAAGAATAATGTTTGGAAAGTTGGCTCTGTCATCATTATTTGAACTCTATAAAAATATAAAAAATGCTTGTTCTAATAACAGTATTATAAGTAGTGTTATTTTAGTGTAAAAACAGCAACACTTTACAAGCATTACTGAAGTTGGAATGAATTTCTTCTGCAAAAAAAAATGGATTTCAGAATAAAAATGTTCAGGTCAAATTAAAGATGCTGATTTCAGAGCTGTGATTATCGCACTTTGTACCTGGGGCTGCCTGTAATCCGACAGAGGATATTGCCTGGTGTCAGGAGAATGTTGTCTATAATCTATTAAAGGTGGCTGCCTGTAGTCCAAAGGTGGTGGCTGCTGGTAATCCACTACTGGAGGATGTCTGTAGTCTAATGGAGGCTGCCTATAATCTGTTGAAGGCTGCCTGTAGTCAGTAAATGGAGGTTGTCGGATGTCGGGTTTCACATCCTGTCTTGCTTTTACTTCTGACCTATAACTAAGTTAAAATAGATAATTTTAGTTCTTTAAAGTTTCAGAAAGCCGCACGATGCTAAAAGAATTTGTTGAAAGGCATTAAATTCAATACTGAGAGATGAAAAGCAACTGAACAGCTGCAAAATTTTGTCAAACTGGGCTTCACTGAGAGGCAGATGGTATATTTGAGATGAGAGTCTCAAAGCAAAAATTTAGGTATCTAAAATTAAATTTTGAAAATGTGACCCTAAGTGACTTGTCCAAGGCAGTGTAGTATAATTAGTATAATTTCCCCATAGACCTCAGTGGATTCAGGATTGGGCTGTAAATGGCAGTGATAAGAACGTAAATTTGGATTCCTGATTCTCATTTACCTTGTCTAACCCCAAAAAAACAAATTTCACACAATACAATGGACATATAATTTTCTCAAAATGTAATAGAAAGCAAAAGACTGTATTTGTTTATTGTTTTTCTGAATGATAGCTTGCAGTAGACTAAATAAACTTGAAAAATATAGGAGAGAGTCAGAGGTTTACAGTCCCTATATTTTACTAATGTAAAAGCTAGTTTTTGTAAGGCCTTAAATTCAAAAATGGACATTTTCTTTGTACCAGCTATTAAGTGGTTTGTAGACATAGTATCCATTAACATTGTATATATTAAGTACTCTGATTCACTGCAAGATCTAATAGCAATTCCTAGTGAGCAATTCTAGAATTTCAATACAGTTCCAGAATATAATGCACATTTATGAATGAAAGAAACAGAGTTTGGTTAATAAGGATTTAAATGCTATATAAATATGGTTTTAATGGCTAACTGGTTGAAAGAAGTTTTATCTGATCTAATAAAGCTTCAGGAAGTTGTCAGCACACCTAATAATAACACACACCGGCTACGTCTACACGTGCAGCCAACATCGAAATAGTCTATTTCGATGAATAACGTCTACACGTCCTCCAGGGCCGGCAACGTCGATGTTCAACTTCGACGTTGCTCAGCCCAACATCGAAATAGGCGCAGCGAGGGAACGTCTACACGTCAAAGTAGCACACATCGAAATAGGGATGCCAGGCACAGCTGCAGACAGGGTCACAGGGCGGACTCAACAGCAAGCCGCTCCCTTAAAGGGCCCCTCCCAGACACAGTTGCACTAAACAACACAAGATACACAGAGCTGACAACTGGTTGCAGACCCTGTGCCTGCAGCATAGATCCCCAGCTGCCACAGAAGCAGCCAGAAGCCCTGGGCTAAGGGCTGCTGCCCACGGTGACCATAGAGCCCCGCAGGGGCTGGAGAGAGAGCATCTCTCAACCCCCCAGCTGATGGCCGCCATGGAGGACCCAGCAATTTCGACGTTGCGGGACGCGGATCGTCTACACGGTCCCTACTTCGACGTTGAACATCGAAGTAGGGCGCTATTCCTATCTCCTCATGAGGTTAGCGACTTCGACGTCTCGCCGCCTAACGTCGAAGTTGGTGCCGCTACTTCGAAGTAGCGTGCACGTGTAGACGCAGCTACCATGAAAATGGAATTGGTACGGGATTTCCAAGGAAGATGATTAGTTATGCAAACGAACATTCAACATTCAGAATTAATCTGAGTATTGTTTTTTGTCTATGTTAATTTCTTCCTCGAAATAACTTGTACAGTGTGTTAGATGGTTTTATATTAGACTATAACATAGTCACTTTATTGTTACAGTATATATTTCTCTAAAATAGCCATTACTAAAAAATTTACTTTTGTATTAAACAAGTTCTAATATTACAGTAAGTTTAGATTTTCTATGTTCTTGTTAAATGGAATCACTACACTAATGAAGTAAAGAAGCTAAGAAGATTTGATATAACTAAGCACATCTAATTAAAAATAGTTTATATGGGTTTTAATGGTATTTGTGTCAGTTCTATGTTTGCAATATCTATGAAAATAATTCAAGTTTCAGCAAGTTTTCCCTCTTATCCATATTTATGTGGTGGGAAATACAGCATATAGTGAATGATTACATAGCTGTAACATTAAAACTAGGTCACATACTGCCTAATGTCAGCTAATAATAACAGACTTATTTCCGAATTGTCAGACAACTTAATACAAGTTCACAATATACTAGCACATCAGTATCTCAGAAGATGATGTTATGTTATACATGCTATACTGTTATATACAAGTTAAAACAATAATATTTCTTGTTGCATATGTGAAAAGATGTGCTAATACATATGTACCTTACTAGACATTCAGTAACACAGTGGACAGCCCATGCTTTCAGAACTTTAAAAAATTAACATAGTTTATATGTCACAAACTAAGATCCCAATCCTGCACATATTTATTACTGAGCATTGTGCTGGCCAGGAGGACTACTGATGTGGCTTGAAAAGCATTTTTATATTTAGGTTCTACAGTTAATACATTATTAGAAGCATGTACCTTTCTGAAGCAGGCCCTGTTAGGCAAGTGTCTAACAAAATATAAGGAAAGGGAACTTGAAAAACTGTACAAGTCAGTGCATGAATGCGTATGTGTGTGTGTAAAGGGAAAATAGAAACATCACTGCTTACTCCAGGCCTACTTTTTAAGTAGGGTGACCATCTGTCCTATTTTGGCTGGGAAAGTTCGTATTTCAGGTGCCAGGAAGACATCCTGACTTATTTTAACAAAAGGGCTAAATGCCCTGTATCTATACACTCTGCAGAGCTGCTCTTTCCCCAGATCAGCACAGCTGCAGCTGCTGGCCAGACAACATGTGTAGCATGTACTTACTGGCCACGTCTGCAGGCAGCAGCAGGAGAAGGAGCCAGCAGGGGCTGTGCCATAGGTTAATAAGGTAGGATATGTTGGGGCGGGCAGGGGGTAGTGTATATCCCCCAGTCCTCTTTAAGATTTTAATGGGACCTGGTGCCCCGGGCAGCTGCCCCTCTATCTAATCACCCCCATGTCCCAGCAAGCCTGCAGGACTGTTCCCAGCTCCCTGCAGCTTGGGGAAGCTGGGAGCGTCACCAGCAGAGCTGCAGCCCCATTCCTGGCTCCCTGTAGCCTGTAGAAACTGGGAACTTCACCCATGGTGCTGCAGTCCTATTTCCAGTGCTCAGGAGTGTGAGGCAGCTGGCAACCCCTGCCCCCTTCCACAGGGCAAACACCCCTGCAACCAGGGACCTCCACTGTGGGGCTGCAGCCCCGTTCTGTACACTGTGGCATGGGGCAGCTAGGGAACTGCACTTGCTTGGCAGCCATAGCTGGGGAGCCCTGGGGAGTATTTGACCTACGGAAATATGTACATCTTGTTTTTAAGCAGTGGCTCTCTACTAAATCAGTACGGCCAGTTGCTCGAATGTTATCGTCTAGTGCACAACTCTGGCTGCATGAAAGCAATGCCTCTGAACGTTGGGGTATCACAGCCAAAATTCAGAGTGCCCTTGCAGTCTGGCACACAGGGTGTCTCTCCCCATGCAATGGAGTACACGGAAGCCTGTTGAGAACTCAGCTCCAGGCAATCGGACTGGCATCCTGTCTGAGGGAGACCCACTGTCCCTGCAGTGATGTACGTGGGACCAGAATTTAAACCTTTCCCTCATGCCAAAGAAATATCTATGCTGGTGACAGTGGTAACAATTTGGCAATGTGGATAAGTAAATATTAGGGCTGCCAATCACGTTAACTCAAACCATTAACTGAAAACAAATTAACTAGATTAAAATTAACCACAATTAACTGTAGTTTTAGTAACACCGGTAAACAAATAGAATACCAATTTAAATTTATAAATATTTTTGATTTTTTTAACTTTTTCAGATACATTGTAATATAAATTACAACACAGAATATGAAGTGTACAGTACTCACTGTGTATTATTGGTTTCATTATCATTATTTTCACTGGAAGAAGATAGTAAAAATAGTATTTTTTCAGTTCACCTTATACAACAACTATAGCACAATGTCTTTAGGGAAGGTGTAACTTACAAATGTAATTTTTTATGTTATATAGCTGCATCCTCAAACAAAACAATGGTAGAACTTCAGGGCAGGGACCCTTTCTTCTATCAGGGACCATTAACCCAGGAAAAAAATATCAGCCTGGCACCACACAGAACACCTTGGGTGCAGGGGATAAGGCCTGGAGCTTCTCCTAGGCTCTGGGTCAGTGACAGAAGTGAGAGACTCAGTCTGTGGGAGGGGGTCTGGACTGGGGTAGAGAGTTGTGGAGGGGATGGATGTGTCGTCTGTGACTGGGGATGTAGGATATGGGGTGGGGCTTGGAATGAAGTATTTGGATTGCAGACGGGGCTCCAGCCTAAGGCCAAGTGGATTGATGTGTGGGAGAGGGCTCAAGGCTGGGGCAGTTGGTTGGGTGTGGATGGAGATTTGGGGTGTGGGCTCTGGGGAGGGATGCAGTTGGAGGTGCAAGGTTTGGGAGGGAGTTAGGGTAAAGGCAGGGGTTCAGGGTTCAGGAGGTGCATACCTAAGGATATGCCCAGTCAGCTGAACAGCAGGTACTAAGGCAGGCTCCTAACTGTCCTTGCTCCACGCTGCTCCTGGAAGTGGCCGCTATGTTCTGTCCCTTTGCAGAGGGGCCGGGCAGCTCTGTGCAATGCGCAGCCTGCAACTACAGGCAGCACCCCTGCAACTCACACGTGATCAACAGAAAACGCTGAAACCTGGTATTGGCATTTATTATTTACAGGGGACATGGCCTGGCAGAGGCAGGGTACTCACTCAAGTTTCACATAAAGACTGATAGTATAATCCACCTTATTTGACAAGTTAAAATTAATCCAGTAACAAAATAATCATAGATTGTAGTCTTTCCATTGGTATTATCATCAGCATCTTGCCTAGATGACTTCTTAGGGCAATTGTTTTGTACTTCTAGCACTCTAATATACATCATTTCTTGTGTATTGTGTACTAACACAGATCTTGTCCACTCCTTAGGTGGCTTCCCTTCTTTACACACTATATTACATAGTCAATGTATTTCCTGAACCATGCTTTCTCCACCATATTTAAGCATGTCTCCCATGATCTTATCATTTCCAGAGCTCTTGTTGTTCTTTAGTCATTTCACTGCTCTTTGTACTTCCTCCTTCAAAATATTGTTCTCTCTCTCAAAGATCACTGGAGATAGCTCTTTCAGTTCTTTGAAGAGTCCCTCTGAGATACGCAAGTCCAACTGTGCTTTCTACAGATCAGTGCAATATCTTGTCCATCACTGCACAATCTTCAACTTGTTCAAGGGCACCTCTTTGTTCTCCTCTTTGATCACCATCTGCTTTGGCTGCCACTTCCTAATAATATTCCCAATCATTTTATACACCTCTCTGGTCTTACATTCGCCATAATATTTCTACATTTTCACACTGCTCCTTTAACCATTTTGCCTTATTGTTTCTGGCTGCTTTCCTTACCTCATTGCATTTCACCCTATATTGCTGTTCTGCCCTCTTGGAAACATCCCTTCTGATCTTCAACGCTCTCTTCTCTTGGACCTACTTCAGTATCTCCTGCATAATCCACTTCTTATTTATCTTCTCTTCTTCCAAAACAGTTTGCTCAATTGTCTCTTCTATCGCCGTGGCTATTCCTTCCACTCTCTTATCTACATCTTTTCTGTGGCCACATTCCCAATCTCTTTGAGCACTGCTCTGTATGCATTCCCTATTTCTTCCTCACCTAGCCTCGCCACGTCTCTTCTCTTCTTAAACTGTGTCTTACACTTTCTCTTGAGTTTTAGCTTGATGTTTGCAATTACTAGACTGTGGTCTGAGTCTATATCTGCTCCTTGGAAAGTTCACCATGGCTGTACTGATGTTACCCATCTTCTTCTTATCAAAATCATATCTATCGTGTTCTTGGACTTCCCATCATTTGATCACCATGCCGACTTCCTACAGTCCTTTTGTTGGACTCTCTTGTTGCAGATCACTATCTCTTGCTCCATAGCAAACTCTAGTAGTTTCTCACCTCATTCATTTCTTCTCTGTATCCAAACCTTCCCATGACTCTCTCCCAACCTTCATTATCTGTTCCAACCTTTGCATTCCAATCTCCTCCGGTGATCAATATATCTCTCTTCCATATCTCCTCCAGTGTCTTTTTCAAATCTTTATAGAATAGCTCAACCTCTTCCTCTATAGTGTCTGACGTGGGTGCATACACCTGAATGACTGAGATGTTGAATGGTTTTGCTTTGAATCTCACTACCATCATTCATTCACTCACCAGTTTGTATCCTAATAATGCTCCTCTATTTCTTTTGATAAGAAGGAATCTGAGTCCTGCCTCATGCTTCGTTTCATTCCCTGGCCAAATGACTTTGCAACCGCACATCTCTCCTGTTGCCGTCCAATGAATCTCCGCCAGTCCAAGTACAGTAGTGCCTCAATTTACACACAGGTTCCATTCCCACGCACCCTCACATCACTGGAATTTTGAGTAAGTTGTGGGGTGGCTTCTTCCCTGGCAGAATGCATGTTCTGCAGCTGGGGAAGCAGCAGGAGCACCTGGAGCTCCTTTTGAAAGGTAAGTCCTGGGGTTTGGGGGTCAGCTGGGGAGGGTTAAGCCTGGCGGTGGGTTGGGGCCATGGGTGGAGGGCAGGGGGTTTAAACCTGGGGTGGCTTAGGGCTGTGGGGGGGAGTGGGGGGGGACCTGAGCTAGAGCCATGTTTGTGGGGAGGTTGAACCAGGGTGGGGGGGTTGAGCTGGAGCAATATGCGGGGGGTGGTGAGATGAAGCCACGCTTGGGTCATGAGCTGGGCCAATGGGGGGTTTGAACTAGAGTGGGGGATGGGCTGGACCAAAGCTGCAATTGGGGGTGGTGAGCCAGAGTCACTCATAGGGGAGTGGGGTGTTGAGCCAGAGCCGCAGGGGGGTTGAGCTAGAGCCATGTGTAGTGGTGGTGAGCCGGAGCCGTGTTCAGGAGGTCAGCCAAACCGCAGGGGGATTTGAATGGGAGTTGTGCTGGAGCTGCACATGAGGAGTGGTGAGCTGGAGCTGGAGCCAGAGGTGGGCACAGGGGTGGGGGGTGAGCCGGAGCTGTGTGTGGGCTGGGAGCGGGGCTGAGGGGTTGAACCGGGGCTGCACATGGGTTCAGGAGTGTTGAGCCAGGGCCAGGGGTAGCGAGATTTCTAGTTGTGCTTAACTTGCATTCTTGCAGGTTAAGTGCAACTCAAACTTGTGCATTTCGAGGGTTTACTGTATATCGTGTCGGTATCTCTCCATATGCTTCCGAGGCAGCTCTAATTTTCCAGTCACCCACAGTGTTTGGACATTCCATGTTCCAATTGATAGCATTTGTGTTAGTTGTAATTTTCTTTTGGTAGCCAACTTATCAGCCCAACCCCGATAGCTCGATTGGTGCCACGGACCTTGTTTATCTGGGTGATGTCTGAGACAGCATCTTTTATCATTTAGTCATACTGGCACCAGATTTCATTTGTAACGTTGGTTCACTGTCAGTGCATCGTCACTCATCTGACCTACTCCCCTCCTCCATCTACGCTTGGGACTGGCATGGAACCCCTAGAGGCTTCATGGTACAGTTACAAAATTGTAAGAACTATTGGCTATGTCTACACTAGCCCCAAACTTTGAAATGGCCATTTCGAAGTTTACTAATAAAGCGCTGAAATATATATTCAGCACTTCATTTGCATGCGGGTGGCTGCGGCACTTCGAAATTGATGCGGCTTGCTGCCGCACGGCTCATTCAGACAGGGCTCCTTTTTGAAAGGACCCCACCTACTTTGAAGTCCCCTTATTCCCATCTGCTCATGGGAACAAGGGGACTTTGAAGTAGCTGGGGTCCTTTCGAAAAGGAGCCCTGTCTGAACGAGCCGCGTGGCGGTGACCCGCGTCAATTTCGAAGTGCCGTGGCTGCCTGCATGCTAATGAGGCGCTGAATATGTATTTCAGCGCTTCATCAGTAAACTTTGAAATGGCCATTTGCATGGCCATTTCAAAGTTTGGGGTTAGCGTAGACTTGGCCATTGTCTTATTTCACAACCTAAATATATTGCAGATCCATTCTGCTCTTATGGTCACAAAATTCTAGCTTATAATTGGAGAGGCACATCTCCTAGAACTGGAAGGGACCTCAAGAGGTCATCTAAGCCGTGTCTACACGTGCACGCTACTTCGAAGTAGCGGCACTAACTTTGAAATAGCGCCCGTCACGGCTACACGCGTCGGGCGCTATTTCGAAGTTAACTTCGACGTTAGGCGGCGAGACGTCGAAGTCGCTATCCTCATCAGGAGATGGGGATAGCGCCCTACTTCGATGTTCAACGTCGAAGTAGGGACCGTGTAGTTATTGTGCGTCCCGCAACTTCGAAATAGCGGGGTCCGCCATGGCGGCCATCAGCTGAGGGGTTGAGAGACGCTCTCTCTCCAGCCCCTGCGGGGCTCTATGGTCACCATGTGCAGCAGACCTTAGCCCAGGGCTTCTGGCTGCTGCTGCTGCAGCTGGGGATCCATGCTGCAGGCACAGGGTCTGCAACCAGTTGTCGGCTCTGTGGATCTTGTGTTGTTTAGTGCAACTGTGTCTGGGAGGGGCCCTTTAAGGGAGCGGCTTGCTGTTGAGTCCGCCCTGTGACCCTGTCTGCAGCTGTGCCTGGCACCCTTATTTCGATGTGTGCTACTTTGGCGTGTAGACGTTCCCTCGCAGCGCCTATTTCGATGTTGGGCTGCGCAATGTCGAAGTTGAACATCGACGTTGCCAGCCCTGGAGGACGTGTAGACGTTATTCATCGAAATAGCCTATTTCGATGTTGCTACATCGAAATAAGCTACTTCGATGTAGGCGTCACGTGTAGATGTAGCCCTAGTCCAGTCCCCTGCCCTCTTGGCAGGACCAAGCACCATCCCTGACATCTATTAACCTTAATCAGCATCCTTGAGGATTGACCTCACAATCCTGGATTTAGCAGGCCAATACTGAAACCACTGAGCTATCCCTTCCCCCATCAGCTGCCTCACTGAGTTCATTTCATTCACAAACCTCATATACACACAAAATCATACATGTATGGAGAGCTAAACTAGAGAAACCAGCTGGGAAAAAATCAGTCCGTATACACACGATCTGTTGTTTGAACTGAAAAATACTGGGTTTACAACAGTGCTTTTAATGCAGCAGACAAAAAAGGACATTTCACGAAGAGCATACCAGATGTTTTGTAAATGCCAGGAACCTAAAAATTAAGCTTATTAGCAAAGACGTTATTAGCAAGTGATATTAAAATATGCTTTAGTCCTCTGGCAAAAGATACTATACCTGCAAATATTTCTGGGAACTTGAAGATCTAATACAGCACTCTCCATTGTGGGAGAGTTTTGATGGATCCTTGTGTAGACCGATGTCTCTCATACATGTAGGTGGACAACACTTTTCAGTTTGATCTAACACACATAATTTATGTTTTATAAAAGTTACCCCTCAAATATTGGCAAAAACTAACATGATCAATCTCCTTAGAAACAGAGAGCGACTCAGGCAGGTAATATTGGACATATGGGAAATGGAATCTGGAGCAGCTTCTCTTACCTGTTTTCATGTCCTTGTAACTGGAGAGGTTGTGGAGGTGGTGGCTGTGCTACAGGACTCTGCTGTGCTACTGGACTCTGCTGAGCCACTGGGCTGTGCTGCTGGGCCATGGGGCTCTGCTTCTCTGAGCTTGGTGCGGAAGCTGGACTGTTCAGCTCTGCATAAAAGGGAAGCTGGAGATTAAAGAGCTATCACAGTGTGGCATTTCATAAAGGGCAAAGGCAGACTAGAAAATTTCTGTAACACTTTACCTCTGAGTATTTATGTTTTGCTGCTTTTATTATCTTGGATCATAATTAGATTTTAAGACATCTGAACCTACTGGACTTCATTTGATCACCTCTGACAGCTGCAATTTTGGTCTCTTTTGCAACAGTGGCTGACGCATAAGTTATTTAAAACTCAGCTGAGCTGGGCAAAGAGTTTCTGTGTTTCTGTGTTTCATAGTTTCATTTAAAACTAGTTGCGGGATGACAAACTGTTGCTGCTGAGTTTTACTTTTGCATTTAACGGGAGAAGGCACAGTTCCATTACATGACCAGTCAGGCTAGGTAATGGACAGTGTAATCAATCTTTATAAATACACATTAACCAACTATCATAATCATTTGTATCACAATGGCAGACAAAACCTCCTAGGAGCTCCAGTGTGAGGGACGAAGTAAGACTCTGATCTACGCTCATATCTGGTACAGATTATTTCCTCCAACCCTTAGCTGGGATGTATACTTATGTGTGTGGAGAAAGACAGAGAGTGCCTGGGCTCTACTCACAAGCTAAAGATGGGATATAGCAGTTTTGCAGAACCCACTTATTCTGAGATGCTACTGCACCCAATGGTGACATCTACACAAGAGAGTTTTGCCAAAAACTGGGATTTTGTCAACAAAAGTCACAGAGTGTCTACACACAAAATGCATTTTGTTGGCAGTCTGCTGACAAAACTCAGCACTTCTGCCAACAGCGTTCTGCCCCAGATGTGGTGGAAGATGGCAGCACCACCAATGATAGTGCCTGCAGCAGCTGATCATTGAACCAGGGTGAGCCTGGGGGCTGTTCTGGTGTGCCTGTGGTCAGGAAAGGACTGGATCTCTCACCGATGGCTAGGGAGACCTGCAACAGCTTTGCTTTCCCTCAAGGAAGCAGGCAAGCCTCAACATAGACAGAGAATGTGGGTCTGGGCAGCCCTTTAAAGGGCAAGCCTGGCTGGAGGTCCCATAAGGGCTTGCTTGCCATGTGATCCTGTCTGGTGGACTTTTGGGGCCTGTTCTATTGACAAAGAGCCCAACATGTGTGGCTGCTTTCTGTCACCAGAGGGGATTGAAAGATTCATCCAGTTTTATGTGTCGACATGATCTGTCAATAGAGGTTTTGTCAGACAATCTCTTCCAACAGACATTTCTGTTGACAGATGCTTCTAGTGTAGACATAGTCTTGTAGAACAACATGATGTTCAGTGTGAGTTAAACTTATAGTACCAACAGAGCCGAAGGTCATCTATATCGCACACAGATCAGCAAGTAGTCGTATTGGTTTCTGTATTTGACATTCTTATCCACACACATATTCTGCTACTGGGACTTAAATTCACAGTTTCATTAATGCAGTGGAATTCATATACAGGGCATCCTTGTTATAAGTTCAGGTTACATTCCTAAATAATGCAACTTCTATGACTTATAAAGGGGAATTAATATCCATAAGGAATAATGTAATTAGCTTGAGATACATTCCCAACACATACAGTTCACACATGTGGTGCATAACCCACAAAAACAATAAATAGACATAGAATAGAAATAAATAGAATAAACACATAAATAATACCAAAAAAAATGCAAAAAGATAAGCCAGTTCCCTGCCGGCTCCCCGCCAGCTCCCCGCCAGCTCTCTGAAGCTCCCTGCCAGCTCCCCACAGTTCCTCGCCAGCTTCTTGCCTGTTCCTGCTGGCTCCCCACAGTCCCCTGCCAGCTACCCACCAGCTTCCTACCCGCTGTCCTTGCCAGCTCCCCACCTGTTCCTGCAGCTCCCTGATGGCTCCCTGTCAGCTCTCGGCAGCAACCTGCCTGTCTTCATTGCTCCCCCCAGCTACCTGCCAGCTCCCCCCGCTGACTCCTCCCAGCTACCTACAGCTCCCTACCTGTCCCCATGACTTCAGGGCTCACTTCCAGGTCCCCTGCACTACAGCGCCTGCCACCCAGCCACCTCAAAGCTCCACTATGTTCCTGGCTTTTCATCCCTTGGCCTTTAGACGACTTAAGTGCAGATCAGTGCAACTTATAATGAATTTGCTTCCCTGAATTAATTAGTGACCTATATGCAAAACAACTTATAGAGAAGCAACTTATAACAAAGACCCCTTTGTACTAACACTACAGTTCTTTGAACTTAAATTGTACAATGCTTGCATTAAAGAAACTCCACTGATTGTTTTGTAGGCTGATGCTCAGAATAATGAGGTTGTTATCTTGATAAACTGAGCCCTTTGGAGCTTGGTTTCCCCTTCCTTGCACAGTGCAAAACAGTATCCTTGTGCAGAACAGTATCAAATCAAATTTCACCCATCTCTCTAGCGGTGGCATTTTACTTCCATTTTTGCAGTCATTCACTACAGGTATAAATGAATAAACAAGATGACAATTTGCGAATCACTTATTTCCCACTGGCTAAGGACTTGATTTCATTCTCTTACACTTGTGAAAATAAGGAATAACTCACTTGAAATCAGTGGAATGCAATAATACAAAAAGGAGCGAGTTAAAATCTTTAGAGAGTATTTTACATCCAGGTGTCAGAAGGCAGTTCTTCCACAGGTCTGTAGCACACACATATTGCAGTGCTCTCTCCCACTGCCATCAAGTTTCCTTAGGTTCTTTCAAACATAGATCCACATTTAAATTGTTTTTAATAATTCAGATAATATTCTAACTAGTGTTATGGTTGCACATGTAACCATTATAT
The DNA here is from genome assembly GCF_033958435.1 of Carettochelys insculpta. Taxonomy (NCBI): domain Eukaryota; kingdom Metazoa; phylum Chordata; order Testudines; family Carettochelyidae; genus Carettochelys; species Carettochelys insculpta. The sequence goes on from NC_134137.1 coordinate 356,887,281, forward strand.
ATTGCACATGCAAGCTTTGAAACAAAAACTCTTTTTTACTAATTGGAGGTTATTTATAATTTTCTTCCGGGAGTTTAAGGCTCAATTACTTACCCTCCTGAGGAATAATGCGAAGTGTTACACTAAGACCTGCGTCTTTAATGAGCTTCACTATATCTGCATGAGGCATGTTAATAATAGACTGGCCATTCACAGCTAAGATCCGGTCTCCAACTTTTAGTTTCGTACAGCGATCAGCAGGACTTCCATCGATTATTCTCCCTATTTTATGGGGTACGCCTAGACAGGGAAAAAAAATATAGTTAACAAATGTTACAGTAGGTGGTGGTATCCACAAACAAACAGAGGACCACATTGTCAAGAACTTCACAGATAAGTTAAACAAATAAATAGCTGCAGGAAGCCAGTAGTTGCTATTTATATTGCTATTGTGTCCATAGGCCTCAGTGAGATTTCAGTACCCCTTTGTTCCCAGTCCTATACAAACATGAAGTACAAAGACAGTTTTTCCTCAGAGTGCTTTGCAGATGATAAGATGCTACAAGAGGGCGAAATAAACTTAGGAGGGGAGTGGCAGGAGAAAGCAAATATAACAGGTTTAAATTTTGAAATCAACAGTAACCTCAGTTGGCCGTATACCTCAATGTGCAGAATTTCTTTTATTTTTTTAAGATTCTATTATAAAAGTACAAGCTAGACATTGATTCCTTTATATTCTAAACATATTTTTATTTGGAAAATATTTCAAATAGACACATTCCACATTATGTTCTTGCCCCTCCCCAAATATGCTCAAAGAAAAACACCACTCATACCAAGGATTTACTGACGTTTGAATAGTCATATATCAGGTGAATGCTCAGTTACATCACGCCCAATGTAGGACACTTATGTGGAAGACACTAAGGCTCTGTCTAGGCTCCATTGGGAGCCCGACGTCTGCCACTCCGGGAACCTTTTGCCGACATCCCAGTCATCCTCATTCCATGATGAAGAAGGGATGTGTCGGCAGACACCCATACCTAAGTGTTAGCATCTTAGCTCAGGAGTCGTAGGCCTCACCACCTTGCTCCCTCTACCACAGCATGGCTGTTAGAAAACTCAAGTTTTCAAGCCCATCTACATGATGTGTGGGCCCTTTAAGCTTTCTGTTCCCATCCTCTTGCTGCTTGACCTCTTTTGGCTTTATGAAGAGTGGATGTGACTTCCAGAGCTGTTGAAGGGGCCAGCCAAGATTTAGGATATGGAAATGCTTATCCATGCACAAAGCGCAACAGCAATGAAACCCACTCTCATTGTTCCCGGATTCACATTTTGTAGAGGAATAATTTGTTGGCCCTAGAAATCAGGTGCATGGTGCAGTTCAAAACTCATCCATCCTTTCCCCCTTGCAAAAGGACTCCTTGACCAGGTTGTAATCTGTAATTTTCCCTTTTTCTTTGTTCCAGAGATGTACCCAAAACTGTCGGGTAAGGCACTGTTCAGTAGGGTTGTGTTGTTCATATGCTAAAGGCGGGTAACTATTGATAACCAGCACCTCTGTGTCTCCGGGCGGCTGGATTTCTATCAAAATCTGGGTGGGTAAGGAACCATCTGTTTCTTACACCTGTAACACAGAGGCACTGAGACCACTTACAAGGGAGCATGAAGTCTTTCTATAGTCTTAGCTGCATAGCAGATGGCTTTTTAACTCATGCAGTAGAGATGGCTTTAGCCCCTAAAGTTGCAGGCTCAATCCCGTATGCCAACAGCCTGGGTCCATGCCTCTCAGTTACACACTATACTTATATGATGCTCACTACCAACTGTCTGAGTACCTCACATCTATACTAGAGCGTTTTGTCAACAAAACCCAGGCAGCATCCACACTAAAAATGCATTTTGTTGACATACTGTCGACTGAACTTGGCACTTTTGTTGACAGCCTTCTGCCTCTCCCCCATGAGGCAGAACACCTTTCTCGATGAAGTTGTTGACAAAAAAGCCATGTGGCTGATCGGGGGGTGTGTGTGTGTGGGGGCCTCTGTCAACAGATAGGGGCTTCTGAGTCAAAGGGCAGCCCCATCTGCTGTGCTTCCGGTTGGCCATTCTATCAAGAGTGAGGCTGGGCTGTCTCTGTCAACAGAGTGAACCACTTTCGTGTGTGGCCGCAGTCTGTTGACAGAAATTTTGTCGGTACCTTCTGTTGACAGATCACTATAGTGTAGACATAGCCATTTGCTTTAAAGGTTTACCTTTACACTACCCCTGTTATTTAGGGAAGTACTGTTGGTCTCATTCTACACATGGGAAACTGCGGCAAAAAGGCTAAATGACTTGCCCAGGTTCATATAGGAAGTCTGTGCTAGAGGACCAGCTTGAACCAATAACTTCCCAAGTATGTGGCCTAACCACTAGGCCATCCTTCCTCTGACCAAAGAGTAAGGAAGCCTGTAGTTTCAGAGGAGAATTAAGTGATGTATTATTAACAATTAAGTTTTAGGATTAAATGGGCTGAAAAATACTTGGATTAATTTTCCAGAACACAAATTTTAAAACTTTAGTTTAAAGACAAAATTGCCACTTTTGAAGTCACCCTTCTTCTTGAAAAAAATTAGGAAGAACGGTGCTTTCAAAAGTGGGGCTTCCTTTTGAAGGAACCCCATCTACACAACCATTTTGCATTTCAAAAGCAGCTTTTCCAGAATGGTGAGTGGCTGCCATCATGCAAATGAGGTGCTGAATATGCAAATAAGTATCTCATCTGCATTTTTGATTCGCTGCATTTGCATGCCACTTTCCAAAGGGAAGGGCCAGTGTAGATGTAGCCTATACACTCAGAATACAGTGTCCACAAAACAAAGTTAAAATTCCCTTTTCTTTTCTAAAGGTTCACTGAGATGATTGTACAAACTCACCTTGCACATCTTTTATGCAATCACAATTCAGAAACCCTCAAGGCAACTTTTGTTTCTGTTATTGAGGAAAATGGTATTTGTGTCATTTGAGCCCTTTTTGAAATGCAGCAGATCATGAATTTTTTTAATTGACGACACATACTCTGAACCATAATCTGCCGTCAGACTGCATGCTTCTTTGACATTATGCTTCAGTCAACAATACGAATTTAACTATAGCTTTAGCAAAACTGACACAATTAGGGTACTTGCAGAATGTTCTCTTGCTTGGGAAATAACTACTCAAAGGGTGGCACTCTGTCTGAAACTTTTCTTTAAATTAAAAGCTAATAAATTATGAGTAATCACATTTTATATGAAAATATAGAGTTTATTCTGCCATCATTGCAGTTGCATAAATTCCACATGCTCACACCAATGGAAGGTTAGCTTCCCAAAGGGATAAAATCGCAACTTTAGAGTGAAATAATTTATGTTTATAAGCAACATTTTGCATCAAATCACTTCCTAAACTATACACCACTTCTACAGTAATTTAACCGTTGACTGATATGTGGTCACCTTTGATCTGGAATGCTATGTTGGTATCAAATTACAAGAGCAGTGGTACACAACAGTTTAACTCAGAATGCAAAGCAGCCCCCACTTCAAAAATCTGGGGAGTTTAAGTAGGAAGAAAGGACTCCGATTATTCAGGCTGGAATCTGGCTAGAATGCCCCAGCTAAAATTCCTGTGCTTTGTCATTGCTACGCTAGAGCTGATACAGTATTGTCAATAGCACAGGGTCTCATAGTGCTACACAGGGTCACTGTTTTGGTAGTGATACAGAGAAAAGAGAGCCCCTAGGGCTCTGTCTAGGCTAATGTTGCTATTTTGGGATACAAAAGTATCCCTAAATGGCAACAATGTATCCTGAAATAACAACACTGGAGCTACATGCCACGCTTGAAAAGGCAGGGGTATTTCTAGCACAGTATTCCACTTCTGCTACCCCTTGGCATGAGATGGGTAGTGGAAACCTTGAAATAGTCCCTTATTTCAAACCTCAGTGCTGAGGAAGGCACCAAGTTCAAAACAGAGTAGCTTGAAATAATTTGCGTTGTGCAAACTGTATAAATTATTTTGAGCTATGGCTACAGTCTAGACACAGTCTAATTGAATAACTAACAGAAATCTACTTATATACTCCATATCCTGGAGCTGCTTATCTGATGAGACCATAGCTGGAGATAGCAAAACTACTGGACATCAGAAATATGACTACTTCAGTTGTATTGGGAGAGAGGCTGAGGCGAGTTTGTATTTTGCTTAAGGGCTTGCTACTTTGGGATTCTTTGCAAAACTTTTACCCTTTCATACTATGTGTTAAATGGGAAAAAACGACTTTCAGAAACTGCTAAAATCAGTGTCCTGCCTAACAGGATAGAAAATAGCAATGAGAAGTCTGTTCTGATGATATAATGTTTTTATCTTCATGCTTCTTGTCTTCAATATGTTGTACCTGATATTCAGCTGGAGGGGTTTTGGTGGGAGAATTAAGCTCTTGTTAAACTGCTATTTTTTTTTCTTAATTTGCTTCTTGACTGTCATGTTTGTTCAAACAAACCAATTGGGAAATCTCTGGCTTAAAAATGTACGAAACATTTCAGTAGGGGATAAATGTTTCCACTTGTCTTTGAAGTTATTTACAAGTTGGTTCACCCCTTTGCATAAATAATTCAGTGTAAGTGATTCTCCAAGTATTTTTTCTTTTGAACAGCAGTAATTCTGTAGTGTGAGACACTCTGCAGAAAGAAGCCTATCCTCTTATCTCTCATTGCTGGTGTAATTGGATTGTCATTTATATTTTGCAGGTGTCCAATCAAATACGCAGCAGTCACAGGCGAATCTTGTGACACATGGTTGTAAGAGTGCCACTTCACTTCCTTCCTTTTGACTGTGTAAAGAATGACAAAAGATCCTATGTAACTTTGTTTTGAGGGTAGGTAACATTCCTTGTGTTATAAGAGCACACAGTGTATTTGGTGAAAATTCATGATGAAATGTATTGTTTATATAGGTAGGAGTATGGTTAATAGGAATATCTGAAACTAATGTAACAATAATATATGAAACGTGCTCTCTCTCTCCATTCGGCTGTACTTTTCCCCTCATTAATCTGAAGTCCTCTCAAAATGACACAGTTGTTTTGAAGTGATAATCTTGTTTAAATTTCTCAGGTCTTAGTCACAGAGAGATAGCCACGTTAGTCTATGTCTTCACACAGCAAAAAAAGCAGTCCAGTAACACTTCAAAGACTAACAAAATAATTTATTAGGTGATGAGCTTTCATGGGACAGAGCCACTTCTTTAGATGTGGAAAATTCAGATCTGAAGAAGTGGGTCTGACCCAGGAAAGCTCATTATCTAATACATTATTTTGTTAGTCTTTAAAGTGCTAGAGTACTGCTTTTTTGTTTTCTCAGGTCTTGTTACTTTGTGTATTTATTTTTCAGACCATGCTGTTCCATTGCCTTCACAGAGTGGTGCTGAGCATCAGCTGTGCAAAATGCTGATTTTTTTGGCTTTGATTCAGTGATGCATTTCTGCATGTGCTTAACTGAGTGTGAGTAGTGCCATAGACTTCATTGGGGGCAATACATGGTTGAAACTGTGTTAGACTTATTGTGGCTAGACGGCTAATCAGTACCTTGCATGAACTAGACCTTAGGTATTATTCTTCCTAACTAAATGTCCCCCCCCATAACACAAACAGTCCCGTGGCACTTTCAAGACTAACGGATGTATTAGGTCATGAGCGTTTGTGGGTAAAACCCACTTCTTCAGATGTTGTTAGGTCCTGTGATGGTGTTGCTTGTATAGATATGTGGATGGAGGTGGCAGGAGGGTTTGTTGCAGGGATAGGTTCCTGGGTTAGGTTTTCTATGGTATGGTGTGTGGCTGCTGGTGAGCAATTTCTTGAGATTGGGCAGCCATCTGTAGGAGAGGACTGGCGCATCACCCAAGGACTGTGAGAGTGAGGGACTGTGTTCCAGGATAGGTTGTAGATTGTTAATTATGCACTGGAGCGGTTTAATCTGGGGCTATACGTGATCGCATTTGGCATTCTGTTATATTCCTTGTTGGACCTATCACGAAGTAGGTGACTTATGGGTACTTGTCTAACTCTGTCAATCTGTTTCTTTACTTCCCCAGGTGGGTATTTTAGTTTTAAGAACGCTTGATAAATATCTAGCAGGTTTTTGTCTCTTGCAGGTTTTTGTCTCTGTCCTCACCCAAAACTGCTTCTGATCTGGGGACAATTTATACCTTCAATTCAGTGGCACTGCCATGGGCACCTGAATGGCCCCACAATATGCCAACATTTTTATGACTGACCTAGAACAATGTTTCCTCAGCTCCTCTCCCATAGTACCCTATCAGCCACACTATCAGGGTCTCATACACCTGCTCATCCACTAATGTAGAGATATACCATCATGTGCCAGCAATGGCCTAATACACATTGGATAAAATTGACAGTCTCTGCACTAACGGATATATGGGCATAAGTCTGACATCAGGAACTGGAATACACATAAACCTAAAGGGGAACCCTTCAACCTCCCTGGACATTCAATAATGGATTCAAAAGTAACCATTCTTCCACATAGTAGTAGTTTAAGAAAGTTGTGGTAACATAGGAAAATTATGTAACCAATCTGGCAAACAATTAAACGAAGAAGAACCAGCTGGTACTTTAGCTGTGATACTGTGCCAGCAACAAGGTTCCTATAAAACAAATCACATTTTAAAAATAAAGTCACATACTGTAATTAAGTGAACCATTACAAAATAGAACTAGTTCAATGAACAAGACAAACTATAATTAGCAACTGCACGCCCAGAGCAACCCACAATTTTCAATGTATTTATATTATAATGTTCTATTCAGTGACCGTGATACTGAGTCTGTCGTAAAGGGTTCTGAGTAAATACTAAATATCTAATACGTTTGTGACCAGTAAAATACTAATAGCTTTTGCAGCTTTGCATAATTACTGAGAGAATTCAACATCCTGGGCACAAAATCCACATATGTGCCCTTTATGGTGCAGGCGGGTGCTAGTGAAAAAAAATAATTGTTAACTTCTCCATTAAAAATATTATCCACCCAGAGACGGAAGCTGGATCTCCAGATCCCCAGGTAGATTGGGGAGCTTGCACTGGAGCATAGCAAACTTACAGAAGTGGATGGTGGCAAATGTGCTCATAAACATCTGATGTTTCTGCTGTTCCTTTCGTCAAAATGAGTGCCTGCTTGAAACCTTGGCACAGGGGAGCACACAGTGGGCCTCTCCTTCCCCTTTGCGCCCCTGACTTCCACCTCCAAATAGGGAGAAAGGAAGGAACCACTGCAGGAAAGCTGCCCTGCTGTGCTGTTTAGGCATTCAGTTACCTTGGCTAGACATGGGACTGGGCTTCCTTCTTGAGACAATGCTCCTCCTCTTCTCCACCACTATTGCCTCCTGCTGCCCCTCCAGCTTTTCTCTCTGCCCAGTGCAGTGTGGGTCTGAGAACTAGCAAGCTGCGGCTATTCTCAGCAAGATTTTGTGGTGCTGGAGTCACAGCACAAGCCAGAACTGTCCTTCAATTGCCCCCTGTGGACTCTGCTGGAACACTCTAGGTGCTTTAACGCAGTCCTGCAGAGACCACGTGGGACAGATAGAATGCAACATGAAGCCAGTGGGTTTAGTGAACTATTCAAAAGCATCTCAAACTCATCCAAATTTTTCATTGCTTGCCTACTATCAGCACCCACTGTGAAGTCAGTGCATGAAGAAGAATGCCCCAGTGGCCAACCTATTTGCTATGTTTGTTGGACCTGACTGATGGTGAGTGACACACATAAATTTATATGTCTCTGTGTGTATATGCATGTTTTATCTTGCAAAAGTAGTAGATTTAAAACTGAATTAGTAATTTCATAATTACAGTAAAATCAGAGGATTATGAAAAAATAGAAAGGGTGGCATCTCTGCAATGTTTGCAGAACTTGTGAATTTGGCCAAAGAAGTCACTGAAGGGATGTCTGATGCATTTGTCGTGGAAGCAGAGATTGGTCCAGGATCACTGCTACACAAGTGCTTGATATCTGCACTGGCACTTTGTGATGATTAGCACCAAACAAATTTAAGGAAAATCTAGACAGGTTTTGAATTCTGAAGTTAGGAGTCATAGGATCATAGAACACTAGGACTGGAAGGGACCTCGAGAGGCCATCGAGTCCAGCTCCCTGCCCCAATGGCAGGACCAAGTAGTGTCTAAACCATCCCTGATAGACATCTATCTAACCTGTTCTTAAATATCTCCAGTGATGGAGATTCCACAAACTCCTTAGGCAATTTATTCCACTGTTTGACTACCCTGACAGTTAGGAACTTTTTCAAAAGGCTAAGATACATTTTTAACATAACACTGATTAAAAAGTGTGCAAGGTCTGATGCAGTTAACTGATTCATTTATAGCCATCTGTGAACCGTTTAATTTTTAAAAATAGTAACATTTCTGTGTTTGAAAGACAAAACTAATATGTTTCTGTACCTTGGTCACAAAAATTCTTCTTTTTTTTTTTTGCCATGATCCATATGTTTGCTTTATCTTGGTGCACAAATACAAGGCTAGAATAAACACTAAATGCTAACTAAAATGCTGCCTTTTCCTCTCTCTTTCCATCCCTTGCTTTCTTTATAAAAAAAAAAAGATTTTTCCTGACTCAGATTTACAAAACCCATACCCAGCTCCAAGTAATTTCTCAGCATGCCTGCTAGAAACCACTGAGCATTACAAGCAGGTGTTACCAACAATTTTATACATGCAATGTTCTCTCATTTCCTCTGTATTTTTCTTCCTAAGAGTTGAAATAGCATTGTATAAAAAAGTCACTAGGCTATTTTCTCACATTTTTTCATGTACAATGGGTAAACATCAGAAGTGATCATATGAAGGGGAAAAAAATCAAATCTCTGCTGTAGCTATTAAATCCGCTGGCAGAGAACTTCTTGCCATATTTTCTTAATTTAAATAGAAACAGAAAATAGACCAAATAAATGAGCCCTCCTGAGTCAGCTGTCCTTTCAAATCTGTTATACATTTGATCATATGAATATTTATTGGGTCCTCAATTCTCTATACGTGCATGATTCTTCATTCAGCTAACAGGCCCCAGCCTATTTGGTTTTAATTGGGAAAATATAATAAATGCAGAAATCTAATTTTATTTTTACTGCATTAGCTTAAATTCAGTAATATTCCCATCAGGCTTATTGAATCTGTGAACAGAAGACCTTGACTTCTAACTGAACTTTGGGGCTCAGCGTTTTGGACCAACCTAGCGCCTGTTCAGGGGGCAGAGGTTTTGAGTTTGCCTACTGTTAATAAATACTTACTAGCAGTGTTTTCTCACATCTATAAACATACAGACTATGTCTACACTAGCCAAAAACTTCGAAATGGCCATGCAAACGGCCATTTTGAAGTTTACTAATGAAGCGCTGAAATACATATTCAGTGCCTCATTAGCATGCGGGCGGCCGCAGCACTTCGAAATTGACGCGGCTTGCCACCGCGCGCCTCATCCAGACAGGGCTCCTTTTCTAAAGGACCCCGGCTACTTCGAAGTCCCCTTATTCCTATGAGCAGATGGGAATAAAGGGACTTTGAAGTAGGTGGGGTCCTTTCGAATAGGAGCCATGTCTGGATGAGCTGCGCAGCGGCGAGCCGCGTAAATTTTGAAGTGCCGTGGCCCCCTGCATGCTAATGAGGCGCTGAATATCTATTTCAGCGCTTCATTAGTAAACTTCGAAATGGCCATTTGCATGGCCATTTCGAAGTTTTTGGCTAGTGTAGACACAGCCATACAGGCTAATCACTTCATTTTAGCGGTACAAGCATTTGCGTTTCATTGTTCGGTTATCAGGCTTCTGCATAAAAGTGTCGAGGATGCAGGCCAGTGTAGACAAGGGACAATGACATGCACATTTAGGGTACACCTGCACTTTAAACACTGGGCATAACTCTCAGATCTAGAGACCAAGGGTGCATGCCTACAGTCTTAGGACAGGCACATATGTGGAGTAACTAATCCCCTCCATCACTTGTGCTGCTGTGGGTATACTGTATTTTTTACTTAGCTAGCTTGCTCAGAGCTAACTTATGTATGTAAGCTTCCTTGAGTTAGGTGTCACTCCACCAGCTCCAAGTGTAGACCTTCCCTTCGAAAGTCCCCAAGACAGTGGCTCTCTCTCACTTTTTTTATGGTATTTTATACTGGAAATGGAATTATTCATCTTTCACCAGTAAGTATTTGATATTTGTTCTGTTGTTTTGCTTTTAGGGTTAGGTTTTTGTACTTGTGTTTCTTCTCCAGCAAGGCACAATAGTAGGGTTAAAAAACACACTGAGGCATATTCACAAGTGGCCTTGTCACCCCTTTGTATTTTTAATATTACAAAGGGGCTATAATTGAGCTGCAAATGCCCAGAAGAGAATTTCCCCAAGTATTGTAACTGTAGATGGGCCCACAGGAGGGAATATCAGGGAACACACCTCTTACCTCTCCTACTTAAAGTTTCTCCCCACAATGAACACTTCCAATTGTGAAACTGATACATGCTGAATTTACTCAGTCAGCCACTCTTTTTTTGTGTGTGTGGGGGTGTGTCTTGGGCACTCCTGCCATTTTGGGTACATATATATTAGAGCTTCAAGTTCTTCCAAGAATAGGGCAAACATACCTCCCTGTCCCAAATACAGGACAGGGAGATATGGGGGGAAGGGCGGCTCCTCTCAGCTTCACCAAGCCCCAAGAAGCCAAGAAAGGGGTTGCAGCTGCCAGCCCACCCCAGGAGCCCTGCAGAAGCGGCAGCCTCCAGTGTTCCCTGGGAGCCTGGAGAAGCAGCAGCCACTGGCCTTTGCCAGGAGCCCAGGGAAGAGGACACTCCGGGACCCCCAGAGAAGTGGCAGCCACCAGCGCTCCCTGAGCCCCAGGGAAGCAGCAAGGATGTGACAGCTGCCCAAGCTCCCCTGCTTCCCTGAGGCTCAAGGAAGTGACTTCCACCAGCAGCTGTGCAGGACGAGGTCAGTTGGGGGAGGGCTCAAATATGGGACAATTTTTCCCTTTAAAAAAAATAATAAGTAGGGACGCCTTTTTGGCTTTCCAAATACGGGACCGTCCTGCCAAATACGGGATGGATGTTCACCCTATCCTAGAATGGAACTTCTCCATTGTCAGTTATGCACCTAACACACTGATTTCTTTAGAAAGAATGCTCAATAAATTATGGATGGAGAGTAAGTGTTAACTGACTATTTCCTAGGACACTGGATAAGTGGTGATGCCTGAGTGTATGTTTTGGTGTCAGATAGATGTCTGGTGAGAATCAGCATAATTATAAAATGTAAATAATGATTCAGAATAGAAATTAGCTAAGCATTTTTTAAAGAAAATAATACATAATAAAGGAACCACTTTGGTTTTGTGAACATCTGGAATTGTTTCCTTATTCCAGTATAGTGTCAAAGGACTTGGTGAAACATGACAACACATCACTATGTACTATTGACTTTTAGATTTATGAGACTTCTTAAAACAGACCCCAAATAAGAGAGAGAGATGGAGACCTCTGGTTTCTCACAAATGCAGTCTTAGCTGACATCTATAAAATCCAAGATACGTTTCTGAAGAACCACGGAAAGCAGCATTACATTAAAAAAAAAAAACAACTTCAAAAGTTTCTTTGAACTCTTTGGGGTTTTTAGATAAAGTACAGCTGACTGAAGAACTTATGTGTGTGAGATCTGAGACTATTCTTTGTGCCCTCACTTCACCTGTACTTCTTAACTGGTAACTTGGTGCCTCAGGAAACAAACCTAGGAAAAAGATTCACTTCTGTGCTTTTAAGAAAGTGAAAAATCTGTAATGTAAATTGTCCCTCCTATCCCTGTCTGGATGTGTCTGAAAACAGCAATAAAATAAACACCTACAATGTGACTTGTGATTTATAAGCAAAGAATCCAATTTTCCATTTTGATTTTTACCAATTTTAGTTCATTTTTTTGGGCTGATTGTTTGCCTTTTAATCTGCAATACCAGATTTCTCTACAGAGTTTGACGCTAAAGAGGGTTGCTCAAGGCAAATGACAAACACATTTGAAAAAAAGAAACAATCTGAAAAGCTTAAGTGAGACAAAAGAGGTTGTGAACGTGACGGAAAACGCTTTACTGTTGCTCTCAGGTTTCAATGGCTCACCAGTTCATTCAATATCTTTGGAGCACAGAGCATGCAGAATACTTCCCACACTGCTGTCTTTAAAATATGTGGGCCCAGTCCTGTGAACATACAGATGACTAGTCCATTTGGAATGTGTGAGGCTGCTCACGTGTGTGAGTTTGCAGGCTCTCTCAAGAAAACATTACCGTGTTTTTGGTGAACTCCTGGGGAGTCAATGTGAGTTCTTCTACAGACTTCAGTTGAGCCAGGATTCCACCCTCTGTTTTTATCAGTATTTCTTTTTTGGAAGTTGTTCATAATAAAATTAGAATCAGTGTTTGTTAGTTGGTGGCTTTCACTCTAAAATGAAAATAAGAAACCATATTTATGGTCTCCAAACACTCAACTGACAGGGAAAATGACACAAAATCTTTTGAAAAACTTCTTTTACTGTAGTTCACAGATTTTTGATTAATTACATTGGCTACCTTCCTAAGAATAACAAAAATTATACCCTTTTTTGCCATATACACTAGATTTTACAACTGAATAGAACTGATCAAAGATTTCCACTTCCACTTTTTTATGGAAAATGATTTTCAATTAATGGACATTTTCACCTGAAAATTAAGATTTTGTGAAAACTGAGGAGTTTTTAATCAAAAACTTTTTTTTCAGTTTTAAAAATATGTCCAGTTTTCAGATGTAGAAAACTGAAAAATAGTAAGTTTTTGGGTTTTCAGGTTCTTGACCAAAATCACAAAAAATGTCAACAAAAAGACATTTTGTTTAATTTTCATCTAAATTTTCTTGGGTTGAGGGAAGTACTTCCCAGACAGCTCCACATTTAGGCTATGTATGGTAATCAGGGTGATGGGAAATTACTAATGAAGTGTTGCAATGAATATGCAGCACTTCATTAGGCAAATTCTCCCCTGCGGCAACTTCGAAGTGTCAAACTTCAAAGTGCTGGCATTCCTTGTAGTTGCGGGCACTTCAAAGTGCCCACACTACTTCAAAGTGCCTTTACTCCCCAGAATTTTGAGGAGTAAAGACACTGCGAAGTTTGAGACTTCGAAGTTGCTGCGGGGAAGAATTTGCCTAATGAAGTGCTGCATTTTCATTGAAGCACTTCATCAGTAATCTCCCATCACCCTGATTACCATGCCCCCTTCGAAGCTGGGGGCAAGTGTATACATAGCCATAATTAACTTCATTTTGGATTTTGCAGACTCGAGAATTAGTTTGCACTTGGATCTTTTTTTCACCAAATAATGCTTTCAGACTTCAGAAACTTCTAATTAAAGGGAAAATTCTGTCCACAGAGATAATTGTTAAGTACGTCTCTTGAAGGAGCAGGGCACGTGTGTGGTTCTGCAATTCTCAAATGGATAGAGAGAAGATCATGAGGTGCTATGCAGGCAATGCACACTCCCTGCATAATGCTGAGCTAAATGCTACTGAGGGTGGGATCTTTGCATAGCAGTGGGAAGGTGAAAGGAAGGTCAGGTACGAGCAGAGTGACTGGTGGAGGCACAGAACTGTTTCTAAGACCAGAATAAGCTCTATTGACCTTTACTTGCCCTGTGTATACCTGCCTAGTGCCCAGCCTGGCCCTTTGAGCTCAGCAATGGGTAACAGCTTTGCTTGTGGATGTTTATATCAAACATGTTTATTTATTTATACATTTTCATTGATCTGAATTTAAAGACTTTGGCTGTGTCTACACTAGATAGTTTTGTTGATAGAAGGGGGCCTTCTGTCAACATAACTCAGGGACCATCTACACTCATAAAGCCTACTGTTGACAGCCTCTTGACAGAACTCTGCATTTGTCCTGACAGAGTTATCCCTCAAAAATGTGGGCTATGTCTACACTTTCAACAGAAGTTACTGTACTCTGTCAACAGAGAACTAAGCCTTAAATTTTTGAGAGATAACTCTGTCGAGGCAAAAGCAGAGTTCTGTCAATACTCTGTTGACAGAAGGCCCCTTCTGTCGACAGAACTGTCCACAGTAGACATAGCCTTAGGCTACATCTATACTTCCATTCCTCTTTTGAAAGAGGCATGCAAATTAGGGAAACTGAAAATGCAAATGAGGTGCAGATTTACATATCCGGTGCTTCATTTGCATATTCTTCTTTCGAAAGAATTCTTCCTTTTTATGGGAAGAAGGGTTCTTTCAAAGATGGTGTTTACTTTAGAAAGAGCCGCATCTACACTGCTTTTCTTCTTTCGAAAGAAGCTCATTAAAATATGCAAATGAGGCACCAGATATGTAAATCTGCACCTCATTTGCATTTTGATTCCCCTCATTTGCATGCCTTTTTCAAAAGAGGAATGCGAGTGTAGATGCAGCCTTAGTGTATTACTCTGCTTTGCCCCAGTATAATCTCTTTCACTCTGCCCTTTACACCCTGCCTCCAGTCCAGCTTTGTCCCCATCTGAGAACAGAGATTTAGTGAAAGATAATCCTGTATTAAATTAAAGAACATCACAAGCAATGAAATGCCAACAACAAGAGAGAGGAAAAACTTCTATGATTTTCAGTGCATAGAAGAAATATGACAGGAGCGTTAGGTGTTTTAGGAAGTAGCAACTTGTTGAAGAATATACTCGGGTCTAAAGATTGCTTGCAATCTATTTAATAACAATTTTGTTCCTGAATGAAGGCTATATCCTGCCCTCACTATGTGCAGAGATCAAGGGTAGGGAATAGTTCTTAGCACATAGGATTAATTTCCACCATACAAAGATACGTCTGGCAAACAAACAGCACCAAAGATAATTTTTATAAAGGTTTTCATGAGAAAATGCATCTCAGATGAAATAAAACCATAGGCCTTGTTCTGGGGTGCACTGGTCCCTTCATGCCACCTTGGCCGTGTCTACACTAGCCCAAAACTTCGAAATGGCCATGCAAATGGCCATTTCGAAGTTTACTAATGAAGCGCTGAAATGCATATTCAGCGCTTCATTAGCATGTGGGCGGCCGCGGCACTTCAAAATTGACGTGGCTCGCCGCCGCGCAGCTCATCCAGATGGGGCTCCTTTTTGAAAGGACCCTGCCTACTTCAAAGTACCCTTATTCCTATGAGCAGATGGGAATAAGGGGACTTTGAAGTAGCCGTGGTCCTTTCGAAAAGGAGCCCTGTTTGGACGAGCTGCGCGGCAGTGAGCCACATCAATTTCGAAGTGCCGCGGCCGCCCACATGCTAACGAAGTGCTGAATATGCATTTCAGCACTTCATTAGTAAACTTCGAAATGGCCATTTGCATGACCATTTCAAAGTTTTGGGCTAGTGTAGACATAGCCCTTGCGAGGCAAATGAATTGTAAAGTGGACCTAATTGGGAATATAGCAATACTATAGTGGGAATCCTTCCTTAAGCTCTCATCATATGTGATGAGCCTGGAGAAAAGGGATTTTTGTGGAGCAGCTCTAGCTGTTCCTAGTGCTGGAATTGTCTTTTAGGGCCATAGGCAGCTAGGTATAAACTACAAAAGCCTTCACATGCCTCTAACTTGAGCGGGTTTCAGAATTCACAAATGGCTAAGGTGCCACGCAGCCATGTTTCCTTCATTGTCCTTGAGTTCTGTGCCAAATACTGATCAATTAGACCTGAGAATTAGGGAACTTGAATAATAATTATCATAATAAATAATTAATATATGTTGCATTATTACAGATTATACAATCTATTTGACCAATATAAAATGGAATGACAATTAAAATGCACACTTCTTTTGACTGAGGAGTTATTCCTCCAAGATCTACAGTAACTTGTTTGTTGTAGAATAGAATTTTAACTGGGAATTAAGACTGAGAAGAATGTTATTATTGTGTAATTAATTGTCTTCTTGGATAATACAAAGGGCAAATGTTACAATTCCACATTGTCGAACCTTAGAATCCAATCTGTCAGAGTGAAGAAAAAAATTAAGAGAAAGCAAGTGCCAGAAAACCATAATTAAACGTAGAAAATATTCAGAGTCTCTGTCACCCTGAAGATTATGCCCAATGAGACTATTCCTTGGATTGTCCTTTTTGTAGGCACGGACTCTTCCAATTGACCATAAAACACACCACTTTATTTGAAGGAACAAAACTAGAGGCAAAGACTATGTGACACTAGAGCTTGTTCCCTTCCAGACCTATTTCACTGAAGGGTTTTAATTCTATCTTGGTTGACTTAAAATGAATATATTAACATTTTTACAGCATACATTTAAATAGCGACCTAAGTCCTGCTTTGTGTAATACTGTGATATATCACCTAATTAACACTTTCATGCTGTTAGTGTGCTTTACGCTCTTGCTCAAAAACATTTGTCGCTTTGCCCAAATAAATATGAGGTGTAAAAAATGGATGGTTGCTAATGTGTCTCTATTAAAATTTTAGTGGATCTGGATGATTGGTAATCTGCTTCCATTACTGACTGGAGTATTACCTTGAATCCTTTTCAGTTAGTTTATTCCACCACAGTTTCAACATCCTTTATTTAACCTGACTATTGAAAGGGTATGTTTCTCTTCATTTTATCACTGTCTATGAAACTTTTTTTTAACATGGATATGATCTAGGAAGTGTCAAGTTCACAGAAGTTTGATAAAATTACTATTTTAATGAATTAATTTGTCATCTCAACACCTGACCCTCCTCTTCAGCTGTTCTTGAAGCACTTCAATTAATGCTAAATTTCCCATAGCTGCAAATCTTTGTTCAAGGGAATCTGATCACTTTGACCCCACTCTGAACTATCATCTGTAGGTTTGCATTTGAAATATTTCTTACTGCACTTCTGAGACTGCCTTTCAATTAATTCTGTATAATTAAAAAATGTATTGCGATTAATGTATTGTATATCAATGCCCTTTACTGGAGAGAATAATGAACATTCTACTGAGGGTCATACACCCTAATATCTACAGAATATTCTCCGTTAGCTTCAATGACAAGTGATCTCGTTTTGGAGCAGGGGTATAGATTTTTTCCCATCTGCGACCATGAAGTTCTTCTTGGCCAGGATGTACAGCAGAGATAACTATGGAGTCACACCTGTCTGATGGGAGATGGTTTTCTTATAGTGATAATTTTGAGGAGCCTAGTGAATTTAACAAAAAAGTTCAGTTAAGATACCACGGAGAATGTTATAAATGCTTGACCATGAAATGCTGTGAACATATTTTGCATGATTGTATTCCATGTGAGGTGATAGGACTCTTCCCAGCACTTTTTTGCTTGTTTTCATTTTATCAGATTGAAACAGATAAATACATTGGAGTAACTCACAAGGGGGGAAATTCTCATTAATTTCCTGAGAAAAGCAGCTCAAAGGGGTCTTTTGGATAAAGGGAAAGGGCTCAGTTTAGTCTGCAACCCACAAACTAGGTAGCAAATATTCCCATGGGGCTTGTTTTTTAGAAATATTGAGAATCCCCAGTTTCACTTGCACTTAATAGTCTGTTTAATTTTTTCCAGTTATGTGCAGAATAATTTTTGTTATGTGCACGAGGCATGTGCAGATGTGCGCTGTCAACAGCAACACAGGCTGCTGGCTGTGGGCACTCCATTAATCATCTGGGCAGTGTGTGAATCTCTCCTAGGTTGCCACTCCAGTGCTCAGCTGACAGGGAAAACTGCTTTAACTCCATCGAAACTACAGGTGCTGACCATATCTGAAAGTGAGACCCTACCAGGGGACACAATGTTAAGTCACCATCACAATATAGTTCCTGAAGCGGAGGTTGAACTATGATCACAAACAGTCTGATTCTGACATCCTTTTCACACAAAGTAGTCCCACTGACTACAGAATCAGCCCCACCTTATCTCTCTCCACCACAATTTTCTTTGTATATGGCATTAATAAATCTTGTCATTATAATCCCATGAGGCTACATTGTATGGGCTGAACCTCTCGTCTGGCACTCTCGTCCGGCACCATTTGTAATCTGCTATGATTTTAGCTACCCAGACAACCACTTATCATGTGTGGCCAAGTCTCCCATGGTCCCATAAAATTTGTTTACAGTCACACATCCTGGCTCAGTGTTTGGTGCTGTTATTTAGCTCTAATTTACCCCTAAATATCTTCTAAGAGCCCAGTAAGCAGTGGAAGTGCTGGTAATGCTGGTAGACAATAATGACCTCCTGAGGTCAGGCAAATTCTCTCATCTGGCATTGGTCAGGTCCCGAGGCTGCTGGACTAGAGAGGTTCAACCTGTATTAATAAAAATAGGGCCAGATTCTTAATTGGTATGAATTGGTATAACTTTGGATCTATGGCAATTTACATTTGATAGGAATATGCCCCATAATAGTTACCTTTTATATTAATCAAAGGTATGCTTGCAAGTTGAAAAATGTGTAGAGTGACCTGGGTGGGAACCATATTTCATGGACACAGCTCTTTGAATCCTACTAGTTGGATTAGTAACCTCTCACCAGCCTGATTACCATGCCCTATTGAAGAAGGGGGCAAGTGTAGATGTAACCTGTGACTCTTAACTGCAAAGGGCAGAATAACATTTGTTCCTTTGCATAACATGCCAGGGAAACGACTTTGAATGTCTCTTGGGGTGTGTCTACACTATTGCTTAAGTTGATGTCACTTAGGGGTGTGAAAGAAACTGCACCCCTGTGGGACATAAGTTACATCAACTTAAAGGGCTGTCTATACCATGTTATGTTGGTAAGAGAGGCTCTCCTGCTGACACAGCTTCTACCTCTCTGGTGGAGCAGCCACCTAGATGGGAGAGCACTCTCTTGTAGACATAGCATTCTTCTCCACACACCCTTCACTCATGCAGCTGCACCAGGGTAGGGAGGACAAGCCCTTGGAAAAAACAGGCTGTGTTGTCAGACAAGTGAAGAACACATATAGTGTGATAGTAACAGACCGGGAGCCATTTTAGTCTGTATCCTAAGGAAAAAAAAAGCAGTCATGTAGAACTTTAAAGACTAACAAAATAGTTTATTATATGATGAGCTTTCCTGGGGCAGACCCACTTCTTCAGATCTGGAGATGTATCTGAAGACAGGTATCTCCAGACCTGAGGAAGTGGGTCTGCCCCCCAAAAGCTTATCACCTAATAAATGATTTTGTTACTCTTTAAAGTGCTACATATGGCATGAGGTATTGGATTTTTCTACTACATGCAAACTCGAAGAAACTACAGGTGGTAGGTAGGGCTTTACTTACTTATTGTAGATCCAGATTCAGGTCTGTTCAAAGAGCTGATGATAACAAAGCCAAACCCTTCATTCTCTTTCCGGTGGATGACCACATCACTAGTTTGTAAGCTGTGTGAATGAAAGCCCTCTGGTGGTGTAGCATTACTACTGGATGCAGCATGATTACTGTTTGCGTAAGCAGCATAGTCACTTCTAGGAGAACTATGGTGAGTAGACACTGAACCTGGGCTTCTGCCATTTTCTGGGCAAGGGTCTCCTAAAATACAAATCATAAAAGTATTATGGTTTAATTTGCTCAGAGACTTTATCAGTTACTATACATTAGTTAATGCAACATGAATACAGCTGACTATTTATATTAAACAAAGGAAATGTAACAGATGTTAAAGACCTGGAATCTACCTGATTATGCCAAGTATGCAAGGGAAATCAGAAAATGCAAACATAAACACAAACTCCTATTCCATTCCACAGAGAAGAGAGGAATTTGTTGTGAAAAAAATATAAAAGAAGAGAAAGAAAGTTAGTAAGAAATATTCAATTAGCTGATCTGTCATCTAGGGGAAAAACTGGCTGTCTAGTCCAATACTTACTTATTTTGTCTTCAGATTAAAAGAATTTAAGTAGGTGGTGAACACAGAGTAATTTGGATTAGTTTTATAATTTTCCTCTGGTAAACTGCTTACCATACTCCAAAAATGTATATGAAATGGAGGAGCAATACAAGGAAAATAATCACTGCTAATTATTCTTTTGTTGCCCCCACAGTTGCAATGCTCATTTAGTAGTTTTAAAGATGCTCTTACAAGCAGATCTGAAATTATCAAAAGTGTAAATGAAGCCCATTAACCTTTCTGCTATGGTTTTATTGTTTGTAAAAGGAGAGCAAGAGAAATTTTGTGTGATTAAGCACTTCCTCATCCAAACACTGCTGACAGTCAGTAACTGTAAATAATTAAGTGATGTATGTACATGCAAAAATGTACCTATATTCATTCCAGACCTTTTTTTTTTCAGATGAATCATATCTATCACTGTTTAAATATAGAAGTTGCAGATAAATAAGCAATAGATGTTTTCTGTCCCCAGCAGTAATAGTGGTGCAATCATATTACAAAATATCTGACAAGCTTCACTTTCCCCTCCACCCCCGAGAGTTTACATGTTAAACTTCCAAGTATGAAATCTATTTTCTGTATAAAATATTCAGAATCCAAGGACAAGCAGCTATTTTCTCAAGCAGGTACGTGTGTCCTTTAACAGTCTTTGTGCAACTTAAAAATAGAGTGATTAGGGAGAGTAATAAGGAAGATAACTAAACAATTATTGTGCCACTACATTAGAATACAAAATCTCCAAGAGATATTGGACCCAATCTGCAAATAAATGCCATAGTCAAAGACAAGGGAATATCACATTTTCTGGCTGTTGTGTTTTAGAAGGTTGACGCTGTGTATGTCTGTATAGCTGCAACAAAAAGAAAATGACCTTACTGCCCTGCATTATAAAGAGCAGGCTTTGTTATAAATGAATGCCAGAGATTTCCATTATCTACAAAAAAAGCATAACAGAGGAAGAAAAAGTTTAGATGGCTATTAGATTTTCTTCTGTTTACTCTGAAATATATTTACCAGAAAAAAAAACAAACAAACTTTGCTTGCCTTGCTTGCAAAAATATGGCATTTCTATTTCCTCTGACACATCACTCTTTTCTGACCAAGCAGGTTTCAGGAGCTCAGGCTTGACAATTCTGTCCCTCAAGTTTTTGAGAAAGAAGACATCTAAGATTCTGAGGCAGAGCTGTGCAAAAGCATCACATCAAATCTCAAGCCTATTTGGACGTCATTTTCTAACCCCCACCCATGCTAGCAAATCGTTTGTGTGGAAGAGCTGAGGTTGTCTGCACAACTCAGAGGCTGGTTAACTTCATTTCTAGCTTATCTCCTAGCAAAATTCTTGAAAACAGGAAAAAAGCAAGGGAGTGACAGCCTTGAAACTTGTTGGCAGTTAGGAGTTCCCCTTGGAGGCTAGCATTTTTCCAAAACCTATGAATCAAACTGCTGGGCTCTGTTTGAAAACTGAACCCAGCAATGTTTTCATAGCTCTAGTGTTGACTCTATAGTTTGTGTATATTGGGACCCTCTAATGAGGTCTTTTCTTTATACCCACTCCATTTATTCATTCAATGTTGCCAAAGGCTTGTTCTTTTTTCACCTTTTCCTTTACTTTTCTTTACTTTTAGATGGAAAGAAAGCTTTCTAATCACTTACATGCTTGATTTCCACAACTCCCAAAAACATTCACAGCTCGGACATGAACAGATCAACTCACGAATGTACAAACATATTTGTAAATGTCAATTTTTAAAATTACCACATCCAAAATTAACTTTTCCTTTGTTATGTAAAGGTAAATAAAAGGGAAACTTGATTTTTTTTAAAGAATGATTTCTTTCTATGCTGTTCTTTTCCAAATTATATTTTTCCTGCACATTTCCGAGTGTTGCTTACATTAACTATGTTTAGTGTGACTGGGAAATGTTACAATGTTATGGAAAGATAGATCATATTCCCCTGTCTGTAATCCTATTGCCATAATGAAATATAATTAATTTAGATCAGAATCTGGCCCATTGTTCAGGAAAAAGCATAGAAAAAAATCACACTAACTCAAAAGTGAATATACAATAAATTAGAACCAAATTCTGCAAGTTACTTTTATTCCAGAATGTTGTATTTTGCAGGATAAGGGACTTAATGTCAAACAAAAGAATGGTATTTGGAGCTAAGGAAATAGGAAGGAAGATCAGTGTTGATGGTATTGAACTAGAAAATGTAGAGAAGTTCACATATCTGGGGAGAAACATAATATATGATCTAGACTGTAAGAAGGAAATAGTGACTAGAATAGCGAAAGCAAGAGTGAGTTTGAAGGCAATGGATAAGATCTGGAAAAGCAAAGCAATTAGCTTAAGAACGAAGCTGAGTGTCTTGAAAAACGTGTGCATTCAGCAGCATGTTGTATGGATGTGAGACATGGGTGATGAAAGATTCGAGAAGGAGAATATTAGTGTTCGAAAGGAGTTGTTATGGAAAGATTCTGAGAATAGGATGGATGCAGAAGGTCACCAATGAGGAATTATATAGAAAGATACATCTGAAAGAGAACTTGCTGCAGAGGGTTATAAAACAGAAGCTACAATTATTTGGCCATATTTGCAGAATGAATGACAAATGAAAAATTAAGACCCTAGTATTTGGCATAATGGACGGTTCGAATAGGAGAGGCAAACCCCACAGAGAATGGATAGATGATATTGTAGATTGGTGCAGAGCTAGTCTACAAAAACTCAGCCACTCTGCACTGGACAGGGGAACATAGAAGGAAATAGTGAGAGAGGCATCAGAGACCAACGGGCGCTGAGCCCACGGTTATTGATGATGATGATCAATATGAAAATAAAGAATAACAAAACACCAGGATGTCACATTGAGGAAGCTCTCCATAGGGTGATCTTGAGGGGCTGCACCAAAAGATATGGAACAAGGCACCAAGGACGGACTAGGAGAAGGGAAACTGATTTCAAATCAGGGCAGATAGTGCTTGATAAGTCTTTTTCTGGCACATCTGTCTAAGAGAAGATAATTCTGATCTCAAATCTATGCTCATTCCTCCCAGTGCATGTTGCAGTTCCTGTGAGTGTGTACGATAGTTGGTACAAAAAAAGTGGGGTTGGAACTCACAAGCCAGTCTCATTTAAATCCATTCATATGTGAAGGTCGATCTCTTAACACTGTTGATTTACCTCTTGTTGATGAAAGTCCTACTGTAATGGGCAAGTGACATTGGATGCAGGTGGAGAATACCAGTGGCAGCATCTAGCCACAAATCTACATGTATATGGCCTGGTTGTGATGATTGTCTGTCTGCTGAATTAAAATAACAGCAGCTCAAGTGTCTTGCCTCAGTGATACAGCAGCCCTAATCAGGGATAGCATTGATTTCTTCTAGAGAAGTGGGGGAGAGAGAACAATCCCTAAACACAGCCTGTTCCACTTGACTCCTGTCAGTTAATCACAACTGACTGGATAACCAATACTGTGGTCACAAGCGAAAATCAATGACTAAACAGAACCTACGCTTTGTGTCCTGGAAAGCCTTCACACATCTTGATAGCAATGACACCATGAATGCAGGACAGCAATCATTGAGAGAGAACTTGCATGTTATAACATCGGTGTTGAAACCTTAAATGAAACACACACCCCTGATACCAGCCAGTTCCCAAAGGCTGGAGCAGGCTATTCGCTTTCTTGTGTGGACTATCCTGAGGGACATCCAAGACAAGCTGGAATTAGTTTTGACATCAGGGCATCACTAATTTTCCAGCTTGAATTTCAGCTACATGCCATCAGTTCTCACCTTGTGACTACCAAGCTTAAAGTGAGGCAGGGACAGTGCCTTGTATTTGTTAGTGTACGTGCATCCACATTGCCTGCTGCAGATGACGAAAAAGGAGGCTTTCTACAGTAACCTGAATTCAGTGATCTCTTCAGTACCTTTTTAATCCAGATTTAAATGCTAGAACCAATCAGGACTGCACCACATGGCCAAAACATGCTTTGACATTATGGTACTGGAAGTGAGCACCCTCCTTCTTCAAACGTGTATGCAGCATGAACTTGCTATTGCAAGCACGTTCTGCCAGCAGGCAAACAAGTACAAAGCAACTTGGATGCACTTTTGTTCTAAGGATTGGCATATGATTGACTACTGCATAACAAAACAAAGAGATCTGTCTGATGCTGACTCATGCAATGCTTGGCACAGACTCCTGGTCTGACCATTACATGATACATAGTGTCGCCTCCTTGAGCCTTTGTTCACCAAAACATCATCTTTCTGCTATAAGCCAGAAAAAGTTGGATACTGGTAAATTTATAATGCCTATCACACATACATTGCTTCAGCTTAGTCTTAAAGCCTCCTCAGTCATCAACAATGAAGGTCCAGAGAAACCATCCACTATAGAGGTGCACTGGATTAACATAAAGAAAATATACCTACTAATCTGCTGTCAAAATACTAGGTTTTTGAACATGCAAATGTAAGGACTAGCTTGATGACAAGGACAAAGAAGCCTAGGCTCTTCTTGATAAGAGGCATGGGTCCCTCCTCGACTGGATCAATGATAAACAGAATACCTCCAGGAAATCAGCATGCATACAAGCTAAGTAGAAGCCATGAGTTAAATTACAGCAAACGAAAGGGGGCTGGTGGAAATGTAAAGTGGTCAAATTTCAAGATGTAGCCAGCAGACATGATTTTAAAGCATACAATGATGGCTTGAAGGCTTCTATGAGCCATTAGTTGCTGGCTCTATACCAGTGCACTCTGCTGATGGCAGCACTCTGATTACAGATAGTACTAAAATCTTTGATTGCTGGGCCAAACATTTTTGCAGTGTATTAAACCAGACATCAACTTTTGACAGCAGCATTTTTGAAGAGATTCCTCAGTGGTCTAATGAGCCACAGCTGATTATACCACCAAATCTCGATACAGCACAAAAAGTTGTTAAGCAGATGGAGGTACCTGGCAGTGATGTGACCCCTTTCAGATATTTATAAAGCTGGTGATGGCCAGCTGATGCACCATCTCACTTGCTTATTTGGGAAAAAGAGCAAGTCCCATAGGACTTCAAAGATGCGCTGACAGTACTTATGTGCAACAGAAAAAGTGGTTAGGCGTCTGATGACCACCAGTACATCCCACTGAAGTGTATAGCTGGTGAGATCCTGGCAGCATACTCTACAATAGGTTGCCATTATGTGTCTTTTCAAACGGTATCACTCCTGAAAGTCAGTGGGGATTTCATGCTAGTCAAGGCACTGCTGACAAGATATTCACAGCCAGGGAGATCCAAGAAAAAAAGGTAAAGAGAAACACTACAATTTCTAAGGCTATGTCTGCAATACAGTGGTCTTTTGAAAGAAGATTTTCTGGAAGATCTCTTCTGAAAAAACGGCTTTTAAAAGAGTGTGTCCACAAACGAAAAAGTGGATCAAAAAAAGTGATCCGCTCTTTCAACAGACAGTAGCCACACAGCCCCCACTCTTTCAAAAGAATGGGAGAGGGACTGAAAAATCTGGCACTATGAGGACTGCTTTTCTGAAAAAAGGGTCCTCAGAGCATCTACACATGCTTGCTTTTGAAAGAAGGCACTCTTCCTGATCCAGGAGTGGAAGAGGACTTCTGGAAGAAGAGCACAACAATTATGCACAGTCATCAGCAAACAGATAGTCATATATAATTGTAGTGAACCCTTTGGTGCAAGCCTGAAGTCTTTGGATGTTGCAAATGCTACTGTCATTTCAGAAATGAATACTTACGCCCAAGTGCAATCCCTGAAAACAGCTAACAGTATCATCAAAAAGTAGATGACAAACATCAGAGGAGAAAGAACACATCCTTACTTTGTACCACTTCAAACTTCAAGGGGTGGATACACAGGAGCTTTTTGGTCATTTTGCTACTTCTGCTCACTGTTTTGATCTCATGAGCCACAAGAAGACACAGGTTATGTCTCAGTCTGTTGGAAGAGAGCACAAAACTCCAGCGATTGCTGTAGATACTGTCCTTAAGGCTGTTGATAAGTTTCACTACAAAGTAATGCCTTGGATAGCCAAAACCAGTGCTCTGTTCAGAAGATTGACCAAATGCTTATGGAATGGGTATGGTATTAAATTTCACAGGAAAGTAACAGTTTATCAGGCAATTGTCCTGAATATCCTGCTGTATGACTTGGAGTCATGGATCATATATTGCTGCTACATTTTGGAACTTGATCAACTCCTTATGCGCTTCCTCAGGAAGATTGCCCATGTGAATTGGTGGGACAGAATTGCTAAAATGGAGGTTCTTACACTCTGCGGAATCATAGACACAGAAGCAATGCTTATGAAAAAACAGTTCGCTGGATTGGTCATGTTATAAGGATGGATGATATGTGTATTTTTTAAACAGACACAAATAATGGGAGGCCCGAGTTCTGCATACCGTACACGCTCAGGCTTGAGAACTTCATTTTAACCCCAACAGCCTTAGCTGAGTAGCTGTGCCAGTATCTTTGTACTGATTTTGTATTTTTCAATTCATGTATATAATGCTACATTCTTATTCAAAGACAACATTCAATACATCAGATCAATCTAAACACCTGCACAGATTCATAAGTATTTAAACAACAATGAGTCATAGCCTGTATTTTTCAGTGTGTTATTATGAAGGCTAAAGAATAATTCAGGATGTTTTACCAGCTTGATTCAACTTCCATGCCAGGAGAGCTTTGTGACTAATAGAATCTCTTAAAAGTTCCTTACGTGATGTAAGGCAACCAGCCATCAAAGGATGATAACTAGCTTGTCTGTACTAACTTCTGCACTTACTATTCTTGCCATCAATCCAGTTTCCACAGAGGCTGACACAATTGATTAACATGTAGGAAACTAAAGAATCCCCATGTGTTCAGTATTTTACCTTGATAACTGGCCATTTTCCTAGGGTTTGGGGAACTCCTAGGCGGTGTTGAGCCAGGTTGGAGGGAGGATTTCTGGCTGCAGGATTCTAGAGTGGGTAACAGAAGAAAGTCAGTCCCCAGATAGGGAAGATTGACAGTGACTTGATAGCGTGCCAGAGATGGGAAACGGGGACTCTGAACAACAAGCATATCAGGGACTTGGGTTTGCTGGCTTGCTGGGGTGGGCTTAGAGGTGAAAACAAGGGCTAAGGAGATGGAAAAAGGGAAAAGGAAAAGCTTCTTAGTGGATGGAGAGGGAGAAGACAGAAGGGGCCGATGACACATTTACAATTTCTGGTATCTCATTAAAGTGCCCCAACGACAAGCATGTTCTAACAGTTATATTAGGTAATTAAACTTCATTTGCTCCCCACATAAGCAAAGAGTTTAACTGAATAAAACCAGTTTTGTTTATTAAAGCTCTTATTACATAGATGCTGCCAGGATATATTTAGAAAGCCTCCTCCGAGTTAACAATAGCACCTTAGATCAGTGGTGGGCAATAATCAGCCCATGGGCTGGACACAGTTCAGCAGCGTTAGCCACTGGCAGTCTACCAGCACTTTATGTATCTGCATGATAGAAGGTATGGGTGCTTGCTGTTCCTGCTGGTGGCCATTTGTTGTTCCGGGCCAATGGATCTGTGTGAAGTGGTGACCCAATATGTCCCACATTCTGCAGGTCCCATTGGCTAGGAATGGTGATCTGAGGCCAATGGAAGTTGCAAGAGGCTGTATGTGCAGACACGGAGGTAAACAAAGTGGCCCGCTAGGAGCTAACCCCCTGATGCACTGCATCTGGCTTACTGCCCATCCCTGCCTTAGATGGTTAAAATGAAAGAACTGTAAATGTTTAATTTGCTTTATGCAGTGTTGATGTACCTATGACAGTCTCTGGATATTACAGAAACAAAGGGGGTGAAGGTTATATATTTTATCAGGCTAACTTCAGTTGGTGAGACACAAGAGTTTGAGATACACACTTAGTACCTTTCCTCAGCCCAAAGATGAACTATGTGTACCTCAAAAGCTCATCTCTCTCACCAACAGAAGGTAGTTTAATAAAAGATATTACCTCACCCACCTTGTCTCTCTAATTTGCTTTACATTATTACTTCTGTTTATATTCTGCACTTTCTGCTTTGAAAAGGAAACTGGATTGCCCTATTTCTAGTCATTGTTTGTATAGCTCTAGGAAACTTGAGATGGCTTCTTCTAGTCAGTGGCAAAACTCCCATTGACTTCAACTGCAGCAGGACTAGGCTTGCAACATGTCAGCACAAAGGAAGGAATTCCTGCCCTATAGACCTTACTCCTTTCAAGCCTTTTCCTGCTTGTTTTACTCACACTGACGACTTCAATGAGACTTTTCAGATGACAGGACAAGCAATCTTTGTCCAAAAATGGCACAAGCAGGGACAATACAAGACAACACAGTATGGAACAAACACTGAGTCACTCATTATCATTGCAGCAGGATTGTCACTGTTCCTTTCCAGTTCCCCAGGGAACAGGCAGAATGATGCACACTGACAGGGAATGTTGAAGGACAAACGTTTTCCATGACTCAATTATTTAAATAACAATTAAAATTATATAGTTATGTTATAAAGTTAGTTTTTGTGAAACATATATTTTTTAAAAAAAGTACACCTAAATTATTGTCCTCTTTATGGTAGTCGCTTGTTAGTTTTTCCACATTTCCCCTTTTTATTAACATACCTATAGATAGCACCTTTCTTCTCACAGTAAGATTCACTTGCCCATTTCGGGCTGCATTATGCATGAGATCAATCACATATCGGTGGGTTTTCCCAGCCACTGGAATCCCATCTACATACACCAACTCATCGCCCGGATGTAGACGACCATCTCGGTCTGCAGAGCCCATTGCAATTACTGCTCCAATCAGAATCTAGATAGCGAAACAAAGGGGAAGGTTAAATATATTCAGGGTTTTGCTGGTGGTTCACTGGGTAGAATTTTCTCCCTTTCAATTAAAATATAATTAATGCTCCCACAAAGCATTGGGTGACACTGACCTGGTGCTGGTTAAATGAAAACCAAGACCCTGATCATTCCGGATCTTTTAAACATGCCATTCTGTTTTCCACAAAAGGTGGCGTGATAAACCTGAAAATTCTAGCATTATTGCAACTTTGGCCATGTACACTTTAAATCTTAAAATCAAGGTTGTATGTCTAAGGACTCATCTGTACTTAGGGCTAGATCGTCAATGCTGTGATTGATGCAGAGGAATTGATTTAGTGGATCCGAAGAAGACCCACTAAGTCGATGGCAGCACGCTTTCCCATCAATTCCTGTACTCAACTTCCTCAAGATGAGAAAGGTAATTTAGCAGGAAAGCGCCTTCTTGTCACCACAGGATAGTATAGACACTGTTGTAAGTGGATCTATCTATGCTGACATCAGTTATGTTATTCATGTAACTGAAGCAGCATACTTTAGATGGATTTGCTGTAATATGTAGACAAGGTCTAAGAGAGCTACTGTAATTTGACAATAAGATATTGGGCTTGATGGAGGATTACCAGGTGAAGTTCCATGATCTGAGTTATGCAGGAAGTCAGATGAGATGAATGTAATAGTCGCTTTTGGCTGTCAAATCTGTGAATCTATATTCTGTTTGCCCATGTTCCTTGACTGATATGTTCTATAAAATAACTTGGAATATTTAATCACAAAAGTGTTTAGCTGAAAGTCAGTAATGTGCTGAAATGGTCCCTAGTTAGCAAAGTGCTTTGGGATCCTTTGGTAAGAAAATTGCCATACCAGACATTGCTGCTGACAAAAAACAGTTAAGATAGTAATTGACTGGCAAAAAGAGAAGAGGAGAAAATGTCAAATCTTTCTGTGCAGATGGAGTTTTTAGGTGGATGTCATGCTCATATGTACCTTTAAAATCATCTTGTTCTAAACACATATGTCCAGTATGTTCACAGATTTCCAATTAATGTGATTTCTGAAGTCTGTTATACCAGGGTCTGTTAAATCGAGGGTTTACTGTACTCAAAATGATTTCTTCCAGTGTGCAGTACTTTGTGTTTGTCAATGTAGAATTTCACCAGCCATTGCCATGCCCATTCACCTAGCTTTTCAAAGTTGCTCTAATGTTCATAAAAGTCTTTTCTCGCCTAGACTATAGTTATTAACATCTCCTCTGAACATTTTGTTACTCAGTGTTCACTCTCTTCCAGACCGTCAATACCCACCGGTCAGTGTATAGCTGTCTGCCAACAATAACCCACAGAAGGATATAATTCTGTTACTAGACTCAGCTAGGGAAGGTAGCTCTTTGGCTCAAGCTGTAACAACTCATGCTTTTAGTGCTAGAAACCCCTAGTGTAGTCCCTGGTGTGTCAGCAAAGATGACAGACATTACAGCTGTTCGCTTCAATGGGGCTCTGCATAGGTACACTGCATCACCTGTGTGCAGTGAATACTAGGCTTGGGTGGTTTTAAAAAGTCATATTCTGACATAATGGGAGACATATTCAATAACACAGATCATAGTCTACTACCTGGAAATAATCCACTGTTAACATTCTGCTATGTTAAAAATTCATAATTTATCCCCATTCTTCGTTTTATGTATTTTATCTAGTTTCTCTCACTTCATGACTACTTAATTCCTAAACAGTTATAATCTCTGCAAACAGAAAACAAACTGAAAAATATTAGGCATTTAATGACATTTATGTTAGCCTTTCAGAATGAGATTTACTGAAATATCTGAGGGGGCAGGTTGCCAAAATTGTCTCAGAAAAGGGATGACTCGCAGAGAAAACCATTAATTCTGACTATTGCTTGATGGTAATAAAATATACTTTAAAAATCCTGCCAATGTTGACCCGTTGATATTAAAAATATTAGTGAGTGTTGTGGGCTAATGGGCTGAAAATGAAATTAGGAGCCATTAATTCCTAATTCTTAATCCTGCTTTCCCACTAAATCTTGATGTGATTTTTTTTTGGCACATCATTTTGCTTCTTTCTCGTGTTCCCCACCTGTAAATGGCTACTTCATAGGTTCTTTGTAAGGTTTAATATAAATAATTTATGTAAAGTGAAGAGAAAGAGGAAAAGTGCTTAGTATTATCCTTCATTAAAAGGTTCATAATGCTGAGTTCAAACTGTATCAATACATCCAAAATATTTTCCCTGTCTGGGACAGTACTAAGCAACGTACCCTGTGTCTACACAAGCCCCTTCCTTTCAGAAGGTGCATGTTAATGAGTGGATTCAAAAAATGCTAATAAGGTGCTGCCATGAATTTGCAGCACTTCATTAGCATAATGGCAGCCGCAGTGATTTGAAAGGGCGGCTTTCGCATTGTGTGCCGTCCGGGGAGATGGGGGCCTTTTGAAAGGACCCCCAGTTTTTGAAAGCCCCTTCTTCCCTATCTGGTGTTATGAAGAAGGGGCTTTCGAAAACTGGGGGGTCCTTTCGAAAGGTCCCCCTCTCCACAGGTGGCATGCAATTCGAAAGCTGCACTTTCAAATTGCTGTGGCCGCCATTATGCTAATGAGGTGCTGCATATTCATGGCAGTGCCTCATTAGTGTCTTTCAAACCTGCACATTAACATGCCCTTTCCAAAAGGAAGGGGCTTATGTAGACCCAGCCTTAGTGTCTTCAGCAGGGTTTTGAGCACGGTGGCCAATTTCAGAATGTCTAGCCACATTCATTGGTGGTTCATCAGAGTCAGTTAGGCACAATTTGAGGTCCATGTGTCTTGCTGTTCTTGAGAAAAATGCAGAGTTCTGTCAAGACTTTGTTGACAGAATGCTTTAAGGGTGTAGATGCTCCCTGACTTCTGTCGACAAAACTCTATAGCGTAGACCCAGCCTGGCAGTATTAGTATATCTTGACCTTCTCTCTAGTCACTGGCAGATGTGCTAACTGCATATTGGGGTATGGTTCTGGATACTGACATTTGAGAGTTGAGTGGAGCTGATACTGATTGAAGTTGGCACAGCCACACCTAGGGGTATCTAGCAGAGGTAACTATATGTAACTCCTTATCTCTATTTCTACTCCTTTGGTGGTGGCCACACTTGGCCAAAACTTCGAAATAGCCATGCAAATGGCCATTTTGATGTTTACTAATGAAGCGCTGAATTGAATATTCAGTGCCTCATTAGCATTAAGATGCTTCCAGCCACGGTGCTTCTGAATGTGCGTGGCTTTGTGCGGCTATATGGGGGTTCTTTTCAAAAGGACCCTGGTCATTTTGAAATCCCCTTATTCCTCTCAGCTGAGGGGAATAAGGGGATTTTGAAATGTGCAGGGTCCTTTCAAAAAGGACCCCCTGTTGCTGCGCTGAGCCGCGTGCGTTCGAAAGCGGTGCTTTCAAAGCGCTGCAGCCAGAAGCGTCCTAATGCTAATGAAGTGCTGAAGTGGTTCAGCGCCTCATTAGTAATCTGCATGGCCATTTTGATGTTTTGGCCAAGTGTGGTCACAGCCAAAGAGTCTTTGTGCTTGTGCTCATGAACAAGCAAAGGGAAGTACCTAAATCCTATCTGTTCTTTCCAAACACCAGTGTCAGATGGATTATACTCCCTGAAGCAAATTCTGCTGTGGTCTCACTGAACTGTTGGCATCATCACTTTTTAAAACTCATTGTGGAATTTGCTGTTTACAAAAAACTTATTCCCGTATGCCGAGGAATCCAATACTCTCTTTTTAGAAACACCATGTAAAAGAGAAAAGGCAATTAAAATTTTGTTTTGTTCTACACTGCAGGAGTGCACAGCAGGAAAGTGATAAAAAACCTATTTAAAAGTATCTCCTTGCTTGTTTCATGGGAAGTGAGGGGGCTTATAGGACAAACATAAGCTGTTTTCTCCTAGTTTAGAGGTGAAAGGCATGGGTGAGTGCAGCTGAGCTGTGAATGGGGGTGAAGGGAACAGAGAAGGAGAGAAAAATCAGGTTTGAAATACGGTGCATTATGAATTACTACTATAAATGCAAGTTATGCAAAACTAATACATCCTCTTTACAAATGCTGAGTTTGTATGAAGAAAACATTTTTGAAAGTGCCTTGCCTTGTTTTCAAAAATTACTCTGAAACAGTATATGGTGTTATATTTTTAGCATGTGGTTCATGTATTTCAGTACACAGAGGGCACCCTTAAAATGCCAATATAGCCCACATTTATCAGTATTTGATTTCTTCACAAAAAGCTCAGTTACCGTGGGCAACTTGTTACCAGGGGATGTTGTGAAGGACCAAACTATAACTGGCTCCACAAATGAGATAACTTCCTGGAGGATATGGCTATTAGCCAATATGGTCCTGGACACAACCCCATTCTCTGGGTGTCCCTAAGGCGCTGACTGCCAGAAGTTGGAACTGGACAACCGTGGATGGATCACTCAGCTCCCATTTCCATGGCTGGTGCATCACAAGTTACTGGTTTTAAATTTGTCCCTGGTGCACAACGAAATGGCTTAGGCCTTAGACCAGATTACCTTTTGGGAGAAATTTCATATTGGCGTAGAAAAAAGGAAACTATTCTTGGAAACTTTATATTTTTTATTTTTTTAACTTTGGTTTAGAAAAAACATCTATTTGAAGCTGCTCAGAAATTTGGAATTGAGAAAAAATGCAGGTGAAAGTGCATTAGTGCACAAGGGAAGTGGTTAAAGGAATGAGGTAGAGACAATTGTACCATGTGGGCAGCAATTCTGTGAACACAGTGTATATTGTAATATACTCTTTGGTATTTGATCAGCATTATGACTTGCTGAGATGTTTTCCAGTAGATAATTCATACACTTAACTATATAGCGGATTTATTTTTTAAAAATTTAAAGTCAGAAAGGGCCACGGTGATCATCATCTATCCTCCTGCACATCACAGGCCACAGAACTCACCCATCCACTTCTGTAATAGATTCATAGCCTCTGACTGAGTTACTGAAGTACTCAAATAATTATTTAAATATAAGTGAAGTCAGGACTCCATTCTGTCAAAGGTAATTGGCTAATTCAGTGTTGTCAGATTTCATCTACAGTGCATGTATTCTCAAAGATGAATGAGTACTATAACCCAACACATTTTATATGTGTACAGTGTGTATCTACATTGAGGTCAAGTATTGGAGGGGTAGCCGTGCTAGTCTGGGTCTGTAACAGCAACGAAGGGTCCTGTGGCACCTTACAGACTAACAGAAAAGTTTTGAGCATGAGCTTTTGTGAGCACAGACTCTCTGACGAAGTGAGTCTGTGCTCACGAAAGCTCATGCTCAAAATTTTTCTGTTAGTCTACAAGGTGCCACAGGACCCTTCGTTGCTGTTTCTACATTGAGTTACTATCATATAGCACTGTATTCATTCATACAAGTGTGTTGGTTAAACTTAGTACTTGATCTTTCAGGGAACCAAATACTTCCCCATAAATCAATAATTAAAAGATGCCATATAGCAGCCAGTTCTCCCAAAAAGGTTGGAGCATGCACACTTCCTAACAATACAAAGTGATTCACTATGATCTACTGTAAGTGGAGCTGTTGAGAATCTGAGAGACTTGTCTTTTTCAATGGATCAACAGGAAAAGTCTTTACTTGGAGTTCTAAAATTCTATTCCTTTATGACCATTGTATGAAGTGATATTTCTCTGACATTTACAAAGATACCAAAAGTATAAATTAGAAAGTCATGAAGAAAGAACTTACAGGCTGTCCAGGTTCATCTCCTCCAAGGATTCTGAAGCCAAATCCAGACTCCATCCTTCGCAGGTGAACATCTAGCTCTTTATAGTCTGGACCTGGTTAAGAAGAAGATCTCATTGAGTAAGGTTTTTCATTTTTCCAGTAGCTAGGTTCATTGAAAATTATTAATGATGGTCCTGTTAGAGCTGATGGAAATTGTATGGAAAACAGTGTACCATACACAGACAAACAGACACACAGATTTGAATATGAAGATATCTCTAGAGAAGATGTGGTGCAGTAAAGTACACTCAGGCTAACCGAGAAAGTGGTCACATGTGAGTAGTATAAGGCAGATTCTGCCCATGATAAATGGCATAATGTACAGCCTTCTTCCTATGACTGCCTTTGCATTTTGTTACTCCATCATCAGTGATGGTATTTACTTTGTAACTTTAGTTTAGTTCTTCAAGATCTTAAAAAAATAATTTGATTTAGGAGATGAAGACATTTGAAGAATTATCAAAACTAATTAGATAATGAAGCACTCATGAAAATACCATTTTAATCTAGACAGACATGAACAGTCTGCCAAACTGTGTAATATAGTTTTACAGTATTTCAGTCTGACTATACACTTAAAAAACAGAATTTTGGTGATAGTTGGCATTTGAAACTCCTAAAATGAAGGGTTTTAAATGTCCATATAACATTAACTCAAACAACCTCCCACTCAATTAACATTTCAGGAGCTTTATAAAACATTAAATTTCCTGTTTTTCTTATCACTCAACTTGACCGTAAAAATATGTTCTATGCTGAAATTTATCATACAACCTTTCAGATCATAAGCACAACATATTTTTAAAATGAAATTCCTGTTAAATCTCTAAAAAATATTTAGTTAATTTAAAAGCTACTCTTGTACAAGAAGTTAAACGTTGGGCTTCTGTGCACTCATTACAAAAAGAGGAAATAAATTTTTAAAGGAAATACAGTGAAACAGTGAACTTTCAAGAGATTGACAAGAATTGGCTGCCTAATAAAGATGGGCTGCCATTTTAATCTGTTTCAGCAAAAACACTGAAGAGCTCTGTGGTACACTGAACACTAACAAACTATGAATTTTCAATGCCACAGGATATGAAAGTATCTAGCTCCCTACCTATTGAAACCTTTCCTCATGAGTTCTTGCATATGTGATCACATCATAGTTACATAAAACTGGTAAATTTTAATTTATTTTTATCATTTCAACATTCACTTAAAACCATTTAAAATTAAATGGAAGGTCAAATGTCTAATATTATTGATCATTACTGCAATTAGAATGGAAAGGAATGTATATATTAAATGGCATTTGTTAAGATTAGCAGTCAGGGCTTTAGTATTACTTCAACAATAATAGTTCTACAATAATCACACAATTTTAATTTTACAAGTACTTATGATTCTCCTTTTATTATCTTGTTAAAAACTCTTACCAAATTTTTCAATTCCCAACACAATAAAAATTCTTTGTGGGCATAGAGTCTTCAGGATGTCAGCTTGTAACATGGCAAAAAAAAAAAAGCTGTTACAGGTTGCCGACCAGCCTTCACTAAGCAGCGAGCAATACTGACTCAACTGTATGACTGGCCGACACTGATCTACTGAGAGTGATTGACTTCCTGTCTGTTTTACAAGTACAATATCTGACTCTTCCACTTATCAGAGATACATGCTACTATATATTTTTAAATAGAGAAAAAATGCAATTCCACCTAATTTGGTGCTCTTAAAGTCTGGCACCCTAGGCGACTGCCTAGTTTGTCTGTATGGTTCTGCCGACCTTGCTGCTACAGCTGATCAGAGGCAGCTGATCTGAGGTCTCATTATAGCACTCCATCCTGGACTAGCTGTGGATTTCACCTCAGCCTGGTATGTTCATAACACTACATGCTATGCTCTTTCCACCTCCATTCCCGCCATTGGAAACTCTTTGCACTGAAGCTTGTGGGGCAGCAGGGTGAAGCATAAAGCTACAACATTGTGGTTCTGTACTATGGCTATGCTGACTCCACAGCCCCTGTGGTGTTTTAATGAGCCTTCTGTGTTGCTGGACTGTTCACGACGGAATCTATCCCAAGGCATTTTGATGTGAAGAACTGATGCAAAACCAGAAGGTGCATTGACATTACATGGAGTCAATGAGCAGCCATTGGCATTCAGTCTCGGACTGGGTCACATTCAAAAATTGTTTTACGTCAATGAGGATCTTCCTATTGACTTCAGTATGCTTTGGATAAGGCCTGAAGCTGTCACTCTTGTGATGAGAGCTGCACTCCGGGCTGAACTTGTGTGAATACTGAGGACTTCAAAAGTCAGACCTGGCCACCAGAGGCTTCAGTAGTTGCAGAGAAGCTGTTGTGGTCAATCATGTCAATAATTTGTGTGAAAGTATAGGTTGACCCTCTGTAATCTAGCACCCTCAGCAGCTGACTGGTGCTTTATGAGAGAATTTGCTGTGCACTACTCGTGTCCACCATGAAACAGTGAGTAGCAGTTCAGTGCTAGCTGATCTTCTCCTGTGCATGAGCCATGACACAGGCAGCCTGCACAGGGAATCAGAATGTGCCTTAGACCCCTTACTTCCATGTGCAAGTTAGCTAACAGTTGATCACTGAAGTTCATAAAGACTGGTTCCTTGTTTGTTTGTTTGTTTAAAGTGAGCTTTTTCTACTACAGGTTGAACCTTTCTAGGCCACCTCCCTTAGGACCTCACCATTGCTGAACCAGAGAATTTGCCAAACCATGGGAAGTCAATATTGTCTAGCACATTACCAACTCTTCCACTGCTTACTGGGCTCTTAGAAGACAAGGTCCCTCCCAAAGGCACTTAAACAAAGTTAACTGTCATGGGGTAAGAGGGAAGATCCTATCTTGTATTGGTAACTGGTTAAAAGTTCGGAAACAAAGGATAGGAATACATGGTCAGTTTGTAGAATGGTAAATAGTGGTGTCCCCCAGGGGTCTGTACTGGGACCAGTCCTGTTCAACATATTTATAAATGATCTGGAAAAAGGAATAAACAGTGAGGTGACAACATTTGCAGCTGACACAAAACTACTGAAAATAGTTAAGTTCAAAGCAGACTGTGAAGAGCTACAAAAGGATCTCAATAAATTGGGTGACTGGGCAACGAAATGGCAGATGAAATCCAATGTTGATAAATGCAAAGTGATGCACATTGGAAAATATAATTCAAACTATACATATAAAATGATGGGGTCTGACTCAGCTGTTACCACTCAAGAAAGAGATCTTGGAGTCATTGTGGATAGTTCTCTGAAAACATTCACTCAATGTGCAGCAGCAGTCAAAGAAGCTAAGAAAATGTTGGGAATCGTTAAGAAAGGAATAGATAATAAGGCAGAAAGGCTGTGTCTACATGTGCCACTTCTTCTGGAAGTGGCATAGTAATGAGTGTCTGGAAGATGCTAATGAGGCATGGATGTAAATTTCCCAGACTCCGAACGTCTTCTGGACTCTGAATCACGTGTCTATATGCTAATGAGGCATGGGAAATTTGCATCCATGCCTCATTAGCATCTTCTGGATGGCTCATTACCATGACGCTTCTGGAAGAAGTGGAACTTTTAGACACAGCCAAAATGTCATATTATCTCTATATAAATCCATGGTAAGTCCACATATGGAATAGTGTGTGCAAATGTGGTCGCCCATCTGAAAAAAGATATATTGGGATGGGAAAAGGTTCAGAAAAGGGCAACAAAAATGGTTAAGGGTATGGAACGTCTGCCATGTGACGAGAGATTAATAAGACTGGGACTTTTTAGCTTGGAAAAAAGATGATTAAGGGGGGATATGAAAGAGGTATATAAACTCATGACTGGTGTGGAAAAAGTAAATAAGGAATTGTTATTTAGTGCTTCTCACAACACAAGAACTAGGGGTTACCAAATGAAATTAGTAGGCAGCAGGTTTAAAACAAACAATAGGAAACATTTTTTCACACAACGCACAGCTAGCCTGTGAAATTCCTTGCTGGAGGATGTTGTGAAGGCCAAGACTATAGTAGAGTTTAAAAAAGAACTAGATAAATTCATGGAGGATAGGTCCATCAATGGCTGTTAGCCAAGATGGGCATAGACAGTCCCTCGCCTATGTTTGCCAGAGGCTGGAAATGGGCAACAGGGAATTGATCACTTGATGATTACCTGTTCTGTCCATTCCCTGTCGGGCAACTAGTATTGGCCACTCTTGGAAGACAGGATACTGGTCTTGATGGACCTATGGTCTGATGCAGTATGGCTGTTTTTATGTTCTTAAGACATTTAGAGATAAATTAAAACTAAATAGCAGCACAGAACACTGAGAGCCAGGACTGGTGGCTGTAAACAAAATTTACAGGACCGTGGGAAACTTGGCCACACCAATATTAATTGACAGCTAACTAAAATCATGCCAGACCCTGGATATTGTTGAGCCAGAGAGCGTTAGACTGAGAGGTTCATCTGTGGAGTGTTTGGCCGAGAAGAGACAACACTAACTGAAGCACCAACTTATAAAACAATCTAGGATCCACATTGTTCTGTGAACTCCAAGACTATGTCTAGATTGAAGAGATCTTTTGGCAAATTGTGCAATGCATTTGCATATCACCTGATGACAGTTCTGTTGGGATAGACTTTCCCAACATTTGACCCATCTGTACAGGGCCAAGTGTTGGGAAAACACCCTTTGCTGACCCATCCCTTCTTCCTCATTGAACAAGGATGAGCAGGATGTCAGCAGAAGGCTCCTGGGGCGGCAGACTTCTTTGGGGAGACCTCTGGGCTCCCAACAGAAACCCTACACTCTAAGACACAGCCCAAGAGATCAACAGTGATCTGTTCACAATACAGTAGGGGTGCTCTAGAACAAACACAAATTCCAACCGCTGAATCCTGATAAAGACGAAACGTGATTTATTATATGAAAATTACTCTTTAGTGTATTGTTAATGAACACCCGTGAGCTCTCACACATACTTTGAATATGAAAGGGCTATCATCTCTCAATTTGATTCTTGTACTCTATTCATCTAAGTCCCTAGGTGCACTTCACATTGATAAATGGACAAAGAGTTGTTCCTTTAAGGCATAAAACTAGAGAAGATATGTCACTGAAAATGATTGATTTGGTTTATGAATGATTTCAAGCCTCAGAAATGCAAAGAGTGATATTTGTATGAATTAATTTGGCACATGGGATGAAGCTGTAATTAAATATTTCTTCTTGAAGCTATTCTACATTTTAATTAAAACAAGAATTTGGAGCTTTGTTAGAAAAAATTGGCAGTCCTGCTGTGCTTATTCATGTTTTCTGCTAAAAATAAGCATTTGTTTGAACTTTCTCTCTCAAGGTGAATACCAAGAGAGAGAGAAAAAAAGAAGAAATAAAGAACAAGCGACTAAATCTGGAATTTGAACATTATTATTATAAGCTGTGGTTAATGTGAAAACACGCTATATCCACACCAGAGTTACAAAAAGAAAAAGATGAATTTTTTTTAGGGCATTTATGAACCTGCTAGTCTCCAGCATTAGTGGTATTTTCAATTTGCACAATTCTAATTTTCATATATGCAAAGGAAGTAAAAGAAGGCTGCACAATAGAAAATAAGTAAGCTTAATAATTAGATCTGTGTTCTAATGGAGAGTTATGCTATTCCAGGAGGAATTTTGTAGTCAATCTGTAAGCCTTAGAGGATGAATCAAGCAAACAAACAAACAAACAAACACACACACACAAAGTAAAAGCTGTTTTTTTCGAGCCTTAAGGCACAAAAGACAAGGTACTTATATGCATAAACATTTGCAGGATATGGGCCTTAAAGAGAGCTTGAATGGGAAAGACAATCAATATTCACCATACCAACAGCACTTGTTGCAATATTTTAACAACATGAGATTTCAGGAAATGGAATGATTTTTTTTTCTAAATCGATGTACTGTTGACATTTCAAATGAATGAAGGCAATTCAAACATCCACAAAGATCTTATTCTCAAAAAATATTTTTTAACAAATAAAAGATGCATGAATGAAATAAACTTGTGCATAACTCATCCTTTCTGTTTTTAGCTCATGAACCTTGGATTCATTGCAAGGCACAGACAGATTCCTTTTGGAATTGGATATAGTGGAATATTTTAGGGTAGTAGCGTTATGTGAATGAATATTAACAACACCAAAAAACATATCAAACACTGTTACGTGAACAGACATGTTGGCTGATGAAAAGGGAACACTTCACTCTACTCTAAATAACACTCCACATTAAGAAGATGGTTATGTTTATCATTCTTTAACCCTGTCTAGTTAAATAACAAAATTCCTGAAAGCTGTCCTATATAGAATGATGATTGGAAACTCATGATTAGCTATAACCCAGAGCAACGATTAAAGGAAGAATAGTTACTTTAACATAAAATGGAGGACAGTTATTTTACAAAACAATGAAGGCTAAAGAATACTTGCCAGAGGAATCCACTCGAAAACCAGTCCTGGGCGGCACTTGCTCTGAATAGGAAAATGGGGAATTAAAAGATGAAATACGTTTCTCCAGATATTTAAAGATGTAGGGCCACTTTTTCTTTCATGATCCAAGTTGTTAAAGTGCAACTGCTATCCATTCTTAGATATGATTCCTCCCACGTTTTTGTAGACTGATGTAGTTTAGTTAGATATAACTATTTATATACCATCCAATTAATTTCTTTGAAAAGTGTAATTGATAGTAAGCAGCTAGCATCCCTTCAGCTGAAGTGGCAATTACCTTACATTGATGTTAATGTAATTGACATTGTAGATGTTATTGGAAATGGTTATATTTATTCATCAGCAACAGCAAAAGAGAAAATTAATAGGTTGAAGTTAAAGGACTTAGCCCTGCTTTCACCAAGGTTTACTGCAAATCTCTTACTATCACCAATGGGAGCAGGTGTTTGCACAAGAGATGTGTATGACAACCCAAAACAGGCGAAGCTGAGTCAAACAAGAAAACCGAGTTCACATGCACAGTTCTTTTGCTTTTATAATGGTGAACTCATTCTTTATCTCTGCTGAGCCCTGCAAGTGAGTTGCAACAAGTTCTCCTTCATTAGCCAACGACAACTGGGTAAATCAGGCTGTTTCATAGCCAATCTGCCTTTTCTATAAAAGCATGGTTTGTATTTGCTGCTACAAGAGACGTACCTTCTAACAATACCAGTACCTGTAGGAAAACCATTAAATGGAGAAGCACATGTTAATTTCCTAAGTTAAAAGCATCTCAGCATGGAAATAACCGAGAGCTCTCACAAAGGATGAATGGGCTTTCTTGGAGCAGCTCCAGTCCATCACAGATCATTAAAAATCTCTCATGGGAAAATATAGTAGGATGATGTTCACTTGAAAGTTGATGATCAATATTACTTATACTAATTTAGAAACCATTTCCACACAATGGGTGACACAGTATTAGCACCTGCTGAATGTGTTGAGGGATCAAAGCAAAGCTGCATGAAACACCAAAGAACTATGTATACTGATGAAAGAGAGATTACCTACAGTGCCATTTAATTCATGCAGTGGTTATTGCTAAAATGAGGAGCAGGTGTTTTTTAAGG
The DNA here is from genome assembly GCF_033958435.1 of Carettochelys insculpta. NCBI lineage: Eukaryota > Metazoa > Chordata > Testudines > Carettochelyidae > Carettochelys > Carettochelys insculpta. Next base: position 356,929,536 of record NC_134137.1, read on the forward strand.
AAGCAGATGCCCTCAGTTTAAAAAGCTAGTTAGTTAATACTGTGAATTTTCTACTGGGTTTTCACAAATGCATAAGAGACCTAGGAGCACCATTCTCAGGCCACATTTAAACTGTATGTGTATTTCAAAATAATTCATGCAATTTACACAATGTTAATTGTGTAAATTATCTCAAAATGCCTTATTTTGAACTTGGTACCATCCAAACAGCACCAAGGTTTGAAATAAGGGCCTATTCCAAAAGTTCCATTATCCCTCTCACGACTAGGGGTAGCGGAACTGGAACACCGCTTTCTAAATAGCCACAGCATTGCTATCTCAGGATACCTCTGATTCCAAAATAGCACACACGGTCTAAACATAGCCTCATTGACTTTCAATGGGATTCATGATCTCAAGTCACTTAGTGTTAGATTCACAAGAGGAACATTGGAGCCAAACTTCCTAGTAAGGATAGTAACAAAGAGGAAGCCGTGCTAGTAAGGACTTTAAGTTAGATGCCACTGGAATTCACAGGCCCCCTTTCCATAGTAGTCACCTAATCCTATAGGTGCTTAAAGCTCCTAGGTGCCTAGCAGATATGTGCACAGCTGGGTAGGGCTAAACCTTCATTGCCGAGCTCACATATAAGCCATGTGGGATTCACAAAGTAGGTGTTATGCTCACCTATTTCATCTTTAGATCCTGACATGTTAGGCATGCTCTGAGGTTGTCTTTGAGTATGCCTAAAAGATTGGGTCCCACATAAATCAGATATCGGAGGGGTAGCCGTGTTAGTCTGGATCTGTAACAGCAACGAAGGGTCCTGTGGCACCTTATGGACTAACAGAAAAGTTTTGAGCATGAGCTTTCGTGAGCACAGACTCACTTCATCAGATGCTGGTCTTGGAAATCTGCAGGGCCAGGTATAAATAAGCCAGAACAAGGGTGGGGATAACAAGGTTAGCTCAGTCAGCAAGGGTGAGGTTTACTACCAGCAGTTGCCTCACCCTTGCTGACTGAGCTAACCTTGTTATCCCCACCCTTGCTCTGGCTTATTTATACCTGGCTCTGCAGATTTCCAAGACCAGCATCTGATGAAGTGAGTCTGTGCTCACGAAAGCTCATGCTCAAAACTTTTCTGTTAGTCTATAAGGTACCAGGAAACCCTTTGTTGCTGTTACAGAAATCAGAGGAAGAGATGGTGCTGCCTCTGCCACTCATGCAGCTAAGTGGTTAGAGCTGCAGGCTCTAATTCCTGTTCTGTTTGCTTCAGAGGAGGGACTTGAACCTGTTCTCCCCTGTCCCAAGTGAATGTCAGGACTTCCTTTTTGTTTGCAGTGTTGTGCTAGATGTACTGGTCTCAGGGCATTAGTTACAGAATATTTGAGATAAAATTTTTTATTGGACCTGTTGTTGAAGGAGACAAACTTTCAAGCTACACAGAAGGAGCACAAAAGCTTGTCTCTTATATTAACAGAAGCTGCTCCATTATATATTATCTCTTCCACTTTCCCTGTTTAATGTAGCTGTGTGAACACAGTTGCAAGACCCCTTTGAAAATCCCACCATCAATGCACAATGGAACGTGTTTTAAGTGAACATACGAACAGCTGATGAAAAATCTCAGTACCAAAACCAGGGTTAGCAATTACTGAAATGACTGTCAAAACTTGTTCTTAGTGGAGGTTTTTATAGATTTTAATGGCATATTTAAAAGACACAGATATTTTAATGCAAAACAAAAACCAACTTCCTCTTGATAGGCTCAATAAGATTTTATCCTTGCAGATACCTAAGTGTTTTATACTGGTCACACACCTAGAATTACTTTCTCAAATGGTTCTAAGACTGGTTCATTTTGCATTGCTTATTTATGCTTATCAATCTTTTGAGTACCATTTGCTCTTGACTACAAGCAGCATTCTGAATAAAGCACTTAATTGTAAGAAATTAGGCAAAAAATCACTTACACAGGTTAATAGTCCCACAAGTTTAAGTCTCCATGTTTTGAGCTCTTTCCATTTGTATAAGCACCACCTTCTACTCTGAGTCTAGTTAAACACATTAAATTAAGGTTCTTTTCTCTCGCTCTCTATGCAACACTACATAATCTCTCATTGTACTATTCATTTTTTGCCACAAATCAGCAATGCATCAATTAATACTTACTTTCAACTCATTCAAATCCTCACAGATTTGGAAAATAGTGTATTGCTACCTCCCAGGTGCTGAAGCAATCCTAAAGGGAAGTTGCTTAAATATATGACTGTTGAAAAAGATAATCTAAAGATGTAGATTTTGGCACCTCCTCTGACCATGGGGAAGAGTGATATCCCTTAAAGCTTAAAAGGTTATGGAGGTTTCTTCTCCATACACTAACCAAGTCATGAAATACAACAGAGGATTTATAGGAATACTATTTCCTCTCTGAAAAGGGAAGTGTTACCATTAGGACAGAAGAGCAGTTTGGGATCTGGTCTCTCATATTCTGCAAAGTGCCAGCAGAGAGTATGTGATGAAAGAAGATCTTTGAGAGCAACCTGAAGAATTATTTTAAAAGGAGCTCTCCGTTCATCAGCATCCTTCTACCCCCATTATTGATTGCAGACATGTAAATTGTTCTTTTTAAACTCATATCACTCAGTGTTTAAACAGCCTCAAAAACCTGAAGAACAGGAGATTCAAAGTGAAGAGGAAGATACGATTTGAAGATCTTGACCTTTTGTCCCCTCAATTTTCCCTGTCCCCTTCTCCAAATAATAATAAAATCTATCAAAATCACAGAAGAAGTCATTGTAACTTAGAAATATGTTAACTAATATAGTAATCTGACTGATGGAGCTTGCTACTTGTGACATGTGTCCCTGTAACACAAGATTACTAGATGGGTTTGGAATCATCCTCAACCAATCAGGTTTTCCATTCCTTGAATCATCCTATAGCTCTTCTCTGCATCTCTTCCAGTTTGAATTCATCATTCTTAAATATGGGAGATCAGAACTGCACACTGTATTCCAGATGAGGTCTCACCAGTGTGGTACTAACACTTCCCTGTGTCTACTGGAAATACCTTGCCTGATGTATTCTAGGATTGCATTAGACTTTTTTCAAGACTGCAGCACATTAAAAAGTTAATTATGATTAATCACACTGTTGAACAATACTTGAAAACCTTTTACATATTTTTGTCTTTTTTACATTTTGAAATATTGTTATTTAAATTACTACACAGAATACAAAGCATAATGTGCTCACTTTATTTTTGATTATAAATATTTGCATGGTAAAAATAAAAGAACTAGTATTTTTCAATTCAACAAATACAAGCACTTGAGTGCAATCTCTTTATCATGAAATTTGAACTTACAAGCATAGAATTACATAAAAAAACTGCATTTAAAAATAAAACAATGTGAAACTTCAGAGCCTAGAAAAGCCACTCTGTCCTACTTCTTAAATAGCCAGCTGCTCAGACAAACAACTTTGTTTAAATTTTCAGGAGTTAATGCTGGCCACCTCTTGTTTACTCTGTCGTCTGAAAGTGAGAACAGGCATTTGTCTGACACTGTTTCAGCCATGTCGTAAAATATGCTAAAGATTCATGTCTCCCTTCATGCTTCAACTACTAATCCAGAGAATGTGTCCATGCTGATGATGAGTTCTCTTAGATAATGATCAAAAGCACCGTGGACTGATGCATATTAATTTTCACCATCAGAGTCAGATGTCAGCAGCAGAAGGTTGATTTCCCTTTTTGGTGGTTCTGCTTCAGAGGGAAGTAGAGAGTTGCATTTTTAAGACTTCTAGAAGCATGACTCATACTAGGTCCCCCTCAGCTTTTCAAGGGCAGTTCAGATTCTAAAACCTTGGGTTAAATGTTATAGTAATCTTTAGAAAATTCACATTGGTACCTTCTTTGCATTTTATCAAATCTGCAGTGAAAGTGTTCCTAAAATGAACAACTTGTTTGGGGTCATAACCCGAGACTGCTATAACATGAAATATGTGACAATGCAGGTAAAACTGCAGGAAACACATACTTCTCCCTCCCCTCGAGAAGTTCAAACATGTAATTAAATAATGTAATTATATTTTTAATAAGTGTCATTAGCATGGAAGCCCATGCCCTCTGGAACTGCTCCTGGAGCATGAAGAGAATACAAATATTTTGCATATCTGGCCTGTAAAAACCTTGCAATGGCACCTACAAAATGTGATGTGAATGCCTGGTCTCATTTTCAGGTGACATTGCAAATACTAAGCAGACAGCATTATCTCCTATAAAAGTAAACAAACTTGTTTGTCTAAGCAATTGACTGAACAAGAAGAAGGACTGAGTGGACTCATAGGGTCTAGAGTTTTACATTGTTTTATTTTTGAATACTATTATTTTTGTACATAATTCTACATTTGTAAGTTCAACTTTCATGATAAAGAGATTGTACTGTAGCACTTGTAACTGGTGAATTAACAAATATGATCTCTTTTGTTTTTTATAGTGTCAATATTTGAAATGAAAAGAAATATAAAGTAAGCACTATGTGCCTTGTGTACTGGGAGGTAACTGAAATGGCCTATTTCAAAATAGCACTATTTCATGTCAAAATAGCACCTATTTCAAAATACAAGAAGAAATCCTGTGGCATCTTATAGACTAAGAACATGTCTACACTTGCCCCCTTCTTTCAGATGGGGCATGTTAATGAGGCAGTTCAGAAGATGCTAATGAGGGGCTGATATGAATATGCAGTGCCTCATTTGCATAATGGCAGCTGTGCACAATTTGAAAGTGCTGCTTTCAGAATGCATGCTGCATGTGTAGATGGGGGCCTTTCAAAAGGATCCCCTCACTTTGAAAGCCCCTTCTTCCTAAAACCAACTAGGCTAGTGGGGAGAGTTAGCTCAGTGGTTTGAGCATTAGACTGCTTAAGCTCAAGGCTGTAAGCTCAATCCTTGAGGACATCACCTAAGAATCTAGAGCCAATTGACAGAAAAAACTATCTGTCAGGGATGGTGCTTGGTCCTGCCAAGAAGGCAGGGGACTGGACTCAATGACTTCCCAAGATTCCTTCCAGCTCTATGAGATGTGTATTGCCATACACTTTTATTTAACAAGGTCATTTTTCCTTATCATGTGCCTTCCCTTTCCTCATAGCACAGTGTATTCATGGCATTAAGACAATGTAATAATATGAAGAAAGACACACCATCTTAATACTAAGCCATGGGACCTCAAGAGGAGGGCTCCTTTATTTTCTGAGCTTTAATATCTTTTCTTTTTGTAGCTTTCATTCCATACACCTCAGTAAACACATAACAGTAGGAAAAATAACACAAGAATGGGCAAGCTGAGATGCTGATTAGTTAAGCATTACTTAAAAGACATCCTGGGGTCTTTGTCTTCCAAATAAGAAGAGAGTGCAAGGTAAATGAATGGAGAAGTTGGATGAAAAGTTAGCCATTTTCATGGGTTTGTTTTTTTTTTTTTCCAGACTCTGAAATGGTTCCCAATAGTTTAATAATAGGAAATGAGAACATCTCAGAGTCTGCCACAGCCACAAAATCCCAGACTTTTGTGATCCCTTTATTCACAGATGGAAAATTTGATGTTGCCCATGTGCTGTAAGCTCTTATTTCTAATCACCTCAAGGTGAAATGAGATCTCCACAAACGTCTAGTAATTCAGAGATAGGGCATACAGCAGTCAAAACAAACATGTTCCTTATGGCAAATTCCAACTCACAAGAACGCAGTCTAGAGTACATGAACAATATTCACTCTCTTTCAAAGGCAAAGCTTTGGTATGTTGTAAGGCTATTAATTCACATTATTTCAAATGTGCAATATGAATATATGTCTTTTCTCCAGGATATATTCACAATCATTGGTCTCCTGGATGGTCGGTAATAAATATTCTAAAAAATAAGAATGGATGCAAACAGCACATTCACTTGGAGATAAAATATCTAATTTAATGAGTTGTATCTAGAGGAAAGGGAACATAATTATAGGCTGTAGTCTTCTGGTCAAAGTGCATGCAACCCGAAGGAGCAACATCTGAAGATGTCAAGTATCAGAGGGGTAGCTGTGTTAGTCTGGATCTGCAAAAGCAACGAGGGGTCTGGGGCACCTTATAGACTAACAGAAATGTATGAGCATAAGCTTTCGTGGGCAAAGACCCACTTCATCAGATCTGACGAAGTGGGTCTTTGCCCACGAAAGCTTATGCTCATACATTTCTGTTAGTCTACAAGGTGCCACAGACCCCTCGTTGCATCTGAAGATGGACTCTTTCAGTGGCTTAAGGGAAAATACAATAAGCCTCACTGAATATAAATCTGAAGATTCAAAAGTAGAAGTAATTTTGAACCAACAATTAGTCAGCTCCTGTCACCGTAAAGACTGGAGACGTATGTAGTTCTCAGGCAAAAACATCTGAGAGCAAAACAGAAATCTTATGAAGCTATTCATCAGGTCAGGACAGCAGAGAGAAATGGCTTTTTCTGGGTGTGCTTGTGCCCCACAGCCTTCGGAGATTCATACTTTCATGTTACCAGACCTGATAGGGTGCTCCTAGGCATGAATTCCTTTCCTGCACCCAAAGGCAAATTAGAGAACATTAGAAAGAGTAGGCTTCCTTCTGGCCTGTTTGCTACTGAGCAGACTCTGAAGAGCTTGATAATTTTCCTGATAAAGGTTGTACTACTGCTCAAAAAGGGTCTCTGAGGCAGAAACACTGATTAGGCAATCCATATGAAGAAACTGCTTTCTGCAGTGAAAAAGGGGGAAGCTGTGAGTGAGAAGACCACGAAAACTTACAGATCTGGGGATTGAAGGTGTAAAAATATAATGAGAACAACAAGAAGTCCTGTGGCACCTTATAGACTAACAGATATTTTGGAGCATAAGCTTTCGTGGGCAAAGACCTGCTTCATCAGATGCCTGAGTTGCGGGGGAGTGTTTCCAGAGGGTACTTAAAAAGCGGGGTCCCAGTAAAAGGGAGGGCCAGAGCTGACGAGGTCTATTCAGCAAGGTGGAAATGGCTCATTATCAGTAGTATGTATCAAAAGAGGAAAAAACAAGTCAGATCAGACAGGCCCATTGTCAGAGTCGAATGGGGAGATATTAATACCAAGGGCCGAGAAGCTGCTTTTGTAAGGGGCGAGCCACCCCCAGGCTCTGTTTAATCCTTGCTTGATGGAGTCAAATTTGCAAATAAATTGCAGTTCGAAAGCTTATGCTCCAAAATATCTGTTAGTCTATAAGGTGCCATAGGACTTCTTGTTGTTCTTAAAGCTACAGACTAATACAGCTATCTCTCTGTATATGTCCAGATGGATTCTGATGACAACTTCCAGAGTTTAGAGATGTGAAGGCAAGGATGCTTTGGTCATGGTGAGGGAGCAGAAGAGCAAGAGTGAAGGCATTGCTGGTTTGACATAGTTCATGTAGAAATGGAAGAAGAAGAGGAATGATTGTGCCTCCAAATAACTTTAGGCCAGAGTGTGATGGGATGACTATAGAGATGGCTAAGGTAATTGTACTGTATTAGCAAAGTAAGAACACAGATAAAATCTCTCTATATTATAAACAGACTCACACAGGGAGTCAACTGAAAGAGTATGTAAGTGTGAGAATCCCACACTCAAAGTGAATAGAATCTTTCACAATGTTTGGAAGGGAAGAACAGTCAGAAGTTCTACATTACTGTAGTTCTTGCTCCACTGAAAAGATCCATAACATGCGCCTTGTGCCATATACAATGGTTGGAGCCCAGGGACTATTTTGTTCAGTGATATATGGAGTAAAGGGACAAAGCCTTCACTGCACTGGAGTCCAGTTATCTGGAATGACTGGTACTTTCAGAGGAACTAAGAAAAACACCATAGATGAATTAAACTCTTCTTTTGTGTATTGAACCAGGGTAGAGACCCAGGACAAAAATTGAAAATGCTGGGGTCAGTCGGACAAGGGGCGATTTTGATAGAAATTAACTTAACCACAAAGGACTTGAAAGAATTTCTTGAGGACAGAGAAGATTCTGTCTGCCATCTCTGTGGCTTCTCTCACAGACCATTAGATGGAGGAAATGCTGAGTGCTGGAATGGAGCTTCACAGGCTCAAATTCTCATTTCAGATACTTCTAATGGACACTTTGTGTAAAAGTAGCTCTGTGCGGAAGCAGCGTTCAACAAGAAAACAAGAACTGTGAAAGGATAGCCTGACATACCCCAGTGTCCTTTCCAAACTTATACAGAAGGACCTGTTTGCCTAATTTTTCATGCATGCAATTCCCATTATATCCACAACAAAAGGAAACTATAACCTAGGACTTATTGCTTTAGTGATTACATTTAAATTTATCTTTATTATACTGTTAAATTACCATTTATAAATGCATTCTATTTCCTGGTCTGTTATTTTGTAGGCAAAAATCCATTTGTGAGTGTACTGAATACCTCTATTAGTGGTAAAAATGATACTTTATATTAACATAAAACCTTTGGGAACTACTTTTCAATTTGACAATCAAAATCACTTTTCATCCATATACCTGAGTGTCGACGTTGTCATAATCCTATTTCAAATGCTTTTGGTTATGTTTTCAGCTCACATAATCAACAAGAATATTTTGTAATGACAAATAACACTTTCTGAAAAGATGCACGGTAAAAGAATGATTTAATATGAGCCTCTTAAACTGGCTTCTCCATTTAATATTTACTCTGTCTGATTCCAAAAAGATTTATCCTAGTTTGTATATGCAACATGTAAGAATTTTTTATAGTGTAGATTGGGGTGGCAACTGACATGGAACAAAACTGCATACCACAGAGAAGGCATTTCACTATAACTTTGTCACCTTAACTATATTTTAGAGAACAGTTTGATAACAAGAAGCAATAATTTACATTTACATTTATACAGTATCTTCATGATTTATCTCAAAGCACTTTACACAGATTGGAAAGCATTGTAGTAAGCTACAGCTACACTGCAGCCGTAACTCGAAATAACTTATGCACTTTTTTTGTTTACAGGCAAGTACAATGGAGTTTCTGTTACGAATAGTTTATACCATAAGGAACATTGTGTCCTATAGAGTCCTAACAACTTTTCACATCAGTGCTTGATATGTTACTGCAGGTGATGCTGGGCAAATCATGCCTCATAAACTTTATATTTACAACAATCAGTATTCAATATAGAAAAGTAACTGAGGGAAACTTGGGAGAACCTGCGGACAGACCCACTTCTTCAGACCATAGCCATACCAGAACAGACTCAATATTTAAGGCATAGAGAACAAAAATAGTAATCAAGGTTGACAAATCAGAAAAAAAATTATCAAGATGAGCAAATCAGAGAGTAGAGGGGCCAGGGTAGGGGGCTTCAAGAATTAGATACTTGGCTTAATCTAATTCTTGACTCCCCACACAACCCCACCCCTCTACTCTCTGATTTGCTCATCTTGATAATTTTTTTTCTGATTTGTCAACCTTGATTACTATTTTTGTTCTCTGTGCCTTAAATATTGAGTCTGTTCTGGTCTGGCTATGGTCTGAAGATGTGGGTCTGTCCCACAAAAGCTCACCTAATAAATTATTCTGTTAGTCTTTAAAGTGCTACTTTACTGCTTTTCTGTTATGATAGAACTTGTCTAAGCTGATCATAATATTCACTGATTTTTGTTACTTCAGATTTTATAGTTTCTCCTCATTTTCACATCTTTGTATTCTAGCAAGAAAATAATTAAACATGTCAAATTCAGAAGACTGTCTGGTATTTAACTCTTGACAAGGAAAAATGTTGGCTCTTTGGCTGAAGCAATAACAGCTGCTGCATGGCAAATATTTTTTATTTCCTTCTACCATCTGTTGCTCCTGAACCATATATTTAGCGTTCATTGTTATCAATTGGTTGTACATGTATCAAGCAAAGTATGATATGATTCTTTACACTGAAGTAGGGAGGACAAAATGTCTTCAGAGCAACTAAACCTTACAGGTAAAAATTGTACTCATGGAAAAATTATCTGTAGGGTTCCTGTTTAATATAAACAAATCTCCTTGGCAATATGCTGCAGCAAAGTAATAATTTCATATATGAATGTAAGCTCTAAGGAGCCAATTGTTATAGCAGTGTGGTAGGAAGGCTCTCCTTATTCCTCTATGTTGTCAGACATTTTGGATGATATTAAGGGCTCCTATTATTCTGTGGATATTGTGACATCTTTCCAAATTGCCTTCTGTTGACTTTCCTTTGACTGCTTGGAGCTGTTTCCAAGAGATTTTGTTGCTTTCAGGTGTTTACAGCAACAAATGGTAGACTTTAGAGAGAATTACAGCAAATGAAGCAAAGTTGCCCACCAATATTTGAAGCAGTGAATCATATGTCATGTTTATCACTGTTTAAACTTGCAGTTATATAAAATATTCATAAAGTGAATGTACAGTTGTAGCCTGGATATTTGGATTCAGAAGTTTAGTTTAAAATTCACATACAAATACAACATAAAATGAGTTCCCTGCCTAACACATCCCATCAAAAATCCGTATCAGGTCAGAAAGATATGTCATATGCCAAGGCTAGCAAAATATTCTGTTAGGTAAGAAAGTGGAAAGTAAACCACCATAATCCTCTATAGAGAAGTTAAGTGAGGTGCATGAGTTAAGCAGTTTAACAGTAGAGCTTCAAACAGAAATAAGGAGGCCTGATTCATGTGACTTTGCCCTAACAAAGGGCTACACTCCTGCCCTAGTTATCATATTTAAAAATGGTCGCAAATATCAAGTCATGATAGGAGAGTGTCTGTAAAGTGTTTTGAGATCCTCAGGTGAAAGGGGCTATATACATAAAAAATAGCAGTAGCACTGTATTAAGCTGAGCTGACCTAATAAATACAGTTTAATTCTGATGATGAAACAAATATCTAGCACAACCTCTTTCTTTTCAAACGATCCCACTATAGGATTAGTTGGATTTTTGGGGAAAAATGAAAACTTTCCCCCCCTAAGGTCAGACCATGAGACTGTGGCAATAAGTCTATTTTGGGATGAGTGCTTTATCTTTAAACTTTTCTTTTAAACTTTAAGAATATGCTGAAGAGTATCAAACTGACAGAACCATCTGGTATGAGGCCTGGTGCATGTTATTTTGAAAGCCCTCTCCCATCCCTCCCACCCTTCAACCTACACATTCGCTGACAATCCTTTGACAGGTTAATAGGTTCCCTGCCCTTTGTTTCTCACACTGCCAGCTTATTGATCTGTGGGAAGGAGTCATGCTTTGGGTATGAGAAGTTTCAGAATCAAATCCCATATAACCCTTCCAGGGCCCTGAGTTTGTCCTATCCCTTTAAATTAAATGGGTGGGTGGCTTAGGCTTGGTCTACACTAGGGAGTTAAGTTGATTGCAGATACGCAATTCTAGTTATGGAAATTGGATAGCTAAAATGGACTTACCTGCAATTGACTTACTTGGCTGTACACATAGACGAAGGTATAAAGGGAAAATTTCTCCTGTCACCTTCCCTTACTCCTTGCCACAGTAAGGCGTACGGGGTCAACCGCTGACTCCAGGCAGTTCGATTTTGCACATCTCTACTAAATGCATGAAATCGAACTCTGGAAGATGGACCCAGACTGTGTTGGTCTTCCTGGGAGTGTAGACATACCTTTAGTTGGCTAAAGGTACCTAACAGGTTTAAATTCATCCAGAACCACCTGTCTCTGAGGTCTGGTAAATATTTTCAAACTTATGGGAGGCCTGGCACTTCTCCCAGGGCAAAAGCCCTGAGCTCTGGTGCCATCCAGTGGGGGTGGAAGTGCTGAGGCCCAGCACCTCCTGAAAGGCTGAAGCCTTGGGCCTCAGGGCTCCAGGAAATACTTTGTGAGAATATAAGCCTTGCTGCCTAGTAACTTTGAGATACTTGGTTCAAATTTCAGCAAGCCTGGAGTTGGGTTTCTGGGAATTATTAACTGGCCGTTTTTCTAAAAAGCTTTCCTCTAGGAATTTTTGTAGGAGTTCTATGTCCTGTGTTATATAGGAGGTCAGCCTAGATTCCCTTCTGGCCTTGGAATCTATGAATATATTACATAATAAAGTGATGGCGAGTGTGGAGAAAATAGTTTGCTTGATCAATTCAAATTGTGAAAGAGCTTTGTCCATGACATCTATTGAACTAAAATGGCAGGAAGAATGGAGACTTTGCTGGGCTCAGAAGAATGATTTCATGTTGTGGGGGTAAGAGTGTGTGAAGAAGAAATTTGCAGTCATGAGGACTGAGGAATATGCACATGCTTTCAGTTCTCAGTGTTAAATAAAAAAAATTGAAGGATGACATATGCAAGGAAGAATTCATTAAAATTCAGGAAAACATTCATTTCACGATATCTGGTTTCAGGGATGCATGAAAAATAAAGATGGTTCCAGAAAACCTGGAAGTACAGTTACTGTAGCCTTCATCTGTTCACTTCAGCTTGGGATCAGGTTTGGTTCAAGATTTCCACGTCTGTCTACAATTATCTACAACTCTCAAGTGTCATTAGGGCAGAACTTAAGTGAAACCAAACATTTAAACAAATATGCTCAAATAAGTCTACCCAGGGCTGGAGCTTGTGAACAGGGCATTTGCTAACAGGAGGGAGTTTTGAGAGGGGAGTTTAGAGGGGGTGCCTAGAAGGCGCTAGTTAGTTCTGACCACCTTTAGACATAAAACTTTATAAAGCTATATCCCAACATTTAAATAAAAGCCCTGTATACAATCAAATTTATTCTTAGGAGAAAATGCAGGCAGAAGCCCACCAGCAGAGTGGGGGCTATCTGTTTATTGTGTCGAGTGTAACATGTATGATTACCTGCCCTGTGGGTGGGTGGTATACGTGTGCACTCGGTGCAAGGCTCTCCTGACCCTCAGAGATGAAGTTGGGGCTTTGGAGGCCAGGCTGGCTGAACTGGAGGAGCTAAGGAAAACAGAGAGATTTGCTGACGAGGCTTTCTGGGACACTGTAGTGCTGTCCCACCTCCAGTCTGACAGTCTCAGCACTGTTAAGGAGGATGAAAGGCTCATGGGAAAAGAGCAGTCAATGTAAGCAGAGGGAAATCATCCCATAATTGGGACCCTCCTTCCAAAGGATAGTAACAGAGAGATAGCTGTGTTAGTATATATTCTATCAAAACAAAAAAGCAGTCCAACAGCACTTTAAAGACTAACAAAATAATTCATAATAATAAACATTAATAAATCATACATAAATAACTAATAAATTATTTTGTTAGTCTTTAAAGTGCTACTGGACTGCTTTTTTCTTCCAAAGGATGTTATGGTACCTTTCACACTGAGAATACATCTCTTGGAGAGGGAACACTGGTTGTTAGGAAGAGGTGGGTGTTAGTAGTGGGTGATTCAATCAATAGAAATATAAATAGATGGGTTTGTGATGACTGGGAGAACTGTATGGTGACTTGCCTGCCTGGTGCGAAGGTTGTGGATCTCTCGAGGCATCTAGATAGACTTATGTGTAGTGCTGGGGAGGAGCTGGTAGTCGTGGTACATGTAGGTACCAGTGACGTAGGGAGGGGTAGGAGAGATGTCCTGGAGGCCAAATTTAGGCTGCTAGGAAAGAGACTGAAATCCAGGATCTCTGTGCTGGCATTCTCAGAAATGCTTCCTGTTCCATGCAAAGGGCCAGGTAGGCAGGCAGAACTTCAGAGTCTTGATGAGTGGATATGATGATGGTGTAGGGAGGAGCGGTTTAGTTTTATTAGGAACTGGGGACACTTTGGGGATGGGGGAGCCTATACAGGAAGGATGGGCTCCACCTATATCAAGGTGGATCCAGACTGATGGCACTAAACTTTAAAAAGGTCATAGAGCAGTTTTTAAACTAAGAGATGGGGGAAAGCTGATTGGTGGGGAGGAGCACATGGATCAGACAGAGACTTCTCTTAGAGGAGAGTCCGTTGATAGAGATTCTCTAGGTCTTAGTCAGAAAGAGAGGAGGGGAGATGATATGAGATGCACCGGATCAGACAGGAAACACTTACATATAAAAGAATCCAATACATCAGGGAAGGGCAGACAAATAAACAGTGGCAATTTTTAAAGTGCTTCTACATAAATGCTAGAAGTCTAACTAATAAGATGGGTAAACCAGAGTACCTCATAGTAAAGGAGGAGATTGACATAATAGGCATCACAGAAACCTGCTGGAATGAGGACAATCAGTGGGACACAATCTTATCGGGATATAAAATATATTGGAAGGACAGAATAGGTTATGTGGGTAGTGAAGTGGCACTGTATGCAAAAGATAATATAGAATAAAATGAACTAAAAATCTAAAATGAATCAAAATGTTCCATAGAATCACTATGGATAGTAATTCCACTCTCTAATAAGAATATAGCAGCAGGGATATATTATCAACCAGATGACCAGAACAGTGATAGTGACATGGAAATGTTAAGGGAGATTAGAGAGGCTATCAAAATAAAAAATTCAATAATAATAGGGAATTTCAGTTATCCCCATATTGACTGGGTGAACGTCACCTCAGGATGAGATGCAGAGATAAAATTTCTCAGTGCCTTAAATGACTGCTTCTTGGAGCAGCTAGTATAGGAACCCAGCAGAGGAAAGGCAATTCTTGATTTAGTACTGAGTGTAGCATAGGATCTGGTCCAGGAGGTAACTATTACAGGACTTCTTGGGAATAGTGATCATAATATAATAACATTAACATTCCTGTGGTGGGAAGAACACCTCAGCAGTCCAACACTCCAGCATTTAATTTTGAAAAGGGGAATTATACAAAAATGAGGAGGTTAGATAAACAGAAATTAAAAGATATGGTGACTAAAATAAAATTCCTGCAAGCTGCATGGAGAATTTTCAAGGACACCATAATAACAAGAGGGCCTTTTACAAATATATTAGAAACAAGAGGAAGACCAAGGACAGGGTTAGGGCCATTGCGCAGTGAGGAGGGAGAAACAGTAACAGGGAACTTGGAAATGGCAGAGATGCTTAATGATTTCTTTGTTTCGGTCTTCACAGAGAAGTATGAAGGAATGCCTGACATAGTGAATGCTGGTGGAAAAGGGGTAGAGTTAGTTTTTGAAATAAAAAAAGAACAAGTTAAAAACCATTTGGAAAAATTAGATGTCTGCAAGTCACCAGGGCCTGATGAAATGCATCCTAGAATCCTCAAGGAGCTGATAGAAGAGGTAGCTGAGCCGTTAGCTCTCATTTTTGGAAAGTCATGGGAGACAGGAGAGATTCCAGAAGACTGGAAGAGGGCAAATATAGTGCCCATCTACAAAAAGGGGAATAAGAACAACCCAGGAAATTACAGGCCAGTCAGCTTAACTTCTGTGCCAGGAAAGGTAACGGAGCAGGTAGTTAAGGAAGTCATCTGCAAGCACTTGGAAGGTAGTAAAGTGATAGGGAACAGCCAGCATGGTTTTGTAAAAAACAAATCATGTCAAACCAACCTGATAGCTTTTTTTGACACGATAACGAGACTCGTAGATAAGGGAGAAGCAGTGGATGTGGTATACCTAGACTTTAGTAAAGCATTTGATACGGTCTCGCATAATATTCTTATTGACAAACTAGGCAAGTCCAACTTAAATGGGGCTGCAATAAGGTGGGTGCATAACTGGCTGGCTAATCGTACCCAGAGAGTAGTTGTTAATGGTGCTCAATCCTGCTGGAAAAGCATAACAAGTGGGGTTCCGCAGGGGTCTGTTTTGGGACCAGTTCTGTTCAATATCTTCATTAATGATTTGGATATTGGCATAGAAAGTACGCTTATTAAGTTTGCAGATGATACCAAGCTGGGAGGGGTTGCAACTACCTTGGAGGATAGGGTCAAAATTCAGAATGATCTAGATAAATTGGAGAAATGGTCTGAAGTAAACAGGATGAAGTTTAATAAAGATAAATGTAAGGTGCTGCACTTAGGAAGGAATAATCTGTTTCACACATACAGAAAGGGAAAAGACTGTCTAGGAAGGACTACAGCAGAAAGGGATCTAGGGGTTCTAGTAGATCACAAGTTAAATATGAGTCAACAGTGTGATGTTGTTGCAAAAAAAGCAAACATGATTCTGGGATGCATTAGCAGGTGTGTTGTGAACAAGACACGAGAAATCATTCTACCGCTCCACTCTGCGCTGGTTAGGCCTCAGCTAGAATATTGTGTCCAGTTCTGGGCACCCCAATTCAAGAAAGATGTGGAGAAATTAGAGAAGGTCCAGAGAAGAGCAACTAGAATGATAAAAGGTCTGGAGAACATGACTTATGAAGAAAGGCTGAAAGAATTGGGCTTGTTTAGCTTGGAAAAAAGAAGATTGAGGGGGGGACATGATAGCGGTTTTCAGATATCTTAAAGGGTGTCATAAGGAGGAGGGAGGAAACTTGTTCTTCTTGGCCTCTGAGGAGAGAACAAGAGGCAATGGACTTAAGCTGCAGCAAGGGAAGCTTAGGTTAGACATTAGGAAAAAGTTCCTAACTGTCAGGGTGGTCAAGTACTGGAATAAGTTGCCAAGGGAGGTTGTGGAATCTCCCTCACTGGAGATATTTAAGAACAGATTAGATAGATGTCTATCAGGGATGGTGTAGATAATGGTCGGTCCTGCCGTTGGGGTAGGGGACTGGACTTGATGGCCTCTTGAGGCCCCTTCCGGTCCTAGTGTTCTATGATTCTATGATTCTATGAATAAAGGCCCAACTTAAATGTATACCCAAAATTAAAAAAAAAAAAACATAGTAAGAGAGCTAAAAAAGAGCCACCATGGCTTAACAACCAAGTAAACGAAGCAATGAGAGATAAAAAGACATCTCTTAAAAAGTGGAAGTCCAATCCTAGTGAGGTAAATAAGAGGGAATATAAACACTGCTAAATGAAGTGTAAAAATGTAATAAGAAAAGCCAAAAAAAGATTTTGAGGAACAGCTAGCCAAAAACTCAAAAATAATAGAAAAATGTTTTTTTTTAAGTACATTAGAAGCAGGAAGCCTGCTAACCAACCATTGGGGCCCCTAGACTATCGAATACAAAAGGAGCAATCAAGGTCAATAAAGCCATTGCAGAGAGACTAAATGATTTCTTTGCTTCAGTCTTCGTGGTTGATGTTGTTAGGGAGATTCCCAAACCCGCACAGTCCTTTATGGGTGATGAATCAGAGGAACTGTCCTGGATTGAAGTGTCACTAGAGAAGATTTTGAAACAAATAGAAAAACTTAACAGCAACAAATCACTGGACTGGACAGCATTCACCCAAGGGTTCTGAAAGAACTCAAATGTGAAATTGCGGAATTATTAACTGTGATTTGTAACCCATCCTTTAAATCAGCTTCTGCACCCAAGGACTGGAAGACAGCTAACATAACACCAATCTTTAAAGAGGGCTCTAGAGGCAAACCTGGCAATTACAGACCAGTAAGTCTAATGTCAGTACCAGGCAAATCAGCTGAAACAACAGTAAAGAATAAAATTATTAGACACTTAGAAGAACATAATTTGTTGGGCAAAAGTCAACCTGGTTTCTGTAAAGGGAAATCATGTCTTACTAATCTATTAGAATTCTTTGAAGAGGTTAACAAACATGCAGACAAGGGAGATCCAACAGATACACTATAGTTAGATTTCCAGAAAGCCTTTGACAAAGTCCCTCTCCAAAGGCTCTTGTGTAAATTAGATTGTCATGGGATAAGAGGGAAGATCCTTTCATGGATTGAGAACTGGTTAAAAGACAGGAAACAGAGGGTAGGAATAAAAGGTAAATTTTCTGAATGGAGAAGGGTAATGAGTGGTGTACCCCAAGGGTCAGTCCTAGGACCAATCCTATTCAATTTATTCTTAAATGATCTAGAGAAAGGGGTAAGTAGTCAGCTAGTAACATTTGCAGATAGTACTAAACCGTTCAAAACAGTCAAGACAAAAGCAGACTGTGAAGAACTTCAAAAAGATCTCACCAAACTGAGTGACTGGGCAACAAAATGGCAAATGAAATTTAATGTGGAAAGTGTAAAGTTATGCAATTTACTTGTCTCGGTAGTATTGTGAATAAGATTGTGGTACTGACCTAGACATCAAATTCAGGACTGGCAAAGCCACAGCAGCATTTTAAACTCTGTGGCCAGTATGGAGATCACACAACATCTCTGTTGAAACAAAGCTGAGAATCTTCAATTCAAATATAAAGTCCATCCTGCTGTATGCCTGTGAATCATGGTGCACCACAAAGTCCTCAACACACAAACTGCAGATGTTTTTTAATAGATGCCTGAGGTACATATTACAAATAAGATGGCAAGACAAAGTCACAAATGAACATCTGTGGACACGAACAGGCCAAGAGCCAGTGGGGATCCAAATAAAAAAGAGAAAATGGGGATGGCTGGGACATACTTTGAGGAAATCCCCATCCAGCATTGTTCGACATGCCCTAAAATGGAATCCTCATGGGAAACGCAGCCGAGGAAGACCCCGAATAACATGGAGGAGATCTACAGTCACGGAAGCACAAGAACTCGGATATTCATGGGGCCAGATTGAAGCCATTGCCCAAGATAGAACCAGGTGGAGAAGCCTTGTGGATGACCGATGCCCCACTTGGGGTTCACGGGTTTAACTTAGTGCAAATTGGAAAAAATAACTCCAAGTATACATACAATATTGGGGCCAATCTAGCTACAACTAATCAGGAAAGAGATCATGGTGTTATCGTGCATAGTTCTCTGAAAACATGCACACAGTGTGCATGGCGTCAAAAAAGCACATAGGATGTTAGGAAGTATTAAAAAAGGGATAGGAAATAAGACAAAGAATATTTTACTGCCCCTTTATAAAACTACGGTATGCCCACATCTTGAATACTGCATACAGATGTGGTCCTCTCACCTCAAAAAAGATATTTTGGCATGAGAAAACATCCAAAAAAGGTCAACTAAAATTATTAGGGGTTTGGGGTGTCATTTGAGGATAGGTTCAAGAGACTGGGACTTTTCAGTTTAGAAAAGAGAATACTGATGGGGGATGTATAATCATGAGCAATGTGGAAGGGGTGAATAAAGAAAAATTATTTATTTGTTCCCGTAATATAAGAACTAGAGGACACCAAATGAAATTAATGGGTAGCAAGTTTAAAACTAATAAAAGAAAGTTCTTTTTCACACAGTGCACAGTCAACCTATGGAACGCCTTGCCAGAGGAGGCTGTGAAGACAAGTACTATAAGAGAGTTCAGAGAAGAGCTAGATAAATTCATGGAGGTTAGGTCCATATAAGGCTATTAGCCAGGGGGTAGGAATGGTGTCTTTGGTCTCTGTTTTTCAGAGGCTGGAGACGGACGGCAGGAGACGACTTGCTTGATCATTGTCTTTGGTCCACCCCTTCAGCGGCACCTGGCACTGGCTACAGTTGGTAGGCAGGATGCTAGGGCTAGATAGACCTTTGGTCTGACCCAGTAAAGAGAAGTTACTCACTGTAGTAACGATGGTTCTTCGAGATGTGTCCCTCTGGGTGCTCCACGATACGGGTCGGGCTCGCCCCAGCGCCGCAGATAGGATCTTTCCAGCAGTTTCTGCTGGACCGTGCATGCGCTGGCGCGCGCCGCTCCCTTGCACACTCCCAGCCACGTGAGCGATCCGGTCCCCATCAGTTTCTTGACCAACCGCCTCGGATGCTCCTGAAAAACACTAAACAGAGATCCGAAGTGGGGAGGGCGGGTGGTGGAGCACCCACAGGGACACATCTCGAAGAACCATCGTTACTACGGTGAGTAACTTCTCTTTCTTCCTCGAGTGTCCCCGTGGGTGCTCCACTATACGTGACTACCCAGCAGTAACCCAAGAAAGGAGGTGGGTAATCGGGTTATGTGCAGCTTGCCCCTGAAAGGACCGCTGTCGAGAGACGGGTATCCTCTTGGAATACCCTGTGTGGGGCATAATGCTTGGCGAAGGTGTCATAGGATGACCATGTCGCCGCTCTGCAGATGTCTTTTAGCGCAATGCCCTTGAAAAAGGCTGTTGATGCCGCCACCGCCCTGGTGGAGTGAGCCCTACGCGGGGCCAGTAAAAGAGTCTTTCTAAGTTCGTAGCACATTTTTATACAGGATACGATGTGCTTCGAGATTCTCTGCGAAGAGAGACCTTCTCCTTTTGATCTGGGAGCGAGAGAGACTAGGAGTCTATCTGTTTTTTGGAAGGACTTAGTCCTGTCTATATAAAAAGCCAGCACCCTCCTTACGTCCAGGAGGTGTAGGCGCGCCTCTTTGTTGGAGTTATGAGGTTTTGGATAAAACGAGGGTAAGACTATAGGTTCGTTAATATGAAACTCCGAAGAAACTTTCGGAACTAAGGCTGGATGCAGCCGTAAGGTTACCGCCTCCTTCGAAAATACTGCGCAGGGTGGTGTTGCCATAACTGCTGCGAGCTCGCTCACCCTGCGAGCTGACGTGATTGCGAGAAGGGAGGTCATCTTTATCAAAAGGAGATGGAGGGAAACTGTGGCTAAGGGTTCAAACGGTGGTCCCGTTAGCGTGTTAAGCACCAGGTCCAAGCTCCACGAAGGTGGAAGCGGTTTCCGAGGGGGGTACAGGTTTACCATCCCCTTCAGGAACCTGGTAACCATGGGATGGGCGAACACCGTGGGCCCTTCCTCTTCGTGTCGGAAAGCCGATATAGCGGCAAGGTGGACCTTCAACGAGGATAGGGAGAGTCCGCCTCTCTTGAGGTCCAGTAAGTATTCTAATATTACAGGTATAGGCACAGCAAGGGAAGCTAATTGCTTGGTAGAACACCATGAAGTGAATCGAGTCCATTTCTGCTTGTAGGTCTTCCTGGTGGAAGTCCTTCTGCTACTTTCTAGGACTTGTTGCACTTCCTCTGTACATGTGCTCTCTAGGCAGCTGAGCCATGGATTAACCACGCTTGTAGTTGCAGGCCTTGGGGGTGCGGATGCACTATGGAACCCTGGGCTTGCGTGAGCAGATCCGGCGCCACCGGAAGGGGCATCGGTGGACGGTCTGACATGCGCAGGAGTAGGGGGAACCATTGCTGTCGATCCCATGTTGGGACTATCAGGATCATTCGGGCTCCTTCCCTCCTGGCTTTCTGCAAGACTTTGTGGATCAGCACTGTGGGAGGAAAAGCGTAAAGCAGGGGACCCCTCCAGGAGATTGCGAACGCATCCCCCAGGGACCCCCATCCCAGTCCTGCCCTGGAGCAGAATTGTGGGCACTTCTTGTTGTGTTGAGTAGCAAACAGGTCTATCTGGGGAAAACCCCATGCGTGAAAAATCGGTCGTAGCAGATCGGGACGGATCTGCCACTCGTGCGTGAGTGCGAAACGCCTGCTCAGCTGGTCTGCCTTCACGTTGTGAGCGCCTGGTAAGTACGAGACTTTCAAGGTTATATTGTTGGCGATGCACCAGTTCCACAACCGGACTGCTTCCGCACATAAGGCACGGGACCGAGCTCCTCCTTGCCGATTTATATAAAACATGGTGGAGGTATTGTCTGTACTGATCCCGACTACTTTGCCTTGTATATGGTCTCGAAAGTGTCTGCAGGCGTTGAACACTGCTCTGAGCTCCAGTATATTTATGTGCAGCGACTGTTCCGTAGGGGACCACAGTCCCTGTGTCACCTTTTCGCCCATGTGTGCTCCCCACCCTATGTGGGAGGCGTCGGTGGTGAGAAAGATAGATATTTGTGGTTGATGAAAGGGTACCCCTGTTAGCATGTTCTTGGGGTTCACCCACCATTGCAGGGATCTGCGCACCTCTGTCGTGGGCGACACCATGGTGCGGACGGTGTGTGCTGCCGGTTTGTAGACGCTCGCCAGCCAGTGCTGCATGCTGCGCATATGCAATCTGGCGTTCTGTACTACAAACGTTGCTGGTGCCATATGGCCTAGCAGCTGTAAGCACGTTAGAACCAGCACCGTGGGGCTGAAGGTGATGACTTGTACGAGGGAACCAATGGTACGAAAGTGGGCATCTGGTAGATAAGCCCTTGCTGTGATGGAGTTTATGCGTGCCCCTATGAACTCTATGTCCTGTGTGGGGTCAATCTTTGACTTCGCCAGGTTGATGACCAGGCCCAGCAAAGAGAACGTGCCTGCTGTAATGCGTATCATGCGTAGTACCTCTTCCTTCGAAGCCCCTTTCAGTAGGCAGTCATCCAGATATGGGAATATAAACACCCCCTGTCTGTACAGGTAGGCTGACACCACTGCCAGGGTCTTGGTAAATACTCTGGGGGCCGAGGAGAGGCCGAACGGCAGAACCTTGTATTGGAAATGTTCTTTGCCGACCATAAACCGGAGAAAACGTCTGTGAGCCGGGTGGATTGTTATATGGAAATACGTGTCTTGTAAGTCGAGGGCTGCGAACCAATCTCCATCGTCCAGTGCCGTAAGTATAGAGGTGACTGTGATCATCCAAAAGCGTTGTTTGCGCAAGTACCGATTGAGGCCTCGAATATCTAGGATGGGCCTCCAGCCTCCTGTTTTTTTCTCTGTAAGGAAGTATCTTGAACAGAACCCTTTCCCTTGGAGTTGCTCCGGCACTCTTTCCACTGCCCCTATAAGCATAAGATGGTTCACCTCCTGCTTGAGTCTCGCTTCGTGGGAGGCGTCCTTTAGATGGGGCCTGGGTGGAGGTCGTGGCGGTGGGAATGACTGGAAGGGGATCGCGTAACCCGTGGCTATGATCTCCAGTACCCATTTGTCTGTGGTGATCTTTTGCCACTGGGCGTAGAATGGTCGGAGGCGATGATGGAACATCAGCTTTGGATGACATTGCGCGATGGTAGTGATAGTGCAGCCCTCGATCTGTCCGTCAAACTTGTTGCCTTTGGCCCTGCCCCGAGGATGCACGGCTCTGTTGGGAACATCGCCTGGGAGTTCTGTACTGTTGGTGCTGTTGATGCCGCCCTTGCTCGTAGCCCATTTGGTAGTCAGCACGCTGGGGTTGATACAGGTATCGTCTTTGCTGAGGGTAATACTTTTTCTTCCTGTATGGAGGGGTATACATCCCCAAGGTTCTGAGAGTAGCCCTTGATTCCTTACTGGAATGAAGGACCCAATCAGTTGATTCAGCAAACAACTTCTGTGTGTCAAAGGGGAGATTAACAATCTTTGCCTGCAGATCCCTCGGGATACTAGATGTCTGAAGCCAGGATTCCCTGCGCATGACCACTGCCGTAGCCATTGAGCGTGCTGCCGTATCTGCTACGTCCAGGGCAATCTGAACTCCTGTCCTCGAGGCTGCGTAGCCTTCCTGCACGATGGCCTTCAGCACCGGCTTCTTATCCTCTGGAAGCGAGTCCATGAGGGAAGTCAGCCTGGAGTAATTGTCAAAGTTATGGTTCGCTAGGTGTGCTGCATAAGTTGCCATTCTCAACAGTAGGGTAGAGGAGGAGTAGACCTTTCTGCCGAATAACTCTAGCTTCTTGGCATCTTTGTCCATTCCCCCTGTCTTGTACTGAGAAGTTTTCGACCTCTGTTGAGACGATTCCACCACCAGAGAATTTGGTTTTGGGTGACTGAACAGGAAATCCATGCCCTTCGCCAGGACGAAGTATTTCTTATCCGAACTCTTGTTTATAGGCGAAGCGGATGCAGGGGTCTGCCATATCGTGGTAGCGGACTCCATAATTGCTTCGTCGAGCAGAATAGCTATTTTGGAAGAGGCCGGAGGTCTCAGGTTTTTGAGGAGCTTATGGTGCTTCTCCTGCACCTCTGCTGTTTGGATGCCTTGCGTAAAGGCCACCCTTTTAAACAGCTCTTGGAACTGTTTGAGATCGTCCGGGGGGTGGACGTCCCCTGGGGCCGTAGCCTCGTCGGGGGAGGATAGAGAGGAACCACTAGGGTAAGCTCTCTGGATCCCTCTGGGTCCTGTTGACGGTGATACATCTTCTTGCTGGAGGCTTGCGAGGGGAAATCTCGGGGTTCCAGAATCAACTCCCCCTGAGATATTTGTGTTTCCATCCCCATCCGCGATTGCCCTCGGGGATAGTGAACCGTCTGAGGGGACCTGTCCCTGGGGGTATGCCTATGGTGTCTATGCCCCGCATAATAGGGGCGACCATGGCAACATGGGCATGGTTCCTGAGATGGAGACCTGGACCACTCTCGAGGCGCATACCCCCGGCGTCTGGGGGAGCAAGATCATCCAGGTGATTGAGACAATGGTGAGACTGATTCGTGATAGTACTCCAGGGGGTCAAATCCCAGAAAAGGCGAGGGTGGCCCGAGCCATGGTGACGCTGGCTGGAGGAACGGGGAGGGAGGCTCAGGGTAGACTGGGGGAGACCCCTGCCTCCTTGTTGGAGTTTGCAGCATAAGGGGAGGGCTTAGAGAGAGCAGCCCTGCAGCCCTGTCTGGAGAAGGGCTGTGGTGCCGGGTTTTCTCTGCTGCCTTTCCCCTCCCCTGTGGGGCTGACTCTGCCCCTTTCCGCACCAGGGATCTCGGCCCTGCTGTTGGCGCCGTGCTCGGCACGCTTTGCTGTGGTGCCGCGCGGATGGTCTCCCCCGGCGCCTGCAGGCTGCGTGCCTGTGAGCTCTGCACTGTCGGTGCCCCGGGGGTCTGTGCCGCTAGCTGCGGTGCCGCCAGTTCTGGCGCTTGCCTGGCTGCCGCTTTGCCTGCGGTGCGGGCCGGCTGTTTGATTATCGGAGGCTCAGCCTCTGCCACGTGCGCTTCCGCGCCGCCGCCGCTCGTCTGTGACTGCGGCTGGGGGCTATGTGCTGCACCCGTCCCTCTCGCTGTGGCTGCCGGCAGGGATCGGGTTGGCGAGAGCTTCCTCCATTTTTGCACAGATGGGGTGAGGGAAGCCGCCTTCCTTTTATGGGCCCCTGCGGGTCCCTCTTGTTGGGGCCGCTCCGGCACATCTGGCTGGAGGGCCTTGTCAAAGAGCAGCATTTTTAACCACATTTCTCTGTCCTTCCTTGCTCTAGCTGTGAGCTTTGCGCAGAAGGAGCATTTTTGGGTGACATGAGATTCCCCCAGGCACCTAATACACTGACTGTGCCCATCGGAGGCCGGCATAGCTTCGCGGCATGACTCACACTTCTTGAATCCTGAAGAGGACATTGCGGTGAGTCTTTGAGTTGTTAATAGGGTACTTAGCACCTTCTCTGTGCTTGTTCCCCTCTCGGACCCAGCCTGCCGCGGCAGGGGGCCTAATGGCCTTACGTCCCTGGGCCTCCGCTGCTCCTCTTGTTACTAAGGCTTTTATATACTTTTTTTTTTTTGTTGCAATCAGAAAAATAACAAGCTAACTTAAAGACTGAAAAGAAACTCTAAAAACACTTAAAACATTAAATACGCTGACTCTGGCCGCAGCCCGAGCGGATTCCGTCTGCAACCGATGGCGGTTAAGAAGGAACTGGCGGGGACCGGATCGCGCACGTGGCCGGGAGCGCGCAAGGGAGCGGCGCGCGCCGGCACATGCATGGTCCGGCAGAAACTGCTGGAAATATCCGATATGTGGCGCCGGGGCAAGCCCGACACCTATCGTGGAGCACCCACGGGGACACTCGAGGAAGAATGGCCATTCTCACGTTCTTATGTTCAGGATTGCTATCCCTTCCCCAAACAGGAACAACACTGACACTGGCAATGCTACAAAGCGCAGTCGATTAGAATCACTCACAGAGAGGGAGCAATGAGCAATGAAAACTAGAGATCTAGTCTAATGATTCTCATCCATAAATATACATAGGTCAGAAGATGTATTTTGTTGGATGAGAAAAGGTCTTCCTTGGTATAAAATCACCTATTTGTAGGGAAAAAAAAACAACAAGCAGTTCTATAGCACCTTAAAGACTAACAATTTTATTGATTAGGTAATGAGCTTTCATGGGTAAGACTCACTTCATCAGATTTTTGGGGACAAATGCCCTACCCAAAGTGAATATTGATAACAGACTATATTCACATTTGAGTCATACGAGTGCTGAATATGAATTGATCTTCATATTTGCCACCACTGTTATTTAGCACCAAAAATATTGGGATTTAAGATCAAAGCGGATCTCATACTGTGCATTCATGTATTTTCTGATTTTCATTGTGAAGTATTTTTTCAATCTTGCTAGGTATATACTTTGAACTCATCAGCTCTTGCCACGATGGCTTTTTCCAAAGAGGCTGCTCAGGCTTTGCTGAACTGAAAGTGCAGGTTCTGTTAAAATACTTCATTTATTATAGAAACTGCCCACATGGGGAGCAATTATTTGCAAAGGGCTGCTCTCTCCTTAAAATGGTACATCAAGCCAAATAAATTTTGAGCAGCAATGCTGAGTTATCAAAAATACTTAGTAATGATGGGCACTCCCTTTTTACTTCCACTCTCCTTACAGTCTTCCTCAGAAGAGAGCACTTCGGAGAATAACATACAAGTATTGACGGTCTTTTTCTTTTTCTTTTCTTTTCTTTTCTTTTTTCTCTAAAGGCCTGACAGCGTCATGTCTGAAATCTGTTTGCAAACTTTATTCAAACACTGCTCCACTAACTCTTTCCTCAAATCTCTTTGGCTTTAGTTCACTCTGGCATCAAACATTTTCAAACACGTCTCTCTCATGAGTGCAGGTACAACTTCAAGTGCAATTTTTCAAAGTACTGCTGCCAGGAGGTTCAATCAAGAATAAATTTTCAGAACAGTAAAAGAGATTGGATTATTAATATTTATTATCTTTATTGAAGTAACAGCCAGAGGATGGTAGGCACTGTCCACATATGCACAGCAACACATAGTTTCTGTCCTAGAGAGTTTTCTAAACCCAAAATTTTCAAAACTGGATGGCTAAAATTAAGCTCCCAAGAATGTAGAGGGAACTGCTGGATGTTTGATGCTTTGAAAATCCAGGCAATTTATTTAGATGATTATATGAACTTGGCATCCTAACCTTAGGTACCCATTTTTTTTAAACTGGGTTAAGGCAAACAAAATACCAAGGTTGAGATTCTGTGCTGTGTTTCTTGCAATGCTGGGGAAAAGGGGGCACAAGTGGCCTCAAACTCCCAGGCTACTGAGAGGCTGCTAAGAACCTAGGAAAACCTTCTAAGAACCTACCACATGATCTATGAGGAGAGGCTGAAGGATTTGGGCTTATTTAGTTTACAGAAGAGTGAGAGGTGATTTGATAGCAGCCTTCGATTTTCTAACCGGGGGAGGGGTCTAAAGAGGATGGAGAGAGGCTGTTCTCAGTAGTGACGGATGGCAGAACAAAAAGCAATGGTCTCAACCTACAGTGTGGGGATATCTAGGTTGGATATTAGGAAAAATTATTTCTCCAGGAAGATGGTGAAACACTTGAATGCAATACCTAGAGAGGTGGTGGCATCTCCATCCCTAGAGGTTTTGAAGTTCTGGCTTGACAAAGTCCTGGCTAGGATGATTTAATTAAGCTTGATCCTGCTTTGGGCCGGGAGCTGGACTCAATGACCTCCTGAGGTCTACTCCAGCCCTAGGATTCTGTGAAAGCTGAAAGCGCTACATGCCTATATGCCAGGGCCTGTACGAGAGAGAGTGTAGGATTTCCAATGCTGATTCTATGCACGGCCTATATGTGCGATTTTTTTTTACAGGCCACAGAATCACAAAAAGGGCCCTAACAAGGTGAAAAAAATCTCAATCAAAGAGTAAGGGAGAACGACACAATTAAACTACGTATAATTTTCTACAACCTGAGCCAGCTCAACACTCCATTGCATGCCTCACATCCGACTTTCTGGTAATAAATACTCAACTACCTCCTAACCTGTCCACTACTAATAGGTCAGAACTTTGGAAGTGGCACAAAGGAAATTGATTACACGGAGGAGGAAATTGGCAGAAGGGTAGTTTGGCTTTATGTATCACTTCAGAAACATGTACTGTGCATATGGAGCTATGAGGAAAGTGTAAAGATGGTACTTTGGAAGAGCAGAGTAGTAAGCAGTCAAAGATAATTGACTGATGAGAGGAGGAGGTGTGAGAAGAGACAAGCACAAAGCCCAAGGGAAAGGAAGAGATATGAAACACCTGAAAGGTTGAACTTGATACATTAGAAAAGAGGTAATCAGAAAAGACATCTAAAGAGGATAATACCTAAAGAATGATTGTGTGAGGAACACGGTTTCAGCAGCAGCATTTTGAATTGAGTGGAGGGGTGTGATGTGGCATAAGAAAGGCCAAAGAAGAAAAGGCTTCAGTAATCCAAGCATCTATGCAAGAGTTTCAGCTAAAGTTGATTCTTAGAGAAGTTGTTATGGAAGAAGTAGCAAAATTTGGGAATAGCCTGTGTGTGTACATCAATGGAGACAGAACTGTCAAAGATAAATCCCAAGTTATGGGCCTGGATGATGGGAGGATGGTGACAAAGTGACACAATGACAAAGAATGGAGAGAGAGGGTCATGGGATGTTGGAAGAAAGGGTAAGGAATTTACTTCAGATTATTCTTATGGGTAATTATGCTATATTCTTCAAAAATCCCCATCTTATTTCCAGATCACCAATTTTTAGATGAAGACAGGGCTACTTTGGGGTACTTTGACACAATCCTTAGACAATGATGTAGTATTCATTTTTTCTTTCTCTTTCTGCTCCTTCATGAGTATTCACCAAGTTATCCTATTTAATTTCAGAGTGGTTTTATTTCAATAGTAGTTGAAATAATTTCCCTATTTTAGTGCTATATAGACAATTTGGTTCTGAAACAAAACTAAATCAGGGACCCCCAAACTTTGTAAAAGTTTATTCTTGAATCTGAACTTTGTTGCTTAGGCCCATCAAGCATACACAGGGCCAAACTGATGGTAATGGTGTTAATCTGGATCTACGCCAGTGTGATCCAGTGCAATATTTTGCACATACTTTACGCATTAGTGTGAAAGGCTTCAATGTGAAAGGTGCTATATAAAAGCATAAGATATTATGGTAAGAACAAAAAACGTAGACATACATGATATTTCAAATTTGTTCTTAATTTAAGAGCTCTAGTTTACATAGAGTATACAGTTCTTATTTAAAAGGTTCTGGGAGTAAATATAGATGGGATAAAAGCTTTTTGTTCATATGGAATACATGCAATATATTCCGCAAGAACATGAGAAAAAGAAAATAATGATGCAAATCTTGGAGATAGTTTTGTTTTCTCTATATCTTCAGATTATACATGTTAGTGGATATTTAACAGCAATTATAGTATAATAAATAGCAGAAAGTCGCTATATGTAAAACCAACCTGTAAACCAACCAGACATTTCCTTTTTCAACTTCAATCTAAGGGTAAGAATAAGCAGAAAAAAATAATGGCAAATTTTAATTGCCTTCTCAGTTAACTACAAAGAAGATACTTTATGTATACTGCTCTTCTGTGAGGACTTAAGACTTGGCACAGGGTAGAGGATATAGCAAGAAAACAAATCTGTACAAAAGCCAAAGCTTAAATATGTAAAATTTAGACAATCTGAGGTTAAATGTATCAAGGTAGACTTTGAATCATTTTAATAGTATGCTGTAATTGGATTCATCTCTGAGTTGCTTTAAACTACAGTAGATATAATTATGTAAAATATGTCAGCCTTGACACATTCACAGACAAATGCTTAAAATTATTAAAAGCTGAGCAGGGTGAACAGGGCTTTCACTTACGCCTACTTTCATAAATAGCTCTTGACTTCTCATATAGCTCATATGGGTCAGGTTTTCTTGGATCAAAGGCCTCTGTTGAATCAGGAAATGAACTCCTGTGAAGGGTGGGTGGAAAGGGAATACTCTGTGGTATAGCTGGAGCAGATAAACTGGTCTGAGGGCTGCCTTGATTCTCCCATCTCTCCATCATCTGTAATAAATTATACAGAAAAGAAAAGATAAAACTTTTTTTCACCATACTGTGACTAGTTCAAACACTCCACAGAAAAGGGTTTCAGTTACAAGTATGGCAGATACACATATATTTTCTAAGGTTAGAAAACATTCTGGGTATCTTTGGGGGTGAAGGGAACTCTAAATATTATTTTCAAAGTTAGTTAATAAATTTATTTAATTAAAAGTTCTTCCAAGGTCTTGGTGATTATATCAAACTACACAACAGAGAAACATCTATAATTAACTCCCCCATGTCTTTTCTGACTATTTAATGTACTCCTCAGATGTATACAAATTCTTCCTTGTATGGTTGTGCTTCACTCCCACTCTTCTAGGGAACCCCATGATAGTAGCTGAGCTTTCCAGTATATCCTTAAGGCAAACTGAGCCTGTCCAACCAAAATGGGAATAAATAATTTCCAAATCTGAGGATTCCACAATGAGGGCTCCTTGCTACCAAATCCCTCTATTTTAAACCAGAGATGCATGACCAGTTACAGGCAACCTGGGACCCAAGGGTGACCTGTGACCCATTGGGGTTCTCTGTGTGGCCCATCAGACATTTTGTTTACCATTGCCCATGCTCCACATTGCCAAATTCTGCTGGTTTTCATCCTCTCTGTAGATTTTTTTTCCTACAGGTGTTACAAAAGTGACACACACTGAAAGCAAGGGCATGTGAAAGGAAGTGCATGATGACTCCACAAAAACATTGTGAGAGCCGTGTGCTCCCTCTGAATCCAGTCAAATAACTGCTAAGATTTAATTGGCACACCTTGTAAATTCTAAGTCTGCAAGCAAAACTACCCTCTATTGGGACACTGGTCATGATAATCTTGAGGCCCACTGAGACAAAGGAAGGCCACTCATGCGGCCCACTCACTAGCCTAGGTTGCCCTTCACTGCGTTTAACCCAATGACAGCTGTATTCTTGTCATACAAAGACAGACATGATCTCTCAGGCACCAGGGTCTTGCACTATTTGGGAGCCCATTCTGCAATACTATTCAGATTGTGTGGGACTTGCTCAGAGTCCTATTTGCTTCAGTGAGATTACTTGTAGATAAGTGCCAGTCACTGTGACTAAGAATTTTTCAGTTAGGCTCACCAAGCCTTATAGGTTTAAATCAGAATCTCAAGCATTGCCTTATGCATGAAGCACCTCTGAACAGGCAAACAGCCGCATTTTCTTTGGACGTAAGTATCTGATTAATTCCAGTGTGCAACTTATGTAGAGTGCATGACAATACATGGGTTACTGTGAGGCAGTCTGCTCTGGAAAAAAAAGGGCACATTGTTTTACAGATGTAATGCTGACAGACCCACGTTGCTAGCACTAGGGGTAGAACCGACAAGCATAGGGTCTAAAGCCCTGCACTCTACCACATGAGCTGAATGTCAGCTGGCTCTTAGAAGAGGCTGTAGAGGAGAGACTTCACTCACCCCAGATGAGGTCTCAGTGCCTCTGGGTACTACACAGACAAAAACAGAAAAAGAGTAGTTTTGGGCACAGCTGTTACTTAGACATCCACTTGCGGCAAAAGAGTGAATAACACCTTCAAATTTCAAAGCTGGGTAATGAAATGTGAGTGTCCTCCCTCAAACAAAGGTTCTAATATAATCCTTGCCATTTCTTCCGGCTTCTTCCTTCCATCTAAAACATCTTATTCAGATAGTTTGAGACAATTAATTTCCATCCAAGTACCACACAGGGCAAGTTATTTGATTCTTTCAGACACTTGAGACAAGAAGGAGCCACATAGCAGGATGCCATATGTTGAAGACATTGGAGTCCAGGACTCCTCATGGATACTTGGTATCGCTAAGGATATGTTTGCACTAGAGTCGTTATTTATTTCTCTCAGAAACTGATTACTGATTACGGCTCTGAAGAATTAGAATTTTAATGGCAAATATTGATTTCACCATTTCACAAGCCAAAGAAAAAATATTTCCATTAGTGATCACTGACATCGCAAGGCAGGCGAGCTAAGAAGAAGGCTGCTGGAGAATTTAGAGTTTGATTTAAAGTTATTTACTTTGTATATTTTGACACGTGATGTTGACAATTTGCATTTTAACTATTATAAAGATTTAACTTTTTGATATTCAGCATCTGCTATCAGTAAATACTATCTGATACACCCAATTATTTCCAGCAACTGTGAACATTAAAACAAATAACCTATTAAAAATTCTTTAACATAAACACAGATATTATCCATTGAAATTATAGAAGAACAAAAACTGAATTCTGCAAAGTCTAATGAAGCTGTTACATAACTCAATTGTGCTAGTTTAGACACCACGAGCCTGGAGTAAGCATTTGTGAAAGGCATGCACAGACATATCACCTGACTTGAGTTAACCGGCAATCAATTAATACAAGTAAAAATGTCTTATTTAGACACATCCTAAAAAAGAACCCTCCACGTACTGCTCCATCTATCTCTGGTGGGGACTGAAGTTGTGTTACCAATCTCTTACTGCAAAGGACATCAGAAGCAGCTGGCTGGAGTTATACACCAAGTCTAAACTATGAGCACTGACACCATCCTACTTTCAATCCATGCTCTCAGAAAATGCCTGGGTTAGCAGCTATTGTCATGATCATGAGGGTTTGCCAGCAGCCTGGGAGTAAAAGGGTTAACCTCCTTAGCCAGGTGGGATTGGCCTATAGGAATATAGGTAAAAATTAAATTTTTTGGCTCCTCCCTTTTCCTGTCCTCTGTTTCTTCTTCTTCTTCCCAGCCATGAGGTAGAGAGAGACAGAATATCTCCCTCCAAGAACAGGCCCTCCAATCTTCTGGAAGTAGGGTAAAGTTTAGATAAGTCCCTTAGGCTTTATTGTTTTATGGTTTGGGAAGTGGGATCCGATGTCTGTGCACTTTTTTAAAAATGTTCTTTTACTCTCCTTATAACTAAGTTCTAGACCCATGGTGGAGACTCCCCATGTGTTTTACTTTGTGACTCTTCCATCTAGTCATAAGACTTGCAACACAAATATCGTTGAAATAATAAAAGTTATCTCCTTTTCTTTTTATTAACCTGGTATTGGTTAATGTTTGTGTCCTGGTTTTTTTACTTTTGGGGCTAAAATTTCCCAAGTAGTCTCTCCCTGGTTTCCTTATTATTACTTGCGTGGTGGCAGCAAATTTTATCCCCAAAATCTAAGGTTTTTTAGGATTTTGGCGGGGGGGGAGAGTTTATACCAAAACCTGGTAGATAAGGTTTTAAAGGTACTTTTGCTGGCCCCCACTTCTGCATTTGTCTTGCTAGAGTGAGGAAGGAGCCATGACATGTTGGCAGCGGTGGGATGGTGCTTTGCAATATATCCTGAAGGCAGATTTTTTCATAGCAAGAGTATGCAGAATTAAGTTTCGGAGAAAGAAGAACTCTCTAAATAAATACATCTAATGACGATTCAACCTGAATCTCTTAGGGTATGTTTATACTTACCGTGAGATTGACCCAATCAGAGTTGATCATTCAGGGTTCGATTTCACACACCTGATCGGGACATGTGAAATCAAACTAAAAGGGCTCAACAGTTGACCCTGGTACTCCCCATTAACACGAGGAGTAAGCTAGGTTGATGGCCTCCCTCTGTGAGGATGGCCAGATAAATTAATCCTAGATACATCAATCCCAGCTACGCAATTGTCGTATCTGGAATTCCGTATCTAAAATCAACTTTCAGATCTAGTGTAGGCCTTGCCTCACGTGATCTAAAACACCCCGAGTTAATATCTCCACAGAGAGGCAGTTTTCTAAATAGACAGAACACAAATCTTGGGGCAGTTGGGGCTACAATGCTTTATATCTGCTAAGGACCTGATTCCCTAGATGTCGTTTCTACACAGTTATATTTTCAGGGCAAGTCATAATCCAATATACTGTTACTAACATCTATTCCTAACACAGATAATCCGTGCTACGTCACTCTTCTGTTCTACCTAGAGCCGTGGTGTTTAATATGCTCCTCATTTGCCATATGCAGCAAATGGGAAAGCATATTGTGGTGAATGCAGCGGGCTGGTGTGGCAGCTCAGGTAGCGATGCAGTGGCATGGTGACTTAGGGGCTCACACAGTGGCTCTTTGGGCAGTACAGAATAGCAGTGGCTTGGGAGCTTGGGTACTGTGTGGCTGGCTCAGGGGCTGTGCAGTGGCGCAGCAGCTCTGTGGGCGGAGCTGGAGCTGGAACTGGAGCTGCCCACCCACAAGCCGCGCAGCCCTGAGAGTTGCATGGCTTGGTGCCTGAGCTGCCGCTTCCATGTGACAGCCAAGAAGCCACTGAGGGAGCCCCCTGAGCCATCATGCTGCCACCCAAGCTGCTGCCCTGGCTTTTGGAGCCGTGTGGCTTGGGGCTGGGCAGCTCTGGCAGCGGCTCAGGTAGGATGCCTGGCTGTGGGGGCGTAGGCGGGGTATAGTGTCTGGCTGTGAGGGGGGCTAGGGTGCCTGGCATGTGGTGTGCTTTATGGGGGGGGGCATGTGGCGATCAGGTGCCTTTCTTTCGGACACCACTGATCTAGAGAGGAGTCAATCTCTGCTTTTCTGAATGTGGGTTCAACAAATATGAAGGTGTCTGGTTTCTAGCCAGAAGCTAGCCAGGCAAAATATCACAGAGAGTTAATGCTGGTCAGAAAAGGGCTTTTTCCCTGTGGACAGTGATGAAAAATAAAAACAACAAATTTGTTTTTTTGCTTTTTTTCTCTCAAAAACTGCATTGATCATTTGGAAATGTTGCCGCTGTGCTTCATGATAGCTGTAGTTTGGATGTCTCCAGCTCCTACTCCCTTCTATAAGCTGGACTCTTGATTGCACTATATCTCCTGTGAGACACCATGGTCTACTATTTTGGTAAATGAAGATTGTGCATTATGGGAGTTTCTGACAGTGGTTCATTATGGTAGACATAATCTAACTGGGGAGCTTAGTCCATTAGTTAAATGTGGACATTAAGTAGCAAAATCTGCAAGGCACAAAAGTGTTACATGTGAACTGAAATATTTCAGTTGTCATCTGAAAACAGAATACGTTTTGAGGTTTGGCAGATCTTAGGCCACACTTCATTGTTCCTGGGGGCGGGGGTCCTGGATCCAGGCCTCCAGAACAGACAGGCTTTGGGCAAAAGGGGTGGGACTGGGGGCTAGCCTCCCTCAGGCTACAGCATTGCGCGGTGTGTGCCTTGGGTTCTGGCTGCTGCCATGTTAGCAGTGGTGGCAGCGGCTGGGAGCTCCAGCCCCTTTTAAATTGCCAGGCCTTTGGACTGCACTTTGCCTCGTCCCATACCAGCACTCCTGGGGTTTGGGTATGTTTTTTCATTCTCACCCCCACAATTTTTGCGGAAAGCACACTCTTATTGCAAAAACAATATTGAATCAAAACTCACTGATTTCTCTAATAAAACAACATGAATGGCAAATTTGTTAGTACTAATAGACACTACACTAAAATGATTTGTGAAGAGGCACATACGAAGCTGAATGCAGGAAACTGATATAACTTCATTAAGCTGAAAGGAAGCTGTTTGAAATGACTGCAATGCCTACTGGAATTCAGGTCAAGAAAGGGCTCTCCACAACATTTCATCCTTCTGATTCACAGGGAAATGCACCTGCCTTTTGTCAAGAATGTCTAACTTCAAAGATTAGTGGAGACGAAGCCTGAAAATAACACCTACTTCAATGTAAAAAAGATGGCACACCCAGACCTGAGTTAATAAATGTGCTTAGTGATCAGGCAAAATAATGATCTGAATCCTGGTCAATGGAGCATTAAATACAGTTCCGGCCTCAGTAAGAAAAGAAACTACTGAAATGGAACAATTTTTATCATTATGAAGCGGAAAGACATTTCTATACAGCTATGGAAATACAAACCCTAATTGCATTGTTTTCTTAATCGCTTTAAAAAAAAGAAAATAAAAAAGATCTTTCAAAAGAAGAAAACTGATAGAAATAAAATTGGTCTAAAAGTAGGGTATGAAAATGCCTCCCACAGGCTCACCCTCCCATGTGATGGGATAGTGGGATTGCTTTTCTACTCAAAGTATGGTTGGTGAGCTATTTGCTCTGGGCTACTGTGACAGCCATGAAGGCATACATGATTTACTCTGAAATAGGCTGGCTGAGAGAACTCTGACTAGGCAGACCAGGTTCATTAGCCTTGCAATTGGTCTAAGAGATAGTCACACTGAAAATAAACCTGCAGCCAGCAAGTCCTCCAATTGTCTTGGCTTTACCCTGTCACTGGAAATGGTTTTGCTGGCTGCAAGTGTGTGAAAGTTGGTGCATAACTGCTTGTCCACTTTAAATGAATTCCTGTGTAGCCTTTGACAATCTAATCTTATAAGCCACTCAGAAATAGGCAACAGTGAAAGTGACAGGCAGTGGACATAGATGGGAATCATAGCTGCGAATCTACAAGCAGGCGGATAATGATTTTGGTCACTCTGCATTGACCTAAGGTGCCACTGTTGTTCAACAGTATCTTGATTATGTCAACTGCTCAATGCACAGACAGCACAACCAATCTCAATATTGAAAAGC
Organism: Carettochelys insculpta; assembly: GCF_033958435.1. NCBI lineage: Eukaryota > Metazoa > Chordata > Testudines > Carettochelyidae > Carettochelys > Carettochelys insculpta. The sequence goes on from NC_134137.1 coordinate 356,965,940, forward strand.
TGCCCTAAAAATTGTTCATCCTGAACAGCTGTGAACAGCCAGTTGCGCCTGGAGTTTGTTATATGGCTGAAATACAAATAAGCATTGAAATGTTTCTTTTTGTTTCAATGTCACAACACAGAATCTCCATAAATTCCCTGAGCATCCAAATCAAACTGACTGTCCTGTTGGGTGACCACTCTGGTTGACTGATGGCTTAAAATATACAGCATCAACATTGGATTTTTCAGTTCGATGCAATTTGCTGAGAAGGATCAACTGACTGAGGAGAATGTTAGGTGCACTTCTGTCAGGGACTCCCACAAAGGAGCCATGCAACACTGGAACCAGTTTGGCATTTAGAAAGAATCTCGTGTCTCCTTTGGGGACCCTACTTATCGGTATGCAGGACAAACTGATGGAGCTCCAACTCCCCATAAGAGGTGGTTATGACATACCAGTCAGAGCCTAAGCAATGACAACAACCAACCCTGAGGAAAGAAAGAGCAATTTTTTTCCTGGAAAGTTAATGATCTGATCCTATCGACCCCCTGTGAAGACAGCTGAGGTCACTTTAAGGCTTGTATGGCAATGATGATGCTACGTATTGTAGTATATTTGGCAAACATTGCATCAACAGTATTAAAAATAATGTTCTAATTTTGCTGATGACACGTGTAGAGCATTGATTAGTTATCACACACACCACCTCGTAGCTCTCCCAACAACTAGATAACAACCTTGATGCACACTCATTCATGTCACTGGCATTTGATTGAGAGATGGTCTGACAGGAGGACCTAAAAAATGTCCATATACCCCAGGTATTACACAGAACTGACTGCTGGACTGAGCACTGTCTGGTCTGAGCAAAGCTTTACATTTTTATTTGGCTGAAAAGGTATAAAAAACAGTCAGGAGAGTGTCTAAATGTTGCCCAGCTGACAGATCCACGAAATGCTGAACAATTCTCAACACAGATAACTGCATTTTGGAAACTCTTCCAATGATCAGTGATGATATATCTGCTAAATAGCTATCCTTGGGTGATACTATTGTACACTGTGTTGGATATACAAAAGCCCAGGATAAAACTGGTCTAAGAATCGTATTGCTCCCTCATTCAGCACAAGGAACTCATTACTGATGTCAGTAGGAGTTGACGTGATTAGATAGATAGATGGGTCTTAGGAAATTTTAAGGGAATACCAGATAAAATTCCGCAGTGCCTAAAGATATCTATAGAGGGTGAATTTTTGTTTTTGTTTGTTTGTCACACAAGTTTATTAGTGTTTACAAGTAAATTCTGAGGCAATTACTCTAATGATACCATATCACATAACTGCATCAAATTTGTGTAAAAATATAAAACAAATGAGATTATATAAGCCTATTTAAGAATGCAGATAATGCTATGATGACAGTTTTTTCTACAGCATCAGAAAAATTACTCCTCTTATTGAGTACATTAAAATATTTTTAAACTTTAATATACCTGGGTGACTGGAACATTTTTTTTCTAGTCTAATATATCTAGCATTGTAGCCATGTCTGTCCTGGAATATTAGTGACATAAGGTGGGTGAGGTAATACCCTTTATTTTAACCCGTTGGTGAAAGAGACAGTTTACACAGAAGAGCAGGAAAGCTCAGCTCTCTCACCAACAGAAGTAAAATAAAAGATATTATCTCTCCCACCTTGGCTACATCTACACGTGCCCTAAGCTTCGAAATGGCCATGCAAATGGCCATTTCGAAGTTTACTAATGAAGCGCTGAAATGCATATTCAGCGCTTCATTAGCATGTGGGCGGCTGCGGCACTTCGAAATTGACGCACCTCGCCGCCGCACTTCTCGTCCAGATGGGGCTCCTTTTCGAAAGGATGCCGCCTACTTCGAAGTCCCCTTATTCCCATGATGCAGATATATCATCACTGATCATTGGAAGAGTTTCCAAAATGCAGTTATCTGTGTTGAAAATTGTTCAGCATTTCGTGGATCTGTCAGCTGGGCAACATTTAGACACTCTCCTGACTGTTTTTTATACCTTTTCAGCCAAATAAAAATGTAAAGCTTTGCTCAGACTAGACAGCGGTCAGTCCAGCAGTCAGTTCTGTGTAATACCTGGGGTATATGGACATTTTTAGGTCCTCCTGTCAGACCATCTCTCAATCAAATGCCAGTGACATGAATGAGTGTGCATCAAGGTCATTTTGTAGCTGTTGGGAGAGCTACAAGGTGGTGTGTGTGATAACTAATCAATGCTCTACATGTGTCATCAGCAAAATTAGAACATTATTTTTAATACTGTTGATGCAATGTTTGCCAAATATACTACAATACGTAGCATCATCATTGCCATACAAGCCTTAAAGTGACCTCAGCTGTCTTCACAGGGGGTCGATAGGATCAGATCATTAACTTTCCAGGAAAAAAATTGCTCTTTCCCTTCCTCAGGGTTGGTTGTTGTCATTGCTTAGGCTCTGACTGGTATGTCATAACCACCTCTTATAGGGAGTTGGAGCTCCATCAGTTTATCCCCATGGGAATAAGGGGACTTTGAAGTAGGCGGCGTCCTTTCGAAAAGGAGCCCCATCTGGACGAGATGCGCGGCGGCAAGGCGCGTCAATTTTGAAGTGCCGCGGTCGCCCACATGCTAATGAACCGCTGAATATGCATTTGAGCGCTTCATTAGTAAACTTCGAAATGGCCATTTGCGTGGCCATTTCGAAGTTTGGGGCATGTGTAGACACGGCCCTTGTGTCATATGTAAGTATTGCGTGTGCCAACTTCTCAGTTTTATGATTACAGAATTATTGCACTAACTTCTTACATAAAGTGGGTCTTTGCCCACGAAAGCTTATGCTCCAAAATATTTGTTAGTCTATAAGGTACCACAGGACTTCTTCTTGTTTTTACATCTTGTAGCCAGACATGAACCCCCCATTTGGCCTTTTCTTCTTCTCTCCCCCCACTGGGAGAGACAGAGAGAGAAACAAGCAAGGGAGACAGGCAGCCTTTGATGTCCTGGGAATGCAGGTGTGCTGTCTTGCCCAGCCTCTCTACTATACACAAAAACCAGACAGTGAATGGGCTAGCTAACGGCTGCCCTTCTGGCTGATCTCGGTAACTGACACACCTGATCACTTCCCCAGGAAGAACGGGGAATCTCCGCCCATCACCTCCAAAGGTGCCCAATTGTCCACAATTCACAGGTGCAAAATGAGCCTTGCACCTTCCCTGGGAAACCTGGGGTTCAAACACATTCCTCCTGATTGGCCACTTGAGACCAGGAAGAAGCCTACCTGACAAAAGGGGTATAAGAGGGCTTTGGCACCCCACCCCCTTTGAGTTTCAATCACCTACACCTGCTGGCCAGGTCTGGAATTAACTCCCGAGACTGGGGACGCCTGGTTCGTATCTACTTCTTCCCGAGGGATTGAGAGAAAGATTCTGGGTCACACCGGATCTAGGAGGCAGGGGTAAGAATTACACCTGTATTACACTTCTTTCCTCTAGGAATTGAGGGAAAGACTCTGGTTCCACCAGGTCTAAGAGGCAGGGGTGAAAATCACACCTGCAACGTGCCTTTCTTGTGTACACATTAATCGTATTAGTTTAAGCTAGCTAGTTTGTCTAAAACTCTTCTTAAGTTAAATTGTGTTGTTTCCCCTTTAAAAACCACGAGTACTAACTTGTACTTTAATCATTTGTCTTAGTTAAATTGTTTCTATCTTTGTATAAATAAAAAGTAACTGTTAAAGCCTCTCTAAGTGTAATTTTCCTCTTGCTGCTGTACCCGAACTAAACACAAACCAAAGAACCCAGCTTGCCCTGGCTGCTTAGCGTAGCTGCTGGTGTGGCATCACCCCCTTTGCCCCACCAGACCCTTAGCTGGCACCTGGGCATCAGCTCACACATCTGAAGATTAACATTTGTATCCTGACTTGAAGCACTGAAGAGGATGAGATTTGACAATATTCTGGTAACTTCTAGTGGACATTTGTCTATAATATGTCACACAAACACCATACAGTCCAGCTCTGTACAGAGGTGGTCTGGAACTGACATAAAGCAAGACAAGATTAAAGTATGCTGGCAGAACTATAGGGAGACACTTACACTACATCAGGTGTGAGATGCTGCATAATATCTCATTTCCCAACAGTGCTTTCCAAACATGGCTTTATGTTGCTTTTATGCACATTGTACACTTACAAATTTTGAAAAAGTCCAGACAAGTTTTTAAAATTTTTAAGATGTCGTTTCTCCCACAATATGTTATCCCACCACAGCTTCCGTAATACACTTCTATCCACTATCCACTACATTTGTCACTTGTGTTATGTAGATCAATGGATAAACTCATGTGGCACAACATAATGTGATTCAGGCCAACACACTGCACCCAGCTTTCAGAACAACACATTGAAATAATCACAGACTGAAATAATCTGATGGAGCTGCATCAAATTTTCACCTCACTCCTAATGATCTTTCACAGGCTCCGGAGGTTACTTCAGGAGCTGTTCAATGTACCGTGATCTAGCCTCATAGGTCATGAGATTGCCCAGATGAACCGTGACAATCATGCAAAACAGAACAGATGATCAAACTATAAATGCTTGAAATTTATTAATATTTGTACTGCAATTGCACTTACAGGATCCAAAGCAGGGATCGGGGCCCATTTTTCTTTGCAATTCATATACAAAAAGTGAGAGACAACTAGAGACCCAAGGAGATTATGATCTAATTAGACAAGCTAGACAGACAATAGAAATAGCCCAAAACAGTGATTTAAAATATTTTTATATTAGGAATGTCAACATAGCTATAGCGAAATGATGTAATAGGAAAACTGGGCATCAGTATAATCTATAGGCTTGTTGGTAATCTTTATTTCAAAGTTTCGCGTTACATAAATGTTGCCACTGAAAGGCAAATTTGCTCTCACACATATTCTCAAAACAATAATTAGGAAGATGATTTTTTATTGCCTATATGATGCCTTAAGTATCCTAATTTTTTTCAAAATGAGCTAAATTTCTGAAGTTACAGAAACAATTATCCTAATAACTAATAGTATTTATGTATTAAGACATATGACTCTGCTTCTCTTAGAAGTGTTGGGAGGGGGCCGATTTTGAAGGGGAAAACTGACACAGGTCTGTTAATGAAATGGGTTTGGAACTGACATTTTTATCTGAAAGAATTCATTGAACAATAAAAATAGGTTATATGACCTAAGGTTAAATTGAGTGATTTGCTTTATATTTATTTATAGGGCATTAAAGTCAATCATGCAGTAGTGGTGAAAAAAGCAAATGTCATGTTATTCATGGCATAAAATCAGATAAAAGCCTGAAGAAATTTGCTTTATAATGATAGTAATCACGTGAATTCAAATGAGTGTAATTTTGAAAGAGAACTTACAGGCTTTGGAGTTTTCCATGGAGAAAAGAAACCTGAAACAAAGAAAGCAATATTAGTGAAACTTCCTATCATTTCACTTTACTATTAAATAGATAAGGCAGGCCACTATGCAGGAATTTCTGTGTGTGCATGTGTGCTTTCTTTTGTAAATGTGGAACAGCATTTTTAAATATAAAGGCATTCAAAACAGTCATGCATTGAGGGTACATAAGAGAGGTTAATGAAAAAACTGAGTTGAAACATTGATTGGTAAAATGACATTGTTATACAATACTAAAAATGCATACAGTAATAAATGTTTTATAGAAATTACCTAGTGGGATCTTGCTATTAATATTGTAAGTGAAAAACAATATTCTGTAATATTTCTCCACCTCTCTTTGCTGTTGCTATGGACAATGGCATGCTGGGAAATGTAGTCTGTTCCAGGGCCAGCTCTCTAGGCAAGGAGCTGTGCAAGGAACTACAGCTCCCAGGGTGCCTTTGGTTCCCCCATCAAGCCTGCAGGCTCCCCCTTCACAGTGCAGCAGAGAGGATGGGATAGAAACCAGACGGACATAGGTGGGGGATACATTTGCACCCCTACTACTGCTCCTTCCCCCCCATGTACAGGTCTGTAATGGTACATACACTATGGGTTCTATTCTTCACTTTTGATGCAGGTCTGTAATTTATATTAACATTGATGAAGACTGCTGTACATGTATATGGTGAGGAAAAGCTCTCAGACTCAAGATTTTGGAAACAGACTGACATGCGGTTATTGCAGTCGACCATGCAAATCCAGTATTGGAAGGCTAAGCCATGAGAGAAGCTGCAGACTTAACCATTGGCCATAGATCCTCACCATTGCTACTAACCGCCATCTCTTGAGATGAAAAGGGGCCATAGATTAGATATGGTGAGAGGAGAGGCACCATGAAAGATCTATTTACTATTAAAAAAGGCAAATGAAAACACAACAGTTTAGCCATTGTCGCTCAAAAGTTGCAGGCTCAAATGGAAAAAAACTTCAGACCAGTGACCACTCAAGGACATGGAAAGATAAAGCTTCAAATCATCAACTGCCAGTGAGATACTAGTGTTTCTATTCATCAAGTTATTTTACTGGTTATTGGTGCATGACTCAACTTAATGACTCATTAGGACTTCTGCTTATGAATACTTAAAACCTGACATGTCCATGCCATAAAACTAGATCACTTAAAAGCCGTGTCTACACGTGCACGCTACTTCGAAGTAGCGGCACTAACTTCGAAATAGCGCCCGTCACGGCTACACGTGTTGGGCGCTATTTCGATGTTAACATCGACGTTAGGCGGTGAGACGTCGAAGCCGCTAACCCCATGAGGGGATGGGAATAGCGCCCTACTTTGAAGTTGAACGTCGAAGTAGGGCACGTGTAGACGATCTGCGTCCTGCAACATCGAAATAGCGGGGTCTGCCATGGTGGCCATCAGCTGAGGGGTTGAGAGACGCTCTCTCCAGCCCCTGCGGGGCTCTATGGTCACCGTGTGCAGCAGCCCTTAGCCCAGGGCTTTTGGCTGCTGCTGCGGCAGCTGGGGATCCATGCTGCATGCACAGGGTCTGCAACCAGTTGTCGGCTCTGTGGATCTTGTGTTGTTTAGTGCAACTGTGTCTGGGAGGGGCCCTTTAAGGGAGTGGCTTGCTGTTGAGTCCGCCCTGTGACCCTGTCTGCAGCTGTGCCTGGCACCCTTATTTCGATGTGTGCTACTTTGGCGTGTAGACGTTCCCTCGCAGCGCCTATTTTGATGTGGTGCTGCACAACGTCGATGTTGAACGTCGACGTTGCCAGCCCTGGAGGACATGTAGACATTATTCATCGAAATAGCCTATTTCAATGTCGCTACATCGAAATAAGCTACTTCGATGTAGGCTTCACGTGTAGACGTAGCTAAAATGTACATTGAAAAAATTGTAATTGCTTTGTATGCAGCAAAATGTGGGAAAGAATTTTTAAGTAGAAAATGAAGAAATAGTCAATTAAAAACCAGAATTTAAACCAGTAGAGGGTCAAATTTCCAAAAGAGTAATGTTCCCTCTGCAGACTCAATTTTCATCCAACAATTTGTAACTGTAATTTGATTGTGGGTGTAATTCTGAGTACCTACATCTATAACTCCATGCTTGAAAACTAATGTAGTCAAAGGCACAATTCATTTTGTGGGGGAAAAATACAGGTCATTCAAAGAGAGATTGGGCCTGTGCACTTCAGACAATATTCCTCAAATAATGAATTATAATAATATAGAACTACCTTAACTATTGTTCTCTGTAAAGAGCATCAAGTAAACAGTTAAACTGAATGAAAGTAATAGATGCTCAATTAAATGTATCCATAAACAAAATATAATAGGAGTTACATCTGAACACCGTAATCATGGACACTAGGATTCTGTGGTAATTGAGTCATTTCAACTGCTATAACTGTGATAAAATCTGGATCAAAGAAATGCTTGAATCTGGGGCTGAAAGTCATGAACAATATGGCAAATATTTATAAAATAATAATAATATTTTTAAAGCACAGTTATACTGTAAAAGTGACTCTGAAAAGACCTTACAGGGTTCATGTTTACGGCTTGTCTATATCTTTCCTATAAAAGATGATTACTTACAAATACAGGAAGTCCCCAACTTACGAAAGAACTGTGTTTCAAAAATTTGTTTGTAAGTCAATCATTCAGAACTTGGAATGCATTTTCCCATAGAAAGAATGTTATAAATGGTGCAAAAGCCTATTTAACCCATAATGTAGTTGAAATACTGTATATTTGCAATGAAAACTGATATAAATAGTCTTCTATTTAATATCAATGCTGGTGCTTGAGGAAAGGCAGGTTTAATTAGAGGAGGATGAGGAGGTAGGTGGAGATTCTGAAGGGGACTGATGAGAATACTCCAGTAAACCCAGGGCAGGCTCTTTGATTGCTCCTGTGGACAGTCCCATTTTCTGGCTGGCCCCTCCATGGGATGCACCCAGCCCCTGCTAACCAGGAGGCAGCAAGTGGCACAAGCATGGGCCGTAAGACTCCATGCAGCCAGTGGCAAAAAAGAAGCATCCGCTTCCCCTTCAAAGCACTGCTTCTCCTAGCCTCTGGTTGTGCAACTGCCCTGCATTTCTCTGGAGTCCTCTGGCCAGCCCTGTACCTTTTGCTTGCTCCTGGGAGACCAGGGCCATCCTTACACTTATACAAAATACACAGTTTTGTAGGGCATCTAAAAATTTGGGGCATCACTGGGTCTTAATGTACATACTCTCACTTTCTGAATTGACTGTATTAGTTTACAGGACCATAGTTTAAAATGTGCTTTACAATATGTCATTAGTGTGTTGCTGAAGATTATAAAATCACATCTCTAAAACTCTACATCTTTCCTGGGCTCCTGTTGAACATAGAGGCACCAGTTTAATAGTATTGCTTAGGACCCCACAAATCCCAAGCACATCTCTGCCTGATGTGAACTTTTGTTTGTATGTGAGGTTGTTTGTAAATCAGGGAGTGCCTGTAAAAAGTATTTTTCCCCTCTTTTGTAAACTGAAGCTGAGGCATGAAAGTCAAATTGTATAGTTCTGGTTCCCACATCACTGCCAGACAGTATTAAAAATGCTATAACTGAAGCTGAGCTAGCAATTCTTTAGATGATGTACATGTCAGAACAGAATCTGGCTTGTTGCTGCTGTGCATGACAGACAAGAGCCAAAGATAGGAAACACTTATTTTCATCAGAAAGCTGAGATGAGACTTGGTATACAGAAGGAGATCTGTTGAGTAGAAAGTGACAGGTATCTGATATTTAGTTACTGATGACTGGGTGTTCTAGGAAGTTAACATTCTACCATCATGTGCACTAGTCCAATGACCATGAAGTCAGTGAATATTACTCATGCAGTTATGCATCTGATGTAGCGGGTCTTTGCCCACGAAAGCTTATGCTCCAAAATATCTGTTAGCCCATACGGTGCCACAGGACTTGTTGTTCTTGAAGATACAGACTAACATGCCTACCTCTCTGATACAGTGAATATTATGTTATTACACAAGGGCAAAATTCACCCAATAGAAATTTACTGACCATAGTCACTTTTCTGACTGTAACTGCACTTTATCTGTTCTGCTTCAAACTGTCAATCTCAAGTAAATATATAATAAAAATATATACAAATATTTATTGACAAAAATGACAAACATGACAGTTTTTTTTAAATCAAGCATTCAATCAAAACTACAACGTTTGCACTTAAACTCTACATGGAGTTGCACAGAATGTAATGTACAAATGCCAGGGCCCTCATTCAAAAACATGTATTCACACCTAATTAAGCGATGGAATGCATTGCCATAGAGTGTCACTGAGGCAAAAAATTCTATAAGGAGTCAATGTGACTAGGCATTTATATAGAAAATGAAACAAAAAAGCAGTCATGTAGCATTTTAAAGACTAACAAAATAATTTATCAGGCAATGAGCTTTAGTGGGGCAGACCCACTTCATATCTGGCAAGAGAAGTGGATCTGCCCCACAAAAGTGCATTACCTAATACGTTACTTTGTTAGTCTTTAAAGTGCTACATGACCGCTTTTTTGTTTTGTGAAGATACAGACTAACATGGCCACCTCTCTGCGACTATATAGAAATTAAGTATATCCAGAGTTACAACAGTTAATCTTAATAGACTTTGGAAGAGATATTATATCTCATGTTTCATAGTTTAAGCCTATCTCTGACTATTAAGTGTCAGGAGAAGACATAATTAGTGTGTATGTGTGTGCAGGTGGTGGTGGTGGTGGTAGATCAGCCCACATCTCCTGATCAGATATGTCTTGTACTTCTTCTGAAGCATCATGTGCTGGCCACTGCTGGAGACAGGACATTGGACTATCTCTGGCTCAGGATTAAAATTCCCACATTCCTAGTTTCCACATGCTGTACAGCAAAGCAATTCTAATTTTTCCCTTGTCTTAAAGAAAACAAAAACACAAACAAACAGACATTTATGTGTTGCCTGCTTGTTGACATCTGTGGATGCTAAATGTGGACCAAACATAAGCAGATTTTTCACTGGTGTTTAAATACTTGTGACCAATGCTGCAAGTTCAAGATGTGAGCACTTGAAGCTTTCTGAGTGGGTTGCATAACTGATTATAGAATATGTATGAAAACCTTCACAAAAGGTATAAAATTTAATGACACATGGTCCAGTCTCAAAACAAAAAGCAGTCAAGTAGCACTTTAAAGACTAGCAAAATAGTTTATTAGGTGAGCTTTCGTGGGACAGATATTGAGTCTGTTCTGGTCTGGCTATGGTCTGCAGAAGTGGGTCTGTCCCACAAAAGCTCACCTAATAAACTATTTTGCTAGTCTTTAAAGTGCCACTTGACTGCTTTTTTGTTTAGATAGTGTACGGACTAGCACGGCTTCCTCTCTGTTACTATGGTCCAGTCGGTATGATCCCCTATCATGCAAGTTTCACTGCTGTGTTTCTGTAGAATTTTAGGACCCTGCTCTGAGTTTGGTGCACTCATTATATGGCACAAAGCCAGTGGAGTCAGGTACAGCTTGAAAATTCAATTACCTCCATATATGTGGCTGCTATACTGGCATAGAACCAGAATAGCCACTCTTATGCCACTCCCTCTCTGCTGCTGGAACAAGTGATGTGGCCATAGCTTATTACAGTCCCACAGATTCTTGGCTATTGTCTTGGTCCCTTGGGGACCTCTGGCAGCTGAGATAGTTTCAAACAGCCCTCAGGCTGCTTTAACTTTCACTGGGAGACTGTCCTTGCTGCCTGTTAGGTCAGGAGCAGGGAAGTCCAAAGGTGAGCTTTATGCACTGATCTTTACTTTCGTGCTCATGAAATATATCTGAAACTCAGACTCAGATTTATTTTTAAGAGTGCTCTGCACAAAAGTTACATGAAAATTGTATGAGTTTGCCATGTTAGTTTAACTGCCAGCACGTGATGTGTCACATTAATCTGAAGGAAGATGGCTGCACCTCAAAGCTACATCTACTCTGGAGTGATTTGTTGACAGAAGTTACTCTCAGAAGAGATCTCCTCAGAAAACGTTTGTTGACAGAGCAACCCACTCTGTCGACAGACAGCAGCCGGACTGCCCAGCTGCTATCTCTACAGATGGCCGACCACAAGAACAGCAGACAGGGCTGCCTGGTGACCTGGAAGCTCTGTGTGTTGACAGATGGCCCCACCGGAGGCTGGGTCTACATGGCACGGCTTTCCCGGCAGATCCACACTACAAAATTCAGGCATAAGGGTCTGGCGACAGAGAGGCTTTTTGCTGGCAGTGAGGCATGTCCTCACGGCCTCGTTACTGCCAGCATCCCCCCCTGCTGAGACTGAGCTCTCGTGCGGCTATGCTAATGCGCCATGGGACCATGCTAATGAGCAGCCATTTGCAATTTCAAGGCTGCTCATTAGATGTACCTGCTGGGAAAGCTGCACCGTGTAGACCTAGCCAGTGTCCTCATGGCTTTTCTGTTAACAGAGTCTATCAAGAAAGTTGTTCTTCCTCATGGGGGAGAAACAGAAGGCTGTTGACAAAAGTGCCATGTTTTGCTGATTTACTGTCGACAGAAAGCATTTTTAGTGTGGACGCTCCACAAGCTTTGTTGACAAAACTCTCTAGTGTAGACATAGCTTAAAGTAAGTGCATAATCTGTCACTCAGCAACACTGGACTACAGCAGCCAGAAATGGTGTGAGTGTGTGTGTGCTGGCTGTGGGAGTGGGTGCATGGAGGAAACAGTGCACTGTTATTTAGCTTGATTTCCCCTCATAGTACTACATGTTTGCTTGAATTACCTGTTATCTTTCATCACAAAGGATAGTGGGACTCTTTCTTGAACTAGCAGGCCTCAGTCTGGCAGACCTTGGCTTAAGCCCAACCTTTCTCAGATCAAAAATCCTTAAAGCCTTCAGGAACTGCAGTCCTGTTTGACCTTTTTGGGTAAATCTCTGCCACCCGAGGTGGGAAAATGCCCTGAATACTGGGGCTAGAGGTGCTTTTGGAAAATGAAACTATAAAAGCCAATAGAACAGCATGGCCTGTCTGCCAAAAATAAAACACATGGGTAGCCTTGTGTGTTCTCATTTGTGGCTTCTCCTCCTCCACACTCACCGACTAATTTGATTATTTTTCTACGGACCTGAAGTGGAAGGATGGCTTGATAATTATTCCCACTGCTATCAGGCTCCCAGTGCAAAATTATGGATTCACTTCCAGAAGAGTTCCATTTCTCTTCCATTCAGTTATTGATTCTTTTCTTAAAAGCGGCCCCAAAAGCCTGAATTACTGTTGTCATAATGGAAACCAAGATCAGATACTTCAGATGAAGAACAGCCAGAACTACTAAATCACAAACTAATTGGCAGGAAAATCAAATAACAACTTCACCAAGAAAAGTGATTATGGTAGTCTAAGCATAGGGAAAGAAAAGTGCTGTCTTTTGCCATTCCATGATAATTTTTGGGGAAATGACATTTTAAAATAGCAATCAATGTAAGTTGTGTTACCATAATGCATTGACAAAAGTTGGAATTCTACAGATTTTTGATCGGTTCCCGTATCCCACTATCCCATTCACAATAGACCTTCTTTAACCATGCGTAAAAATCAGTTCTGAAACTCTTACTGGAATAGAGAATCCCGATAACACAAAAGAAACTTGTAACTAAAAATCTATCTAGGAAAGTGTATGTCTCTATGGATATTCTTCTTTTTGGAGACAAAGGCAAATGTCAGCTTCAGTCTCTTATTCTTCTACTTTTTTGATGAGAATCCTATAACAAAAACAAATCATGTTATGCTTATTTTTATGTTATTGTATCTTTTAATGTACACTTTCATTAGGTCATTCTTAAGAAAATTTGCTTACAGAATGTACATTTTACACATTGGTCTGTAATTACCGCGAACAACTTAATTTCTTAGAAGCAATCTGACCATTAGGCTTTGCAGTGTTTGCAAAATTGCATCCTATTTCAGTTTCTTTTTCAGTGAAGATCCTTTCATACTATATGTAATCCCAATAATGTGCTGCTGCCCATGTAACTTTCTGCCTGTTCTTCCATGAAATTGGAAGTCAGCTTTGTTGGTTATTGGTATGGTGCTATGGTCCTCAATCTGGTTCTTCTTTGGCTGAAGTTCTGTCTCTGTTATTCTTTTTTAAACACTATGGAGAACAATTTCTAACAAACAAGCAAACAAACAAAAACAAACCCTTTATTCATTCTTCAGAAAGCCGAAGCAACTAATGTGCTAGGAATCAAGGAGCAATGTCTTTTGGACACTGGCATGACTTTCACCGGTATTTAGTTTTTGTGAAAGATAATCACATAATTAAACAGGAGAATATAAAGAGTTAATAAATTTCCATGACTGACTGGGTAACAATAGGCTGAAGGAAAGAACTGTAGTATCTCAAAGACAAGAGCATCTAAAATAAAGCAGGGAAGGTTTAAGGAACATCATTTTCATTCCATTGCCCTTGGCACATAGATGATAATGCCATTGCTTTTATCCATTAGCTTGTGCTGGGCTTCTTGCCTTGTCATATAAATGCCTCCCTACATATGGCTTCCTGTGCCAATCTGTCCCAAGCACTTCACAGACCTTTTCACATGGATGTTTAGTAGGAAATGAACATATGGGTGATCAGTACTTTCCAGAGTATCACTTGACCTCGCGTTCATCTTTTTGAAGTTCTTGTGACGTTAGTTCACTCAATTCAAACTATAGTTTTTCTTTCCAGAAAAGTCACCACTTTTATATACTTTTACATGAGATTTTTTGACATTTCCTTCTCTGATTGAAAATAGATACTGCTTATAGTTGGTAATTGGCTATCCTGGCCCCAGAGGGCTGATTACTTTTATTTCCCGTTGACTTCAGGTGGAGTCACAGGTGTTCAAATTCTCTTAAAATTCGGCTCTTTGTACACTTGAATTAGCAGCAGGAAGGGAACACTTTCCTACCATTCACATGCAACTTGACTCCAAATTCTGTGTAATTAGCTTTTGTTGATTTGTACTAAGCAGCTCTGGATTGGATGCACAGATATTAATCTATTGGTTTTTTGTACAAAGGGTAGCAAATATATCCTCCAACTAAAGTTACAAAAATATTGCAGAGAGAGCGAGACAATATTGCCTCATGTAACAAGAATAAAGACTAAACATTAACTTAATTAACCTTCAAATATCTTTTCCTTTCAGAAAAAGAAAACAAAAAAAAACCCACCAAGGAGAAATTTTATTAATTCATATGCTGTAATAAATAGAAGTTTAAATGGAGAGAAAGAAAGGAGATAGAAGTAACTATTATGAGCACAAAATACGAGAGGGACTTTGAAATTACCATGTGATGTTTAAAATGTAAGAGAAGTTTACTGAATGGTACCCACTAGCACAGTTTCTATAGTTGCAACAAAACACATTACTATATATGGAAAATGGCAAAGTTCAATGGCCCTGCATTTCCAGCTTTAAAGAATAAAGAATAAAAGTCCCATGCTAGCAATAACAATAAAATTCTTTACCTTGCCATTCAGAGTAGCTGGAAGAAGACTGATAGCTCTTCAAATCTAGATGGCCAGTCCTGTAATTCAGTCTTCCTGTAGAAAGAAGGTGGTATGCTGTGGAGATCCATTTTGGTAGAAATGCATAAGTAATCTGGTATCTCTTTCCTTCTGCTCACAAGTGATCTTCAGTGAGGATATCAGCTGAGCTGGTGCTTTGATGTCAATGAAACCCCACTTAGACACACTGTGAATGGGGATTTCTGACTTGGCACAATGTATTTTGGCTAGAGCTAGCTCCACTTACAGTATGCCAGATGTCAGTGGCATGGTGAGTAGTAGGTATGATGCACTGTTTCCTCATGGAATACCAAGGCTGTGGCTGGTTGCAGAGCTCCAATTATATCATATGCAGGGTCAGATTACTAACAATGATTTAATATTTTCTCCCTTTAAAAATAGTTCTTTCAACACACACCAATGTTACAAATACAGTATTCCCAGCAAATGACCTTGTTCAATGGCTGCTTCTCTTGGTAGTTTTACAGTGGCATTTTGTCCTGTGCTTCATTATTGGTCCATTGTTTGCATCAGCGGGGATCAAAGAGTACTCTGGAAATAGCACACAGGTCTCATTCACCCCGCTTTCTGTCTGTACAGTCATTCACACTTGTGTAAAGTGAGTGTGAAACACAAATATGTACCTTTTACCCCTCATTGCATCCACTTTATGAAGGTGTAAATGAATGAGCAAGTTGGAAAATCAGCCAGGTCTTTAGCTCCAAATGTAAAGGAGTATTTCCTGTTGTTCATCTCTGCCACAACTGATGTAGGAATGGCATGAACGCAGACTTGTGTCTCATCCAATACATCTTGTTTTCAAGTTTGATGGTTCCTAAATTATAAGAGTGGGGTGCAAAGCAGTTACAGTCGAGGATTCTCAGTGATGATATGGAGGTCAAGGAGCACCTTGGTAAATTTAGTGTCTGATTCTCCCTCATGGAAGCTTTACTGTTGTCTTAAACGAGTGCAGGATGGAGCCTTAAATCAATGAGCGTTTTCTTAGAATAGAAGTATGGTTTGTACAACTTCTGAAGCCCTCTTGACCAACTATTTTCAGACAACATTTTATCAATAATTTCTAGACACTGAAGAGAAAGTTGAAGTTTAAGAAGAAGCTGTTCAGAGATGGAAATGGCATTAGTGTTCTGAATTCCCCTTGACTTTCAGTGTAAATTAGGTATCTTTGAAAATTTTCAAATGCAACCGATAATCTGTAGTTAAAACCACAATCATTCACAACGGCTCACTTTTGTTGACGGCACTCTAATTGTTATGTTTGCCAGCAAGAATTCAGCCACCAGCAAAGGTCAGAAGGAGCATGGTAATGAGTTCATTTACATTCAAATGAACACCCTGCTGTTCGCTTTATTTGGATTTCATTGTTTTGTGAATTGCTTATCAATGAGTGATGCAAAGTATGAAATTTGTTAAAAATAATCACTAAAGACCAGCTCTCTCTGATTAATTTGAACATGAAGCAGTATATTTTCTAAGCAAATACGGATTAGTACACAATTAGAATGAACATTCAGTAGCATGTAGAGTGACACTGTCTCATGATTCAACGAAGAAGAAACCGAGAAAAATTAAAAGTTTAAAAGCATTTCCTACTTCAAAACAAACACGTTTTTTGTGCTAAAGGTCAACAACTGCTTACCAAGTTACCATGAGTGGATTAGTGGCCCTCTTTACAGTATTGACTTCCTACAACGTTTTGGTCATTTTTTAACACTGTATTCTGTTTTGTTATCTCAGACACTAATTCAGGAACATATTCAGTTAAAATGTTTTTTATGCCAATGCAAATTTGTCTCCAGATCTTAGAAGTAGCCCAGCAGGGGTATTTTTAGCAGGTCTTATTTCCTGCAAACTTTAAAAAAAAACATGGAGAAACAGGAGTTAGGCTTTTGTTTTTGACTACAGAGGATAACAAAGCAGCTCCTAGTAGAGGGTCAAATCTTGAGGCCCTCAGTTTTAATTTATGGTCTGATTCTGCAAATACTGCTGGTTTTAGTCTAATTTTTTCTGCTAGGATATCATAGGTTCGTAAGCACTATGTCAAGTAGAATGATTTTGCAGGATCAGGCCCTTATTCATGAAAAGCTCAGGACTTGTCCCCTGGATTGTAAATTCTACTGTCCTCTTAAAGAGGTAACGGCATGATAGAAGAAAAACATCTAAACGTATGCTGATGCAGAAAGGAATTCGTCCAGTGGCATTCCCTGATGCTTTGTTTCATTCTGTTATCAAGTGAGAAATTAATGCAGCAGAAATCTCAGTTGCTATTGCTCATTCACATTCTCAGACAAAAGATTACTCTATGGCTCTTTGGTATCATAGCCTTTGATAATGACATCCCAAGAGCTAGAAAAGGAAATAATGGAGCCTCTTAGGCTGATGTTATATAATTCTTTGAGGCAACAAACTTCCCCAAGAGATCTTGCAAAACACCTTAGTAGACCAATCAACACCACATTCTTTGTACTGGACATAAAAATTAATTTAACCAATGGAAAAAAGAGATAAATAAATAAGAAGACACAGAATGACAGACAGTCCCTGCTGCAAAGAGTTTATTGCTGGGTATACAAGGCTGAGGAGAAACACTCCATAGTCCAGTGAGCAGCAGTGAGACCTGAGTTCAAGCCACTCCTCTAAATTAGACAGAAGCAGGATTTGAGTCCTGTTCTCCCATATCCTAGGGGGGCATCCTGACCAGTAGGCTCTAGGCAACACACAGGTGCTGCTTCCCATGTCAGGTATTGGCTTTTGTGATTCACATTCTTACATACCTAACTCTCCTCAAATATTGTATAGGGAGCCCAAGTGCAGACTTTGCATATGTGACTACCACTCGGCAGCAGACCACAGAAAGCCAAGCATTACAACCTGGAGCCCAATATGCCTTATAGAGCTGGAAAGGACCTCTAGAGGTCATCAGTCCAGCCCGCTGCACTTATAGAAGGACTGCCCCAACAGATTTTTTTTTAAATTTGACCTTCCCCCAGACCCTTGGGATACCCTCCCCCCTCAGGATTAAACTCACAACACTGAGTTTACAAGGCCAATGCTCTAACCACTGAGGTATCCTTCCCCTGCTCTCCCCTAAGCCCCTTTATGGATTTAGTCACAGATCGCCAGTTCACTAACTTAACTAGTTGGCAATGCTGCCTTTCCAGAATGCCCTGTGAACATTACCACTTTAAACAACAGCTTTGTGTATCTGCTGTGGAAGTGTCTGACTCCTTCGCCTGCACTTGCCAGTGGCTGACTTTATTGGTAAAGCCAACTTTTCAGAAACGCTCCACTGTGTTTTCAGTACTGTCAATGCTCAGAAAGCTTGTGCTTGACTGTGTTAGTGTGCCTGTGCTTTCATGTGTTTAAAATCTAATTCCCTTTCAGCTTTCACAGTCTCTAAACACATTTGAGAAATCCTACTTTATGTGCCGGGCATGTCGTTTTGACAAATACCAAGGCATGTTCCAAATATTTTAAAATTAAAATGAGGCCCAGATATGGCATAAACTTCCCATACATGGAGACTGAAACTTGTTCCAGGGATAATACACAAACCCCACTTCTTATCACAGTGGGGCAAGCACCATTCAATGAGCCATCCACTTACTTGCTCTTCTTTGAGTTTTACAGTGAAAAAGCAGGTGGGATGGGTGCAAAGGGAGTGATATGGCGTGCAAGGCTTCAAAATGACATTTTAGTTCCAGCTCATCCTCCTTTTACCACCCAAGTTACACACACCCCTCCCCACAAATTGTATCCCCCCACATCTGCCAAAACTCATTCTCCTCTCTCACCAGTCTGCCCAAACTTCACTTTTTTGGCCCCAAGTTAAGCCTTTAGTTCCATAGCATCCCCTTGCTTATATATTCCTGGTTTTGATTCTAAACAATCAGCTCATCTTAATGATACAAATATTGTTAATACATATTTACATAGCAAAACACCACCGATATCTTTCAAACAGATCAAAGTGTTGTCACTTCTTATGTCCTTAATTCCAAGACATGCCTTTTCTTTACCCCTTGCGAGGCCAGGATAATGCAACCCATCTATGGCATTTATTTATGACCTGTTGACTTTTAGCAGCCCTGCGTTATTCTAGTCCTGTCCCTGTCACAGCCTAATTCTGTCAGAGCTAAGCGCTTTCACCTCCTAAGGACGTCAACACTGGGTATGGGAACGCAGTCTGCACCTTGCAATACTGGTCCTAAATCATCCATGCTTTTCAAAGACACTCTGGGTATGTGCAGGTTACAGAACTTTGAGGGACAATACAAATGGCAGCCTACAGCAAGGGCTGCTTGGTATCACAAGGAAATGAAAAATAGCAATGCTTTCCTGTACTGTTTCTTCACCACAAAAAGTAGAGTTTTTAAGGATACTTTCAAGCAGCACAGACTGTACTATAAAATTTGTGTCCCTACCATGATTGCAGCACCACCATTAGAAAGACATTACAAGGCAACAAAAAGTTAAATTATACCATCTGAGATGGGATAGCCTGCCAGTTTTACCCAAGTGCTTTACAGTCATCACTGAATTACATTAACTTGAGACATTTGTGCTCAAGATGCATTAGGCTGTCAACATGTTCTGAATAGTGTATATTTACCTTTAAAAACCTTTTCTGTAACCAAAGGAAGTTTCAGTAGCTCAGCTGTATTATGTTTAATGAGATCACTGTAAAGGCACAAGGCTTAATGATGAATGTGAGCAGCTAAATGAAGAAAAGAGGCAATCATAGCACATGGCTAAGGTGATTAAAGATGGTTTAAGTAATGATGTGCTTATCTGAATCTGCAAAAACAGGTTTTGGTCCAAAAAAATCCATCCCTTCCCACCTTCCTGCCCTGTACACTCAGCCAAACTCAGCCTTGGTGCACATTGGCTTAACTTTCCCTGACTTCCTGGGGCATTGCACCTGACCAGTCCAAGACTGAATTTGGCTCATTGTCTACAAACAGGTGTACATTATAAAAATACAAATGACTACACTGAAATTTTCATTGTGAAAAGCAATAAGTGGTGTTAGCCCAACTCAATTGCCAGAAAAAGATCAGTTGGGATCTTTCAGTTGATTTTTGTGGGCATTAGATCAAGTCCTTCAGAGGAAAACGTGTTGAGGCTAGGAAGGAAAATAATAATGAACATCATGAAATATGTTTTTTGCTGTGTACACATAGTGGCTATGTCAACACTAGCGAGTTTTTTTTCAAAATAGTTGGGGCTCTTTTGAAAAATCCCAGGGAGCATCTACACACAAAATATGCTCTTTCAATATTAAATTGGAAGAATACAGCACTTTTTCCGGTGGCCCTTTTTCTTTCACAGGTGAGAAAGAGTACCTTTTTCTGACAGATTATTTCAGGAAAAAAATGTGTAGATGCCCTGGGGGCCCTTTTTTCGAAAGAGCAGCTCCCATGGGCTATGTCTACACTAGTCCAAAACTTCGAAATGGCCATGCAAATGGCCATTTCAAAGTTTACTAATGAAGTGCTGAAATACATATTCAGCACCTCATTAGAATGCTGGTGGACACAGCACTTCGAAATTGATGTGGCTTGCCACCATGCAGCTTGTCCAGGCGGGGCTCCTTTTCGAAAGGACGCTGGCAACTTTGAAATCCCCTTATTCCTATCTGCTGTTAGGAACAAAGGGATTTTGAAGTTGCCAGGGTGCTTTCAAAAAGGAGCCCCATCTGGACGAGCTGTGCGGCAACAAGCCACATTAAATTCGAAGTGCCGCGGCCGCCGGTATTCTAATGAGGCACTGAATATGTATTTCAGCACTTCATTAGTAAACTTTGAAATGGCCATTTGCATGGCCATTTCGAAGTTTTGGGCTAGCGTAGACACAGCCATAGTGCCAGATTTTTTGATCCCTGGCCTGTTCTTTTGAAAGAGTGGGGGTTGTGTGGATGATTCCTATCAAAAGAGCGGATCACTTTTTTCAAGCCGCTTTTTGTGTGTGGATGCACTTTTTTGAAAGAAGTGTTTTGGGAAGGGATCTTCCAGAAGAATTTGTTCCGAAGGATCGCTGTACTGTAGACATAGCCAGTCAGTTTAGGTTTTCTTGATGTTCAGTTTAAAGTTGCTGATATTAAGCATATCTGGCAAAGTGGTGGCCACTGGAAGGTTGATGCAGTGACTTGCCCAAGGTAGCACGAGTTCATAACAAAACTGGGCAAAGAATCTGAATCTCCCAACGTCCTGGTTCCCCGTATCTAGATAATCTCCTTACTTTGGACTATTAAAATATTTGATGTTTTGTGCCCAGTCTACTGCCTGGAGATGGAATATTCTGCTTCCATAGTCACACAGTTGGGACTCTTAACTTCTCAATGTCAGACTTCGTGAGATGACAACAGTGTTGTTTAGTAAAGGCTTTGCAGAGAGCTAGGCTATAATGGTGCAGTGATATGAAATTCACAAGATTTAGTTTAAGTCTTCAGGAGGCTGAAGGGAAAATTGGAGAGACAGAAATAGCAATTGATGGATAAAAAGCCATTGTAGCCAAGAACAATAAAGAGCATAAAGCATAACAAATTGATACGGATGACCTGATTAAAAAATGTCAGGCAGTTCAAGATTCCTGAAAGCACAGATACAGGCTAGTTACAATAATGCAAAGGGCTGTGTCCTTAAGTCTAATGAGGGGGAAACAATTTTGGTTTAGGTTTTATGCTGTTTAGATTATGTGCTTCTCCTGTGTAATCTTGCATGGTCCTTAAAAAAACAAAACAATGAGCAGAAAATTTACAAAATGTTAATAAAGAATCCTGCCAAGATACTTGAGATGTGGTTAGTGTTAAATGAACATATTGTTAGGAAATGAAAGTAAATCAAACTGTGCATGAGTTATTTTTCTGCAAGTATGCACTGTCTCTCAGAGGAATATAAATATCAATGATTTTGAATTGTTGAGATTTAAAAGACTTGCTTAACAAAATGGAAATAACCCCTCAATACTTAGAAAATTGGAAATGCTGCGTAAACATGACAAGTTAAATGAAGAATATTATGGTGCTGACAACCATGAAGCCCTTTGTGGCCCTCACAACAAGCCTAGATTCTCTGCTTACAAATTACCAGTGTGATATAGAGGTGTACAGTACCTATCAACGATTTCCCCTCTTCTCTTCATTTATGATGACTGTGCATAGGAAAGCAGGCTTGAACTTTACATTTTGGGGTGTGCCCATGAGCCAAGGCTCTCTCTGTTCTTTGAAATGTAACCTCATCCTGCTTTGTGCGATCATAACACTAAACCTATGAATTTATATTAAGGAAACATAAATGACTGCAAGTTTGTAGGCCGAGTCTCCTAAATAGCCAGTGAAAGGAGCATTCAGCACAAAATACCTTCATGCTCCTCAAATAATAGATGGCTGAAGCCTGTGTCCTAAAATGCCCTGCAAACCCCGTGAAGTGACAAGTTCAAATCTCTGCTACACATCAGGGAGAGGTGGGAATTGGACCTTGATCTCCCCTAACCCAGGCCATCAGGATAAACGTCTAACAGAGAAACTTATATGATCTCTAACAGCTAGAAGTTGAAGCTAGGCAAAATCAAGCCGGAAATAAGATGTAAATATTTACCAGAGAATATAATTAACCATTGGAACAATTTATCAAGGTATCACAGTGGATTCTCCATCACTGACAACTTTAACAGTATCAGGCTATGTCTACACGTGACGCCTACATCGAAATACGCTATTTCGATGAATAACGTCTACACGTCCTCCAGGGCTGGCAACGTCGATGTTCAACTTCGACGTTGCGCAGCACAACATCGAAATAGGCGCAGCGAGGGAACGTCTACACGCCAAAGTAGCACACATCGAAATAGGGATGCCAGGCCCAGCTGCAGACAGGGTCACAGGGCAGACTAGCGCTTCTGGGGGAACAGCTAGCCGCTCCCTTAAAGGGCCCCTCCCAGACACACTCAGCCTGCAGAGCACGCAGTCTGAGGAGCCATAGGCACACAGACCCCGGGCGATGCAGGCATGGACCCCCAGCAGCAGCAGCAGCCAGACGTCCACCCAGCCCTCCCGGCAGGAGCAGGGCTTGCCCTGATCCATGCCATGTGGGAGGCAGCTGAGCACCTCCTTGCTACACCGGAGGAGGAGCTGCCCCCAGGGCAGCAGGGCTCAACCCCCAACCCTGCAGCACCCCGCCCCCACCCCCGCCTCACACGCCGGCGGCTGTGGAGCTACCCCACCAGCACCGACTGGTGGGAGCGGCTGGTGCTTGAGGAGTGGGACGACGACCGCTGGCTCAGGAACTTCAGGATGAGCCAGCAGACATTTATGGAGCTGTGCCAGTGGCTCACCCCCGCACTCAGGCACCAGGACACTGCCATGCGGCGTGCCCTCCCTGTGGAGAAACGGGTTGGCATCGCTGTCTGGAAGCTGGCCACTCCAGACAGCTACCGATCCGTGGGACAGCAGTTTGGTGTCGGCAAGGCCACAGTCGGGGCTGTCCTCATGGAGGTAAGAGAACCCATGGGGGGAGGGCAGGGCAGGCGAGGGGGGCCTGGGCAGAGGAGGGCAGGGGAGGGGAGGGGAGGGTAGGGCAGGGGAGGGCAGGGCAGAGGAGGGCGGGGGAGGGCAGGGCAGGGCAGAGGAGGGGAGGGCAGGGCAGGGCCACGCACACCCCGCTCACCCCTCATTGGTGCTGTCCCATGTGCTTTCCCTGCAGGTTGTGAGTGCCATCAATGCCATGCTCCTGCACAGGCTCGTGAGGCTGGGGGACCCAGATGCCACCATTGCGGCCTTTGCCACCCTGGGCTTCCCCAGTTGCTTCGGGGCTCTGGATGGGACTCACATCCCCATCCGCGCCCCGCATCACAGTGGAGGATGCTACATCAATTGCAAGAGCTACCATTCTGTGGTCCTCCAGGCCTTGGTGGACAGCCGGGGCCGTTTCCAGGACATTTATGTGGGCTGGCCTGGCAGCACCCATGACGCCCAGGTTTTCCGGAACTCGGGCCTGTGCCGCCGGCTGGAGGCGGGGACCTACATCCCCAAGCGGGAGATCCCTCTGGGGGACACCACCATGCCCCTCTGCATCATCGCAGATGCGGCATACCCCCTCCGGCCCTGGCTCATGCACCCGTACACGGGCCAGCTCTCCGCTAGCCAGGAGCGCTTCAACCAGCGCCTGAACCATGCGCGCCAGGTGGTGGAGCGCTCATTTGGCTGCCTGAAAGGACGCTGGAGATGTCTCCTGACCCGCCTGGATGCGGGCCCCAACAACATCCTCCTGATTGTGGGTGCCTGCTGCGCCCTGCACAATTTGGTGGAGAGCAAGGAGGAGGCCTTTTTCCAGGGCTGGGCTGTGGAGGCCGGCAGGGCTGACGTGCAGCCACCCGCTGCCCCCAGTCGGCAGGTGGACCCTGAAGGGACCCGGGTCCGGGAGGCCCTGCGGGCCCACTTCGATGATGAGGCCGCGGGGTGAACTCTGCCAGGCCCCCCACTGCCCACCCCTTCCTCCACAGCACTCCCTGCCCCAACGCCCACACCATGGAGCACCCAACCGCACCCCGCTCCCACTTTTCCTGGACAAATGACAGCACGCACTTGTGGCTGAACTTAAACTGCTTTTTCTAGCCGTGTCTACACGTGCACGCTACTTCGAAGTAGCAGCACTAACTTCGAAATAGCGCCCATCACGGCTACACGCGCGGGGCGCTATTTCGAAGTTAACTTCGATGTTAGGCGGCGAGACGTCGAAGTCGCTAACCCCATGAGGGGATAGGAATAGCGCCCTACTTCGACGTTCAACGTCGAAGTAGGGACCGTGTAGTCGTTGCGCGTCCCGCAACTTCGAAATAGCGGGGTCCGCCATGGCGACCATCAGCTGAGGGGTTGAGAGACGCTCTCTCTCGAGCCCCTGCGGGGCTCTATGGTCACCGTGGGCAGCAGCCCTTAGCCCAGGGCTTCTGGCTGCTGCTGCGGCAGCTGGGGATCCATGCTGTAGGCACAGGGTCTGCAACCAGTTGTCAGCTCTGTGTATTTTGTGTTGTTTAGTGCAACTGTGTCTGGGAGGGGCCCTTTAAGGGAGCGGCTTGCTACTGAGTCTGCCCTGTGACTCTGTCTGCAGCTGTGCCTGGCACCCTTATTTCGATGTGTGCTACTTTGGCATGTAGACGTTCCCTCGCAGCGCCTATTTCGATGTGGTGCCACGCAACGTCGAAGTTGAACATCGACGTTGCCAGCCCTGGAGGACATGTAGACGTTGCTACATCGAAATATGCTATTTTGATGTAGGCTTCACGTGTAGACGTAGCCTCTTTTAGACCTTTTTTTTTTTAACTATAAATAAAACAAGAACAAACTATATACAACATGTGTGGAACAAAAGTAATGTGTACAAATAAAACAATAGTAATAAAAAAGTTTGTTCAGTAATAAAAAGAAAACCAGGGATGATAAAGGGGAGAACTATTTACATGGGGGGGACGGGGCAAACGGGGGGCACAAATTAATGTTACAACTATATACAAGGGGGGGGGCCACGTCCCGGGCCCCTCGCCCCTAAAGTCCGGCACTGGGCGTGGGCGGCCGGGAGCCCCGCCGCGGCCGCAGCCCTGTCCGGGGCTGGCTGGGGGCGGGCGGACCGGAAGATATGCCCGGCGAGTCTCAGCTGGCTCCAGGGGTCCCTCGGTGCTCCGGCCCTCGGTGGTGGGTGGCGGGGCGACGGCGGACGGGACGGCAATGTGCGGAGCAGCTGGTGGTGCGGCGGGTGGAGCAGGCAGGGCGGGCCAGGTAGTCCACCAGGCGGTTGAAAGTCTCCATGTAGGCCCCCCATGCCTCTTGGCGCCAGGCCAGCGCCCGCTCCTGCAGGTGCAGGTGGCGTTGCTCCACCCGCAGGTGCTGCTCCGCGACCTCCAGCTGCCGACGGTGGATGGCCAGCAGCTGGGGTTCCGTCGCCGTCGGCTGGTGGTGGCGCGGGGTCCGCTGTCTAGCCCGCCGTGGGGCCGGTCGGTCCTCGGCCGAGGGGCTTGCCTGGAGCGATGGCCCCAGAGGGGTCTCCGGGACCACTGATGCCTCGCCGGCGCTCTCTTCTGGTCCTTCTGATGGTGCAGGTGTGGGACACAGGAGAGTAGGGGGGGAAGAAGAATGGAGACAGGCGTTAGTGTGGGCCCTGAGCCGTGGCCTTTGTCCCCCCAGCCCTGTGCTGCAGGTTCCCCATCCCCGTCCCCGGGAGATGCTGCTGTGATGGATGGGGTTCAGGGGTCCCCCTGCACTGCACCCCGTCCCCTGGTGGGAGCGACTCTCACTTCACTCTGCAGGGTCTGACAGGAGAGGTTTCTTAGGCCACAGATGCCCAGTTTCTCCCAGGAGTGACAGCACCAGCTGTCAGAAGAGACAGTCCTTCCAACCCGTCCTGGGGAGAAGACCCCAAGGGGTGCCCCTCTGGGGTGTAGCTTTCCCCCTCCTCAGGCTGGCTGCCTTCCAGCTCTCCCTTCCCCTAGCCTCTACCTGCGGCCCCCGCCCCCCCCCGATTCAAAGCCAGCTCGGCTCCTCCCTCCTCTTTGTTCAGGGCAGAGGTGTCACCTGCCAGCTGTAGCCCCAGGATCATCCTTTGCCCCGGGAGCTATTTGGCTCTTGTTGCTCATATCTAGCCTGAGTCTCCCTTTTGCACTCCGCCCACTCCATCACATGCTGCTGCTACTGCTGCTGCTGCTGCGGGGTGTCCCACCCCCTCCTCCCGGGGGCCCCTTGAGGTTCCGCTCCCCCCTGGCCCGGGGATGGGGCATGGCACTGTCGTGCGCGGTGGGGGGGGCAGGGGCTGATGCACTGCTGTGGGGGACATGGCCCGGCTGTCTTTGGGGCCATGGCCATGTGAGCATGTGGGGGGCCCTGGACACATATCTATTACCCCCGCCCCTCAAGCCCAGGGGTGTACACCAGAGGGGGGTACATACCTGTCGGTCCACTCCCACGGTCCAGAGATCCCCGGGGGGCGGAGGCCTGGCTGCTGCTCCAGGATGGCAGGAGGAGGATCTGCAGCCTGGATTCTGCGGAGGAGGAGCCCCCCTCCTCCTCCTCCTCCTGCTGTGATGGCCCGGGGGTGGGCTCCGGGGGGGGCCCCCGAGGTGCGGGGCTTACCTCCGGGGCAGACTCCGGCTGCAGGGCCTGCTGGGGCTTGTCGGCCATAGTATCAAGGGTGGCCGGAGGGGAGGAGGTGTGCCGGGGGCCCAGGATGTCCCTGAGCTCCCTGTAAAAGGGGCAAATGAGGGGGGCGGCCCCAGATCGGCTGGCCGCATCCCGGGCCCGGGCGTAACCCTGCCGCAGCTCCTTCACCTTACTCCTGACGTGATCAGGAGTGCGGGCAGGGTGACCCCGGGCGGCCAGGCCCTCGGCCAGCTGAGCGAACGCATCCGCGTTCCGCCTCTTGCTCCCCATTACCTGGAGCACCTCCTCCTCGCTCCAGAGCCCCAGCAGGTCCAGCAGCTCGGCCTCCGTCCAGGAGGGGCCCCGCTGCCGCTTGCCGGCCTGGCTGCCAGCCTGGCAGGGCTGGCTGCCCTGGCTCCCCTTGGGGGGGTCCCCTGGGGGCGCTGGGGGGGCTGCCGGGTGGCCATGAAAGGTCCTGTGCCTCCTGTGGCTGCTGAGGGACGTGCAGGCTGGCCGCGTGTCTGAGCTGCTGCCTGCACGTTCCCTCAGCTTCCTGCACAGGAAAGGAGGGGGAGGGGACCTTTAAGGGGCCACTCCACACGGCCACCATTGAGCTGAGGGGCTGGAGAGAGCGTCTCTCAACCCCTCAGCTGATGGCCGCCATGGAGGACCCCGCAATTTCGACGTTGCAGGACGCGCAACGACTACACAGTCCCTACTTCGACGTTGAACGTCGAAGTAGGGCGCTATTCCTATCCCCTCATGGGGTTAGCGGCTTCGACGTCTCGCCGCCTAACGTCGAAGTTAACTTCGAAATAGCGCCCGACGCGCGTAGCCGTGACGGGTGCTATTTCGAAGTTACTGCCGCTACTTTGAAGTAGTGTGCACATGTAGACACGGCTTCAGAGAGATAGCCATGTTAGTCTGTAATCTATCAAAACAAAAAAGCAGTCATGTAGCACTTTAAATAACAAAATAATTTATTAGGTGATGAGCTATCATGGGACAGACCCACTCCTGTCTGTCCCATGAAAGCTCATCACCTAATAAATTATTTTGTAATCTTTAAAGTGCCACATGACTGCTTTTTAGTTTTGACAACTTTAAAATCAAGATTGAATGTTCTTCTCAAAAACATATTATAGGAATTATTTTTGGGCCCTTTTATGGGTTTTGCTATACAGGTGGACAGCTGCATGAACACAATAGTCCCTTCTGACTTTAGAATCTATAAATAAGGGAAGAAGTATCAACACCTCCACCTCCTCCAAAAGAGTTTCTAGCCAGGTTGAATAAAGCACTTGTTCAACAATATTTTTAAAAAAAAATTTTTGCAATTCACCAATTTTTTCAGAATTTTCAACTTCTGTTTTATGTGACCTGAAACTTTTCCAATTTTGTTGTAACTGCCAGAGAACTGAAAAATCAGTGATTCAACTAGCTCTGCGGTGCTAGCCAAAAGGAATTAACGGCAGGAAAATGTATTTTACTTTCCCATAATGAGTTGCTTGCAAATAGTGTAGGGCACATCAACAGCAGTGGTAAAAAGTAATTTGCAATTTTGAAGAAAAGGCATTAATTTAAGTTCAGTTCTGTGCTTATGTCTATATTATCATCAGTTCATAAATTTAAACTTAAACCCCCAAAACTACTTTCAGATAATTTTTTAAAGAATTCCACATAGGGAAAAAAAGAGGTTGGATTTTGTGTTGCCCAAGCAAGAGCCTAATTTGAGATATGTAGACCATCTAGTATGCTTCTTTTTGTAGGTAAGGCTACCTTAATATTTAAATAAGAACAGAAACTACAGCATATAAGTCTTTTTCATGTGCAAATTAGGTAACTGTATGAGCCAATAATTGCAAGTGGTCACAGGCAGAAGCAAGAGCTTGGTACTTGCGTGACCAAGACATTTGATATTTTGATTTAATGACAGAAAAGTTGTGTGTTCCTTGAACAGTGGTTTCATAATTATAGGTGTTGACCACATACACCTTCATTTGTAGTCAGTAGGTGCTAAAGGTGCTCAGGATGAATGCATACATATTAGAAAGCTTATGAATTAATAAGGATTCTTTAGTCTTTGTAAAACTACTGATTATGGGATTGCTTCTGCTCCTAATAAATTAAAGCAGGCTCGAGGACAGTTACTTCCCATCCTGTAACTAGATTTACTGGGTGTAACTTGTAAAATTATTGCAATGTGTATTATTTAAATGCACATTTTCCTCCCTATCTACTGCATTACACTCCAAATTACTGTAAGTTATTTATTACTTCTGCTATAGTTTGGCATCTCTCTACAAAGCAAAATAGATTGTTTGTAGATTTAATGAGACAAAAGAGAGCCATTGAGAAAGTGGTTAGAACACAAAATTTGGAAACAAAGAATCTTGGGTTATATTCCTAACGTGTGACCTTGAAGTCACATAACCTCATTGTGTCTAAGTTTTCTACCCTGTAAAGAATGATACTTTCCTACTTCCATAAAGTTCTTTGGGATCTTTCAATGTGGTATGTAACTACAAAGCTTCATGATTACTAATAAAATGGAGAAACTCTCTTTAGAAACCAATGAAAATCTCATCTGTGTTATTGCTGTGGAAAACAGATAATCAATCCTTTTATGCCCAGTATTCTATAAGTAGAGCTTGCAGCTCAGCAGGTGCAGAATTTGCCATTTTGGTCATCTGATGAATTTGTTGTATAACAATATAGCTGATTTGTTGCAATTGGTTGCCTTTGTGAGTTTCCTTCGTGTGACTCCCTATCCCTGAAGTAGGGAAGGTCTAGATGTTTTCAGCTAGTGTGCTCTATAGCTATGTATATTTACATTACAAGTCAGGAGAAGGACAGCAGCTGGGCTTCTACTGATTTTCCATGAGCAGCCACTTGCATGAATGGTTATATAAAGCAATTTTTTCTACTTGCATCCTTGAGTACTAGAAATAATCTGTTTTACATGGGCTGGAGGCACAGTTTCCCCAGACTCTTTGCTACACTGCTTCCACAAGGACAGTTAAGTCAGCCAGACAATTTGCTGTTTAAACACTGTTTGGGAAACCAAGGAGGAGGCCCTAAATTCAGAAGATCATTAATAAATATAATAAAGGTAGTTAAAGGAAAGGTCACTTCAAAGGGCCTGAATTGTACATGGTATAATGATTTATAATGGATTAATTTTAATTAAAATTAATTTTAAGTACAAGACTTCCTGCCTGGAAAATAACAAAAGGACCTGCAACAGATATAAACTTTAGAAGACACATAAGATAAGTGGAAGAGAGTCAAAAGCCTCTCAATTTGTTTAAACATTAAGGAAAATTGCTAGAAAATACTTTATCAATATTACTTCATTAAATCCAAATGAAGGTAAATATATAAAAGTGAAATTACTCTGATTTTATTTTGAAGTTGTATAATGGTTTGTTTCCCTCATTGAAAACCAGCTTGTTACTGTTCCTTTATTTTTCACCTTAAAAACCTTATAAGTTTTTTTTATACTTGATGAAAGCAGGCTGTATTTCAGCAAAGTTACTGAGAATTTTTATTTTGGATAGTTTTTAGTACTTTCTGTTCTCACTGATGTCAACAGCACTGATTCTGGTGGGAGTTGGATTAGGCATCTTGGCCTTGACCCAGCAAAGAAATGAAGGATGTATTTAACTTTCACAATGTAAGAGGTCCATTGAAGCCAATGATACCACTCACAGTCACAGCTTTAAAATAAAGTAAGGGTTTAAATGCTTTGCAAAGTTGGGGCCTACGGATGGGAGAGCAGGCTGCTAACTAATTACTAGCTGGAGCATAGAAAAACCATCACAATTCTCTGTAACTTGGAGAAAGTTCTCAAGTGATTTCAAATAATAGACATCCAATAAAATTACAATCTATTCACGTTTGTGAATTATATGAGCAGAAAGTTACATTCTCTGAACTCCCTCCTACTAGGAGCCAATATAACACTCTGACTCTAACCTCTGCAGCAAGGATTCCGATTTTTTCCCACACTTTAATATCGGATCTTGTGGCAAACTGGAAATTAGACATATATGGTATTAGACATACATGATATACATTGAAAAATAGCCACAACATTGTTACCAAAGTAAATACTCAAACAAATAATATAATTAATACCATTACAAAGCTTAATTAATAGACTTTGTTTTCTGAATGTTTTTCCGTGCATTTCATTCAGTCACAGAACTTCCCAGAATGTTGTTAAATTGTGCCAGGAGGCACAATTGCTAAAGAACTGAGACACAGTGTTCTGCAGACGGCTTAGGGACCATAATTAAAAATCATACTCGAACTTCATCAAAGTTTTCCTTTCTGCCGTAGCAACTTATTGCCTTCCATTCCTACAGTGGCATACTCAACTCTCAATCAGATTTTTAAGTAACATGAAGTTTTCCCTTCACCTCTCATTATTTATTCATGACACATGACTCCTCAATACTGAGAGTTCAGTTATGTTTGTATAAGCACCTGGAAGTTATCCCACAGCAATCCCATTAGGTACTGACAGCACGTTTTGGGTCCGGGATAGTTGTCTGAATCTTACCCAAACTATTCAATGCTGATTCTTCTTATGAGTCTTTAAAATGAACCATCCGTTAAGAACAGGTTCCCATGAGATTATTTTTTGATACCGTAAACCCTTGACTGACGTGAAGGTTGCCTTCTTGCGCAAACTTGCATAAGTAAAACTTTGCATAACTCGGGAAGCCAGGAAACTGACCAGCGCCACTGCTGTGAGTGGTGGCAGCCAAGAGCTTGGCTCTGGGCTGCTCGGCTCTGGGCCACTCATAGGAGAGGGGAAACTGACCAAGGCTGCTGTGCTGGTCAGTGTCCTCACTCCTGTCAGTGGCAGCAGCCTGTGACAGGAGCTGGTCAGTTTGCCCACTCCTCTGTGTGGCAGAGAGCTGCTGCATGGCTCCTGGCTGCCTGCTACTCACAGGAGCCAGAAAACTGAGCAGTGCAGCAGCACTGGTCAGTTTCCCTACTCCTCTGAGTGGTGAGAAACTGGGGCCTGGCTCCAGGCTGCCCACCACATGTGGGAGCCAGGAAACTGTGCTGGCCACTTTCCCAGCTCCCCTGAGTGGTGGGCAGCCCAGAGCCATGTGCTAGCTCCCCACCACTGAGAGTCATGCTAATCTGAGATATGTGCAACTTGAGTGCACTTATCTCAGGGTTCTACTGTACTTTCTACATTAGGGCAGCTCGGAAATGCTATGCAAACCCTTTTTCTTGTAATGTTTCATAGCTTCTTGTTCACACTGTACTTCAAGTATACATGCTTGGAAATTCTGGCATTTTATATTTACGATGAGCTATTGGGACCTGATTCTGCCAGGTGCTTGAAAACCCTGCAAAGTGGTGAGTGCTCTGAATTCCTGTTGCAGTCAATGGGAATTCATCACCTCACATTGCAGGATCAGGTGAAGGAAAAGTTATTGCAGTAGAAGATTTGAGAAAGCAACTTTTTATTAATATAACAAATGCATAGATTTTAACATACTGAGCAGAAAGGAAATGTAAATTGAAGACCGAAACTGCAATGCTACTATTACTCTTATTGATGACACCAATATTATTACACAGTTTCATATGTGCATGAGATGCTTTCTAACAAATAAACACATATACCTGCCCTGCAGATCTTAAAAGAGACACAGCTTGGGACAGGAATAACAAGGTGGCTGGGGAGAGAGAGCAGTTCAAAGAGTGGGGTCACATGATAAGGGTAGAAAGCAAGGAAGATGTGCTTATCTGCAGTACTCTGTATGAGTTGCAGGTACAATGTGAGATCAATGGGAAAAGGAAAAGAGCGGTTGAAGGAGTCCAGGCAAAAGATGACTGGGTCATGTACCAGGGTTTTATCACTAGAGCTAGAAAGGAAGATATGAATGGAAAAGAACCATTTTTGAGAATGACACTAAAGAGAAATGTCCTGGATAACTGTGGTTATTAAAGGAGACCAGAGCACTTTCTACAAAAGCAGACTTGTTAACCCCAGTGTCTTGGACAAATTCTAGTATATGTATTTATTTTGTTTCCTTCAAATGACCTGTATAGTTCATGGATACATTAATGTATTTCAGAGAGCAAGAGAGCAAGAAAGAGAGCGAGCATGTGTTAGATTGAAAGTGAGCTAAGATAGCCTGATACATAGAGATTATAAAGAGCTTTGAGAAGCTTTGGAATTACCTGTCCTACATAAACAATATCTTTTATCTTTGTAGAGGGTCTTATTAAATAAGAATATTCTGATGGGAATTCTATATTATGGCTGGATCTTCTTGGAAATGAATATGTCTAATGTAAACCATAATGAGTTTCATACACAAATGAAAAAACGTGTACAGAATTATTTTTGCCATAACTTGTAGCATCAGAATCAACAGCAGCAGGTTAAAAATCAATTCCTTTGCTTCCTAGGTCTCTGCAAATTATTTCAAGAACTTTAAAAGAAAGCTTCCAAAAATACCATGTCATAACACAAGAAAGCTGTGTCTACACGTGCACGCTACTTCGAAGTAGCGGCACTAACTTCGACATAGCGCCCGTCGCGGCTACATGCGTCGGGCGCTATTTCGAAGTTAACTTCGACGTTAGGCGGCGAGACGTCAAAGTCGCTAACCTCATGAGGGGATCGGAATAGCGCCCTACTTCGACGTTCAACGTCGAAGTAGGGACCGTGTAGACGATCCGCGTCCCGCAACGTCGAAATTGCCGGGTCCTCCATGGTGGCCATCAGCTGGGGGGTTGAGAGATGCTCTCTCTCCAGCCCCTGCGGGGCTCTATGGTCACCGTGGGCAGCAGCCCTTAGCCCAGGGTTTCTGGCTGCTGCTGCGGCAGCTGGGGATCCATGCTGCATGCACAGGGTCTGCAACCAGTTGTCGGCTCTGTGTATCTTGTGTTGTTTAGTGCAACTGTGTCTGGGAGGGGCCCTTTAAGGGAGCGGCTTGCTGTTGAGTCCGCCCTGTGACCCTGTCTGCAGCTGTGCCTGGCACCCTTATTTCAATGTGTGCTACTTTGGCGTGTAGACGTACCCTCGCAGCGCCTATTTCGATGTGGTGCCGCGCAACGTCGAAGTTGAACATCGACGTTGCCAGCCCTGGAGGACGTGTAGACGTTATTCATCAAAATAGCCTATTTCGATGTTGCTACATCGAAATAAGCTATTTCAATGTTGGCTTCACGTGTAGACGTAGCCGAAGAGTCTTAAATAATTTTGCTCTGTCTCTACACTGACTATGGCCTGATCCTGCATTTATTTACTACTGAGCATAATGGCTGTTTGAGGCTTTGTT
Organism: Carettochelys insculpta; assembly: GCF_033958435.1. Lineage (NCBI taxonomy): Eukaryota > Metazoa > Chordata > Testudines > Carettochelyidae > Carettochelys > Carettochelys insculpta. The sequence goes on from NC_134137.1 coordinate 357,000,440, forward strand.
CCTTGGTGTATCCTTGATTATCTCTGATCAGCCATGTGACCACCCTCCCCATGTGTGATGAATAAAAGGATAGGGCTGACCATGGAGAGGCCTTAAAAGCCAGAAGCTAAGTGACCAGCGGAGCTAGTGAGCAGTGGATTGCAAAGAGGGGAGTTTGTAAGAGGGATTCATAATGTAATCACTATGGTTTGGAAGGGCCACATAGTCTATGCCAGCTGTCCTCCTCTCTCTGGCCACCTGAGCCTGTATGCAGACAGAGAACCTAACCATGGATACTTCCACCCAGATCCTGGTGTGGATTTGCAGATTGCATCCTGCATTTCCCAATCACAGAATAGCAGGCTGGGGGTGGGTGCATCCAGCAACCAAAAGTGCCAGCTGGTGGAATATCTCAGGAAGCATATGGGAGAGCAACTGAAGTAGGTGGATAGGCTGAGAGGTATCCACGCCCATAAAGAATTTCTCAAGAGTATTCATAAGGAGACATTCAAGGTAGAGGAATCTGTCCAGCTACAGACAACTGCTGTCTGAATTGTGAGAGGAAGGTATGGCCCTGTCAGAGGAAGGATACTGATTGTGGTTTATTTCTGGCAGACGGCAATGCTCCACCCTACTCGCAACCCACTCACAATCATGATGGAAAATCGATTAGCATATCTGGCAACAAATGATGAGGAATCATCCCCTAAGACAGAGGAGGAGAAGCCATATACCACCAAGGCTGAGAAGTTCTCAGCCCCCACTCCCAGGAGGAAATGTAGAGTAAAGATGATTGGAGGCACCCATCTGTCACCCTGATGTGGCATCCTGACAGGTATGCTGGACATTACAGATGGATTATTCAGAATCATCTGGCCCTCTGACTAGTACCCCGTGCTACTCATCCGTGTAGGAACTAATGATACTGGAAGGTATGACCATCAGCAGATCAGAGGTGATTAGGGGGCTCTGGAGAAAGGAGTTTGGAATACAGGTGTTATTCTCTTTGATCCTCCCAGCAGAGAGAGAAGCATCCTGGAGATGAATGCCTGGCTACATAGATGGTGTCACCAGGAAGGCTTTGAGTTCTTTGACCATGCAATGCGGTTCCAGGAAGAAAGACCACAAAGCAGAGATGAGGTCCAACTGTTGAGTAAGTGGAAGAGCATATTTGGACACAAACTGGCTAATCTAATAAGAAGGGTTTCAAAGTAGGTTTAATGGGGCCAGGTGACCAAAGCACACAGGTAAGTCAAAAACATGGAGACGGGTCACAGTGTGCGGGAACCCTGGGTTATAATAGCAGGAATAAAGGAGAGACAAGAAAAAACTGTGGGATGGAATAAAATCACTGTCTTAGATATCTGTATGCTCATGCAAGAAATATGGGGAGTAAGCAGGAAGAACTCAGAATGCTAATAAACAAGGTTATGACATAGGTGGCATCACAGAGACCTGGTGGGATAATACACATGACTGAAATATTGGTATACAAGGATACAGCTCGCTTAGGAAGGACAGGAAGAGAAAAAAGGAAGGGGGTGTTGCCTTACATATTAAAAATATGTATACTTGGACTGGGTCCAAGATGGAAGTAGGAGACAGATGTGTTAGAAGTCTCTGGGTAACGATAAAAGAGGTGAAAAACAAGGGAGATGTCATGGTAGGAATCTATTACAGCGCACCTAACTGGGAACAGAAGGTGGATGAGGCTTAGCAATAATAAAGGATTTCAACTACCCAGACATTTACTGGGAAAATACCATAGCAGGACAGATTACACAACAGGCTCCTGGAATGTTTTGGAGACATTTTTTTTCTTTCAGAAGGTGGAGCAAGCTACTAGGTGTAGGATGTTCTAGATTTGATTTGGACAAATAGGAAAGAACTGGTTGAGAATGTGAAGGTGAAGATACCTTGGCCATGTCTACATGGCTCCGGTCTTCAGCTCCGCTTCCAGCAGAGCAATGCTAAGCAGGTTTCTGAAAATTGCAAAGGGCTTACCATTTGTTTACTCATGAGGGTAATTAGCATAGCTGCACAAGATTTCGCTCTCAGCATAGGGGTCAGCTGGCAGTAAAGAGGCCATGTGGATGGGCCTCTGTTGGCTACACTCCCCTTTGTCACCATTCCCTTATCTCTGGGGAAGACCAAGGACAGGGTGGACTATTACTCAGTGAGGGGGAAATATAATAATAAAAAATGTGGAATGACAGAGGTGCTTAATTACTTCTGTGTTTTGGTTTTCACCAAGAAAATTCGTGGTGATTACCAATCACTGATTGGATGTCTAAAATATTGAATGCCAATTAAAATGAGGTAGGATCAGAAGCTAAAACATGAAATGAACAAGCTAAAAATTATTTGGAAAGTTTAGATGCTTTCAAGCCACCAGGGCCTGACAAAAGGCATGCTTAAATGCCAAAGGAGCTGACTGAGGTGATAGCTGATCCATTAGCAATTATCTCTGAAGTCATGGATGACAGCAAAGATTTGGGAAAACTGGAAAAGGAGCAAATACAATGATAATCTAGAAAAAATGGAAATAACAAAATTTAGGGAATTACAGACCAGCTTAACTTCTGTTTCCAGAAAAATAATAAAGCAAGTAATTAAGCGACCAATTTGCCAACATCTGGAAGATAAGGTAATAAGTAACAATATGCCTGGTTTTGTCAAGAACAAATCATGTAGGAAAAAAAAAAGATAGCTTTCTTTGACAGGGTCTTGTGGATAAGGGAGAAGTGACAGACATGTTATATCTTGATTTTAATAAAGCTTTTGACACTGTGTTACATGACTGTTTTATTTCATAAACAGGGATATGCAACCTAAAGGGAGCTACTATAAGATGATTGCAGAGTTGCTTGGAAAATCATTCCTAAAGAGTGGTCATCTGTCGTTTGAAGTCATGCAGAAAGGGCATAACAACAGGCCTCCTGCAGGGATCAGTTCTGGGTCTGGTTCTGATCAGCCTTCATCTGGAATACTGTGTTGGGTTCTGGGTGCCACGTTTTAGGAAAGTTGTGGACAAATTGGATAAAGTCCAGAGAAGAGCAAAAATGATTAAAAGTTTTGAAAACATGACCTATAAGAGAAGATAAAAAACAGGGCTGGTTTAGTATGGAAAAGGGAAGACCGAGATGGAACATGGTAACCATTTTCAAGTACATGAAGTGTTGCTAAAAGGAGGAGGAGAAAAATATTTTTGTTCATCATGTGAGACTAGGACAGAAGCAACAGGCTTAAACTGCAGCAGTGGCAGTTTAGGTTGGACACTAGGAAAAAAAATTCTGCCAGGGTGGTTAAACACTGGAATAAATTACCTGGAGAGCTAGAATCTCCAGCTTTGGAGTTTTTTAAGGGCAGGTTAGATAAACATCTGGCAGGGATGGTTTGGATAACAGTTAGTCCATGCCATGAGTTCACAGACTGGACTAGGTGACCTCTTGATTATTGAGAGTTCTCTTATGGTTGTCTGCAACTCAGTCCTGTGTCTTGTTGGGCTGTTATTTTGCCTTCAGCAAATTTGCCTTCAGCAAATTTTGCCTTCAGCTGGTCTTGACCAGCACTGGACATCAGCACCACGAGGGACAGATGGAGTAGCAGCTGCTCTGTATTGCTGGTAGGAAGAGGGACTGACACCAGATGTGTCTTAAAAGTAAGGCAGGGACTGAAAAGAAACAGGATTGGGGACAGAATAGAAAAAGGACCTGGGAAGAATGGGAGAGGCTAGTGGTGGTGAGGAGTTGGGGTAGTGGGGAGAGAAGAGGTAGAATGGGGAAGCCTGTTCTAGCTTCCCCTACATCTGTCAGAAAAGGGCAACTAAAATGATTAAGGGTTTGGAACAAGTCCCATATGAGGAGAGGCTAGAGAGACTGGGACTTTTCAGTCTAGAAAAGAGGAGACTAAGGGGTGATATAAAATCATGAATGGTGTGGAGAAAGTGAAAACAGAAAAGTTATTTACTTGTTCCCATAATATAAGAACTAGAGGGCACCAAATGAAATTAATAGGTAGCAGGTTCAAAACTAATAAAAGGAAGGTTTTCTTCACACAGTGCACGGTCAACCTGTGCAACTCCTTACCAGAGGATGCTGTGAAGGCCAGGACTCTAACAGAGTTTAAAAAAGAGCTCGATAAATATTTGGAGGTTAGGTCCAAAGATGGCTATTAGCAAGGGGTAAGGTATGGTGACTAGCCTTTTGTCGAAGGCGGGAGATGGATGGCAGGAGACAAATCGCTTGATCATTGTCTTCGGTTCAACTCCTCTGGGGCACCTGGCATTGGCTATTGTTGGCAGACAGGATACTGGGCTAGATGGACCTTTGGTCTGACCCAGTATGGCCATTCTTATGTTATGTTCTTATGTCACAGCCCTCAGGCTTTCACTGTCTTTGCAGCAAGGCAGGCATTTTCCACCCACATCCACCACACAAAATCCTGAGATGCAATAGGACCTCACACTGCTCCCACCACACTCCAGGTACTCTATTTGCAAAACACAGTTCATCTTCCAGAATCCCTCTGTCCTTGCTTGTTTCTGACATCCTCTATATTCTGTTCACTGTTTTTCCCAGTGTCCCCAGGCAGCCCCTAATTCCCTACAACCTTGCCACTTTTGCAGTTTGCACAGAAGAGACACCTGTTTCCCTCACGCTTACTCTCACAAATTTGATGGAGGGAAGCTGAAAATAAAATTATTTCAGGGATTATTCACTACTGCTGAGAAATGCTACTTTAGCATGAAACTTAGCAGCCATGTGCAGCAGTAGATACCACATAAACAAAGACAGCTGTTGAAATTAAAATGAATTTTTCTGCCTTTGTTTCTCATTTCGCCTCCTTTCTGATGGGACAGATTCTGACATTCCTACTCACAATGCATTGAATCTTACCCTGTAAACACCTTACTTCTAAAAGCAAGGAGACTAATCAGGTGATCTGGTACTTTTTATTTTGAGGAAGGGTGGCACTGTCTGGCCTCAACTTCCTAACACGAACCAATTTCTTTTAATGAGAACAAGTTATAAGAAAGAAACAATTTCACAAGGACAGTAAGAATAGGCAGGTTTTGACCTTGTTTCAAGCAATATATTTATAATGCTAAATATTAAAATATATGCAGATAATATTATGGTAACTAAATCTATCAGCAAAGCTTCCGAGATGCTAACTAATCCCTGATGCATTATTTAACATAAGCTACTTTCACTCTTTAAAAAAAAACTGTATGTTCTATTTCTCCTGAGACATTAACTAGTCAGTTAGGAAAAAAAAATCTCACTGCAGAAATGTAAATTATTTCTTCCTTTTAATAACATGACGTGCTACTTTTTAAAGTCACTCAATTTTTTTTCACATATGGAGGATTGTTGAATCTTTGATTTCTCGTTTCTTAGTCACTGCATCTTCAAATATTCTTCATTTTACTTAAATTTCCTTGCTTTAGAGAAAATTATTTCACCATACCCATTAAATAGAGACTGATATGTGAAATAAAAAGAAATCCCCTTACATTTATGCACAAGGCTTGTATTCTGCAAGCTCAAGGAAAGAAAGCTACAAAATAAAGTCAAGTGAGGATCTCTCTCAATCACCAACAATAAAGCAGCATACAGTGTATGCTCTCCTAACCTTTTATATGTACTAGCTCTACTATCTTTCAAATTAATTGGAGATTGAGGAGTTCATGAAATAGAAAAATTGAACATCTCAAAATTAGAGTAGGAACAGTGAACAATTGCATTAAGTTGAAGCATCCTACTTTCTTCATGCTCTTCAAACTACTGCACCAAACGCATTGGCATGTGAAAGGATGTTGAGACTGCCTTCATTGATATCAACAGAGAGGAAGCTGTGTTAGTCTGTACTCCAACAAAACAAAACAGCAGAAAAGTAGCACTTTGAAGACTAACAAAATGATTTACTCGGTGATGAGCTTTGGTGGGGCAGACCCACTTCATCAGATCAATATCATTTCTAATATAGACTGACATTTATAAGTACAGAGGATCCAAAAAATTGCAATAAAAACTGACAAATCAAATACAAGTACACAGAACTGAAGGAGGGGGATGAGAGGATGTTAATTGTCCTGCCTGAGATAATTGCAAGCACCAAAGGAAGGGAAGCAGTCCTGTAATGCGTGAGGTAATTGATGTCTCTATTCATACCACATGTTAATGTGTCGAATTTGAATATGAATTCCAACTGACAAATTTCTCACTCTAATCTGTTTTTAAATTCTTTTCGCTCTACACAAATTCTCTACATTTGTGCTGTTTTTTTCATAGATATCAGTTTGCTGTGTAGTTTTTTTTCCTTCAGAAAACTCTTTGTACAACTGGTCATTTTTAAGATTAGCTTTCATAAAAACAAAGTTCTCCTGTACTGAAATGCTGTTCCAAATCATGAGAAATGTTGCCCCAGACAGCCATTTATTTTGTAATTGAAAGGATGATGCCAAAAGGCGGTAACTTGGGTGTTGGTTTTTTATTTCATTTGATCTGTACGTCACTGTGAGGCTTTCTGTGAAGAGCACTGTTTAAGAAAAGCATGCTATTCTTTTTAAAGAGGAATAATAGAAGTGTTACACATTGTCAGAAGGTGGGCACGCAAATTTTTACTGGTGATTTTCATTTTTAAGAACATAAACCCTTTTTCTGCAAGGAAAGCAATTACATGGTGATTGGATAGAAGACATCGGGATTGAACAGAAGACAGATGTTAGGTCTAAAAAGCTAACTATTGTTAGTGGAGCTTGGCATGATGAGACACCTTCAATCTGATTTAAGGGTTTGAGGCTGTTCAATTTAGAAGCATTTTAAGCAAATAATTAGAACTTACATTTCTTCCTCATTCCTCATTACTGTATCTTATGTCTGTCAAATTAATATACTCACTTTTTCATAGTATATTATCTTACTTTATGTCTGTATGTCTACAAAATACTGCACTCTATTACAGAGCACTGCCACAAAGTCTAAACAATGCATTTTAACAACATATTTTTAAACCCAGCTACTGAAATTGATTAAAATATTATGTAAAACTATGCAGAATGACAAAAAATTGTTCAACATATTTAGACTAATCTCAGACACATTGTAGTACCAGGTATGAGTTGTTTTACTCTGGTATTTTTAAAGAATTGTCTCTTTCTGCAGACCTCTTACCTATCACCCCTTGAGATCTCATAAACTAGGTGAGATCAGTACTTAAAATGAAATGCCTGAAAATATTCATTAAAAATGTTCTATGCATATACATAAAAAGATTTCTCTATTGCATTGTAAAAGTATACATAAATGTGCCACACAGTGAAAGAGCATTATTAAGGAGATAGAGGAAAACCCGTAATACTATTACTTTGAGATATAACACAGTTAATATCATCTCCATTAATACAGTGTAACAGCTGCTAATTATTACTGATGTCTCCTTTTTTAGGTCTTTATACCCATTTAAAAAGTGTCTGTTTTCTAATTCACAAATATGAAGGCAAAAGCACACTGTTTTACTGCTATTTGAGCTGTTACATAGGAGACATAAAAGTCACAGTGTGAATGGCTGCACCTGACATGGTTCTTTCTCTCTCAGGATTTTAACCATCCTATGTTAGTAACAAGGAACATTTAACAACACTGTAGAGGACTGAGATTTTCGTTCAAGTAGAATGTACCATTTAGCTTCTTAATAAGATTCATGTATCTCCTGTTGAAATCAAGCCCAGAGACACAAGTCATTTTTGACTTTCCCTGCCGTAATTTCTAAAATGTTTATTAAATTGGGTATATTATACAAAATAATAAGTTTAACACTTATTTCAAGTTAATCCAAAGCATTCACAAACTACCTCAATTTGTAGTATTAAAAAGACATAAACAGTCTGAAGGTTATGAAGATCACTGTCTGCATTTTTCATACCCACTAGCCTTATGCCTCTAAGGCTAATACCATAATACTTTCCCAGCTCTGACATGCCTTACTGGAAATAATGAATCTATAATTCAGTGCTTCCAGGAATGACATGTGAGTGTCAGCAAGTTGGTAGTTTTACCATGGCATCTTTATTTCCTAAAAGTCTTTCAAAGGTTTTACTTCTGGAAATATTATTGGAAATATTGTATTGGCGGGCTCCAAAAGGGATGACATAAAAATACTATGGTCAGCTACATCTGTTTCTTTGTAAGGCAGCACAGGGGTGAGTGAGCTGGGAAGTCTGTATAATCTGATAACAAAGTGAATGAAACTGATGGAGTAATATGCCTAGGAGCAATCCTTTAAGAAAACATTTGTTCCTGCAATCAGTAATAACTGGCTAAAATGTATTTATGAAGGATAATCATAACCTTTCCTCCCTGCAAGCAAAGAAACAAATACCAGTGAAAGTGTGATTAGTTTGCATAGAAGTAATCAGGATGAAATTGTTGATGTTCAGATGCTACATAATATATATATAGTGAGGAGTAGATTTAATATATATAATATATAATTTAATATATATATATATATATATATATATGTTATATATTGAGGAGTAGATTTAGGGCTTAGAGAGCAAATGAGAGGCAATAACAGAGCACTGGATGGAACCAGAGGATTGGGATGGAAAATTAGAATGGAGATGGAAAATAAGAACATTGATCAAGGTTCTTACCCAAGAGTTGTCCAGATAGCCTATCTCTGTGACAGAACAGACCTGTTTTCACACCCTATTGTAATAATTTTTGTACCAGGCATGTCTTGTGAGGTGTTGTTTAAAAATCCACAGTTTGTTGAGGAATTATATCATGGCAAAATGTATGAAGCAGAATCATATGTGAAGATGTAAATGTAAGTTGAAATCATAACTAACAGTATGCTTTTCAGATACAGCTGGAGTGTGGCCAAATCAGCTCCTTAGCGACATGGTAGTAGAGAGATGTGTCCTTTGGCACTTGCTCCTTGCAATCTGTCCAACACTCAAGTATGAGGTATTTTATTGACTGTAGCACCACATTCTGTTCTGAGCTGTATTAGATCACCTGGAGCCTCCCATTAGAGATGGGAAGATATTGTATTCACAGTATTCATCACACACTCTTATCAACTGTTCCAATCTTTCCAGCATTTATATAGCAGGGGCAGGAGAGAAGAAGAAGAAGAAGGGGGAAAAAGAGGGAGGTAGGATGGAGTCACCTGTCATTAATAGGACCTGTGGAAAAATTAAGATAAGTGGGATGGATATCATTCCTGCGAATATCAAAGGTGGGAAAATTGTCCCTGTAAAGAGTAAGATAATTGAGATTTCTGTTAAGACACAGGTTAAATGTGTCTAACTCGAACATGAATTCCAATTCCCTTTGTAATCTAGTGGTAAAATCCTTTTGTAAGAGGATGGCCACTTTAAGGCATATTATTGTATGCCCTGGGAGGTTAAAGTGTTCCCCTACAGGTTTATGTGCATTCCAATGCCTACAGTTCCTTTTTTGTTTAAAAAAAAAAAGAAAAAAAAAAAGAAGAGCCAGTACTCATCCTGCCCCTACCCCCACCACCAACCAATCCCATGCCTGGGGCTCCTGAGGTGCCAGTACTGAATACTGGCAAGCACTGGGACAAAAAAAGCACTGAATTCCTGATATCTGACTTAGATCCATTCATCCTTTGGCGTAGGGACTGTCCAGTTTGTCCAATATACACGGCAGAGCGACACTGCTGACACATATCACATTAGTGGATGTGCAGGTGTATGAGCCCCTGGAAGTGTTGCTGACATGGTTAAGTCCATGTGAAGGTGTCCCTAATATAGATATGTGGACAGAGCTGGCAATGGGGTTTGTTGCAGGGACAGGTTCCTGGATTAGTGTTTCTGTGGTGTGCTGCTACTAGTATTTACTTATTCCACAGGTCCTATTATTGACAAGTGACTGTCCCCACACTCCTCCTCTTTTTTGCTCTTCTTCTTCTTCCTCCCCGTCCCTGCCATATAAATCCTGGATTCTTATTTTTGCTCCAAATCTGATGAAGTGCGTCTCACCCATGAAAGCTCATTACCTAATTAATAAAATTGTTAATCTTTAAGGTACATCCACTCAGTGTGCAGCAGCAGTCAAAAAAGCTAACAAAATGTTGGGAATCATTAAGAAAGGAATAGATAATAAGACAGAAGATGTCACGTTACCGTTATATAAATCCATGGTACGCCCACATCTGGAATACTGTGTACAGATATGGTCGCCCCATCTCAAAAAAGATATATTGGAATTGGAAAAGGTTCAGAAATGGGAAACAAAAATGATTAAGGGTATCAAGGGTCTGCCATGTGAGGAGAGATTAATAAGACTGGGACTTTTTAGCTTGGAAAAAAGATGATTAAGAGGGGATATGTTAAAGATATATATAATCATGACTGGTGTGGAGAAAATAAATAAGAAATTGTTATTTACTCCTTCTCACAACACAAGAACTAGGGGTTACCAAATGAAATTCATAGGCAGCAGGTTTAAAACAAACAATAGGAAATATTTTTTCACACTATACACAGTTAACCTGTGGAACTCCTTGCCGGACAATATTGTGAAGAACAAGACTATAGTAGAGTTTAAAAAAGAACTAGATAAATTCATGGGGGATAAGTCCATCAATGGCTATTAGCCAGGATGAGCATGGACAGTCCCTAGCCTCTGCCTGCAAGAGGCTGGAAATGGGCGACAAGGAACTGATCACTTGATGATTACCTGCTCTCTTCATTCCCCCTGGGGCACCTGGCATTGGCCACTGTCGGAAGACAGGATACTGGGCTTGATGGGCCTATGGTCTGACGCAGTATGGCTGTTCTTATGTTCTTACATACTACAGGGCTGCCTTCTTTTTAATGAAGTTATAGATTAACACACCTCCCCCTCTGGGACTATTACACACACATATAATCCTACTGCTTCTCTGTTTCAGAAAAGGGGCCCTCCAATTTTACCTTAGCATCCAGCAAGGAGACAGAGACCATGACATTATTTCTCCCAGTCAAAATTTGTTTTAAATCATTCAATATTCTCCTCGCCAACCCCATGTATTCTTTTATGTCTCCTCAAGAGAATGGGCCAGATGACTTCTAATTCAAGCACAGGAGTATGTATGACTTTCTCCTTCCTCCCCTAGAAAACAGATGGGCTGCTCTTCTTGGGTAGATATAAGAAGGGTTTGGAGACCAGCTAGCCAGAATTAGAGCTGAATTGGTTGACATGATGGTAAGAGCACAGGAGCTTTAACTGTGAGCAGGAAGGAGCTCAGTTGAACTGCCTACTATACTTCATAAAAAATTCTGTGTCCCCTGAGCACAACTACACTTCCTTATTTAGCTGGTGTGGACATGTGGTGGCCTGAACACCTGTTAACACTGCAGGAAAAAAATCAAGGTAGCTCTGTCTCATTTTCTCTAGAGCTGTCACAAGCCTGTGAAATGAAAATATCAGACAAACACATGAATTACTAGTGCTGCTTTAGATATAACAAGGTGAATACATGAAATATCAGCAGTTCTTCTTCCTTTCCAGGTAGTCAGACACTGGTGTCTTTTTGATTTGTCTCACATCCACTCACTGTTGGTCCAAACAAAGTCCCAAAAGCTTCCAAAACTCTTCCTTTTGGTTACTACCATTTCCCTCCTCCACTTTATTATTTCCATTAAATGGTCATGTTACTGGCCTTCTAAGCCTAAGAGCAAGGGCTTCTGCTAATGCCATAGAACAACCCCCAGAAGATGCCTGTACTTGCTGTGAAGCCATGTCCACTCTTTTCACCCTAAGAATATGGATAAGGTTTTTTGGCCAGAGAGTGAGAGACAAGACACTTCTGAAATGAAACATGTTCTCTTGTATCACATCATCAAGCCTTAGGCCAACATGCATGAATAACTGATAAAGCCCCCAGTAAGTGTTTGTAGCACCCAACTTCTTCTTCAGCAAGTATTATAAATAAAATTGTATATTGAGCTTAGTCTTAGTAAAAATGATACATAGTGCAATGATAGGATGCATAGAACAATGAGATAAAATGAGGATACATTTCAACTGCCATCATGCACCAAAATGAAAAAAAATTGAATACAAAAAGTAATAAAGAGGTGTACCTTCTTTTCATCAATGTCACAGATGAAACATTTTAGAATCATAGCAGGTTTAGTTAAAGCTGATAGGGCTGTGGTTCATATTGAGGTTATCTTATCTGAACTGGTCACAAAATGTTTCTCTTTTCACATTGGACAATGAAGAGGTGGAAAAACAGATTTTCATTTCAGAAACTCTCTCATTTCTGTTAAATTATAACATTTTATAATCCTCCTACTAAAAGATTGTTTTCAAAATTAAATTATCCATTGCTTTGTCCAGTCTTACTTTGCATGATTCACTACTGTAGGTGATACCACCATTTCCCATATGAGACTTTTTGAGAGTATAATAAACGTGTGCTAGAAAGTATTTCCTGGCATTCAGCCTAAATTTTCATTTGTTTTATTTTGACCTGTGACTCCTTCTTATATCTCTGGTACCATGCCAAAAACTCATATCCTTCAATGGTTTAGTAAAACTTATAATACTGTCCCTGTTCACTTTTGACTACTTGAGAGAGTTGACCTCTTTTACATCATTGCTTTGCCAAGCCCTTTACAGATGAGTAGATGGACAGCATGCATGCTTCTTAAAGCAATGTCTAAGGGCTTTTCTTCACTACTGTGCTAAATTGGCACCACTGCTGTTAACGTCAATGGCACCAATTAAGTGGTTCTGGTGAAGATGTGCTAAGTTGATGGAAGAGTGCTTTCCTGTTGATATTCGTAATTCACTTCAATGAGAGGCAGAAGCCATGTTGATGGGATATCATCTCCCACTGATATAGCATAATGTAGAAAAAATCTGTTCCACTAAAATGTTAAAGGTAAAGATATTAAAAGTAACCATACAGGTATTAAAAAATAGTTGGTTCTTACTATTATTTCCTTGCAGACTATAATACCCTCTGTCCCCCAGTAGAACATACACAGATTTATGACGATGATGATGATGAACTGATGAACACAATGCTGCAAGAAACCATTTTTAAAAAACAAAAACACACTGATGTTTTTGGTTTTGGGGCAAAAATAAACAACCTTTGTACATCAGTTTTTCAAAGAAGAAAAATTTAGGTCAAATGGCCTAGCAAATTTGACTTTGTACCTTTTAAGTGTTGATAAATTCACCTTTGTTCTGATTTTGATCTCCTTGATTTGACCAACATATAAGGATTATCCTTAAAGCCTGATGTACTATGGCATGGGTCGCTTAGAGTATGTCTATACTGTAATAAAACTCCCATGGCTCGCTCATGTCAGCTAACTTGGGCACACAGGACTTGGGCTGTGGAACTATAAAACTGTAGTGTAGACTTTCCAGCCTGAGCTTGAATGTCTACACTATACTTTCATAACCCTGCATTCTGAGCCCTACAAGCTGAAGCCAGTGGACATAGTTCAGCTTTGTATGCCTTACTGTAGTATAGACAGAATCACAGAATCATAGGGATGGAAGGGACTTCAGGAGGTTATCTAATCCAGCCCCCTGCTTCAAGCAGGATCAACCCCATCTAAGTCATCCCAGCCAGGACCTTGTCAAGCCAGGACTTAAAAACCTCGAGGGATGGAGAATCCACGACCTCTCTAGGAAACCCATTCCAATGCTTCGCCACCCTCCCGGTGAAGTAGTTTTTCCTAATATCTAACCTACACCTCTCCCTCTTCAACTTCAGATCATTACTCCTTGTTCTGTCATCTGACACCACAGAGAACAGTTTCTCAGCCTCCTCTTTAGAGCTCCCCTTCAGGAAGTTGAAGGCTGCTATTAAATCACTGCTAAGTCCTCTCTTCTGTAAACTAAATAAGCCTAAATCCCTCATCCTATCCTCACAGGTCTTGTGCTCCAGCCCCTTAATCATTTTTGTTGCCCTCAGCTGAACCTGCTCCAGAAAATCCACATCCTTTTTATACTGGGGGGCCCAAACTGGACACCATATTCAGGATGTGGCCTCACCAATGCTGAATAGAGGGGAATAACTACTTCTCTAGATCTGCTCGAAATGCTCCTCCTAATGCACCCTAGTATGCTGTTAGACTTCTTGGCTATACTGGCACACTGTTTACTCATATCCAGCCTTTCATCCACCATAACCCCTAGGTCCCTTTCCATAGACATGTCCTAAGAACTCGTAGACAGCCATCATGCAAAGTATTAAATGCTAATAGGGCCTGGATTGCCTTGGAGAATGTTTTATACTTATACACAGAAGGAGATTTTGATGTATGCTTAGAGCTTAAAAAACAAAGATATACAATAAATGGTTACATTTTGCCCAAAGTACTTACTATGTATACACACTTTTTTCAGAATAAATGATATTTCCTCCAAGAACAAACCATTTTGATTCCAATATACAGGATAAGCAGCTCCCATCATTTAGAACTGTACACCCACACTTTTGCAATTGTACAGACTTTCTAGACTTACCTCCTCTATGGATAATCAAAGAAGTTTCACTTCCAACAGGACATTCTTTAAGTATATCCACTACTTCTGCATGGCTCAGGTTCTGTACATTCTGCTGGTTGATCTCAACAATGAGGTCACCTTCACATAAACCAGGACATCCCTGAATGTCTAGAATTTGCTTCACCCTCTGTCCTGTGGGACTGTCTGCTATAGTGAAGCCAAAGCCTTGTGCCCCTTTCACAATGGTTAAGGTCATGAGTTCAGCTTGGGTGGCCCCAGAAGAAGCCATTGATACATTATCATCATGAACAGGTGGTGGGAATGTGCTATCAAGCTGACTATCTGCTGGAATGGAGTGCAAGGGATGTGGTGGTCGATCTGTTACATCAGGAACAGATTGAGAGGTCCTAGAAATATATTCCAAATAAGTTTCATAGTTATGTCTTCCATTTACCACTACCGGAGGCCTCTCCATCACTGCAAGTGGTGGCACCATGCTGTTGGCAGGATCTTCAGGATCAAAGGGCAAAGGGTATCCACGACATAGCACCAGGTTGACACTCTGACCAATAGGAACTGACTGGAAGAGTTTGACTACATCTGCGTGAGTATGCCCAAGGACACAAACTTCATTAATATAGACAATGACATCCCCTAGAAAGAAAAAAAATAGTGATGACATGAGAAAGCTTCAATTACTATTGGCACAATAGAAATGAAATTTGTTTATAAGATCAGATGAAGGAAACTACCGGTCTATTAAAAATTAAGATCAACTATAGCAATATTCAGGTCAATCAAAGGTGACGCTAAGCTGTAATTTGTCAGCTTACAAAAATAATTGAAGTAGTTCAATGCTGAAATAATTATAACAGAGCATCAGCTTGTCTATAATTAAAGTTCAGACTGAAGGTTTCTGTCTAAAGCTCAGCTGTATGGAGTGCTCTGAAATCTACATGGCTACTCAGATTATTATTATTGTTATTATTGTTATTATTGGCAGAAGTGCAGGGTTCTAAGAGTGATCCAAGGCAGGCAATATTTGACCAAAGGAGTCTCAACCCCCCTCCTCACAGCTAAGTGATTCTGGCAATCTTTTTTTTGCTCCCCGATGGAAATCAAACCAGGGCTCTGATCACTGCACCAGAACCCCAGCAGCAACTATATATTGCATATGTGCCAAAGGACAACTATTATCCCCACTCCCCTATAAAAATGTACTGGAGGAGGGAGGTACACAGAGGAAACTAGAAAAGGAACTATGTGGACTAGTGGAAAGACCACTGTACTGGGAGTATTCCTTGCTTTGTAAGTCACTTCACCTCTCTATGCCTTAGTTTCTCCTTTGCATAATGGAGTTGATGAGGTAAACCTGAGATCTAACTGATGAAAAACCTATTCAAAAGTTAGTTTTTTGATAATTACGTAACTACAGCAGGATATCAGCTGCAAAGCTGGGAGAGGATTATAACTGTCTAAATGAATAGCCAGTTGCTAAAAACAAACTTTTATATGCTTAAATATTTAGGATATTAAATGGCAAAAACAAAAACAAAAACAAAAACAACAAAAAAAAACCTCGTTGCCACGCAGTTAAGGTTGCCGAGTGACAGCTTGTGCCCTTCTAGAATGTCAAGGTCATAGAATCATAGAATGTTACGGCTGGCAGAGACCTTAGGAGGTTATCTAGTACAGCCCCCTGCCTGAAACAAGATCAATCCTAACTAAACCATACCAACTAGGCCTTTGTCAAGCCAGGACTTAAAAACCTCTAGGGACGGAGATTCCACCACTTCTGTAGGTAACACATTCCAGAGCTTCACCACCCTCCTAGTGAAACAGTTTTCCCTAATATGCAACCTACACCTCTCCCTCTGTAACTTCAGACCATCGCTCCTTGTTCTGCTGTCTGTCACTCTCGCCATCCTCTTTAGAGCCCCCTTTAGGAAATTGAAGGCTGCTATCAAATTGCTCCTTACTCTTTTCTTCTGCAAACTAAATAAGCTAAGTCCCTCAGCCTCTCCTCATAAGCCATGTGGTCCAGCCCCCTAATCATTTTCGTTGCCCTCCACTGGACCCGATCCAATGCATCCACATCCTTTTTATACTGGGAGGACCCAGAACTGGACACAATACTCCAGATGAGGCCTCACCAGAGCTGAGTAGAGGAGAATAACTTCTCTAGATCTGCTGGAATTGCTTCTCCTAATGCACCTCAATATGCCATTAGCCTTCTTGTCTTCAAAGGCACACTGTTGACTCATACCCAGTCTCTCATCCACCATAATCCCCAGGTCCTTATCTGCTGCATTGCTACTTAGCCAGTTGGCATCTGGCCTGTAACAATGCTTGGGATTCTTCCGTCCCAAGAGCAAGACTCTGTACTTGTCCTTGTTGGACATCATCAGATTTCTTTTGGCCCAATCCTCGAATTTATCAAGGTCACTCTGGACCCTATGCCTATCCTCCAAACTTATCTACCTGTCCCCTTAGCTTAGTGTCATCTGCAAATTTGCTGAGGGCAAACTTCTAAAAACAGCAAATACAGAGTTTAAATACCCACATAATTGCCACTGCCCTCTTTGAACGATGCCCCAGTACATCCAAAACAACACATGGTCCCACTTCACCTCAGCACTAGCATGGTCATGTTCCAGCAGTGCCATATTTACAAGTTTTGGTGCTCTATCCAGCCTGGACATCTGCACCCTCCTTACCCTGAAGGGAGGGAGGGGAGAAGCGTTGTGCTCAGAGCTGCGGGGGCAGGGACAGGGCAGGGAGGCTGGCGGGGCAACCCCCTAGGGGAGAAGCTTTGTGCTCAGGGCTGCGGGGGCAGGGACAGGGCAGGGAGGCTGGCGGGGCAACAGGCAGACTAAGCAGCCTAGATAGTTGGGGCTGCATGCCAGGAAGGTAGGAGCATCACAGGCAAGCCAGAGCTGTGGATCAGGAGGCAGGGAAGGCAAAAGGGTGAGAGATGAATGTAGCTACAGCTCTGTGCTGGGAGACAGAGGCTGGGTGTTGGGAGGTGGAGCGGACTGCCAGGGTGTTGGAGTTGCAAGAGCTGGTGCTCCTCACAGCATAGGGCACTACCATATTTGGGGCACCATTTGGAGCACTAGTGGTGTCCCAAGTTTAATGGTGTCCTGTGCAACTGCATATGTTGGGCCTGTCTAAGGATAGCTCTGTGCGCCACCTACACTTTCCACATGCTCTAATATTGAGCCTACTTCCCCAGCAGAACAACACACTGGAAAGTTTAATACCACCTCAGACCTGTTTATAAGCCCTTCATGCTCTCACATGGGGATACCACCTAAGTCTATACTTTCTGCTATATGGCGTTATATCCACAGAATGCATCCATATGCAGAGCTGCTGGAGCAAATTTTTAGAAGGTGCTGAGAACCAATTAACCAAACTGTAAGTAGGCATCCTTCAGTCTGCAGAGAGTATGGAACGCTCCCTTTATCGTTTCAATGGAGGACTTCATTTACAGCATCTACTGTGACTATGAAGACCCACACGAGAGTGACAGTCCTTGCTGCATCTCTTGCAGATGTGGTGGGTGTCTGGCAAGTCCTTAGTGTGCTTTCTGTGCGCTCGCTTCTCCTCTGCTAGCTGTCTGATCCTCATCTCGCCCTTCTGAAGGCCCTTGTGTAACCCCTGCCTCCATCTGCTGCGGTCGTCTGCTAGTTCTTCCCAGTTGTCCAGCTCGATGTCTACCTCTCTGAGGTCTCTCTTGCAGACATCTTTGTAGCACAACTGGGGGCGTCCGGGAGGTCTTTTGCCAGAGGCTAGCTCACCATACAGGATGTCTTTTGGAATCCTTCCATCATTCATCCTGTGGACGTGGTCAAGCCAGCAGAGCCGACGCTGCCTGAGGAGGGTGTGCATGGTTGGGATTCCAGCTTGCTCGAGGATGGTGGTGTTGGTCACTCTGTCCCTCCATGATATTCCAGGGATGCGCCTGAGGCAGCGCAAGTGGAAGACGTTCAGCCTCTTTTCCTGGTGGGCATACAGGGTCCAAGTCTCGCTGCCATAAAGGAGGGTGCTGAGGATGCAGGCTTTGTAGACTTGCATTTTGGTGTGAGTATACAGCTTGTTGTTATTCCACACTCTCTTGCTGAATCTGGACAGAGTTGTGGCTGCTTTTCCGATCCTCCTATTTAGCTCAGTGTCCGACAGGGTGTCAGTGATGGTGGACCCGAGATAAACGAATTCGTGGACGACCTCTAACATATAGTTGTCAATGCTGATTGATGGGGATTCAGCAACATCCTGACCGAGTACATTTGTCTTCTTTAGGATGATGGCAAGCCCAAAGTCCTTGCACGCTTTGGAGAACTGATCCAGCAGTTTTTGAAGCTGATCTTCTGTGTGAGACACTACAGCAGCATCGTCTGCAAAGAGCATGTCTCTGATGAGGACCTCCCGCACCTTATACTTAGCTTTCAGCCTTGCAAGGTTAAACAGTTTCCCATCAGATCTTGTGTGCAGCAAGATGCCCTCTGTTGAAGATCCAAAGGCATGCTTCAGGAGGAGTGAGAAGAAGATCCCGAACAATGTCGGAGCAAGCATGCATCCTTGTTTGACGCCGCTCCTGATTCTGAAAGCATCCGATAATGCGCCGTTATATTGGATGGTTCCTCTCATGTCTTTGTGGAATGACTGGATCATCTTGAGTAACCATAGAGGACAGCCTATCTTGTGGAGCAGTTTGAACAGACCATCCCTGCTGACCAAGTCAAAGGCATTGGTTAGGTCGATGAAGGCTATGTAGAGTGGCTTCCTCTGCTCCCTACACTTCTCCTGCAGCTGCCTTAGAGAGAAGACCATGTCAACGGTAGACCTCTCTGTGCGGAATCCGCACTGCGATTCGGGGTACACCCTCTCAGCAATCTTCTGGAGTCTGCCAAGGATGACGCGAGCGAACAGTTTACCAGTGACGCTTAGGAGGGAGATTCCACGGTAGTTCTTGCAGTCACTTCTGTCTCCTTTGTTCTTATACGATGTTACAATGTTAGCGTTGCGCATATCCTGTGGAACCTCATCCTCTTTCCAGCACAGGCACAGTAGCTCATGCAGGGGTTCCAGGAGTGTGTCCACGGCACACTTGATTACCTCTGGTGGTATACCATCCTGGCCAGGGGCCTTTCCTGCTGCAATGCTGTCGATGGCTCTCTTCAGGTCATCCACAGTCGGTTCCTGATCCAGTTCGTCCATTACTGGTAGGAGCTCGACGGCATCAAGGGCTGCGTCAACCACAACGTTCTCGCGTGAGTACAGCTGGGAGTAGTGCTCAACCCAGCGCTCCATCTGTTTGGCTTTGTCAGTGATGACTTCACCAGATTTGGATTTCAGAGGTGCCATCTTGTTCTGGGTGGGTCCTAATGCCTTCTTCATACCCTCGTACATTCCTCTGAGATTAACAAAGTCAGCACAGGTCTGGATGCTGCTGCATAGCTGGAGCCAGTGGTTGTTGACACAGCACCTGGCTGTCTGCTGTACTGTTCTTCTGGCCGCTCTAAGTGCTTGCTGGGTACTCTGGCTCGGTGAGCGTTTGTACTCCAGGAGTCAGCACACTTCTTTTCAATGACTGGAATCATCTCATCAGAGTTAGCTTCGAACCAGTCGTTCGTGTTTCTAGCTCTTCTTCCAAACACCAAACACCGACAAGGCCGTGTTGTAAACTGTATCCCTCAGATGTTGCTATTTGGATGTCACATCGGCGCCCCCAGGGCTGCTACGCAGATTTTCCTGGAGGGTCTCTCTGAACTTTTCAGCTTTCTCTGAGTTTGCCGTCTTTCTGGATGAGGGGCCTTCCAGCAGGTTTAGAGCAGTACAGCTTCTTGGGTCTCAGCTTGAGCTTGGAGCAAACTAGAGAGTGATCTGTATCACAGTCAGCACTATGACAGCTGCGTGTCAGAAGGACGTTTTTGAGGTTATTACGCCTAGTGATGACCACGTCTAGTTGATGCCAGTGCTGCGAGCGTGGGTGTCTCCATGACACTCTGTGCTGTGGCTTCATTTGGAAGAATGTGTTTGTGATGCACAGATTGTGGTACGCGCACAGTTCATGGAGACGCTGTCCATTGTCATTCATTTTTCCCACACCGAAGTGTCCTAAGCAGGAAGGCCATGAGGCCCAATCAGCTCCAACTCTTGCACTGAAGTCAGCCAAGATGTACAGCTGTTCACGAGCAGGTATTTGCGCTACAGCAGCACTAAGCACGTCATAGAACTTGTCTTTTACTTCTGGTGTGGCGTACAGGGTTAGAGCATAAGCGCTGATCGGGTGGATGGGACCGGCGCAAGTTTGAAGCGTGATCCGAAGAAGTCTTTCTGATCTGCCCATGACTAATTCCACCATTTGTAAAAGGGTGTTTCTGACAGCAAAGCCAACACCATGCTCTCTGGGTTCTTCTTGGGCTTTACCCTGCCAGAAAAAGGTGTAGTCCTTTTCCTTTAGAGATCCCGAATCTGCGAGTCGCGTCTCTTGCAGTGCAGTGATATCAACTCGGAGCCTCTTCAGTTCCTCTTTGATGACAGCAGTCTTTCGGGTGTCACTGATGGCCTGAAGATCTTCAGTCAAGCCAGTCAGCATGGTCCGCGCATTCCAGCAAGCAAGCTTAAATTGTTGATGTTTCTCATTTCTTGTTGATTTTCTTATTGGTTTGCCTGGTGCCCAAATTTCAGTCACTTGTCAGGTTCAGGAACCTTAAGCCTCACGCACCCAGCGAGGCAGGTGAACTGTGGCGGGACAGTACCCTATTGGCTGGGGGCTGCCCAGCTTGAGGTGGGTGGTGACTGTCCAGTGAGATGCGAGGATCTCTCCCACCGTCGAAGGCAAACCCTGGCGCTCGTTCTCTACGCCAATCGAGCAAGAGCTTATAACCGGTATCTGTTGCCTCCCGTGTTGATGCAACGCTGTTCAGCGATGCCGGAGTACCTCTCCGGGCGCGAGCCTGGGCACTTATTATGGAGACTCTGGGCTGCCCAGACACCAGTGTCCCCCTCTTGGCTTTACTGATATAGTCCAAAAGAGAGGATAACCTCCACGTCTGGTACCAGCTCAGCTGCAGGAGTTGCTGGGACAGTGCCAGAAGTTGACAACAAACCGCCTTTGGACTCCACTCCGGATTTTCTGTCAGGATTTACTCCCTTAGCCTTTCTCCTTCCCAGGATAACCCACAAGGTTGTAAACTCTGTATATAAAGGAAACTGCTTCAGGGAGTGTGACAGCACCCCCAGCACCTATGCTTACATCCTGCCTCACTACTTAGGATGTCCCTGGCAATATAACCCCAGGGCACTGCTACTTTTGCACCCTACACAATCTGGTAGTGAAATTATGCACACTGGAAACTCAACTGCACATATGTCTAGTTGCTTTGATCAAAGATATGGGGGTGGTGGATTAGAAATCAGCCCCAGATCTCCTTGTAGCACAATCACAGCTCTATGATGATTCAGACTCATCACCAAATCTCCCCATGTCACTATCACAGTTCTTCCAAAGTGCTCCAGTTGCAGGTGCCAACTACCTCCCTGCCCCAGGGTGTGCTCAACATGTGATTCATTCCAGACCCTGCCCTCACTCCACCCCCTTCCCCAAAAGTCCATCCCAACCTCTTTCTGATGTTTCACCCCTACACCGAGTGTGCCCTGCATCTTTCCTTTCCTGGTGCACCTCCCGCACGCTGTGGAACAGCTGATCACTGGAAGGTGAAAGGTACTGAGAGGTGGAGGAAGAGTTGATTGTCAGGGCTGTTGGTGGATGGGAGGCACTGAGCAGGAAGAGCTGGCTGCCAATTGGTGGTAAGCACCCACTATTTTTTCGTGGGTGCTCCAGGGCTGGGGCACCCATGGAGTTAATTCTGAAGACTCCACCTTATTTCTCCAGTGTTCTGTACAGCTACCCCTAACACAGTGCAATCAACCAAAATGAATGCAGATAATTTCCAGGAACTGGTGCCAGCACTTACGTGGGCACTTAACTCTGCATTTCCTGGTTTTCACAAGTTTGAGTTTTGTGAACTCAGTGGTCTGGAAGAGCACGAGCTATCACCAGACAACCTTCACTCTGTGGTAACAAAATGTTTTCCCATTCAACATTACTTGCTTTTTCTTGAAGTTTAGAAAAATTTGACACTCAAAAATGAATAAAGACGTGCTCCTTATCTGGTCACTGCTATTTTCAAATTCTGTAATCAAGCTTTTCAACTTTCCTTTGGAAGGGGCTATTTGAAGTGGAAGCTTATTTGTATGTCACACAAATCAAGAGAGCTCTCTACTTTGGTACAAGGGACAAAAAGAAAGGGCATTTTAAAAAAAATCAATTACCCTGATGTAAGATTTTCACTTTTTGGGCACTTGTGTGTATGTGATTTTGGTAGGAGGCAGACTGCCACAAAAAATATTTCCATTCAGTTGTACTATTTTGTGGAGTCTCTATCTACTCTTTTGTATCTTCCACATTGGCAGAGACAGAATCAGACTACAAGATAGTTAAAATTAGAAAAAGGACATATGTCAGGAATATTTTAATTTGAACAGCATCAGATTTTGTGGTTCCAGAGGCTGCAAGAGGGGTGGAGTGGATTCTGATGTGGGGGCTACACATTCATAGGATGTGTATGATTGCGTTTGTGAGAGAAGGAACCCTCCTATTTGGATGGGACCTCTGCAATTGCCTTTAAAGGTATCCACCATTTGCTACCACATATGACACGGTTTCTCAAATTATTCCTGTGTAGGCTAAATAAAACTGTCTACTATCACTGTAGTGTCCACTATTGGCAAATTATGAGTTTTTTATGGTTAACCACTCTCATCACTCTATCCAATATTGGGTTCATGGATGTCCACTTGGCACATATAGCAGCCTTCTTTTACTGAAGAAAGCTGATTCAGAAATAAATTTCAGATGACTTAGGTGTCTTCCCATGACCTGGACTGGTCAATATACTGATGTTTATGAATAAACATTCACATTACATAGAACGTACAGGCCATAGCCCAGATTAAAATAAATAGTAACTTATTTGTTCACACAATAGCCAAATTAAGTACTAGTCTATTTTTGTTTCCACTTTTGACAAATCTAAAATGATATGCATCTTTTATAACAAAGAAAATGGCTGTGTGGTCAGAATGATCAAGACACAGTGGAGTTGCAAGTGACAATATTTTTATTCTTCTGCAATTAAATTATGTACCAATAAACTATAATAGCTCTAGGTTCCCTGCCCGATGCATAGTTTAATTATTCGAGCTAAAATAATCTACACTATCAATTTTATACTTCAATGGTATCTCATGGTTTAATAATAAAATGAGAATTTTTTTCTACTGGAATTGCATCCAATGAGTTGTTGGAAGTATTCTAATCCCAAATCTAATCAAGGGAGTAGAGGCGAAAGAAGAAGAAACCACTATAGGGAAAGGAAAGAATTTTATGTACCTGAAAAATAAAATGGTCAGTTCACACATGATCAGACTGTCTAACACTCTGACAGCACTTAATTGCACGCTTTTAAAATTCACAGGCATAAGAAGTAATTCATGGAGCAATTTCTCCAAAAGGGGGGAGCAAGCGAGCAAATGCTGACAGATTTTGTTTAAATGCTTGAGAATAATATCCAGAGAATGACACATACTGTCTGACTGTACATCATAAACAGGTCTAATAAAATGCAGGTTGAAAAAGGAAGTTCAGTTATACAGACATGCATTGGTAGCTCTGGCAGAAAAAAGATGACACAGATGTTGCAGACAGTATATAGTTGTAAATCTAACCTTTCAGAAATAACGTAAACAAAATTCTGCACTGAACAAAAGTGACAGACAGTGCACTGCATCTTTACTTTTAGTCTATTTCTTGCTTTAATCTTTATTTGAAAACTTCTTTATAAAAGAGTTCAGATTTTGAACTGAATCATGTCTCTAACACATGATTAAAGAGACATAACTTCAAAGTTACCATTCTGCCTGATATGTTTGTACCTACTGTTGTTACAAGTAACATCTGACACTAATGTTAGTGAACAAATATTCTCTGGGTCCCCTGCCACCCCGCCCCCGGCTTGTCGTCTCTGTGCATTTGACAACACTTTGTGTGGAGTAAGTTTCATAGCTTTGTTGACTCCCAACTGCACTTCCTATCTCGTGAACTAGCATGATGGCATCACGCTAATGCACTGGGCATGGTCCAGGTTGCACTGAGGACTAGCTGTCTCCGGCCCTGCCCCTTCCACCTGAGGTCCTGCACCTTCTGGGAGCACAGAGTTCCCCCGCCCACTCCGCACAACTTTGCCTAGGGCTTCTGCAATTCTTTTGGCCCACCTGTGGACAAGGAACTGTATTAAAAGGCAAAAGACCTGAGGTCTATTCCTTGCCTGTACCACTGGTTTACTGCATGATAATGGGAAAGTCACTTTGCCTCTCTGTGTCAATTTCCTATCCCACCTTATATTTCACAGAGCTGAAAGGGACCTCAAGAGGTCATTGAGTTCAGTCCCTGCCCTCTCAGCAGGACCAAGCATCATCCCTGACAGATTTTTTTTTTTAAATCTATTTGCCCCAGGCCACTAATTGGCCACCACAGGAATTGAACTCACAACAAAGCACTGAGCTGTCCCTCCCTGCTTAAGTGATGACTTGGAATGAAGGTAAATGGGGGAACCTCTCAGGCCTTCTGGTTGTCTTGCCTCTAGATTTCAAGTTGAGACAAGGATTTCCTTTCTGTTTTTCAGTCCTAGCACAATGGTGCTCTGAGCTTAGTTGTGGGTCTCTAGATGTCACCATAATACTAATAATATCAGAAAATACATTTTAAATTTGTTAAAAAATTCAATTTGACAAGCTCAAGTATCCCTTTCAGTCCTACTTAAATAGTAGAGGTGGCTCAGCACATGCCCATTTTTAACTAATAGTGTCCCAATTAACCATGTCATTATATTTCACCATCACTAGTTACAATGATTTCCAAGCATAAGTACTGTTAAAGCAGCTCTTCTAAAAGAGCACATTCCAATTAAGAGGAACATTGTATAAACATAATTTACAAATATAAAAAAGCACTATTCTTTCATCAGCTTTGCTACTGCTTGTGGGGGAGATGGATTACCTAAGACAACAGGAGAATTCCTCCTGTTGCTGTAGGCAGCGTCTACACTGAGGTGCTACAGCAGCATTTCAAGTGCTAACAAACTCTTACTTACACCCACAACCACTCAACTAATCTCTAAAGGAGTTGAAAGTGATGCTATTTGCTCACAAATTAACTTGGAATAAATTAATCTGATTTCCATCATAATTTAACATAAACCTCCCCAGGGTTCCTTGGTACAAATGTTATCCTAATTTGGCCTCCTTTATAGCTGTACAGAACTGAATGAATGTGAGGGAGTCAAAGCGTGGTTCTACTCACAGATGTAGCCATGCTAGCTTTGGCTGAAGCTAAGGATTCAGAAGGGATTGTACTCAGGACAGCTAGCCTGTCCCTCTGGCAGTGCAGCCATGGCTACTCTGCCACTGGTAGTACATCATCCCAATCAGAGATAGTTCAGGTACGTGTACTGAAGCTGGAAATTTTATGTCCGGCTCCAGTGTAGCCTTGCCCTTACAGACTTAAGTCAACCTGTGTTAGGTGAACTTACTGCCACCACAGTAATTACAGTGGTGGCTGATGTCTGCACCTCCTCCTTCTGTCGATGGGGTGTGTCTGCACTAGCAGTGCTTCCACCAACTGAAGGGGGCAGTGTTGGGGGCAGAGAGCTATACAGCCAACAGTCAATGTGAGTAACATGGCTAGTACATGAGGTGCAGGCAAGATAGAGCCCGGGGGCCGGATCTGGCTTGCCAAACCTTTTAATTCAGCCCATGGTCTGCCTCTGTAGTGTGCAGCAGTGCCACTCAAAGCAGCTGGATGCTCCCTGTGGCTTTCTGCACTGTGTGTGTTGTCCCCACCCCCACCAAAATGTTTCAGCTCCTATTGGTCAGAAACTGGCCAAAAGGAGCAGAGAGATTTTGCTGGTGGTATAAACAGCACATGAGTCTTTCCCCCAACAGCACAGAGAGCCACATGGAACAGCCAGTGGGTTGTGGCTGCTGGTAGGCACGGAAGCCTTCCTGAGAGTACTGCTGGCCAGGAGCTGTTTAGCTAAGCACTTCCGAGCCCCAGTCTGCCTCTGGCCACCCATCCCTTCCTACATCCCAGACCCTTCACTCCCTCCTACAGCCCTTCCCCAAGGCCAACACTGGCCTCCTACATCCACATTTAGGCTTGCAAATCAGTGCCCTGATTTTTCTTTTTCAAAATCTTAGCTCTTATTCCTACAAACACTAATTACCCACTTTTAAAAAGGAAATAATATAGCTCAGTTTTAATCAAATGTTGAGTAAGATGGGCGCCTTCTTTTGTTTCTACTTGTCTATTAAAAGTACCTGCCACAACAACATATTACTTATTTCTCTCACAAGTGAATGCTGAATCAATTGCTAAAATGTGCAGCCCATAATCTCCCAGTCATACGTCTCTAAAAGCAAGATATTGATCACAAGAGAGTTGTACAGTTAAAACTTTAGCTCTGACCCCTCTCCGATTAGCTTTAAAACAGATCTCTCTACTAGACAATATTAATGCAGTCATCCATTAAATTAAACAGGCAAAGTGAAATAGAAAGAACTGTGGAGAAATCTATAAATCCATGGCTGCTTTTATACAGAAGTTCTGTGCTATTAGCTCTGCTTGCTTCTGTAAAGGAATACCAAGTGGCCCATCAGAATATCTGAAGAGCTCTTCTGTGACTGATATGGAGCTCTGTGCTCCAGCCTCCTCCACTTCGGGATGGCAGGTACCAAAGTACCAAGATTAAGTTTCGTGCGACTTCAAAGACGGGTCACTGTAGCTGTGCTGCATTGCACTATGACCTCCACCTTTTCCACAGCTGTGGGCAAACATTATTTGTTAGGCAGATTCAAACAGCAAAGTGCCTTTTGCTACACTAACATTTGCCTCTGGCTGAAAACCTGCTGTCACATGTAATCCAGACCTGTGAGAGATTGTGTCCTATAAACCTGGGTGCCCCACAGTGATTTGCTATCATTGGTCCCAAACTGGGCTATTCACATAAAGCTTAATAGCCTGCAGGTCATACCCTGACTGTCTGCATACAGCTACAGCGTTGGCCCAGCAGTTCTGATCCCGGCAACCTGACAGCAACACTCTGACTACTACTGGCCTTGCTTACTACTTGCAGGGTGAGCCCTGAATTTTCTCCAAAAGGGGTCAGCAATCTTGTAGACTCTTCAGGTATTAGAGATTGGCTGTGTAAAGGATCAATATTTAACAATTTGCTACTTTAAAAGAAGCTACCAAATTGCTCAGTTTTGTTTTTTTTTTAAGCAAGCATGTTTATTTAACCTCAAAGAGAGATTTTAAGTCAGTACAATTACAAGGCGCTAAAGTCAGAAATGGTCAAAAGTGAAATAAAAATCGTGTTTTTCCTAGTAGCTAAAAAGTAACAAGGTAGACTGGGTTCCACATAAAATTCCTATCAGATGATCTGAGCAACAAGACTGAGCAAATTCCCAGGTCAAGATCTCCCCTTTCTCACTCCCAGAATCAAAGGACTGGTTATTGATCCGCAAGCCACGGGTTTTTGAATGACATCTCAACAGGTAGATTATTACAATAGTATGTAGGACGTGAGTACATGGATGCTTTTGGTCACACCTGCCTATCAAGAGAGCCTCACAAAACTTCAGTGTAGACATTACTTATGCTGACAGGAAGGGTTCTCCTGTTGGCACACATAATCCAGCTCCCTGAGAGGTGGTAACTAAGTTGAAGGAAGAAATCTTCCATCAACCTAATGCTATCTACAGTGGAGTTAATTTGGCTTACCTATGCCACTCAAGAGGATAGTGGATTTTTCACACCCCTGAATGAAATACCTGGGTCAATCTAACTTTTTTAGTGTAGACCATGCATTATGCTAAAGATGGTACAGGAACAATTCTGTTCTTGATTACACTTGTACAACCTTACTAACCATTAATTTTATCTGTACAACCCTCCTGAAGCCAATAAGGTTGCAAAGATTTATAGCATACATATGTAACTGAGGATAATAATATTTGGCCCTACAACCGGAACTGTTGATGTGTGAGGCAGGGCAGAATGAAGTTCACGCTCCCAGCTTGCTTGCTGTAGAGGGCTAACAGGTGTAAAATGAAGAAAATAAAAAAAAAACAAAAAACTAAGCCTTTTGGCCTCCTGCCCCTCATCCTTCCTGTTCAGTTAAGTAGAGATGATTTTATATACATGACAAACCTGGATTTGTTAAGTAAGCAGGTGCCATTTTACACAGTTAATTTTTTGAGTAGAACTCCATTTTAATTTCTCTGTCCCAATGCTTGCACCTAATTAAAAAGCTGGCTTTTCAAAAATTTTGTGCTTAACCAGCATGCATCCAGTAATTACACTCAGGCAGATGTGGATTAGTCAAAGAAACTATTTACATTTCTTTTGTGTTTTGCATATAGTGGTAAGAGCTACTTAAATAGAGGCATTTAATTATTTTTTTGGAAAGGAAGAATAAAGTAAATTCAGTAAGAATCTAAAGACCCTGATTATTTGCTGATCTGGCAAACATGAAAAATAGCACATTAAAGCTAAGTAAAGCAATAAAAAAGAACATATATTGCCAAGCTGCAGTGAGCAGGCGCAGAGTCTGCCTAGTTAGACAGTTTTTTCACTTCAAGAATCTGGTAGCATAAAATGGATGGTTAAGGTCCATTTCACAAAATATAATGGATTTTAAATAAAAAGCGAGGAATAATTTGCTGGAAAGGCCTGCTAAAAGGGAAAGCAATCCCCGTTTCTAAGGGAGCTTGTTATTTACCAGTTAAAGAAGCCTATTTTGCCTAGGCTTTCCTTACAGGAAGTACTTCATCATCATAAAAACCTGGCACAAGTGAACTGGATGACAGGACGTTGGTGGATTCGAACAGCAAGGCAAAAACATATACCATGTTTACACAGCTCTTCAGGATGATTCGAAACCATGTGATGGCATGTGAAGGCTACTGCAAAAATAAAACTTTTTGTGGCATAAAAACAGTGAAAATTTACAAGACCTTTGTTTCTGAATGTGCACTATTTTATAACTGAACATGAAGCATCACATTTATCAAGGTAATGGCTCCCAGGAGGGTAGAAGTAGCCCAGACAGCTTCCCAGCAGCCTAAAGGCTTAACTGTATGACACAGCATGAGGAAACTGCAAAGCAGCCATTGTAACTGCCTGTGAAGCCTGGCATGGAGCCAGATGTCACCAATGGAAGAATATCTTCAACAGTCTTGCTAACTATGCTTCACTGCAACTGCTAATTTTCAGCAGAAATGGTGGGAAAGAAGGGAAACAAGACACTGGGAGAAAATATGTTGAGCCTTTATAAAGAAGCCATATGGCTTTATATTTTGTCAGAAGTAAAGACTTAGATTTTATATATTTACATAAAAATAATGATAATTAATTAATAAATACAATTGTATTCTGGTACCCTAAAATGATTGATGGACTGATTCTGCCCATGTTACATACAGGCTACAGTTACACTAGAGAGTTTTGTCAACAAAACACACTGCATGTTTTCACACAAAGTGCATTTTGTTGACAACGTATGGACATAAGGCAGCACTCACCCTGACAGAGTTCTGCCTCTCCACTACGAGGCGTAACACCTTCATTGATAGATTTCTGTCGACAAAACAGCTGTGTAAACCCCCCCCGGGGGCCTCTCTTGAAAGACAGGGCATCCACAATAATGGGCAGCCCTGTCTGCTGTGTTTCTGGATTCCTGTTTTGTCGACTGAGCAGCCAGGCAGTCTGGCTACTCTATCGACAGAGTGGAGCACTGTCCTGATTGGCTTTTGTGCATGGCTACACTCTGTCAATAGAAGTGTTGTTGGAGAATTTCTTCTGATAGTGACTTCTGTTAGTGCTGTAGTATAACCCATAGCCACACTCAATAGTTACGTTATTTCATGAGGAATAACCACTCACTACTCAAAGACTGCTCACAAATTAAACTACTATGTGGCATATATAATAGCAGCTGAATCTAATCCTAAATTATTATTGAGCAAACTAAATGACATTTTAAAATAACCTGTAAAATTTATTTTTATGAATAAGGTAGATTGAAATAATTCCAGTCATTTCATATTATTAATCTATAGTTAAAAATTCCATCCCAATTTTAGTAGTATTACCCATTTTAAATATTAAAATTATCCATGGAAAATGTTATCTCTGAAACAATAATAAACTAGACTGCACAACTGGCAATAATTTATTAAAGTCAACTGATAGTCTGGAGTTCTACCTATCTGTATAATTTCTCATACAGTGCCTATTGCTATGGCACCAGACTGCTTAGGTAAAAAGCCCACTGAAGACACTGGCACTGACTTCAAAAGTCTCTTGATCAGCCCATTAGTTTACTTAATTATCTAAGTGACCAGGAGACATGACAGGACAAGAGAGGTAATTCTTCCGCTTTTCTCTGTGCTGATTAGGCCTCAGCTGGAGTATTGTGTCCAGTTCTGTGTGCCATATTTCAGGAAAGATGCGGACAAATTAGAGACAGCCTGGAGAAGAGCAATAAAAATGATTAAAGGAGTAGAAAACATGACCTGTGTAGGGAGATTTAGTCTGTAAAAGAGAAGACTAAGGGGAAGCATGATAATAGATTTCAAGTACGCAAAAGTTTGCAACAAGGAAGAGAGAGAAAAATTGTTCTTATCTTCTGAGGTAGGTGCTTCACAGACCCTTTCTTTCAAAAGAGCAGTCCTCTGGGGCCTGATTTTTCTATCCCTGGCCCATTCTTTTGAAAGAGCAGAGGGCTCTTTTGATGCACTTTTGTGTATGTGCATGCACTCTTTTGAAAGTTCTTTCGGAAGAGATCTTCAAGAACGGCCTCTTTTGAAAGACCTCTGTTGGGTAGACATAGCTTTAAGGTGGTTAACCACTGGAAAAATTGCCTAAGGAGGTTGTGGAATCTCCATCACTGGTGATCTTAAAGAGCAGATTAGACAAACCCCCATCAGGGATGGTCTAGATAATAGCTAATCCTGCCATGAGTGCAGGGGACTGGACTAGACGACCACTCTATATTCCTTTCACTCCTATGATTCTAAGACAAATCACCTGATTTTCTGTAGCTTTGAGCACTCACAACAATTATCTTTGAGTTCAGAGTCTCCCAGCTGAATTCAATGGGAATGGACAATGATTGACACCTCCAAAAATCAGGCCATTTATTTCACAGCAAAAACACGGCTCTGAAGCCCAACTCTAGGTAAACATGTCTGAAAATGCTCTTCTCATTCTACTCTTTAATGTACTCATCATACCATAATACCATATGCCCAAAAACATCCCCCATGCGGGATGTCTGAAATTCAGATTATTCTAGCTATTGTCCTTAACAAATTAGTTGTTAAATCTCTCCCAGAAATAATGTTCTAACTCCGCTAGTCAGCTGGAGTCTCTGAATGTGGCCAGATATCTTATATTCTTAATTTTGCCAGTTTTAATGAACTCACTGTGATTGGCCATCTCTTCATCCCAGACATTAACAAGTCCCTGGCTGTCTTGCTGAGACCAGAATTGTTTGAGAGATTGTCTCTCATACATGGCTAGCACTGCATTATGCTGCTGCTGAGACACAGTGTTGCACAAAATGGTGCAGACAATTTATAGTAAAATGTGTCCTTGTGCATATATCATTTCAATACCCATGAAAATTCCACAAGGAGATTTATGGGCCTGAATGTAAGATATTTATGCCAAACATTGACAAAAAGAAAGTGGATTTTCAGGGAACTCTGAAATGCTGCTTCTGCCTTGCTTGTCTCAAAGTTTAATTTTTAGAAAAATAAGTATTTTGAAACAAAATATACAGAGCTCTGAATCAGATCCATCACAGTTTTGTTCTTAAAAATGAAAACAAAACAAAACAACTCTTTGCATATGATAAGGACTAGGAAACTAGCTTTCTGAGTTACTAGAATATTTTTAAAAATAAAACAGAGCTTGTTAAAGATCTCAGCCTGTGGATCTCTATCTACCCAAATGCCTTACAGCTGGTTTATTAAACATTTATTCTTCTTTAAGGATACAGCTACCCTACTAAGACCTTCATCTAACAGAATTTGTTTTTTTTTTAAATAAAATATATAACTTACACAGCACTTTACAGATGTGAATCTAGACACAATACCTCACCTGAATGGCTTACTATAAATGACAGAAAAGAGAAACAAAGACCAGACACAGAATGATCGTTCTGGAAAGGGAAGGAGTGGGGAATTAATGAGGAGGTGAAATTGTACAGTGGGAAAACTCCTGAAAGAAGTGGGTTTTATAGGAGAGATTTGAGGGAGCAGAAAGAGCACATTTGGCTAGTTTACTCTACAAAATTCCTGTTCAGAGACATTTTTTACAGAAGACTGTCGCCCCATAGGGGCAAGTCTAAAATTAGCAACAAGAGCAGCATCTTTTCTATACAAGGGGTGAGCTATTCAAGCATGCCATTATTATTTCATTCATTGAATTTTAGTTACATATAAAATGGGCCTGATTTTCCTTATTTACACTTGGGTAAATTGGAATTTACACTAAAGTACATAGATTTATACTAACTTAAAATCACTGTACTATAGCTGAAATCAGAATTAGTCTCAATGTCTTTTTTCCGCTATAGTATCTAACCTTGTTATTTTCTCCATCTGAACCATATATTAAAAATGCATGGAGCTAATTTAACTTTTGTCTCTGATTCTTTGTCTAATGGTTGAGTACACTGTCTCTCGTCCCTAACATTTAATAATACATGCTGTATAAGTGGAGAGTTTATAAGTATTTATCTATCAAATGAAAAACTACAGAAAAGCAAGCTTCAGGGAGTAGCTGTGTTTGTCTATTTCAGCCAAAGCAATGAGGAATCCTCTGGCAACTTAAATGCTAACAAATTTATTTGAGATTACGCTTTCAAGGGTTGGAACTCATTTCGTCCATGCCAGAGGGCTTCCCATTGTTTTACATAGAAGCAGGTATAGTTGATTTTGCATTTCAGTGGTGCCCTGCCAGGCTCATTGATGAGGGTGGACGGCAAAAGAAGAGAATCACCCACGATTCCAAAGGGCCTAGGGTTCCAGCCACCATTATATGCAACAGCAATGGCAGACAGAGATCTGAGCTCTTGAAATCCCTGCTGGAGTATAATATGTTTCAGGCAATGCTGAGGACTGGTTGCCCCGGCCCTGCTCCTTCCACCCAAGGCTCCACCTATTCCAGGACCCTGGAGACAACACCTCCCCCTGTTGTCCAGGGGCCTGGTGAGTCCATTGTCACCTCTGTGTGCAGCAACTGCTCTCAAAAACTGTTTCTTTGTTTAAAAAAATATAAAGTCCACAAACAAACTTCTTCCTGACTGTGGCATAATCCTCCATCACCTAACATGGGCATGTGCCAATTCTTCAAAAAGGGACATATTTTTGGAGTGTATCCACCCTACACAGCCACATGTACCATATACCATTTGAAAGCTCATTTTATGTATGTTTAAATGGCATATGAAGAGGAGCTGTCAAGTGGTGCCATAAACCTGTAAGCAAAGTGAAATAATGGCTTCCATTTTTTGCAAAATTCCAGAAAGTTTGCAAGACACCAGTGAGTGTAGTTTTGGTTGCGTAAGTTAATTTAAACACCTTAATGTGGCATTTACTGGTCAAAGCTCTCAAATAACAGTGTATTTAAATAGTCTGCTAGATTTGCATAGACAAGAACATTCCCACTCCCCAAAAATGAAGTATTTACTGTGTAGCAAAAATAGTGAATATGCTAATTTGAAATATTGTCACATTGCATATTCTTAATTGTCAAAGTATATTGCAAGTGATTACAATAATTGTCTGTATTTTAAATTAACATTTGCTAACTGGATCACTGTCACACTGAAGGTTGTGCACCAGTTGCAGTTATTTGTATTCCCACATTTTCTATTGTATTGTGGGTAAATAAATGTATGCAAATTCCTAATGTAACATTTTTCCATTTGGAAGTTTTGGTACAGAAAATGTAGCATCTGGTCTGCCTGGTAGAAGGTTTTAATTTGTAATTGTCTACACATACTGTTCTAAAATAGCTTTTAAGTTCAGGGACACCTACAGATGAATATTAGTGTTAGAAATGACAACTACAGTTTCATATTATGAATATGCAAAAGGTACGAGAGGAAAGAAATTGCCTAACAATAAGCAGCGAAGACAAAGTCCACAAACAAGTCTTGTCGCTATAAGAGGAATGAAGATCATGTTACAGCTTTTACCAACCATGTCACTAATAACTGCCATTAACAAATCCATTTGATCCTGATTCACACTCAGAGTTGCTTATCAACCTATCTACTGGACTGCATGTAACATCAGAGCCGTGTCTACACGTGCCGGCTACTTCGAAGTAGCTGCGCCAACTTCGAAATAGCGCCCGTCACGGCTACACGTGGCGGGCGCTATTTCGAAGTTGACATCGACGTAAGACGTCGAGATGTCGAAGTTGCTATCCCCATCAGGAGATAGGAATAAGCGCCCTACTTCGACGTTCAATGTTGAAGTAGGGAATGTGTAGCCGTTGCGCGTCCCGCAACATCGAAATAGCGGGGTCTGCCATGGCGGCCATCAGCTGAGGGGTTGAGAGACACTCTCTCCAGCCCCTGAGCTTGATGGTCACCGCGTGCAGCGGCCCCTTAAAGGTCCCCACCCCCTGCCTTTCTGTGCAGGAAGCTGAGAGAGTGTGCAGGCGGCAGCACAGCCACGCGGCTCGCCTGCACGTCTCTGAGCAGCCACACCAACCCCCCACCGCTGCGATGGCCGCCCCCCAGCCCCCTAAGCGCCCCCAGGGCACCCCCCCAAGGGGAGCCAGGGCTCCCAGACCGGCAGCCAGGCTGGGAAGTGGCAGCGGGGCCCCTCCTGGATGGAGGCTGAGCTTCGGGACCTGCTGGGGCTCTGGAGTGAGAAGGAGGTGCTCCAGGTAATGGGGAGCAAGAGGCAGAACGTGGATGCGTTCACTCGGCTGTCTGAGGGCCTGGCCGCCCGGGGTCACCCTGCCCGCACTCCTGACCACGTCAGGAGTAAGGTGAAGGAGCTGCAGCAGGGTTACGCCCGGGCCCGGGACGCGGCTGGCCGATCTGGGGCCGCCCCCGTCACTTGCCCCTTTTACAGGGAGCTCAGGGCCATCCTGGGCCCCCGGCACATCTCCTCCCCTCCGGCCACTCTTGATACCTCGGCCGACGAGACCCAGCGGGCCCCGGAGGCAGAGTCCGCCCCAGAGGTAAGCCCCACACCCCAGGGGCTCCCCTCAGGAGCCCACCCCAGAGCACTGGAGGAGGAGAAGGAGAAGGAGGGGGAGTCCTCCTCCAGAGATGCGGGGCTCCAGATCCACATCCTGTCCTGGAGCTCCAGCAGGGCGTCCGCTCACCGGGTGTCCCCCGAATGTGGGAGTGGACCATCAGGTATGTACTCCCCAGACGCACACCCCCGGGCTTGAGGAGCCGGGGTAACAGATATGACCAGGGCCCTCCACTTGCCCAGATGACCATGGCCCCAAGGACAGCAGTGGCATGTCCCTCAGAAGAGTGCATCAGCCCCTGCCCCCCCAGCACGATAGTGCCATGCCCCATCCCTGGGGATGGGGAGAGCGGAACCTAGGGTCCCCCGGGGGAGGGGGTGGGACACCCATCATCATCATCAGCAGCATCTCCCGGGGACGGGGATGGGGAACCAGCAGCAGAGGGGTGGGGGGACAAGGGCCATGGCTTGGGGCCCACACTTACGGCTGTCTTCACTCTTCTTCCCCGCCGTGTTCCGCAGCTGCACCACTGGAAGGACTGGAGAGCGCCGGCGAGGTGTCAGTGGTCCCGGAGAGCCCACCGGGGCCATCACTCCAGGCCAGCCCCTCGGCGGAGCACTGACTGGCCCCAGGGCTGGGACGACGACGGAGCCAGCACCATCCAAGGATGGCAACGGACCCCCAGCTGCTGGCCATCCTTCATTGGCAGCTGGAGGTCTCCAAGCAGCAGCTGCGGGTGGAGGAGCAGCACCTCCAACTACAGGAGCGGGTGCTGGCCCGGCGCCAGGAGGCATGGGGGGCCTTTATGCGCACATTTGAGTGCATCGCAGACTACCTGGCCCCCCCATGCCGCGCCGGCTACCGCTCTGCCCACCCTGCCTGCTCCACCCACTGCTCCACCAGCTGCTCCACCCGCTGCTCCACCCGCCGTCGCACCACCGTCTGCCACCGAGGGCCCTTCCGCCGAGGGGGAGCTGGGGCCACTTGATACCCGCCTGCCTTATCTCCCGGTCCGCCCGGCCCCCAGCCAGCCCCGGCGTGGGCTGCGGCCGAGGCGCTGCTCGCAGCCGCCCACCCCCAGCGCTGGACATTAGGGGGTGTGGGGCCCAGGACGTGGCCCCCCTCTCCCCCTTTGTATATATCCCCTTCACCTATCTTTTGTAAATAGTTTGTATTAGACCCCTGTTCTGTTATGTTATGATGATACCTGCCACCCATGTAAATAGTTCTCCCCTTCCTTGTCTTCCCCTTTTTTTTCCTTTCATCTTATAATACATATATATATATATATAATATTTATTTTGGCTGTACATAGTTATGATATAATAATAAGAGTTCAACATATATATTCTGGTTTCATGAAAAACATGTCTGTTTTTATTTACAAGAAAAGTGTGGGGGGTGTGCTCTTGGGTGCTCTTTGGTGTGCGCGTAGGGGCAGGGAGTGTTGTGGAGGATGGGGGGGTGCAGTGGGGGGCCTGCCAGCATTTACCCCGCGGCCTCGTTGAACTGGGCCCTCAGGGCCTCCTGGACCCGGGTCCCTTTGGGGTCCACCTGGCGACTGGGGGCAGCGGGTGGCTGCACATTGGCCCTGCCGTCCTCCACAGCCCAGCCCTGAAAGAAGGCCTTCCCCTTGCTCTCGACGAGGTTGTGGAGGGCGCTGCATGCGCCCACAATCTGGGGGATGTTGGTGGGGCCCGCATCAAGGCGGGTGAGGAGACACCTCCAGCGCCCCTTAAGGTGGCCAAATGTGCGCTCCACAACCTGGCGCGCGTGGTTCGGGTGCATGTTGAAGCGCTCCTGGCTGGCTGACAGGTGGCCTGTGTAAGGGTGCATGAGCCAGGGCCGGAGGGGGTATGCTGCGTCTGTGATGATGCAGAGGGGCATGGTGGTGTCTCCCACAGGGATCTCCCGCTGGGGGATGTAGGTCCCCGCCTCCAGCCGGTGGCACAGGCCCAAATTCCGGAATACCCGGGCGTTGTGGATGCTGCCAGGCCAGCCCACATATATGTCCAGGAAGCGGCCCTGGCTGTCCACCAAGGCCTGGAGGACGACTGAGTGGTAGCCCTTCCTGTTTAGGTAGCGTCCTCCACTGTGCTCAGGGGCACGGATGGGGATGTGGGTCCCATCCAGAGCCCCAAAGCAATTGGGGAAGCCCAGGGTGGCAAAGCCTGTGATGGCGGCATCCGGGTCCTGAAGCCTCACAAGCCTGTGGAGGAGCAGGGCGTTGATGGCGCGGACGACCTGCAGGGAAAGCACATGGGAGAGCACCAGTGAGGGGTGTGCAGGGTGTGTGTGGCCCTCCCCTGCCAGGGCTTCCCTCCCCTCCCCTCCCCTGCCAGGGCCCCCCTCCCATCCCCTGCCAGGGCTCCCCTCCCCGGCCAGGGCTGCCTCCCCCTCCCCCCGTGGGTCCTCTTACCTCCATGAGGACAGCCCCGACGGTGGCCTTGCTGACGCCGAACTGCTGGCCCACGGATCGGTAGCTGTCTGGAGTGGCCAGCTTCCAGACAGCGATGCAGACCCGTTTCTCCACACTGATGGCATGCCGCATGAAGGTGTCCTGGTGCCTCAGTGTGGGGGTGAGCCACTGGCATAGCTCCAGAAATGTCTGCCGGCTCATGTGAAAGTTCTGGAGCCAGCGGTCATCATCCCACTCTCCGAGCACCAGCCGCTCCCACCAGTCGGTGCTCATGGGGTAGCTCCACAGCCGGCGGCATGTGAGGTGGGGGGGCGGGGTGCTGCAGGGTTGGGGGTTGCTTCCTCCTCCCCTATGGGCAGCTCCTCCTCTGTGGCTAGGATGTGATCAGCTGCCTCCTGCATGGCATTGAGCAGGGCAAGCACTGCTCCTACAGGGGCGGCTGTGTGGACCTCTGGCTGCTGCTGCTGGGGGTCCATGACTGCGCCCCTCGAGGTGTGCGTGCCTATGGCTCTGCAGACTGCGTGCTGTGCAGGCTGCGTGTGTCTGGGAGGGGCCCTTTAAGGGAGCGGCTAGCTGTTGCCCCAGAAGCGCTAGTCCACCCTGTGACCCTGTCTGCAGCTGTTCCTGGTACCCTTATTTCGATGTGTGCCACTTTGGCGTGTAGACGTTCCCTCGCACTGCCTACTTCGATGTGGTGCTGCCCAACGTTGATGTTGAATGTCTACGGCACCAGCCCTGGAAGACGTGTAGACGTTATTCATCGAAATAGGATATCTCGATTTTGCTACATCGAAATAGGCTATTTCGATGTAGCGTTCACGTGTAGACGTAGCCCAGATGTACAAGCACTTTACTGAAAACAGCAGGTGTTGGTGAAAAACAAGTGGAGAGATTTGAAAGAGAAGTACTTCACTCCTATGGTACATATAACTTCTTCAGCTCAGTCAAGAAATCAGCTATCAGAACATTTGCTGACAGGACCAAGAAGACTAAATTCAGTGCATGTCAAGGGATGGACTATCACAACAGCTATCAGTCCAGAAATTGTTCTCTGCAGAGCTCTGTCCTTAGGAAGAAATGATGTTTCAATGGTATCTGTCCTTAGTCACTC
Organism: Carettochelys insculpta; assembly: GCF_033958435.1. NCBI lineage: Eukaryota > Metazoa > Chordata > Testudines > Carettochelyidae > Carettochelys > Carettochelys insculpta. The sequence goes on from NC_134137.1 coordinate 357,039,871, forward strand.
AATGGGACCTGCCTGCCATGGAACAATGAGAAGAACAGACAAAGCTGAATTAGGACATCAACTGGAAACTCAGGCTACGTCTACACGTGCACCCAACTTCGAAATAGCTTATTTCGATGTTGCGACATCGAAATAGGCTATTTCGATGAATAACGTCTACACGTCCTCCAGGGCTGGCAACGTCGATGTTCAACTTCGACGTTGCTCAGCCCAACATCGAAATAGGCACAGCGAGGGAACGTCTACACGCCAAAGTAGCACACATCGAAATAAGGGAGCCAGGCACAGCTGCAGACAGGGTCACGGGGCGGACTCAACAGCAAGTCGCTCCCTTAAAGGGCCCCTCCCAGACACACTTTCATTAAACAGTGCAAGATACACAGAGCCAACAACTAGTTGCAGACCCTGTATATGCAGCACGGACCCCCAGCTGCAGCAGCAGCAGCCAGAAGCCCTGGGCTAAGGGCTGCTGCCCACGGTGACCACAGAGCCCCGCAAGGGCTGGAGAGAGAGTATCTCTCAACCCCCCAGCTGATGGCCGCCATGGAGGACCCCGCTATTTCGATGTTGCGGGACGCGGATCGTCTACACGTCCCTACTTCGATGTTGAACGTCGAAGTAGGGCGCTATTCCCATCCCCTCATGGGGTTAGCGACTTCGACGTCTCGCCGCCTAACGTCGATTTCAACTTCGAAATAGCGCCCAACACGTGTAGACGTGACGGGCGCTATTTCGAAGTTACTGCCGCTACTTCGAAGTAGCGTGCACGTGTAGACGCAGCTTCAGGTTGAAAGCATCCATGAACCAAGACCATGCAACAAAGAAACCATAACGTTCATCAGAGATGCCACTGCTGTTAAATAAATGATGACTAAAGATAAATTTCACACAGTTTGATGAACCGACTGCTGAGTACTTGAGGCAGGTCCTAAAAGGATTTGACAAAGCTAATCCTGTAATTAAAATCTTCGATAGATATGACAACAGTAGCTCAGTGAAAACTACATAAAGACACTACCAGAAAGGATAAGGGTAGATACAAGTAAAGCCAGGTGATTAGGACACACCCTGTGCCTCCATGGAAAGGGTTCCAAAAGGTGCATCCAAAAAAGTAATTTTAAAAATTCCTCTATGAATATATGAGTCAAAATGCACTTGTGAGTGTAGGAGCACACCCACTGCCAATACTCCTTGATAATCATATGAGGTATTGAAAATGTCCAAGTTTAAATACTATTCAGAAGGAAGGGCACACAAGGATGTTTCTGCTTGCTGTATGTGCAATATAGCTGTTAGTTCGCTTGGTGTCAAAGGTGTCATAGTAATTGGATCACCTGATACAGATGTTTTTGTCCTTGCTGTTCACCGTTTTCCAAACATGCGACAGTATAGCCAGAACAATGGACAAGCATCATTTCATAGTTGTGCATGTAATTTGAGTTGCACTCACTCCTGACTTCTGCAACACATTTCCTCTTGTATGTAAGTTAATAGGATGTGATTCTGTATCATCCCTATTCAATATTAGGGAAAAATTATCTTTAATGTTGTTAAAACAATGGCATTTACCATTTCAGTGATCTTTCCAAATTGGGAGAAAGTGACAGACAAGCCACAATTTCTGCAGCAAAGAATGTGGCAGCAGTGCTATCTGGCCATAGTGAGAACAAAAAAGAAATCCATAACAGCTCTGAACTGTCTGCTCCTCAATCTATCCATCAAAAATTACATGATATGGGCCAAATTCTTGTGCAAAGGGAATGTCAAAACAGCATCTTGGCAAACGAAGATTTGGGTGCTTTTGCACATAGATGAATAAAGTATTGGATCATCATTGTTAAAAGGATGGAAAAACATGGATGATGAAATTCTTCCTGTATTTTTCAAAGGTCTAATGAAATCTATAATACCTTATTTGTGCCAACACCAGTTGGAGTTGCTGCACAATCAAATATACCTAGAGTCAGGACAGAGTTCCCTGCATAGAACGGAGTATATGCCAAGGAAATGAACATTGCAGTAACCCATGTCTTCTGAACAAAGATCAAACTAATAAACAAGATGATAATGGTGATGTTGACAAGAAATGTCACCAGAACTATTACATTTCAGTGACACCTGTGCAGTGTTATTTTCCCCTTTAGATTGTTGTGATGCTTTAAAGCTGCAGAAAAATACAATTTTATGTCTTGAACTAATACAAATTCATTTTCTAAAGAAACAAAGGGGTATGTTTCAGTGGTCAGTCATTTAATGTTCTGATGGTGTCATAGTTTATCACCATTTCACTGGTAACAGCACTTCACATCATATCTCATCTTAAAGTGGTCAGAAGCTTTAATTTGATGTATGATGTGCACATTGTGGCAGCCCATAAGCAGCATGCTACAAGAACCTGATGAGTTGCAAATATACTGGGATTTGGGTCAATGCCCTTTTTGTTCCCCAGGGCAGGCAGCTGGGGCTCATTAAGAATCAGCCTACAGCACAATAGCTAATCAGACATCTGTTGTCAGTTAAGGCCTTCTGGCTGACTACGAAAGGTTTCCCCCTACACAGGGAGAGGGGAAGGAGAAGAGGAGGAGACCAGGAAGAAAGGCTGGAGGGACTCAGGTTTGGAAGAGTGAAGCAGCTCAGCCAGGTACAAGGGGGAAGGTGCTAGAGGGAAGCAGTGGGAAAAGTGGCCTAGGGAAAGGCTGCTGTGTTGGGGGCAGGGTAAAAGCCCCACCAGCTGCCTCCCATCTAAGGTCCCTGGGCTGGAGGCCCAGAATAGTGGGCGGGCCTGTGTTCCCCCCGCACCCTTCCCCTGGAGAGCCAGCCTAGAGTGAAGATGGGGCATCAGAACCTTCTGCAGGTGTCTTCTCCCCTTTTTTTAACTTGCCTATAATGAGAATGGCTCAGTAAGCAGAGACCCTTGCCTCTGAGAAGACCCAAAGCAGTGGAAGAGCCACCGTGAGTCTCTGAGACACACAATAAAATTTGCCAAGAAGCACAGAACCCCTAAAGGGCCAACAAGGGAACTGTTGGAATGTATCAAGGGAACATAAGTTAAGTTGACCAAACCAGCAGTGTCTGCCTCTCGCCGATCATAGAATCATAGAACACTTGAATTGGAAGGGACCTCAAGAGGTCATCAAGTCTAGTCCCCTGCCCTTAGGGCAGGACAAAGCACCATATAGACCATCCCTAATGGGTGTCTGTCTAACCTAGTCCTAAATATCCTGAGTGATGGGGATTCTACAACTTCTCTAGGTGATTTATTCCAATGTTTAACCACCCTGACAATTATGAAGTTTTTTCTAATGTCCAGTCTAAGCCTTCCTTTCTGCAGTTTAAGCCCATTGCTTCTTGTCCTACCCTCAGAAGCCACAAACAATTTTTCTCTCTCCTCCTTGTAACACTCTTTTAGGTACTTGTAAACCACTATCATGCCCCCTCTCACTTTTCTCTTTTCTAAACTAAACAAGGCCAATGCTTTCAATCTCTCCTCACAGCTCACGTACTCTACACTTTTATTCATTCTTGCTGCTCTTCTCTGGACCTTCGCCAATTTCTCCACATCCATCAAAAAACTGCACGCAAGACTCCTATTGAGGCCTAATCAGTGCAGAGCAGAGTGGAAGAATGACTTCTCGTGTCTTGTTCACAGTATTCTTGTTAAAGCATCCCAGAAGTTTGTATTTTTTTTGCAACAACATCACACTGTTGACTCATATTTAGCTTGTGATTCACTATGACCCCTAGATCCTTTTCTGCAGTACTCCTTCCTACATTCTGTATATATGAAACTGATTATTCCTTCCTAAGTGGAGTACATCCCATTTACCTCAGACCATTTCTCCATTTTGTCCACTTTGCACAATGACCCTATCCTCCAAGCAGTTGCAGTCCCTCTCAGCTTGGTATCATCTGAAAATTTACTAAGCGTACTGCCTATGCCAATATCTAAATTGTTCATGAAGATATTGAACAGAACCAGTCCTAAAACAGACCCCTGTGGAACTCAACTTATTATGCCCTATCATCACTCCGTCTCACACACAGTCAGTAATGGAGAGCAGAGCAAGGCTCTACAACTAAAACCAATCAAACTGGACTGTAAGATCAGGCTCTTGAAGCTTATACAGGCAATCAGCTTTTGAGTTAATGGTTCCAAGGGCCTCTAGATTATACCACACAATAATTTCATAATTTTCTGCCCTATTACATACATACATATACATACTATATTTAACATTAGAGCACAGTCTGTAACACACATACACTTCAACTTGGTTTGAACTTAGAGATTTTACAAAAACTGTTGAGTCTTTCCCTCCTATTTGTGTCTATGGCATTATTTCTTTATCACTTCTCATGGGATAATAAACCAACTTTTCAAGAAGATACCTGTTTTTAATTTACAAAGACTCTTCCATCATTCTCACTCTTGACAACCTAACCAGTTTTATATAAATGTTCACAATTATGCTTTATTTTAATACTGATTAGGTTGCAAAGACAAATAGTACAGCTTCATGAAGCTCATACAGGTTTTACTGAATTTATACAGGTTAATGGGGGTGAGCTATTATCACACTTGCAAGTACCATCTTAATAACTGTAGAGCCCATTTCACTGCCAAGCATTCTTTTCCAAGGGCAACATATTTTTGTTCTCTCTGAAGTGATTTAATACCTTCTTTGCTGAATAAGGTGTCCTTCCTCCCCAAAACCTTTCCTGCGTATGGCACTGACTCCACACTCTTAAGTGTTGAATTGCATTATAATTATTATTGGTTGAACATGAGCTCCAGGTCAAAATCTGTAAAGCCACCACATTACCTCTGTTGTAGTCCCTCCTCAATACTCAATTTTGTCATAATATAAATAGAGAACTCAACCTGAGAAATGTTAACCAGTGCGTGGTTTAGGATCATTGCTACTGAATGGCTGAGAACTACTCCCATGCCATTATATTTGTTATCCTGTGTCCCCCTTCACCATTCTACCTTCTTGTATGGATCATCCACTTCTGGGGCAGGGATTCTAATTTGACAACTCTTTCAACTGAACAATCTATCAGTGCTGGTTAAGGATGAACCACAGATTGGTTCAATAGTAAGCAAATAGTAATATATAAAACATTTAAATTGGCTTTTGGGACAACATGCAATGTCAAATAGCTAATTGGAAATGATATAATAGTTCTAATTCACAAGCTTTTCATTTGCTTCCTTTATAAGCTTCTCATTGATCCATATTCACTGCAGTAACTGAATAACTTCTTAGTTTATCTAACTGCAACCAGTCACAGAATAGCTAGGTAACGTACAGTATTTTAGAGCCAATATTACAATAATCATCTAGAACTTGATCCAGAGAAAAAGTAAGACAGACTGTGAGAGAGAACTAGAGAGAAAAACAATGGAAAGTATTACAATACACATAAAGTGAAAACTGTTCTATGTGTACTTTATGTATAAAAAGTCACAGTGGCTTTTCCAGTAGTAAAGTGACAAAGCTGTTAGGAAAAGAAGAGATTTTTTTGCCTCTATAATACCAAGTCAAGAGGTCAAAGCCTCTGACATCATAGACCTAGCAGGGGCTTGGGACTTTTTGGGAGATGGTTCCTCATGGTGGGAGACAAGTGCCTCTTCTTCAGAGCATTCCCTGCACCTTTTAAGATCTTCCCCTTCTCATGCAAGAACTTAGCCAAAGTTGAAGGGGGCACCAGATGAGTCTGGAGATGAATGTACTGGGAGGCGGGGGACATCTTCTGCCCTGATTCCAGAGCAATCCGTCAGCAGCAGCTTCAGGTTGATTTCCCAATTCTTCTGAATGCCATATTTAAAATATAGAGCCAGGCAAAAATGACACTTTGGGTTGAAACTGGACTTTTCCAAGCAATAGATTCACTAATGTGATTGCTGCTGCTGACTGGGATAACATCCCAGCAAAAGAGATAGCATCTGAAACCTGCAAAGCCAGGCACTCCTAGCCAGGACAAATAAGCCCCCCAGTAAAAGCAGGGGACAATGATCAGGAGGGGAAAAATTGTAACATCTCACAATTTTCATACTAACTGTATCCTAACAACAAATTAACACTAAGCTAACTAAACAACAACTACAAAACATATTCAGGCACACATGAGGCAGACACATTAGATCTCCATTAACTGAGGGTGTTTTGTCTACCCAATCCTATAAACCTTCAGAGCAAATGTGCAAGCCAAATGAACCATACTAATGCAAAATCTCCAATCAAGGGCTCAAGAAACATGTGTGCACTTGAATGAAGCACCATAGGGACACTATTAACAAAAGAAAGGAAAATATTACTCTAATAATAGGTATTCTTGATAGATTTTACATACGAAAAGAGGAACCTGATATATTTAACCACTACTGAAGTTGAGAAAGTCTTTAAAGTGTCTTTGCAAGACTGTCAATCAGGATGAGCTCCAGACTTCAGAAATGCAACAACGTTAACATTTAAAGAGAAAGTATGTTACAGAATTTTGTTCTATAATTTTCCTTTCTCTGAAAATAATAGACATAAGTACTGTACATACATAGACTGCACACTATAGATTCTTAGTATGCAAAATTGGCAGGCTTTTTGTAGTTATCACAGAATGACCCAAAAAACATGCATATTAAGACCTCTTGTTTGAGAAATGTGGTAAACATATTGCCATCTTTGTCTTGACATGACTTTTTGTTCTGAACTATGCATGTGGAATTGGATTTGACAGTGGAAGAGATTTACACAGTGTTTAACTGCTTCTGCTAGTTTTAGATGTCCATTAAACTCATCCTAAAAGACTATTCCTACCAAAACCTCAAGTTAGTACAGCAAATTAATATTTAACAGTCCACAGAGTGAGATCATAAAAGTAAATGGACTCTGACTTCAGTGATTGGGATAGCTATGCACACTTTTCCTTCTTTTATACATTTTGCAAATCATATGGCTCAAGAGACACTTAGAACAATGAAAGACTACAATGGAGAAAAAGTATCTTTCATTTTTGTGGTCGGTATCCCACACTATGGCATTGGGGAGTTCAGAGGTATATTTGTTGTAGACTTTGGCCTTCAGTGGTGTGGTACTGCAGAATCCTATGTATTTGGACAAAGAACATGTTCACCAAACTTAACTGATCCCATGAACAGAATGCTGTCACTAATAAGATTTATGTCTGATACTGAATTATGTTTGATTTAAGACTAATTGTATGTTGTCTGTACTTACACAGTCAGAATTGTTATCATATTACAGATGTACTTTTTTCTTCATCAGAATGAACACTATTTTTCATTTGGATTCTTAATTAAATATCCCAGTTTAGGTGTCACCCAACCTTTACACTCCTGTGTTATAAACTCACCTATTTATAAATACAAAATTAGAACAAATCTATTTTCTCAATGTGGTTATTTCCTTGCAATTAAAGGGTGGGAACAACTACGGGATGCTATCTATAATACTGTGATATCTACCTTTGGGAAGAAGACAGTCAAGTCTGCTGATTGGTTTGAAGCCCACACTGAAGTGCTGACACCCCTGATTGAGAAGAAGAGACAGGCCCTGGCTGCATACAGGTCCTCTTCCAGTAAGGTGAACCTGCAGGCGCTCCGGTCTGATCGGAGTCAAGTGCAGCAAGTTGCTCGGTGGTGTGCCAACGATTACTGATGCCAAATCTGCTCCAAGATTCAGCAGGCTGCGGACACTGGTAACATGCAAGGAATGTATGATGGGATCAAGCAGGCCATTGGTTCATCACATAGAAAACTGCCCCACTTAAGTCAGCCACAGGTGAGGTCTTGAAGGACAGAACCAAGCAGATGGAACGCTGGGTGGAACAGTACTCACAGTTGTACGCCAGAGAGACCGTAGTTACAGAGAGCCCTGAATGCCATTGAGCCTCTGCCCACCATGACTGAACAGTATGCTTAGCCCACCTTGGAGGAACTCAGCGATGCGCTAAAAGCACTCTCTTCTGGAAAAGCCCCAGGGAAAGACAGTATTCCCTCAGAAATCCTCAAATGCGCTAATGGTACCCTAGTTTCAGAGCTACATGAAATACTTTGCCAATGCTGGAGAGAAGGCAGTGTACCGCAAGATATGAAGGATGCTAACATTGTTACTGTCTACAAGAACAAGGGTGACAAGAGCAATTGTAACAACTATTGCGGCATCTCCCTTCTCAGTACCGTGGGGACGCTATTCGCATGTGTTGTTCTGAAGAGGCTCAGTGTTCTTGTGGAGAGAGTCTACCCTGAGCCTCAGTGTGGGTTCAGAGCTGAACGGTCCACCATAGACATGGTTTTCTCTGTTAGGCAACTACAAGAAAAGTGCAGGGAGCAGAACAAACCCCTATATATTGCCTTCATCGACCTGACCAAGGCATTTGACCTCATTAGCAGAAAAGGTCTGTTTGCGATTCTGGCTAAGATCAGCCATCCCCCAACTCTGCTCAGCATTATTAGGGCCTTCCATGAAGGGGACCATCATATACGACGAATCCACATCCGAACCCTTTGAGATTCTCAGTGGAGTGAAGCAGGGGTGTGTGCTGGCTCCAACACTGTTCGGCATCTTCTTTGCAGTTTTGCTCAAATATGCCCTCGGAACTGCTACAGAGGGCATCTCTCTCCGCACGAGAATGGATGGCAACCTCTTCAAACTGTCGAGGCTTAGAGCGAAGACCAGAGTGCTTACGAAGCATCTAAGGGAGTTTCTTTTTGCTGATGATGCAGCTATTGCTGCTCACACTCAACAGGAACTGCAGTCACTCATAACTCGCTTTGCGGATGCATGTATGGAATTTGGCCTCACAATCAGCTTAAAGAAGACCCAGGTGATGGGCCAAAACATGGGCAACAAGCCATCTATCAATGTGCTAGACTACGAACTGGAAGTCGTCCATGAGTTCGTGTACCTAGGCTTGACGATCTTGGACAACTTGTCACTTGACAGCGAGATCAACAAGCGTATTGGAAAAGCCACCACAACATTCTCCAGGCTGATGAAGAGAGTATGGGCTAACAATAAGTGCAATGTACACACCAGGGTGCAGGTCTACACAGCCTGTGTTTCGAGCACACTGCTGTATGCCAGTGAAACATGGACTTTGCGTTCAAACAAGAGCAGTCGCTCAACACATTCCACATGAGCTGCCTTAGGCGCATACTCGGTATATCATGGCAGGACAAGGTCCCCAATAGCGCAGTGCTTGAGAGGGCAGGTACCGCCTCCATGTTCACCCTTCTAAACAGAGGTGTATGTGCTGGCTGGGCCATGTCTCACACATAATGGATGGCCGAATACCGAAGGACCTCCTCTTCGGCGAACTGGCGTCTGGAAAGAGGCCAAAAGGGTGACCTAAATTGCGCTACAAGGACAGGTGCAAGCATGACCTCAGCGCTCTCTCTATCAGTGTGAACACCTGGCATTCGCTCGCCCCAGACAGGCATGCCTGGAAACAGGGAGTGAAGGAGGCTCTTGTTATGTATGAAACTACCTTGGTGAAGGAAGCAGAAGACAGGAGAGCCCTCAGGAAGATCCGTGCCCGTGATACCAGAGTGACATCTGCCTACTGCTGCTTACAGTGCAGAAAGGACTGCCACTCCTTGATTGGATTGCATAGCCACAGAAGATGCTGCTCGAATCAGTCCAACTGGGGCGCAAACCCATGATTCCTCGGGATCGAAGGATGCCTACTAACTAACAAAGGGTGCACACAAAGGAAAAGCAATTCAAGATAAGAAGCAATAATTTTTTTCTTCTCTTCTGAACAATTGACCTTCCCATTTGTTTGGCAAGGCCACTCAAGAGGCATAATAAAGAACTGTAAAACCTAAGATTCATTTATATGTGATCTTCTACCAGCAAAACATGCAAGAGACTAAAAGATGCCTCCCTTAAAAGTAGGAATCAGTTATGTTACCACTCTGCAATTTTCTCACCCTTCTAAACTAAGAAAGAGAAGGGCTGCCTCATTCAAACACAAAGGCTACGTCTACACTAGCACACTACATCAAAGTAGCCTATTTCGAAGTAAGAACATCGAAATAGGCTACTTCGATGTGTATCATCTAGATGTCCTCCGGGGCTGGTGCCATCGACGTTCAACGTCGAAGTAGTGACGGGGAATGTCTTAAGGAGCCACCCCAGAAGGAAATGCGGAGCGTCCACACACACAAACACTCTCCGTCGAAATAAGGGGCCAGTAAAGCCTGAGGACAGGGTCACAGGCTGGACTAACCCTTCTGGGTCAAGAGCAAGCTGCTCCCTTAAAGGGCCCCTCCCAGACACACTTGGCCTGCACAGCACGAGGTCCACAGAGCCGACAACTGGTTGCAAATCCCGTGCACACAGCATGGACCCCCAGCTGCAGCAGCAGCAGCCAGAAGCCCTGGGCTAAGGGCTGCTGCACGCGGCAACCACAGAGCCCTGCAGGGGCTGGACAGAGTGTCTCTCAACCCCTCAGCTGACGGCCGCCATGGAGGACCCCGCTATGTTCATGTAGCAGGACACGGATCATCTACCCATGCCCTACTTCAGCGTTGAACATCGAAGTAGGGCGCTATTCCCATCTTCGGTTAGGAATGGCGATTTCGATGTCTCACCGCCTAATGTCGATTTCAACGTCGAAATAGTGCATGGCGCGTGTAGACACAACGCGTGCTATTTTGACGTTGTGCTGGCTACTCTGAAGTAGCTGGCTAGTGTAGATGCACCCAAAAATATATGACGTACAAATTATTCTAATGACAAGAGCATCAAATGTGACTGAAATGTAAAGATGTGAATGCAAAACAAAGAACAAAAAAGGAGGACTATAAATTAGGTGATCTTAGTGCGATTCCTTCAAACCTCTTCCCCTTAAACCAGGAATAGAAGGGCTGCTTAATTCCACAACAGTTTGCTTACATAAGCAGTCCTGAGTTGCCACATGAGTAAAGTTTAAGTAAATCTGAATGAGTGGATAAAAATGCATTAGGTCAGTGAAGAAACAACTGTTCTCTGATTTTCATGAGACACACACACACATTTCTCGAGGTCACAAATAAATCTCACAGTGGCACAGTGGTTCATAATGATTTATTTTCAACCACAGCTAGTACTAAACTTCTCTGACAATTCTGGGAAGTGAGTATTTTTGTAAATAAATTGTATTCATTTTAATAGTGGAATTCAGAATAGTTTCCCTATTAAAATGAACATAAGTTTTGTGAGTAGCTCCTGTTTCTACTTAAGGTAAGAAGAAAAAGTCCCACTGTCTTCTGTGGGAGCAAGCAGAATTCTCGCTGTATCATATATTATTGAACATTCCACTTATGCTGGATCAAGCTGCCTGTTCTGCCATACAACAATGAAGCATGACAAGCCAAAAACGAAGACATTCTGGGATTTTGCCAGTGATTTCAATTTGGGTGGTATCAAGCCTGAAATCCTTTACATAATATCTTTACATCCAAAAATATTACATTAAAGGAACATTAAGGCTATGGTCACACAGCAAAGTTATTCTGAAATAAAAGCCATTATTTCAAAATAACTTTGCTAGCAACTACACCACACACACATTATTTTGAAATAAATTTGAAATAGAAGGTTTGTTATTTTGAGTTTTGTAAACCTCACTGCAGGAGGAATAATGCCTATTTTGAAATACCCATTTCAAAATAGGTGCTGTTAAGACATGGAATGGTGCTATTTCAAAATAAGCCATAATGGCAGCCAGTAGTACTATTTCAAAATATACATTCTGTGTCTGGTCATGCTGTTTCGATATAGCTGGGTGCTATTTTGAAATGCATTCTTATGTGTAGTTTTGTTATTTCAAAATAAGCTATATTGGAATAGCTGTCCTGGACTGGATTATTTTGGAATACTGCTGCTGTGTAGGCGTAGCCTCACATTGCAAGTCAAGTGTTCCAAAGAAGAGGAAATACCAAAATTAAGGTTGCCCGCTGAACATGAATTTGTTCCCTGTGTACACATGCATTATGATACTGTCCTAAATTATATATTCAGATACTATTTTTGCCCATCCACGCTGGCCCCAGTCCCAGTTTACTGTCTTGCTGTCTCTCCCACACCCATCTTGATTCCACACTCCTCTGCATTCCAGTCAGTCTGTTCTCTTCTCCCCTCACTCTCTGGGCACTATCAAGGGAAGCACTAGGAACACAAGAGGCTGGGGACTTGTATTTGCTTTACGTGCCTAACACAACACCAGTTCCTGCATGCTGAGGGGACCAACTGAAGGAAAGTTCAGTTCAATGCCTACAGTACTGAGATCGAGGACTTTTAGTGCACACGTAATCTTCAGAGAATCTGTCTGCCAAGCCAACAAATCTCCAAACATGTGCAAACTGTGGTTTTCAAAGGCGCATGATTTAGGTGAGTTTTCACAGGGATGATAAAATGCACATCTCTGATAGTAAGTGTGACCTTCCCTGTCAACACTGATGGTTAGAAAATATCTGAACTAAATCTCATTTGCTGTGAACTAAGCACATTATTTCTTGTCCTAGCCTCAGTGGACATGGGAACAATTGATCATTATCTTCTTTATACCAATCTTTGACATTTTAAAGACGACTATCAGGTACATATCCAGTGTTCTTTTCTCAAACTAAACACAACCAGTTTTTTAAACTTTCCTCATAGATCAGGTTTTGTGAGCCTGTTATTATCTTTTTTGTTGCTGTCTGCTGAATCCTCTGAAATTGTCCACATTTCCTGAAGTGTAGTGCCCAGAATCGGATACCGTACTCTAAGCACATAACCTGGCCAAGTGGAATGGGACAATTACTTCTCATATCTTACATACACCAATACTGATAATACAAGCTAGAATTATACAAGCACTTTGGTGAGTTTAACTTCTGACTCTAGTATTGTGAGATAATGCCTCCTTGTGCAAACCTGGCATTCTAACGGATGCTTTGCAAAAATTACTCCAAAAGGATGGAATCCATAATATTGCCCATATCTTAGCTACCAGGCTTCAGCCAGTAGATTGCCCAATCTATTAACCTTTGGGCAAATGCCCAGGGACATACACCTTCAGTCCACCTAGCAGCTCTGAATCATAGAATCAGAGAATCATAGGGCCAGAAGGGACCTCAGGAGGTCATCTAGTCCAGCCCCCTGCTTCAAGCAGGTTCAACCCCACTAAGTCATCCCAGCCAGGACCTTGACAAGCCAGGACTTAAAAACCTCGAGGGACGGAGAATCCACCACCTTGCTAGGCAACACATTCCAATGCTTTGCCACCCTCCTGGTGAAGTAGTTTTTCCTAATATCCAGCATACACCTCTCCTTCTTTAACTTCAGACCATTACTCCTTGTTCTGCCATCTCACACCACTGAGAACAGTTTCTCACCCTTCTCTTTAGAGCTCCCCTTCAGGAGCTTGAAGGCTGCTATTAAATCACTCCTAAGTCTTCTCTTCTGTAAACTAAACAAGCCCAAATCCCTCAGCCTATCCTCATAGGTCTTGTGCTCCAGCCCCTTAATCATTTTTGTTGCCCTCCACTGAACCTGCTGAAGCACATCCACATCCTTGTTATACTGGGGGGCCCAAAACTGGACATAATATTGCAGATGTGGCTTCACCAGTGCTTAATAGAGGAGAACAACTACTTCTCTAGATCCGCTCAAAATGCTCCTCCTAATGCACCCTAGTAAGCCATTAGCCTTCTTGGCTTCAAGGGCACACTGTTTACTCTTATCCAGCCTTTCATCCACCATAACCCTTAGGTCCCTTTCAGCTGTACTACTGCTTAGCCAGTCGGTAGTCCCCATCTTATAACAATGCTTGAGGTTCTTCCACCCCAGGTGCAGGACTCTATACTTCTCCTTGTTGAACTGCATCAGCTTTCTTTTGGTCCAATCCTCCAATTTATCCAGGTCACTCTGGATTCTCTCTTTACCCTGCAATGTATCAACCTCTCCCCCTACTTTTGTGTCATCCGCAAACTTGCTCAGGGTGCAATCCAATCCCTCATCCAGGTAATTAATAAAGACGTTGAACAACACCGGCCCCAGAACCGAGCCTTGCAGCACTCTGCTTGAAACCGACCACCATCCAGATATTGAGCCATTGACCACTACCCATTGGGCCTGAGCATCAAGCCAACTTTCTATTCATCTTATAGTCCAAGGATCCAAACCATATTTCCTTAACTTATGGGCAAGAACGCTGCAGGAGACTGTATCAAAAGCTTTGCTGAAGTCAAGGTATATCCCATCTACTGACTTTCCCATGTCCACAGAGACTGTTACCTCATCATTGAAGCTAATCAGATTGGTCAGGCAGGACTTGCCCTGGTGAATCTATGTTTTGATACTTTCGATCACTTTCCCTCTTCCAAGTGCTCTAAAATGGATTCTTTGAGGATCCCCTCCATTATTTTCCCAGGGATTGAGGTAAGTCTGACCAGTCTATAGTTCCCTGGATTGTCCTTCTTTCCTTTTTTAAAGATGGGCACTACATTTGCCTTTTTCCAGTCATCTGGAATCTCTCCCAAACTCCAAGAGTCTTCAAAGATAATGGTCAAAGGTTTGGCAATGTCATCTGCCAATCCTTCAGTACTCTTGGGTGCATTAAATCCAGGCCCATGGATTTGTGTACATCTAGTTTTTCTAGATAGCTCAGAACTTGCTCCTTCCCCACAGATGGCTGCCCTCCACCTTCCCATACTGCATTCTCTAGGACCGTAGTGTGGGAGTTGAAGATCAATCTATATTTCTCTGTGGACAGGACTTCCCAGTCTAAAATGGCTGCCTTCACCATCTCATCACTCATAGCCAGATGTGGTGCTTGAGCTTTCCCTGATAGGTGGGGAGCTAATCAGAAAACCCACAGTTTCTTAACCCTATATTCTCCCATATCTACTATTTCAAATGTTACCAAAATGCATTTGGGTCACTGGGCAAGTCCCTCTTGTGCAGCCCAACCCCTAAATGCTATTTCCCATAGGGGGAATAGCCATGTTCGACACTTGACACTGTTCTGTTATGAATTTTTGAAGGTGCTGTCTGCCATGCTAGTAAAGACAGCTGTTTCAAACTAAGACACTTACAAAAACTGGATAACACAGACCACACATTGAATGGATCACTCAAGGACGCTGTAACATTGATGAGTATTAGCTTGTTGAATCATACATTTTATGCTACAATAGTAGCAGCTCATTGACTTACCATGAAGACTGCTGAGGATGACAAAAACTTGAAAGCTGTCTCTATTCAACAATATCCATGGAAATGAAGGTTAAACCAGAAGATTAAACTTTTAAGTTGAGATATCAACCTATTGAATGAATTTAAGAACAGTCACTTGGACACAGGAGCAAACGGCTGTGGAGATGAAATATCAGCTGAATGAAAGGGATATGAGAATTGTGAAGGAACAATGTAAACAAAAGCTGATTTCATGGAGTCCTAGGCTAGAAAAATATTCAGTGTGAAGCTCTCAGCAGACCTTTCACAAGAGCCCCTAAGAGATTTTTTGATCAGATTGATGTTAAAAGGAGAATAGGAAAAATAGAAGCCAATATATAATGATGTGTAAGTTTCAGTGCTACTGCAAAGAAATCTGGTCTGAGGATGTACAGCATAATCAGACAGAAGATTGTATTAAAATATGAGAGAAAAAAATGAAAATCAAACAACAGAGGAATATAGAGTAATAGCTAATAAATATATGATGTCCTGAAAGGAATGAAAATTGGAAAGTGCAAGACCGCACAGATGCAAGGATTCTGGCTGGAATGCCTAACTATCCTCCAGGGTAGTTTGTTTGAACAACTTTATAAATGTTTGAAGAATGGATGTCCATGATGAATAGTGAGAGGGAGAACCAACAGAACTGTCCTCATATCCTCACCCCAGCCCCCCAAACACACAAAAAAGAAAGAGAAAATGGGAAGAAGGATATAGTTAGTGTTTCTGTGAATTATAGACCAATCACAAGTTTACCAACTATGTGGAAACTTTTGGTCAAGAAGATCTGGAGAATGACAGCTCACCACGGAGTGCTATCTTTTGAACAAAAAGGCTTCACAATGAACATAAAAGGAACAAAATTATAATCTGGTTTGGCTAAATGTGTATTGGCCTTTGTAATGAGGGCATACCAATGCAATCAGGTGGCATACAAGATAATGAAGATACTGAGATCTCTGCCTCTACAAATACTTCAGAATCAGGGAATTGTCAAAATTACAACATAAAGAAGTCAAAAAAGAAACGAGGAAATAATACTGCAGATAAATAAGTACTCTTAAGACAACACTTGAAGAATTTGTTCTGAGCTGCTATTATGTGAGTGATACCAGTAGCATAGTATGCTGCTGAAGAGATCAAGTAAAATCAAGAGGATAAGAAAAAAATCTGACATCCAGACAAGAAAGAGCAATGAATATCAGTCAAGATGGGCTGAATGTACATCCTAAAATGTGACAGAGGAAAATATTTACTATCTCTGGACAAGGCAATTTACTACAAAGAACATAACATCAATATACGGAGAGTCAGCCAGAGTAAAAGATCATCTGGCCATGAAAACAATCAATGGCCAAGTCTGCATGACAGACAAAGAAAGAAGAGGAAAAAATGTAAGAGTTAAATAGCTAAGGAAATGAACAGAGGTTGGCGGAGAGAGATTAAACCCATTAGCAGCTGAAGTTTAACAGAGTCAGAACTTGTTGAAAGATACCTCAAAACAGAGATAACAGAGCATTATGAGTGCACAAAAAGAGAATTTACTCACTTTTTACTGTACCAATGTTTCTTCAAGATGTGTGTCCCTGTGAGGGCTCCACAGCAGATGTTGGGCTCATCCCGCACCACAGATCAGAGAATTTTCATAGCAGCAGATTGTGGAGCTACATGTATGATCTCAACACGTGCCGTTCGTGCCAGTGGGGATTGCACGTGCAATCCTCTCCTCAGTTACTTCATGGACACCCTAACTATGTATATTGCACCAAATAGAGGGGGAGGAGAGCACATCATGGAACACTGCTGGGGTGGGGGACACATCTAGAAGAACCATTGTTACTGCACAACGTGAGTAACTTCTCTCTCTTCTTTGAGTGATGTCCCCATGGGTGCTCCATGGTAGTGACTATAGAGCAGTACCCGCTAATTGGATAGTGGGTTTCGATTCAGTTCAGCTACTGAAGACAGTACTGCTTTAGCTACTGCCATATCTCTGTCTGAATGTGACTGCATTGCATAGTGTGTCATGAATGTGTGGTTAGAGGATCATGTAGCTGCATGACACATGTCCTGTAATGGCACGCCCTTTACGAAGGCTGTTGATGTCACTATCAATCTTTAGAATGGGCTCTTGGTGTAGATGGAAGGGATCTATTTCATATAGAATAACGTTGCACTATACATGCAGATATGAGTCGAGATATAAGTTGGGATGAAAAAGGCAATCCCTTTGACCTCTCAGCGATGGACAAAAATAGTCCTTTTGATTTCTTAAATGACTGAGTTCTGTCTATGTAGAAGGATATCACCCTTCTGAAATCTAGGCTATGTCTACACTGGCCCCGTCTTTCGAAAGGGGGATGCTAATGAGACACTACGGAATATGCTAACGAGGCACTGCAATGAATATGCAGCACCTCATTAGCATAATACCGGCTGCAGTGATTCAAAAGTGCTGCTTTCAAATCGCACGCCGCCCTTGAAGACAGAGGTCTTTCGAAAGGACCCTCCAGTCTTTGAAAGCCGCTTATTCCTAAAACAAAATAAGAATAAGGGGCTTTTGAAGATTGGGGAGAGAGGGTCCTTTTGAAAAGCCCCCGTCTACATGAGTAGCGTGCGATTTGAAAGCAGCACTTTTGAATTGTTGCAGCTGGCGTTATGCTAATGAGGTGCTGCATATTCAGGGTAGCACCTCATTAGCATCTCCCCTTTGAAAGGCGGGCACTAGTGTAGACATAGCCCCAGTGTGTGCAATTTGACTTCTGTATGAGAGGTGTTAGGTTTAGGATAAAAGGTAGGGGGATTAATTGATGTGAAATTGGGAACATACTTTTGGAAGAAAGAAGGGTTGAGATCGTAGAACTACTTTGTGTTTGTGGAAAATTGTATTCGGTGGAGAGTCATTCAGAGCAGCCATCTCACTTACTCTTCAAGCTCATGTTATAGCAACTAGAAAGAGGGTTTTCATTGTTGCTGTGGCTAGACAACATGTAGGCATTGACTTGAATGGTGGTCCCATCAAGGTATGAAGGACAAGTTCCAAGTTCCAAGTGGGACGTATCGGCTTACGTGGAGGCATAATGTTTTGTAGGCCTTTCCAAAACCTCTTTACAACTGGATGAGTGAACACCAAAAAGACTTTTAAAGGTGGGTGGAAGGCTGTTATCACAGAAAGCTGGATTCAGAGTGAGGAAAGTGACAGGTGAGTATTCTTTAGGTGAAGAATCATGTGCAATGGGATTGTTGTGGGTTGTAAGCCCCTTTCAGAGCACCAGCCCGAAAAGTGGTTCCACTTGGAAAAGTACGGCTTCCATGTTGTTTCTTGTCTGCAGTGTAACAGAATGTTTCTCCCTTGTTGGGAGTAGTGGTGTGAGTCTTCTGGGAGCCACAGAGAAACCAGGCTACCAGATGCACAGTATGAGGTCTCGGGTGGTGTGTCGAACCCCTGTTCTGAGAGAGTAGGTCTGGACAGCTGGGAAGCAGGTAAGGAGGATGAAGAGACAGATGATAGAGTAAGGGAAACCAGATCTGTCTCTGTCAAGCTGGAGCTATGAGGATGATTTATGCTCCATCTCGCTGTATTTTCCTCTGGCAATCAGTGGAATGGGTAGAAAGGCATACAGAAGGTGAGTATTTCAGGAGAAGAGAAAGACATCACCCAGAGATCTGTGGTCTTTCCCTGCTCTTTATCAATACTGGCTGCATTTGGAATTTTGTGGCATTTTGAAGAAATCTATAGTTGGGTAACCCATGTACGAAAGAGGTGTCGGGTCACTTCGTGATGGAGCTCCCACTTGTGATCGACCAAAGGAGTCAGCAAGTTTATTGTCCATGCCTGGCAGAAATGATGCCAAGAGGACAATGTTGTGTGCAATGCACCAATTCCATAATTTTATGGCCTCTGTTCAAAGCAACTATGATCAAGCTCCTCCATGACAACTGATATAAAACATTATTGTGGTATTGTCCATAAAAATATGGATGGTCTTGTCTCAAATATGTGGGAGAAAGTGCTTGCAAGCACTGAAGACAGTGCATAGTTTGAGAAGATTGATATAATTTCTGTTCGTCCTTGGTCCATCAACCTTGGACATGGTACTGTTGACAGTGCACTGCCCATCTGAGAAGTGACACATCTGTTGTAATTTGTTGGACTGGTTGAGCAGGATGAAATGGGACCCCCATTAGAATGTTTCATTCTTGGGTCCACCATTGTAAAGATGTGATTACCTTTACATGTATTGTCACCTGCCTGCATAGGCGATGTCTGGCAGGGGTGTATACTGATGCCATCCGATGTTGAAGGCACCAGAAATGTACCTGAGTGGCTACCATATAGCTGAGGAGATGAAGGCATGTAAGAATAGGAACTGTAGGGCTGATGGTGAGTTCCAATATAAGGCTCTTTATAGCCCCATATCAATATGATGGAAGGCAAGCATGAGTGGTTGTAGAGCTGAGTCAAACTCTTATGACATCTCTGACTGTGACAGGTTATAGGGTTGATTTGAGGACGTTGATGAGGAAGCCTACAGATTATACAAACTGTTTCATAGACTGTACCACAGTTCTTGTGATCTCTTGTGAAGGGTCTCAAAGAAGACAGTTGTCGAGATGCAGGAATATAGTGACACCTTCCCATCTGAGGTACACAGACACTGGTTCAGTGATTTTTGGTGAATACTCTGGTGGCAGTTGAAAGCCCAAAGGGAAAGACTCTGTACTTATAATGCTCTGACATGAGGATGAAGCGCAGAAAGCATCTGTGTACAGGGTGAATGGTAATGTGGAAATAGGCATCTTGAAGGTCAAGGATTGTGAACCAATCCCCCTCATCCAGTGCAGGAATTATAGAGGATAGTATGGTCATCTTGAATCTCTGTTTGCAAATATATTTGTTCAACCTCTGTAGATCTAGGATGGGTCTCCAACCCCCTGTTTTCTTTTCTGTTACGAAGTAGTTTGAATAAAATCCTTTCCCTGATGTTGTTTTGGAACTTCTTCTATGGCTTCAATTTGTAGGAGGCACTGTACTTCAAAACACAGTAACTTTTCATGGGAAGGGTCCTTGAGGAGGGATGGGGAAGGAGGGGATGTTGGATAAATAAAGTGATCGTATATCCCTTGGCAATGATGTCTAAAATCCATCTGTCTGTGGTTATGAACACCCATTGGTGGTAAAAGAGGCGTAGGCAGTGATGGAATATTTGGGAAATCTGGTGCACTGGAGAGTCTGGAGGTTCGGCAAGCCCTTGACCAAAATGTTAAAGCTGCTGCTTGGAGGCAGGTGATGCCACTATTTGGTTAGTCGGGGCTCTGTAACTGTGATTTCACAGTCTATTAGTTTTGTGTTGGTATGACCTGTAGGGTTGTCCTGAGAAGGACTGCTTTTTATGTTTATAATATGATGTATATTTCCTTTTGCAGAATGGGTCCACCCCCAAGGTGTGCAAAGCAGAGGATGTATCTTTCCTGGAGTTCAGGATTTTTTCTGGATTTGCCACCAAGAGCTTGATCTTATCAAATGGTAAGTCCTCTAACTTCTGCCTGTAGTTCTTTTGGGATGCTTGCTGCTTGAAGCCACGAGGACCTTCTCATGACTATGGCTGTAGCTATGACTCTGGCTGCCATATCAGCCAGGTCTAGTGCCATCTGTAGTGCAGTGTTAGAGGTAGTGTAAACTTCTTGAACTATAGACTTAAGGATATGTCTCTTATCATCAGGAAGATTGTGAATTAATTATGTGAGTTTGCAATAATTATCAAAGTCATGATTAGCTAGAAGCGCTGCATAGTTAGCTATGAGTAACTAAAGTGTAGAAGATGAAGATTTCTTTCTACCAAATATCTCTAAGCATTTATGCTCCTTATCAGGAAGGATACTTCTGTATTGTGGTGTTTTTACTCTCTGACAAGAGAACTGGGCTGTGGGTTTAAGGGTAGAAAATCCAGGTCATTTGCTGGAAAAAAAATATTTTTGTAGGTGTAGCTGTGGCTGGGTTTTGTCCCACTTTATCTGCCTGCCACCTCCATTATAGCTTCATCAAGCAACAGGACTTCTCTGGCCAGAGCAAGTCATTGTAAATTTTTTAGAAGCTTGTGTTGCTTCTCTGGCATTTCTGTTAGGGTGATCTCCTGCCTACTTGCCACCCATTATAAAAGCTCTTGAAATTGTTTTAGGTCATCAGGAGAAGGATGATCTATGGGTCTGACTGCTTCCCCTTGAGATAATGGGGATTTGGCCATTGGTCAATCTGGAGGCAGCTGTGATTCAAGATCGTCCGAGATGTGAGTATCATGTAATTCTAACTCTTTGTTATGGTGTGAGGAGATGGATACAATAGAAGATAGTGCTGTGCCACAATGGAGGATGCTCCCAAGCAGTACCTAATGGGACTACAGCAATGACAGGGTGATCAGGGGGATCGACACCTGCAATAGTAAGACCGGGGTGGATGGTCTATATAGTAACAATGATGATGATCTGGGTAGTAATGTGATGTGTGAGCTGCATTCAGTGATGAGAAAACACTTCTATGATCATAGTATCTATTAGCCCTAGAGAAGTCTGGTGATGTGAGGAAATCTGGAAACGGACTAACGGTTCTAAGTGAAGAAGACCAATGTGTGGCAGTATAAGGAGGGGAAGGTGACTGCTGAGGCCTCAGGGCCCTATAAGAATGGTGACTACTCACTTTATCATTATGGTGATAGGGTAGTATGAGACATGGCACAAGATATGTCCGTGCCGGTAATCTCGTGGTGGAAAGCAGGCTGTGCGTCTATGAAGGAAATCTGCTGGACTTTGCCCTAGCCTTCCCTGGTGCTGAGGACCAGCCTGGTAAAATGTGGGATGATGACTGTCCCAGGCTTTGGCATTGTTGATCCCCTGGTGCTGAGGGGCAACATGGTACCATGTGTTGTTCAGGCATTGGAAGCAGTGCTTGTCCGATTGGTGCCGTTTGAGCACTCAGCACAGCAGACGCAGGCTTGATCTGCTGGTGCCAGTGATAAGGATCACGCACCTGCCTCCAGGCCTGTCGGTGCTGTTGAAGTGGGAATCTGAAGCCACTTTATGCAAAGCACAGCTTTTGTGCAAGGAGCCAGAGGCAGCTTTAGGCTTTTGTATGCCTGAAGTGCCTGGCTTATCTCCCGTGCTCTCCTGAGAGAGGAGAAAGCACGAAAGGGAAGGCTTGAATCTTGCCTTTCTCCTGACAGAGGAGGCAGTGGAATCCCTGTCAGAAGGGATATTTGCCACATTGTTTTGTCTGTGCAGCACCAACTCAAGAGCCTTATCAAAGAGGAGCATTTTTAAATGCAGTGCCCTGTCCTTCCTGGCTCAAGCTGTGAGGCTCTTACACTGAGGGCATTTTTGCAGCATGTGAGCCTCTCCAAGGCAATGTATACACTCAGACTGACCATCTGAGGCAGGCATAGGATTGTGGCATTTAGAACACCTTTTGAATACTGGTGAGGAAGACATAGTTGATATTATGGAGTTTCTTATTTTCTTTTCTTCTTTCTTTTAAACAGAAGTGAGTGGTCACTTCAGTGAACTACATACAATTTAATTGGTAACTAGTAACTGAAGAAAGATATTTCTGAATGAGGGAGGGTTGTTTTTTTTTTTAGTTTTAGTATCTAATGAGACTAAAAGATAATGGGAAGAACTACTAGTTATAAACTTACATTTTTCTATTCAACTGGAAAGAGGAGAGAAACGTCGACCTCCATCTGCAGCTGAGGGAGGAACTGAGGAGAGTTGCACACATGATCCCCAGTGGTGCAAGTGGCCTGTGCTGTGATTGTGCATGTGCAGCCCCATAGTATGCTACTATGAAAATTCTCTGATCTGTGATGTGGGATGACCCCTACCATGGGAGCACCGACGGGGACGTCACTCAAAAAAGAAGCACTCCTAACAACTCATTAAGTTCAAAACAAAATTAACTGACAGAACTGCTCCCCAAACTGCAGAACGTGAGATGGTGAACCATGTGTTGGGTGCTTGCAGGAGCCAGGGAAAGAAATATGAAAACAGACACAATGAGGTCATCAAGCAGCTGCACTGGAGTTTCTGTAGCAAGCTCGGATTTAAATCAACCGTGCAGTAATTGAATCAGGGCTATGGAATGAAGATTTGAAGATATATAGCAATATTGGTAGATTGAATGGTACAGACAAACAGGCAGGACATAGTAGTTGTAGGGAAGACAGGAAAAGACCATTTTAACTCATACTGCCATTCAAACAGACAAACTTAAAAAACAAACAAAAAAAACAAGGACAGAAAAGAGCAACACATGAAGAACTATGCTTCAAAAAGGAACAATTGTGGAAAACTAGGACAATGACGATCCCAATGACCTAACAGGACTAACCAGTGAAAGATATGATCTCATCCAACTTGCGTCTGTAAATGTCTGTTGCTTTACAAACATGAAAAAACATTTTCTGATGCTAAGAGCTCTGGTAAACAAAACTCTAGATAAAAATCTTTGGTAAATAGAGTGTGTAAATGATCTCAAGAAGTAAGGGTTAGGAGGCCTAATACCAAGAAGTAATGAGCACTACAGAAAAGAGCTGAAGCCTAGATCCATAACATTACTTAGGCATCTGTTTGCCTCATGAGGCACTTACCTTCACCATTTAGGTGCCACTGACATTTTCCAAGCAAATACGTATTTGCAGCATAATCTTGCAGGTAACTAAGTTTCCACTGGTTGGAATTTATAAAGCCCACTAAACACTGATATCAGCCACCAAGCTTCTTGGAGCCCCAGCTCCAGACAAAGCCCTGGAGGCCCATAGCTGGATTCTCAAACCAGGTGGACAAATGCTTATCTTTCCAGCAGTGACTGGTCCTGTAGTTATGCTCAGATCATATCTTCAGGCCTGATGAAATGCATCCTAGAATACTCAGTAGCTGAGTGGGGAAATAGCTGAGGCATTATCTATTATCTTTGAAAAGTCATGGCAGATGGGAGAGATTCCAGAAGACTGAAAAAAGGAAAATATAGTGTCCACCTATAAAAAGGGAAATATGGACAACCCAAGTAATTACAGACCATTCAGGTTAACTTTTGCACCAGGAAAGATAATGGAGCACATAATTAAGGAGTCTACTTGGAAATATCTAGAAGATAATAAAGTGATACGTAATAGTGAGCATGGGTTTGTCAAGAACAAAATGCATTCAAACAACTGTATAGCTTTCTTTCATAGGATAATAAGCCTTGTGGAAAAGAGGGAAGCAGCAGATGTAGAATATCTAGACTTTAGTAAGGCATTTGACACAGTCGTGCATGATGTTCTCATTAACAAACAACCTAGTTGGAGCTACTACAAGATAGTTATCAATGGTTCAATCATGCTGGAAGGGCATAATGAGTGGGATCCCACAGGGATCAATTTTGGAACCAGTTCTGTTCAATATGTTCATCAACAATTTAAATAATGGCACAGAGAGTACATCTATAAAGTTTGAGGATGATATCAAGATGGGAGGGGTTGCAAGTGCTTTGGAGCATAGGATCATAATTCAAAATGATGAGAACGAATTGGAGAAATTGTCTGAGGTAAATAAGATGAAATTCAATGAGAAAAAACACAATGTACTCTACTTGGGAAGGAACGATCAGTTGC
Source organism: Carettochelys insculpta (assembly GCF_033958435.1). NCBI lineage: Eukaryota > Metazoa > Chordata > Testudines > Carettochelyidae > Carettochelys > Carettochelys insculpta. The sequence continues at coordinate 357,064,745 of NC_134137.1, forward strand.
ACCACACCAACCACCATGAACAGGCACAAGAACTGTGACATGCACTGGAGAGAGAGAGAGCACAGGTTTGAGATCAGAGTTATCTTTTCCTAGATTGATGTACCTAAAAAGGCTTAGCAAGCTCTGTCTGCTCCAGTTTGGAATCAGAATTTCAGTTTTCCTAGGTTTTGTTGGTCCCTGTTATTCATTGCACTCCTTGGAGGCCTTCCTCAATCTGCCACTCTGAGGACACACCTCAATGCTGTAATACCCCAGTGCAAGGACTCAGTGATTTCAATGAGGTTACAATTTCACTCATTAGCTACTGTTTTCTTAGCAAGTTACTGCGTCAATGAGCATTATCGTTCTCAGTGGAATACTGGGCTACTCAGGCTGACCCAATGTGGGCATATATATGTTCTTGGGAATTCATACAGGACAGAGGGGAATAAAAAAAACTGTTAAGGACTGCTTAACAAAGAAATCATAGAAACATAGGGGTAGAAGAGACTTCAAGAGGCCTTCAAAGGGGGAGGGTTAGCTTAGTGTTTAGCACATTGGCCTTGTAAACCCAGGGTTCTGAACTCCATCCTTGAGGGGGCCATTCAGGGGTCTCAGCAAATAGATTAAAAAATATCTGTTAGGGATGGTGCTTTGTCCTGCTGTGAGTACAGGGGACTAGACTCAATGACCTCTCAAGCTGCCTTCCAATTCTATGAGATGAGTGTATCTCCATGATTAAATATAAAAATCTACTCCCTCCATTTGTGCTGAGGCAGGTCAAAATAAGCCTAGACCATTCCCAACAGGTGTTTTTCTAACTTACTCTTAACCAATGACAGGGATTCCAGGAAATCTTTGGATAACTATTCCAGTACTCAACTATGCTAATAGTTAACACAGATTTTCCTAACATCTAATTTAAATCTCTTGTACTGCAGATTGAGCTGATTACATTTTGCCCTACCTTCAATGGATATGGAGAACAACTGAAAATTAGCCTCAATATATCTGAAAGCTGACATCAGGTTCTCTCTCACGCTTCTTAATATGCTAAAGGATTTTTTTTTTTAAACATGGTCAAAAATTCAGTTTTATTTCTTTCCCAAAGATTAAATCAATAAAAGGCCCAACCATGAACTGGCTCAGTACTGACCTGCCTACCTCACTTATGTGTTCTTTGCAGGTCTCATGTCCAAGCACAAACAAAGCCTGGTTCTGTTTGGCACCTGAAAATTGACGGATCTGCTGTGCACAGTCAAATGACTGCAGGCCAACAACTTCCAGCAACTCTTGTCTGTTAGCCACTGCAATTCACTATTGTTTGCTTTTGTGTGGATTGACTCTATTTATCTGTCAGGCTACACATAATAGCCTAGCAGAAGCCTCCTACCACACTATTAATAAGTTCTCATAAAAAAAAGGCATTTTACTTTTCTTCCTGTCTCTGTCGTTGCTTCTAAAGGTACTGTCAGTTAAGCTAAATAAATCTACCCTAGATGTGAGATACACTGATGCTGACTGCAATCCAAGAGGGATTTATCTGAGACCAAAAGAATTTTAAAATTCCTTCCATTAGGAACTCAGGAAAAATCAACTACTTTCTCAAGAGTAAATGGTTGCTGCTTAATCGCACAAAATACATCTGTGTTTCAAGACACTACACTTTTTACTTTCTAAGTGAACTAATCATTTTTTAAAAAATGTCAGAATTATCAGTTATAATGGAATCTGGAAGGCAATTTATGTAACTGCTGAATAAACTTTAACACTATTATGAAGCTTGTCTGAAAGTTGAAACTGTCATGCTGGATCAGATCTGTGGACCACTTAGACCACTATTTTGATTCTGACTGTGGACAATTCAAGATGCTTTAGAAGGAGGGGACTTTTCATTATGATTTCTATCATATAGAAGCTTGCTTATTCCCTGGAGCATGAGGACTTGTCCCCCAAAAAGTTTTGCTTTATGTAATATAACCATGGATGTTTCCACTGTATACCATGTATAAAGGGATTAGAGTATCAAGTGTGAAAGCAATTTATAAAGCTGAGAATTACAAAGAGTTGGTTAAGCATATGATCTACCATGCCCACTTTCTTACATACACCTCCCATGAGTATATATGAAAAAGCAGTCTGTACTGATATCTTATTAGGATAAATGACTTTAGGTGCTTTAATGAACACTAATAATGAACACTAATTATACTATTTATGATTTTTGTCTCAAAATATTTTACAAAGCTCTGAAATAATTATACCTGTCCACTCAGAGATTCGGAAGCTGAGGTATGGAGATGTTAGGTAAGTAGCCCAGTAAAACATCTGCTAACAGTTCCCACACAGCTACTGAAGATCTCTCCCATTTTAAACACAAAGGAAAAATTGTTTGGTAATAGCAATCTGCATGTTCAGCTCCAAATCAGCAGAGAGATATTAGCTCAGCCTTTCCATTTGCACCGATAAACAACAAGTTTGCTTGCATATGGGTAATCTGATATAAAAACACATCAAACTACTGGATTTATATACAAAATTTCAATTAGATTACACACTTTTAGAGAGGACCACACGCCCAATTGCTTCAAAATTGAAAACAGTTTGGAAATCCGCAAGCTGGACATTTGGGGTTAATTCATAAATGTGAATGTCTTACAATTCTTATATGCTAGCAGAGCCAAGGCTATAAAACAAAATATTTAAACTAGTAAATATTTAAACTAGTAAATAGTGAATGTCTTAAAATTTTATGCTAGCAGAAAAGGTTATAAACTGAAATATTTAAAACAGAAAATATACTACTACTAAAATGAAGCCAAAGAAAGAATGAATACATAGAATCACAGAAGTACAGAACTGAAAGGGTCTTCAGTATATCATCTAGTCCAGTCCCCTGCACTCAAGAGAGGATTATGTATTGACCAGATCGTTTCTTGCAGGCACAGGAAATAAAAGCAAATCAGGAGATAAAAGTAAATTTTGACTTTTTCTACCAGGTTAATTCCACTGATTATACACTGGCCTGGACTGAGCCTGCCATCCAAACCCCTCTTGAATCCTGACTCCAGCTCTGAGCCCCCTCCTGCATCCTGCTCCCATGCACGTACCTTAAAACCTTGCCCCAACCAGGCCCAGGGGGGTGGGTAGTAGGGACATTTGGCACAGGAAATAAAAGCAAATCAGGAGATAAAAGTAAATTTTGACTTTTTCTACCAGGTTAATTCCATTGATTATACACTGCAGTTACAACAGAGACAACAAAAGAAGTTATATATACCTGCAAAAATTGATATAAATAATTGTGGGACCTCCAGCCTTTGCTAATTTTTTGGTCAACTCCAAGTTTTCATATGCATGACTGGAGACTGGAGTAGTGTCTGTGATTAGTGAGCCTGTGCTATGAAACACTATTTACAGTTTTTCATGGTTTAGAGGTTTTGGAAGTCATAACTAATTCTGTTACTATAAAGTGATTTTTGTTGGCCTAAAGGTGAGTTTAACCTTTAAATTAGATGTTTAAGTGCACATAGGAGATTTTCTTTTCTATATTTAAGTGTACATAGGAGATTTTCTTATTCCTGTGTTTTCTTATGTGTCTTTGTAGACAATAACCATATAAGGATCAGCTGTAAGCTATAAGGATCTTTGGCCAGTTTTAGATTCACCTTTAAAGGCTTTTTTACGATAAACTTTTAATTCTTGTTGTTTAGTACACTTTATATCTAATCTGGCAATTGCCCCATGTTCATATTCACAATAAAGCACCAGCTATTAGAGGAATTTAATAATGTGGACATGATAGCTATGAAATTTAAAACTGTAAAAAAAGGCTATTGGGGCCATAGTAAATAACACCCCCAAACCATTATTGCATATTATTCATTGTGAAGTGTTTATATATATGTATATATACACACACACACACATATATTACAATTTTGTATAGCCAATTACAATTTTGTATAACTTCATCAAATTAATTTATTTTGTGTTACTGTGTTTTAAAAGAACATCTTCATAAAAATGAAGCGAAGATTTGAAAGTGGTTCAAGTAAGAGATGGCAAAAGTAACACAAGCTGCGTCTACACGTGCACGCTACTTCGAAGTAGCGGCACCAACTTCGACGTTAGGCGGCGAGACGTCGAAGTCGCTAACCTCATGAGGAGATAGGAATAGCGCCCTACTTCGACGTTCAACGTCGAAGTAGGGACCGTGTAGACGATCCGCGTCCCGCAACGTCGAAATTGCTGGGTCCTCCATGGCGGCCATCAGCTGGGGCGTTGAGAGATGCTCTCTCTCCAGCCCCTGCGGGGCTCTATGGTCACCGTGGGCAGCAGCCCTTAGCCCAGGGCTTCTGGCTGCTTTTGCGGCAGCTGGGGATCTATGCTGCAGGCACAGGGTCTGCAACCAGTTGTCAGCTCTGTGTATCTTGTGTTGTTTAGTGCAACTGTGTCTGGGAGGGAACCTTTAAGGGAGCGGCTTGCTGTTGAGTCCGCCCTGTGACCCTGTCTGCAGCTGTGCCTGGCATCCCTATTTCGATGTGTGCTACTTTGACGTGTAGACGTTCCCTCGCTGCGCCTATTTCGATGTTGGGCTGAGCAACGTCGAAGTTGAACATCGACGTTGCCGGCCCTGGAGGACGTGTAGACGTTATTCATCGAAATAGACTATTTCGATGTCGCAACATCGAAATAAGCTATTTCGATGTTGGCTGCACGTGTAGACGTAGCCACAGTGAAGCAGCAGTTAAGAGTTTAAAACCAATAACATCATTTCTTGTAGAAAACATGCCTCAGCCATTACATGGTGACTATACTGACAGTGACACTTGCAGTTCTGGTGATGAAAACTTTGCACCCACAAATGACATTTCAATGCTACTGCCTGAAAATGACAGGCTCATTAATCAAGATGCAGAAATCCCAACAGTAGCAAGAAATACATAATCTATGCTCAGTTTAGAGCCTGTGCAGGCAGAAAATGAGGACCACGGAGATGCTGTGCAGTAAGAGCAAGAACTTGTGATTAGCACAGGATACAGCATGATAACAGTGGCATTAGACCCTGATATTGACTTCTTGATAAGAACAATTTTGCTCAAATGTAGTTATTTTCAAAGTTAGTTTGCAGATTCCAAGTCATATTCTGAAAGATACTGAAACTCATGCTTTTCTCACTCATCTGCTGACAAAAACTGTTCCAAATGGAGAGAGCTGCACAAGAACCTGGCTTTGCTGGACCATGGAAAACCAGGATCTGTACTGTGTATCCTGTTTCATTTTTAATAGTAAAACTTTAAATGCATCAGTACTGTCTGATCCATCTAGTTGCAGCATCAGTAGCAGTTGGAGGAAGTTGAAAGGCCTAATAACTGCCCATGAAATTTCATTGTTGCATAAACGTAACTATGTTATATGGAAATCAGCTAGTAGAGCAGCACTAGCTGCCAGTTCAATCGAAAACTTACTTAAATTCGCATTTCTGCATTGGCCAGGCTTATGACAATGGATCCTATATGGCAGGAAAGTACAATGAAGTACAAGCAGTCCTTCTTCAGTAAAATCCAAACTGTGTTTTGTTTAGTTGTGGCAACCACACACAAAACCATGTCCACATTGATTGTGCTGAATCATGCAAAGAAATAAACACATACTTTGGCATAATCCAGCACTTGTACAACCTCTTTGATAGAAGTCTTTGGAAGTAGGAAATTCTGAAACAGCATCTGCCTGTTCACAGCATGTCAACAACAAGATGGTCAGCTTGAATTGATTGCATTAAACTAGTTGCTCAGCATTTGGACTCTATGAGAAAGGCTTTAAGTGAGCTTGAATCTCTTACTCTCACAGCACAGGATTGCACTGAGTTAAAGTCAGTTCAGAAGTATACACCCAAATCTGAATGCATTTCAATTTCATCCATTTGGCTGAAGGTGCTAGAAATGACCCATGAAACTAATCTTGTAACTGAAGCATGAAATGTTACATTAGATGTTGAGGGCGATAACAATGAACAACTTCTTAAAGATATTCAAAAAATTCATGATCAATAGAACGCAATTTTTTTTTAATTCAGATCAATGGCATGCAGTACTGGCATTGCATCGGAGTATTCCACATATCTCAGCCTAACATCTCAATATGATGTAGATAGGCACTATTGAGTCAATGTTTTTTTTTGTTGTTATCGATTCTATCAAATGTGGTCTTACACATCAATTTGAGTCACTGTGACAAATTTGTATCCTCTTGGATTCCTTTAAGAGTTCAGATAACTAAGTGATGAAGATTTATATTCAATGGCTAAACAGTTTCAACAGATGGTACAATGATGAAATTTAAAGAGATCTCTTGGTATGTCTATACAGCAAAGTTATTTCAAAATAACAGAGGTTATTTCAAAATACCTATGCTAATTTCTACACAAAGCAATCATTATTTTGAAATAATTTCAAAATAGTGGTTGCCTTATTTTGAAATTGGTAAACCTCATTCTATGAGGAATAGGGCCTATTTTGAAACATCATAGTGCATTCAGTGGCTCTATTTTGAAATAGGTTCTATGTGTGTACATGTTGTATTCAAAATACCTAAGTGTTATTTCAAAATCAATTTTGGCCATGTCTGCACTACCAATGAACTTCAAAATTAATTTTGAAGTTAGCACTTACTTCAAAATTAAGTGCAGAGTGTCTACACACATTATACATTACTTTGAAATAGTGATCCAAGTAAGGGGGGGCAACTTCGAAGTCCTTATTCCATTCTCGGGATGGGAATAGCACCCTATTTTGAAGTGTAACTTCGAAATAGGATGTGTACAGCTGCTTCACATCCTGTTACTTTGAAGTAGCGGGTCCGCCATGGTGGTGGCCCGCAGGAGCCTGGAAACACTCCAGCCAGCCTAGACAGGGCTTTATGGTCACTGCTGGCCATGCATAAAGATGTAGCTACCTACCAACCGCAGGCAGGAAGCTGAGAATGTGCTACAAGCAGGGGGAGCATAATTTCTCCTCCTTCTCCCACTGTGAGAGGAGGTCCTGCTCCAAACTGGGGTGTGGCTACAGAACATGAATGCATACAATCGGCTGGCCAGGGGTGTCACTGGCTGGGGGCACCCCAGCTGGAGCAGCGAGCACATGAGAGCAAAATGAAGGCACTTCATCAAGCCTACTGTTGAGTCTGGGATGCTGCCAGCCGGTCGGGGTCACAGCACACCTGAGCTGTGTCTACACGTGCACGCTACTTCGAAGTAGCGGCACCAACTTCGAAATAGTGCCCGTCGCGTCTACACGCGTCGGGCGCTATAGTTAACTTCGACGTTAGGCGGCGAGACGTCGAAGTCGCTAACCTCATGAGGAGATAGGAATAGCGCCCTACTTCGACGTTCAACGTCGAAGTAGGGACCGTGTAGACGATCCGCGTCCCGCAACGTCGAAATTGCTGGGTCCTCCATGGCGGCCATCAGCTGGGGCGTTGAGAGATGCTCTCTCTCCAGCACCTGCGGGGCTCTATGGTCACCGTGGGCAGCAGGCCTTAGCCCAGGGCTTCTGGCTGCTTTTGCGGCAGCTGGGGATCTATGCTGCAGGCACAGGGTCTGCAACCAGTTGTCAGCTCTGTGTATCTTGTGTTGTTTAGTGCAACTCTGTCTGGGAGGGGCCCTTTAAGGGAGTGGCTGGCTGTTGAGTCCGCCCTGTGACCCTGTCTGCAGCTGTGCCTGGCATCCCTATTTCGATGTGTGCTACTTTGACGTGTAGACGTTCCCTCGCTGCGCCTATTTCGATGTTGGGCTGAGCAACGTCGAAGTTGAACATCGACGTTGCCGGCCCTGGAGGACGTGTAGACGTTATTCATCGAAATAGACTATTTCGATGTCGCAACATCGAAATAAGCTATTTCGATGTTGGCTGCATGTGTAGACGTAGCCCTGGTGCCCCCATTATGAGGGGTTTCACTGTCTCCTGGGGCTGAAGGAGGTGCAACCACCAGAGCACCTCCTGGACACCACTCCTCTGCAACAGAGACTGGGGAGGAGCTGGAGTCGGCCACAGATGAGGAGCCAGGACCCATAGGTGAAACCAGCACCTCCCGGGGGGACCAGGGGACTGAGGCTGGGAGTGAGGATGATGGTTTCAGCAATGGAGCCATGGCACCTCCAGCCAGGTGTCACCTGAGTTCATGGAGGTACCAGCTGGTAGGTACAAGACATTCAGGATGTCTTGGGGCCTGGGGAGAGGGACTCCACCCCCCTGTGACAGATGGCAGGGGGCCACATGCCTGCATGACACTTGGAGCCCACCCCTGCATAACACCAAAGTCCACACACCCAGGGAAGGGGAAGGCTACCAAAACCAGCTTGGCCCTCACCATGCAGGAACCTCTCTTTACCCAGGATCCCGAGAGGCCCCCTCGGACATCGGACAGCAGGTGGGTGAAGGCGGTAGCAGAGCAGGAGCCCTGAGCGCTGGTGTCAGGATTCACAGCCCGTCCCCCTGCCCCCTTCTGTCTCCACAGGCCCCCCCCATCCAGGAGCCCCCAGTCCCATCCAGGACCAGCCTGCAGCCGCGGAGAGCCAGGAGTCTGGTACCCCACCTAATTCCACATCCCTGTGGGATCACCAACAGTCCTGGTGCTGCCACTGACAGTCTGGGTGCTGGCACTGATGGAGGGATGAAGAGGCAGCTGCCAATAGGACAGTCCTGAAGGAGATGACTGCAGTGCCCTGGGACTGCCTGGCAATGGAGCAGGAGGTGTGGGTGCAGGTGGCAGACAGCCTGGAAATTCTGACCCAGGCTGTGGCCACCCACCTCGCCCATCCTCCTGCTCCCTTGCCAGCCTATCCCACAGCGCCTTCTGCAGCACCTCCCATGGTCACCTCCCACTGCTCCTGGTGTGGCTGCTGAAATTGGGGCCCTGCTCCTGCCCACCCTCCCACCTGCCACCTGCTTGGCACTAGGGCAGTGCTGGTGGTCAGTGCCACCTGGGGCGAGCAGGGCCCTCCCTCCTCACCAGCTCTCCTGTCCCCCCATGCTTCCCACCAATCCCAAAGCTGCTGCACCCCCTCAATGCCCCAACCTTCCCATTGTCCCAGCCTTAACCCAGCCCTGATGGGTTCCCTGGACCCAGAGTGGTAGGGGGTCCTGTGGCCACTGCAGCTCCCAGACCTCCACCCCAGTGGATGAATGAATCCTCAACCACCCTGGCTCCCTCCTCCAAGTTGGTTCCTTCCCCCAACGCCACCACCTGATCCCTCTTGAATAAAGTTCCTCCTTGTACATTGTTGTAGACACATGTTCTTTAGAGGTTTACAAACATGAAAGTTTAATTTACAACAGTAAAGTTAATGTTTGAATTCTACCCCTACCGCCCTGCATCCTTATTTTGTGGGGTGGGGGTGGTGAGAGGCAGTGGTGTGGGGTGTGTCTGAATGGTTGGGAGTTAGCTGGGGGAATGGTCACTGCGGGCCCTGGGCGATGGCTTCCCGCAGGGCCTTGCTGACATGCAACTTGTCTCTGTGCACCTGGCAGCATGGGACTGCAAGGTGGCTGCTCATATCTGACAGCAGGCTCAGTGGCTCAGTCCTGGGCAAAGGGCTCTTCTTTTCTCTCCACAATTCTGGGGAGAGCACAACAGGTCACGACCACCGCCAGTACATTCAGGAGGCTGAGAGTCTCTGGGTTAGACTAAAAGGGGTAAAAAACAAGGGTGATGTACTGGTAGGAGGCTACTACAAGCCGTCTACCCAGGTGGAAGAGGTGGATGAGGCTTTCTTTAAACAACTAACAAAGTCATGCAGGGCCCCAGATTTGGTGGTGATGGGGCATTTCAACTATCCAGATACATGTTGGGAAACTAATACAGCAGGGCACAGACTATCCAGTAAGTTTTTGGATTGCATTGGAGACAATTTTTTATTCCAAAAGGTTGAAAAAGCTACCGGGGGAAAGCAGTTCTAGATTTGATTTTAACAAATAGGGAGGAATTGGTAGAGAACTTGAAAGTGGAAGGCAGCTTGGGTGAAAGTGATCATGAAATCATAGAGTTCGCAATTGTAAGGAAAGGTAGAAGAGAAAACAGCAAAATAGAGATAATGGATTTCAGGAGGGCAGATTTTGGTAAACTCAGGGAGCTGGTAGGTAAGGTCCCATGGGAAGCAAAACTGAGGGGAAAAACAGCTGAGGAGAGTTGGCAGTTGTTCAAAGGGACATTATTAAGGGCCCAAAAGCAAGCTATCCCACTGTACAGGAAAGATAGAAAATATGGCAAAAGACCACCTTGGCTTAACCAGGAGATCTTGCACGAGCTCAAAATAAAAAGAGAATCATATAGAAATGGAAACAAGGACAAATTACAAAGGATGAATACAGGCAAACAACAGAAGAAGGCAGGAGCAATGTTAGAAAGGCTAAGGCACAAATGAGCTCAAACTACCTACAGGCATAAAGGGGAACAAGAAGGCTTTCTATAAATACATTAGAAACAAGAGGAAGACCAGGGAAGGGTAGGGCCATTGCTCATTTATAGGTCATTGTCCCAGTCCCCCAGCATGAGGCGGTCCCAACAGCTGGTGCTGGTGGGAAAGCCCCAGCCTTGCTGGATCACTGGGGTGGGGTGCAGCCACTGCCCCGGCAGAGGGCCTGCAGGAGGGGGCCTATGTAGCTGGCTCAGTGGTGCTGCTGGAGGATGGCCACCAGCAGCACCGCCAGCAGACTGGCCACAGCCTGGGGGAAATCCCCCTCAGGGAGCAGCTGGGGATCCATAAGTCTCCGCAGTGGCTCGGCTCTGTGCAAAGGGTGTGCTGGGCTGTGTACAGCCTGGCAGCCCTGATCACGTAGAGGGTGTGTGTTTTGGGAGGGGCCCTTTAATGGAGCAGCTGGCTGTGGGCCCTGGCAGGGCTTGTCAGCCATGCAACTTCCATCCATGGCATTTCCTGGGATCCTATTTTAAAATAGGGGCCACGAGTTTGTAGATGCTTCCTTTCGAAGTGCTGGGCCACTACTTCAAAATAGCGGATGTGAATTCAATCCGCTCTGCGTGTGTGGATGCACTTTTTGAAGTTTGTTACTTCGAAGTTGAACTTCGAAATAAGCCCCTTCGAAATTATGGTGTAGTGTAGATGCAGCCTTTGTGTGTAGCAGTGTTATTTCAAAATAAGCTATTCCGGAATAGCTGATTTCGGAATAAGACTCCTGTGCAGACATACCCTCTGTGAAGAGATCCTGAATCATGTATATTCCACCAACTTTAAATCAGACTGGAAGCCAAAAGGACCGCTGCAAGAACTATATGATCTTGATCTGCATCAGTGGCTTCAGATGAATGCACATTTAGGCCATGTCTACACGTGCCCCAAACTTCGAAATGGCCATGCAAATGGCCATTTCGAAGTTTACTAATGAAGCGCTGAAATGCATATTCAGCGCTTCATTAGCATGCGGGCGGCAGCGGCACTTTGAAATTGACACGGGTTGCCGCTGCGCGGCGCGTCCAGACGGGGCTCCTTTTCGAAAGGACGCCACCTACTTCGAAGTCCCCTTATTCCCATGAGCTCATGGCACAATTTCGAAGCGCCGCTGCCGCCCGCATGCTAATGAAGCGCTGAATATGCATTTCAGCGCTTCATTAGTAAACTTCGAAATGGCCATTTGCATGGCCATTTCGAAGTTTGGGGCACGTGTAGACGTAGCCTTAATGTGTTAAAACAAGTAAAGAACTGTCATCATTCTACAATGGCACAAGAGTGTTTGAATGGGCTCATAATTCTTAACAGTGATGTTGCCTGTAAATTAGATTTTTCCTCAATCATAAACAAGTTTTCAGGAAACAATGCTAGAAAAGCATTCCTAAAATGAAGAGTTTTGCTTGTAGTGGAAACTCACAATTAAAGTTACATTTTATATTTATTTATTTATTAGTATAATACTTAACTGTTAATAAATAATGTCTAAAGTGTTCATTTTCATATATTCTTTTGGTTTTACTATGATCCTGTGGCTGATAAGTTAGACAGCTTGGGGGCCTGGAGCTGGGTCTCGGGCCTGTAAACTCAAAGTGGTCCTGGCCCTCTGTCTTACTCTGAGAGGGCCTTGCCCCAACCCGCTTACTTGCACCACCTTCTGCACCCCACACCATCTCCCATGTCCCAACCCTCTGCCGCACCCCTACATTCATGGTCCGCCATACTGTTTCCTTACCAGATGCATCCCTCAGGCTTAAAAATTTTCCCAGCCCTTTTTTAACCTGTTCTTAAAGACTTCCAATGATGAAGAACCCTCAACTTTCCAATAATTTGTTCTAATCTAATGCATAACTATCCAGACAGTGAAAAAGTTTTTCCTAATGTCCAGTCTAAGTCTCCCTCGCTGCAATATAAGTCCTTTGCTCAGGTGCAATGTCTAGAGAGGACATGCTGGAACAAATGCCCTTCCTCCACATGGATTTCTGAGATTGCGGAGCTGCCTGTTCTGGTCTTCATTTCCTCAGCCCGCTGGTGGGAGAGGGAGGCTTTGAGGGAACAATATTGAGCTTCTTGTCATGTCATCTAACTTCACTCAGGGTCAATGTCTATGACAGAGCCTGGCTCGGGAGGTGCTGATGACCCACCCCTCAACTTGTGTTGCGTTTACAAAGCTCCTGCTAATACAAGCCAGAACAATGTATGCTTTTTTGTAAGAATATTACACTGTTGACTCATATTAAGACTGTGGTCCATCATGACTCCTAGATCCCTTTCTGCAGTATTCCGTCCTAGGCAGTCATTTCACATTTTGTAGGCATGCAACTGATTGTTCCTTTGTAAATGAAGTACTCTGCATATCTCCATCCTGATTTCATCCTATTTAATTCTGCCTATTGCTGCCAGTTTGTTCAGATCACTTTGAATTTTAAGCCTGTGCTCCAAAGCACTTGAGATCCCTCCCAGCCTAGTATCACCTGCAAAGTTTCAGTGCATTCACTATCATTATCTAAATCAGTGCCTGTCTTTCCCAAGTAAATTGTACGCTTCTATTACAATATTCCAGTCATATGTATTATCCCATCAAGTCTCTTTGATGCCAACCATGTTATAGTTATGAGTTTTCACTAGTATTTCTCATTCTTTCATTTTATTCTTCATACTTCTTACACTATATAGGGTCATCTAAGATACTGATTTGATTTCCCATTTCATTTCCCTCGTTTCTCCTTTGCCCCTGCTATAACTGCACATGGTTCTACACTGATATTGACCCTTCTACCAGGTCTCCATGTTTTTGACTTATCTCTGGGCTATTGTCTCATGCCCACATCAGACCTAGTTTAAAGCCTTCCTCACTAGACATTAGTGATAACACTGAAAAAGGCCAAGTTGTTAAAACTTGACATTACATTATAAAATTCTAATTTTTCCTAAAATCACACTACTCAGAAACCAGCTTCATTCCTACTTCTTCATAGTGCCTGAATGAAAGTGTAGATTAGATGACGACGATGATGATGACTAGTACTATTTTCACCAGACACTTTTGTCAGTTCAGACAAATAAAAAGTCAGATTATGTCAGGGGGTCTTTAATTATATTTGATACAAGAAAATTGTTTCTGCAGATAGAGCACTTTTGGTAACTATAGAATTCAGTCAACTGTGTTTATAATGGAACCAGCAAGTTGCAAAACTTGAAAAAATTGGCTTGATAAAAGTGAGTTTGTACAATAACCTGTTTATCTTCCATTGACCTAAGTTAAATCTCTTGCTCTAGGAGTCTGCAAATATATTATCATGATTTTAGATGGAGGAGTTAAACTAATGGATTTATGAGAGTTGTATTTCCTCATGCACTGACTATCCATGCAACAATATGAACTGCTATGGGACAAAATTGTCTTAATATAACCATGTATCTCTACTTGCTAGAGAAAGGAACACATTGTTATTTTCTGAAACAATCTTAACAATTCCAAGAGCTCTAGTTTTGCTTTGTAAAATATGTACCAAAAATTGCATATCAATTTTTTCACTTATGCTTTTGACACTTTGAAATATTTTTCAATGTCATCTGACCTTTAGTTATTCCAGGAATATATGGTCACATATTGTCTTTTATGAGAATTTATGCTGGCATTGGAAAATAAGAGAGTGAGAGGTAAAACTGTCACTAATGTAGCTAAAATGTAAATTACTACACATCTGCGAAAGGTTATTTTAAGAAAATTAAGCACAGAAAAATGCAAATGAAAAAGAATGCATATTACATAATGTTCCGTATTTCAGACCTTATCTGTATTTTTATCACATTTACCATTTCAGTCCTGAATTTAATAATATTTTGTGGTATAATTGCTTTATATTCTGCTTGTACTCCAGTGAGGATAAGTGACTTGTGATTCATAACAGTAAGTTTCTATTAGCTTTGGTGGTAGTGATCTGTGCTCTTGATCTGTGGTTTGTCCTCAGGGGTCATTGTCTCCTCCATCTCTGTTTTATCCATTTGCTGTGAATAATTGGCAGTGTGTGTGTATATATATATACACTGTGACACACACAGTGCCAATTATTCATAGCAAATGGACCATTTTGGTTTGATATAATCTCTTCCTGGGCTCTTTGTACTAGATCTCCTTGTACTGTGGTCTCTGTTACCACTCAAGAAAGCTTGATGGATTTACCTGCAAACACCTTTGTTTTTTAGGTTGCATGAAAACATCTCATAACACAATGAAGGCCATAAGTGAGGCAGTCAGACATACAGGCCATACATATATTACACTGGTGGGCAATCATGGGTGCACACATTCAAACAACACAATCTGCAGACCATGTATGCAACTCTTCAGTCTCTGTAAACCCAAGTTTCCACAGACAGAGCTTTAAGAGCACCTCTAATAGGTTAATCAGTAGATTTAATGCATATTTTTATGCACACGAGCAGATCTGATATGCTCAGTCCAATGGAGGGTGGTACTATACACATATTCCCACAAATCAGTGCATCACACATTCAGTGAATTTTATACTCTTCAAATCTGACTGTTTCAAGTCACAGTTTGCCAACTCTATGGCCAACTGTGAAGCATTCTATGGCACATCTGTATCAGAATAGAAATACTTGCCACCAACTATGCTTACTATGTCATATTTCTAAACATACCTTTTATCACATGAATTGAAGCAAAAATGTTCTGTATCTCCAGAACCCTATTACCTTTCTACATGTTAATATAAAAATGGAAGAAAACAAAACAAAAATGTTACGTTTAATATTCTGCCTTGCTTTGCGAGCAACTTGACGTGGAATTGCTTATGATAACAAACCTTGAATGTAATAGGTATTTTATATGGCCCAGCAAAATATCTGATCCAAAATATTACAAATGTAAATAAACAGACAATTGAAAATGAATAACTGACTCACATAAAGATAGCTATATAATAGCTAGATTAGAAAAAAGGCTAGTAGATACCGAAATAGTACATTTAAGTAAGTTAATGTTTTGCTGTTTCTTCTACGGTTCACATATTCAGAGATGAGACCATTTAATTGAGCAAGGGGAATTAAACTGGCCCTAGCTTGAAAAATACTTGGGATCAGCCGCTCTCTCGCTGTCTCTCTCTCTCCTTTTGCTTTGTAGAGATGGCAAGAATGAACCAATCTGAAACTGCTTTGAGGGATTAAAGGGAATGAAAACGCTACACCATCTTAAATTATGGGGTTGCGTAAGGATTAAAGTACATCCCATTTCATTTGTGCTGACAAACTAAAAATAAAGTCATAGAAATGAACTCAAGACAGTGTGTGCAGAGCACAGACATTGAGCTCCTGGGTAAGATTTTCTATGCAGTATCAAGTATCAGAGAGGAAGCCGTGTTAGTCTGTATCTTTGAGAACAGTAAGAAGTCCTGTGGCACCTTATAGCCTAACAGATGTTTTGCAGTATAAGCTTTTGTCACATGCTTATGCTCCAAAATATCTGTTAGTCTATAAGGTGCCACAGGACTTCTTGTTATGCAGCACCAGTGACTTAAAAGTCCAGCTCATTTTCAGAAGTATCTTAGATACTAAGTATTAGAGAGTTAGCCATGTTAGTCTGTGTCCATAAAAACAACGAGAAGTCCTGTGACACCATATAGACTAACAGATATATTGGAGCATAAAAAGCTTTTGGTGCAAAGACCTGCTTTGTCAAATGTATACATCTTAGTCTATAAGGTGCCACAAGACTTCTAGTTTTTTAGATACTTTGTTTAAATTTAATTGAAATTCAATAGAAATTAGGCCCCTAAGTATCTGAGTCAGTTTTAAAAATGAGAGTTAGATACCAAAATACCTTTGAGGATGTGGGTTTCAGGCAAAAGATTTTCAACAAACGACATTAATAAAAACAAACAGTTCCAGTTGACTGAGACCATTAAGGAAACTAAGTGAACAAGTCTCGTTGTTTTCACTGGTAATCAGACTGGAGGGAAGGGGAATCAGCGAGGACTGGGAGTCTGGAAATGATCACATAGGTCACTCAGACAAAAGCAGCACTGGGAGAGTCTGGAAGGTATTAGGGGAGAACATAATCATGGTATAGTACCCAGAGGCACTGAGACCTCATACTAGGGTGAGTGCTGAAGTCCCTGGCACAATTCCCATCGATTTCATCAGGTTCAAGATTCCACCCAGGGTGAAACACATAGATGCAAAAGAGACAAAGAAAGCATGTGGATATAAGAACATAAACAGATTTTCACAGCTAGATGGTTGGCAGCCAGATGTAGTAGTTAGAGCCAGAGTGCACAGTCACGAGACAGCAATCAAGAGTTAGCTGTGTCAGGATACCGAGGGTGAGAGACAAGAGACAAACTGGAGATCAGAACCACAAGTCAGATTTCAGGTGTCAGGATGCCAAGAAATTAAGCCATAGATGTGAGAAGCATAAGGTAATCCAAAACCCAGAGCAGGAAGGAGACAGGTTGTTTAGACAGCTTCCTATTCCTGCTGCTCCCTAAGGTGGGCCAGCAAGCCAAGCAGGTGCTCTAGGAGTCTACCAATCAGACTTCAGAGAAGAGCCTCACACTGGGGCTGGGCTTTGTAGGTCCCAAGCAAGCAACTGTTGTCTGGTTGCCAGAGGAGTGTTGGAGCATGAAAATTTTCAAAAACACTGTGGATTGAGAATCCAGGGTTATTACGTGAATTTTCTCATGATAACATTTGAGGATTTAGTCACAAGGGCTGAATTCTCAAAATCAATAGAAGTTATGAGCCTATGTCCTTCTGACTATTCAGGCCAGGGTTGACTACCTGAATCTTAAACAGATCAAGTGAAGGATTAATAACAGACTTTTGTTTTGCTTCTCTCCCCACGAAGGACTAGTAAGTTAAATATTGTCACTAGAAATGGGTCCAAAGCAAAATCCTAGAAAACAGTGTTTAGATGGTAGATCCAAAAACATCTGTCCCATCTCTCCATTTCCCACTGATACAAACCTCCCATCTAGATAAACACAAACTGTGTGGTATTTCAAATCCAGACCCAAGTTTTGTAGCAATCTTCTTGGCGCTGATAAAATGAAAAAAGTATGAAGAAAAAGTAATAAAAACAGAAACCACAGGAGGATTTGAACTCAATGGTTTCGATATTATTTTGGCCACTGCAGAGAGCTTGCACTGTACCAAGGCAATAGAAACATTGAGAAGTATTAAGAAAAATTAATTTAAGAAAGATGAACACAAAGATTCTAAAGTTCATACAAAGTGCAGCTTTCCCCTCAGGGTCATATTATTAATATCTGGTCACATGAAAAGTTAATGAACAGCATACTTTAAAAGTGAAAGTGAAAAAGCAGAATTTCATCATAGCATACAAGGCTTTATTAAAAATATTTTTATGCAATTATTTATCACACATCTTCTTGCAGTATTCTCATCCCAAGCATTCAAAGTCATGAGAAAGGCTCTGAACAATTAAGAGTTTGACTAAAAAAGAGAAATTTTAAAGATTAAATTTGGTGCTCTCCTTAGGGTGTACTTTGGTCACATTTTCAAGCAGTTTTCTGCAAACAAGAGGGCTAGAAACTCACTTCTTTAAAGGGAAAGCTGAGATTCTCAAGTAATAACTTGACCTCAGGAGCTGTCAAACAACTATAGACTCCCAATAAAATCGTGAGAGTTGGCAACATGATGTATCAAGGGTAATAAGTCAGATAAAATCATAAAGGGTAAAATAATTTTATCTCACAAATCCTAAACTTTTGGCTTTAGACACATGGTAGGCAGGGTTTTTGTGGGGAAGGTAAGGTGTGTGTCCTCATGCTCACTAATCCAAACAGTAGGCTGACATAACGTCCCTAGACCTTAGTTCTGTTAATGCAAGGTAGTAAGTGCACTTTATTTTCATAATTGTCCGTCTTCCAGTGCCAACCTTTTTGCAAGAGGAGCCTACAATCACCATCACAGAAAGCAAACGCCAGGCTTTGGTCGCAGGAAAGCTTCACATGGCTTCCTTGCTAGAGCATATTTTACCCCAAAACAACAAAGATCCAGCATCTTTTATTGCTGCCGCAAGTGCAAATCTTCAATTTCACAAGAATCTTGGCTTTGTACAGACATAATACTGCTCCCCTTGAGATGGACACAGTTATTACTGTGGCACAAATAAAGTGCATCACATAGGAGGTGCTATGTTATAGAAACACATAAGGAAAGTAAGTTTAAATAAAGAAACTTACTCTTCATACAATAATACTTATTCAATTGACAAAGTAAATTTGTGTCCCACAAAGGTTTAGAAACATAGGATTATTTAAAATAATAAGTAAGCAAACAATCTATTTTCTGAAATGGCTCCAATGAGGACTATTTGGCAGAACATGAAGTGTAACATACATGAAGATGAGCAGATTGTAAAAACAGTATCTGCGGAACAGGAAGCACAGTTTAGGAATCATACAAAGGAGTGGGAACTGGGAAATCTGGAATATACACTAGGCGTGTTTTGTAAATCTTATATTTTGAAATCTCCATTTCTAAGTCTGAGCTACCTCACAGGGATTTTCTGTAAGGCCAAACTGATTAACCTGAAACTCTTTTTTCCCATTTTTTACTCAGGATCACTTTATATTTGGGGAGCTCCAGGGAGTCAACCAACAGCAGAATTTACCTCAATATGTAGCTTAATGCGTAAGCCTATCAGGTTTACTGAAATAATAATATTGTATTTTGAAGTGACCTTTCACTTATAATTGTTGATTTCCTTGCATTTATGCTTTTCAATAAAATCTTCAGCATTACTTAATGCAAGTTCTTAAAAAAATGTTTTATTCATAAATACCACTCTGAATAACTACGTTACCCACTTACGCTAGCCAGTTTCATCTTGTATTTGGCAAACACATTCAGAATACATTTCCCAGACTGAAAATGAGTTCTGTGTAAATTTTAAAAGCTTGCCTCTTTCATCAAATGAAATTTGTCAGCCAAGAGATATTACCTCCCCCGCCTTGCATTTCCAGAAATGACAACAGTAAAAACCAGGACTGTTGCAATGGACCAATCATGCAGTTTCAGAATCAGGCTTTGGTTCAGAAGAAGTGGGTTTTCCCACAAAAGCCAATAAATAAAATTGTTAGTCTTTAAGGTACTACAGGACTGCTTGCTTTGTTTTGGTTTAGATACAAGGACACTCAACCACTCCACCCACTATTTCATAGGATCCTACTTCAAGAACTGAATCAAAATATGCTGGATCATAACAACCTGGGAAGCCCTCTGCTGCAGATTAGACAACATGAAGTTCATGGCACAGTTCAAAAGCAATTGTTTGGTTTTACTCTTAACAGGAGTAATTAGTCTCTTCGGAGCATGTCTCTGTTGCATCATTTCTTCTACTAATTAGTTTGAATTTTAACCTTGTGTGCCAAATCACATTTTGAGGTTCACCTGAGTAATGCAACTGAAGTTCAAGCTGACAGAACAGTTACAAGATTTTTCAAAAAGAAATATTTCTTATATTCACTGCCTGCCATTCTTTACTTGGCATCAGAGACCCTCCATCATTTCTGAGGGCATATTTTGCAAAAGAAGGACATTTTAAAAACCATAAAATTCAGAAACCCCACAATTCCTGTTCGCGTGTTCTTACTGAAGTTTATTTGGTCATACAGAGCCCACCATAGTTCTAGGTGGTGTGTCCTGACATGTTACAGCCAGGTCTTTCCCTCCCCCTACAAAAATCTGCAAAAATGAGGACTGAGGTAGTAAATCTGCAAGGATTCCCACATGTTGTTTTCTATGGCCATGTGTAGCAAGGTGCTGTGGCCTCCCCCTGACTTAGAGGCAGAGGAGGCTGCTCAGAGACACCGGTGGGCAGGCCCTGAGCCAGAACACCTGTGCTCTGCCTCTCCGAGAGCGGCACCTGGGGCCAGAAGGGCCAGGGGTGGGGCTCGACACCCATTAAAGGACTGCCCTCCAAGCAGGGCAGACCTGCCTGATCAGGCTACTCGACACCAGGGCCGGGGTACGCAGGCCAGACTGGCAGGCCGGTGTGAGCTGCCGACCAGCTGCCCAGCCCAACCTGGAGGGCTGCAGCCCAGCCTGCTGTTGGCCCGGTACCCCGATTTCCCTGATCTACCGTGGCCCTTGAGCTTGTGGCAGGCCCCCGAAACTGCCCATGGCCAGCTACCTCAGGGTCCCAGGTGAGCACGGTCCTGGAGTCCTGCCTGATGCCCACGGTGCTGAGACCTCTGACCTTCTGGAGCCCATGGTCCTGCTCCCGGTGGACTACCCGAATGATGTTGAGATGTCCGACTGGCCAGACCTGCCCAGTACTACCTACCCAGAGAAGACCCACCTGCCCGGACTTGCCCACCAGTCCAAGTGGGACCCAGCGCCAATTCAGGTGGAAGTAGGAAGTGGCCTGGGGGATGCTCCACCTGAGACCATGGTGGTGTGTTGCAGCCTGGATCCCCACTGCCACGCTCAGGGTGAGAGCAATTGTTAAGGCCCTGGGCCAGGACACAGTGGAGTAGGAGGGCCTGCTTCTCCCTTCCCCACCTCCCTGGAGAGGCAGCCCCTGGACTCTCCTGAGCCACCCCATTGTGGTGGCTAGCTGTTTACCTGCTGCTCCACCCTAAGCTAAGGGCTGGGCTCCTAAACTGTTTGTCTGCTGCCCTGCGCTGAACTGAGGGCTGGTCCTCTAAACTGCTTACCTGCTGCGTCACCCTGAACTAAGGGCTGGGCTTCTAAACTGTCTGCCTGCTGCCTTGCCCTGAACTGAGGGCTGGGCTTCCTATCAGCAGGCCTGCCCTGAGCAGCCTGTTAAAGTGGACTAGGTCCCAGGGTTGGCTGGTCGCTGAGGGAGCAAGCTGTGGAGGCCCGCACTGCCTACATAGGGCAACTGCTGCAGGCCAAGGACATTACACTATGGTTACACTAGCAAGTTTTGCTGACAAAACTCTGTTTTGTCAACAAAACCGGTAGAAAGTCCACACACAAAACTTTGACAGGCAGTCTTCTGCCTCTCAGCCATGAGGCACAATGCTGCTGTCAACAGAGTCTGTTGACAAAAAAGCTGTGTGGATGCTCTGGGAGGGCATCTCTTGATAGACATGGCATCCACAATAATGGGCAGCCCTGTCTGCTGTGCTTCCAGGTGCTTGTTTTGTTAAGAGAGCAGCTGGGCAGTCTGATCTCTCTGTCAACAAACCATAGCGCTCTTCTGACTGGTTCTTGTGTGGGGCCACACTCAGTGAACAGAAGTTTTGTTGGGAAATCTCTTCCAACAGTGACTTCTGTCGACAGATCACTGTAGTGTAACTGTATCCTATGAGTGTGTGCATGGGGTGTTTCCCTCCATTGATTAGGCTACCTCTATGACTGTGGATTCAGTTGTGGGGGAGGGTCTGTAAAGATAATATAACCCTAGATTTTATTTTCTCTTCTGTAATAGTCTCTGTCAGGATGGATGGAAAACCATGTGTGTGTTCTCAGTCTGCCCTCAGACTGAACTCTTTCTACCTGCTAACTCAACAGAGGTATTGACCTAGGGAACATTTTCTGCAGGGTATGGAGGAAGGTTGACTGCTGACTCCACCATTCATGAAGAAGGAGGTAAGGCACGTAGAAGGATTTTCCCCATACATAAATCTGAGATGATTTTGTAAACCTTCAGTCAAAGTAATCTTTGCCCGCGGAAGCAGAATCAATCTGAATTTGACTATTTTAGAATATAGCCCTTCCTCCAGAAAAGAAATGGAATCTGAATGAGCAATCTCTGCATCTACATGAACAGACTCCTCACAGGTATTCTGAACATGTGTAGACAGGAGCATCACGTCTGAGATCTGCTATTCAGATGTGGGAGAATTTTACCCAAAATAAAAGTTTGCTTTAGAGACCTTTATCACATGAAAATATTGCGAGGATAATAATAAAAGTTTTTCTGGATGTGTCTAGAAAGACATACTTCAGTGCAAGACTTCTCTTATGAAAGATTTACTGAGGCAGAGATCTCGCTTTTGCATCAGAGTAGGCTGAAGATTTTGGCTAGAAGGGTTTTCTCGGGGCGGGGGTGTGAATGGGTGTGAAAAATATAAATTTGATTACTCCAAAAGATTTTGCTAATGTTGTTTCAGTTTTGCTGAATTGTTTGTGTCAAAACAGTTTTTTAAAAAATCATAATATTCTTGTTTTTTCTATTTGAAATGACTTTTCATTTTTGAAAGCCCCTTCAATTTTAATAAAAGAAAAAGTCAAACCTTTTAAAAAGGTCTCAAAATTTAACTAAAATGTTTCCTTTGACCCCAGACAAATTTCTACCTTTTGGATTTACTAGCATTTCTAAAGCATTTGTTTTAGGTTGACACAAAATGATAATTATTTTTTGAAATTGCCAGCAACCAAAACAACTGGTTATTCACGCTGCTCCATTTGCACCTTTCAGAATGACAGTTTGAACATGGCTGTCCTGCACTTAAGAAAGAACTTCTGCTCAAAAACCCAAGACTGAGTTTGATCATTATATCAAGGATTCCAAAACTAAACTACATTACCTGTTTCCATTTTGCCATCTTGTGCTGCAGGCCCATCAGGAATTACACTCTTCACCTGTAGAAACTCATCCGGTTCATCCCCACCAATGATGGTAAATCCAAAGCCCATGTTGCTCTTCTTGAGGGTTGTGCTGAGGAAAATCCCCTTCAGTTGTGATGCATCACGGGTGAAGAGTGGTTTTTCTACATCAGTCAACACAAACAAGAAGAAAATAGATCCAGTCAAATCATAATAAGACATGGACTCACAAGTAAAAACAGCAGATGCAGCAGCAATGTGGCAGTGTGGCATTTTGAAATTAAAGGAAAGTGTAAAGTGTAAGCATTCCAAGAGAAATAAACACAGTAGTGAATCTTTATGTTATACAAATACAAAACTAACTAAAGAAGCTTTTTCTATCTATGGCAGATCAGTTTTGGGGTGTGGAAAGGCTAGGAAAACTCTTTGATATTGAAAAAATAAGTTTAGAGATAAATTGTTATGTAGCTAAAATATTTACATGATGATAAAATAATACTCAAGGTTACTTTGAATTCAAAATTATTATTAACCTATTGAAGCCCCTTTGCATACCCAATAATTTACTCTGTATATTACCCCAATAACAAAAATATCCATTGTATGTTTTATACCAGTGAATCAAAGTGAATTAAATTCCAGATACTCTTTTTACCCCACACAAATGGAATTTCAATTTCTCACAAATAACATTTACAATTGGTGTGACTGTTCCGTGACCTTTACATCGGTTTCTGACTGTGCATCACTGTAAAGTGTGAAAACTACCATCAGGCAAGAATAAGCCTCACCTGGCTTCCCGTGCCTCTCTTCTGTGCTTTATTTTGTGAAAAAGAGTATGAAGAAGGTAAAAAGGTTTGTGACTTAACTTATCTCTCTACTTTTTACAACAGTGCAGCTTGGCTAACAAGCAGCACTTGGACATACCATACAGACTGTACATTCCAGCATTGTCCCGCCGACACTGAGACAGGTCATTCACACTGCGAGACCTCTGAGGAGCAGGATGCGGGTGAACGTTTTTAGGCCTAGGTAATGTTGATGAGGCGCTTTCTACTGTTACAAAGGAGAACAAGCCTCATTCTTTGGCTATAACCTTATGTCAAAAACTTACTCATCTATCAATATTGACTTTTGCTAATACATTTCTAAGTGCAATCATTTTCACATTATCAAGATTCAGTGTTCTTGTAAACTCCTACAGCATAGTGTCCAAACCTTCAATTTAAAAGATGTTTGCTAGATAGGTTATCTTAGAAACATACTGAGCACCAATTCATGCTATTTCACAGAAGATTCTAGTGTTGCCATCCTCAGGTGTTCAAAATACCATGGGATATTTTTAAAGGCTATTTCATTTGGAGGTAGTTTTTCTTTCT
Source organism: Carettochelys insculpta (assembly GCF_033958435.1). NCBI lineage: Eukaryota > Metazoa > Chordata > Testudines > Carettochelyidae > Carettochelys > Carettochelys insculpta. The sequence continues at coordinate 357,089,135 of NC_134137.1, forward strand.
TTCTCTGAGCTTTTAGGAAACATTAAGACCATGTTTTTTGTGCAACCATGAGGGGGAAAAATGGAGTGAAACGTGAGATTCTCACCAAGTTGAGGGTTAAAGAAAAAAAAATTGTCAAAAGGCTTTAATGATTGAGCAAGAGCTGGCAACACTATTATTTTAACCAGACTATGTTAAACCACTGTCATAAAAACAGACAAGTATAGCAATTTTCTTCTTTTTAAATCTGACATGGTACTGTACCTCGGAAACCTTGGGCCTGCATAGGCTTTGTTCCAAGTTCTGCGTTGGGCATGTTATGCTGCTGTAGTTTCCTTTTTGCTTCGAGGACAGGATTTTCAAATTGTGTTCTTCTATTTATGTGGCTGAAAATAATTGGTTACAATTAAATAAATTAAGTTCATTTTGTGAAACAAAATTATTTACGTCATGGAATCATCATCATCACATGGGTTACCTGTGTGTGGTTAGTTAGCATTCGTGCAAGTGAGCAACGCACAGTGTAGCTGACAGCAGCAAAATCTGGGAAATTCAACTGGTCATGAATTTTTTGACAAAATACTTCCTACAGAAAGGGTCAGTGCTGACAATTTCTCAATTGAAACTCATTTTTAAAAAGTTTTGGCACTATCTAAATGTTCTATTTAAACATTTTCAAAATATAGTAAAAAAAAGTTTAACAATAAAAAGGCCAAAAGCACCACAAATATTTTAAGAAATGTGAAAACATAATTAACCCTTTTTTTTAAAGTTTTGTTTTGTGAAAATTTGAGATTCCACCTCTTCCTCTCAATTCACGTTAGGAAAAATTTTCATGAACTTTAAATTTTTCTGAGATTGTCCTTCCCAGCTCCTTTTGGATGTTCTCTGTCCTTTCAACTTGCTGCACTCTTCTATAAATGTCATGTTTTGAACTACGTGGCTATTCCACAGTATCACTGAAAAGTACTCCAGCAGCACAGTTTTTCAAGTCTTCACCACATGTGATTTCTATGCAAAATTCCAAGAGAGAAACAGGATGATGTTTCGTGCACAGAAGTCCTGGATAAGCTGAAAACAAATTTAGTTGTTTATAATGAAATAGAAACCTTAACCCAACAAGTGACCATACAGGCAAATTGTTTAACAAAGTAACAAATTCAATAGGTACTGGATTCCCACAGAAAGAACCAAAATTGTATTAGATATGACATTTTAACCCTATGCTTTATTTGTTATATTTTATAAAAAGAAGAAAAAAAGGTCAGGGGGGTGCAGAAAATAATTACTGTCTTGTGAGAGCATTGCAATGTGAAAGATCTCATTGTAATCCCAGAACTTTCAATATGTAACACTTACATTTGCAATGTCTTGTTAGTCTATGTTCTTTAATACTATGTTCTAGGTAACTTGTATCTCATACATAACATTTTTGCTGAGTGTATTATAACTCTGTCATGAAGCCTCTAGGGATTCCATGTCAAACCCAAGCTTGGACAAAGGAGGAGGGTTGGTCAGATGAATGATGAGCAGATGAGCAAGTGGAATTCAGATAGATATTGAGAGGAAGAGGTGGAATCTCAAATTTTCACAAAACAAAACTTTAAAAAAAAGGGTTAATTATGTTTTCACATTTCTTAAAATATTTATGGTGCTTTTGGCCTTTTTATTGTTAAACTTTTTTTTACTATATTTTGAAAATGTTTAAATAGATAGATATATAGAGACACACATGCCATACAGCAGATATTGGTATTAAGATTGATAGTGGAGAAAACGCAACAAAAGAACAAGAGCATCTACAATTTCTTTGTTGATTTTCAGAATTCATTTGACGCTATAGATCGGAAAGTGATTTCACTGGTGTTGGAGTCGTACAGACTGGACAGTAGACTGATACAGTTGTTGAAGGATTTCAATGACAATGCAGAGGCAGTGGTGAGAATGTGTGGAGAGTTGGGAAGTTGGTTTAGAATGAGCAGAGGTATGAGACAAGGAGATCCAATATCACCAAGGATCTTCATCATGTGCCTACAGAGAGAGATGGACAAGATCCAGGAAGAGGTAGAAGGAATATCTGTCCACTGGATGAGAATCAACAGCTTGAGGTTATCATTGAAGAAGATGAAGCAAAATTAGTGAGAACGATGCAGTTGCTAAACAAGGAAGGGAAGCAGTATGTACTGATTATGAACACTGATAAAACAAAAACTGGTATAAGAGAGATAAGAAAATAGGAAGGAAGATCAGTGTAGATGAGATCAAACTAGAGAAAGCAGAGAAGTTCACCTATCTGGGGAGCAACATAACATATAATGTAGACTGTAAGAAGGAAATACCGACTAGAATTGCAAAAGCAAGAGTGAATATGAAGGCAATGGATAAGATACTGAAAAGCAAAGCAATTAGCTTAGGAATGAAGCTGAGTGTCTTGAAAACATGTGTATGCAGCAGTATGTTGTATGGATATGAGAAATGTGTGATATTGAAAGATTTGAAGAGAAGGATATTGGCATTCAAGATGAGTTGTTCTAGAAAGATTCTGAGAATAGGATGGATGCAGAAGGTCACTTACGAGGAATTATACAGGACGATACAGCTAAAAGAGAATTTGCTGCAGGAAATTATACAACTGAAGTTACAGCTATTTGGGCATATCTGCAAAATGAATGCTGAATGGAAAATCAAGATCCTGGTATTCGGCATAATGGATGGCTCGAATAGGAGAGACAGACCCCACAGAAAATGGATAGATGATATAGTAGATTGGTGCAGAGCTAGTCTACAGAAACTAAGCCACTCTGCACTGGACAAAGAAAGGTGGAAGGAAATAGTGAGGGAGGCACTGGACACCAATAGGCGCTTAGCCCATGATTGTTTTTGATGTTGATAGAGTGTGTTATCAGGAGGATAGCTTGTTTTTACTGACAGAGGAACAAATCCAGCAGGATGGGGATCATCTCCTGTGTCATGGTGAGTGCCCCTCCTGATGAAGGCAGGATGTCTGAGAGCACTCAGGATCATGCAGGATTGGGCAATTGGCTAGATATGCAGTCAGGTAAATATTTCTGCCCAAAGGGCTATCTCTTCAAAGCAGCTCAGCTCTTATTTGTTCTCTTTGGCTATGTCTGCATTAGAGGTTTTTGTCACAAAACCCGCAGAGCGTCCAGATTCCCAAGGCCTTCTGTCAACAGTAAGTTGACAGAATGCAGCACTTTTGTTGACAGCTGTAGTCTGCACCCCACAAGGAATACCCCCTCTGTTGACAGACCTGTCAACAGAAAGCTGGTCTGGATGTTCTGGGGGGCCCTTTGTTGACAGACAGGGCATCCAGGACATTGGGCAGCTCTGTCTGCTGTGCTCTTGCTGGCCGTACTGCCAACAGAGCAGCTGGCCAGCCACTGTTGACAGAGCAGATCACTCTTGACAGGTTGCCTGCAATCTGTCAACAGAAGTTTTGCTGGAAGATATCGTCTGACAAAATCTTCTGTCAACAAGTCCCTGTAATCTGGACATAGCCATAGAGAGCTGCATGGTACTGAAATCTTTGGAAAAGCTGGTTCTGACTGTGGATGCTAAATACTTGAGGATCGGAACTCTCTCGGAATCAGGAAGTGTAAAAGGTGCTTACTATCTTTAACTTTCATTGATGTCATGTTAAGCAATTTTCATGATCATGGGCCTAACTTTTAGACTGTGTTTCAAAAAATGAAAATATTCCAAAGTTCACTAAATCAAGATGATAGAGGGAAAACATCAATGTATCCTTAGAAGACCAACTAAGCTTGGTAATCTGCCAAGGTGACACCAAGTGCTTGTTTCCAGAAAAGGTTTCCACTGAAAGCAATTAGGTTTGTTTCAAAGACAGTAAAAAAAAAAAACATGCTTAGACTGTAAAGCTGTTATCTGCTTAACAAAGTCATCACTTGTAAATGTGGCTGCACATAGGTAGAACTTCTAGTTTGTGTAATGGTTAACACCCACCTCTAGTGTGTGTCTCTTAAGCTGTGTCTACATGTGCACAAAAATTCGAAAGAAGTGGCCCTTTTTCAAAAGAGTGGGAGGAGCGTCCACACATGTAAACCCATCTTTTGAAAGAAAATAGAAAGAACTGGCGCAGACTTCGAAATCCGAACCCTGATCCCATATCAGGAAGATCGCCCCCTTTCGAAATACTAAATTGAAAGTGTACATGTGTAGATGCTCCACAGTCCACTCTTTCAAAATACGGGTCTGCCATGGCGCTGGTCAGCTGGGGTGCGGGGCTGCTCCAGCCAGCAGCAGCGGGGCTCTATGGTCCCTGCGTTTAGCTGCCTTAAAGCTGCACACGTGCAGGAAACCCGTGGCAGGAAGCTGAGAGTGGGCTAAGAGCAGCCTCCCCATATGCTTCAGCTGCACACTCCAGCCCAGCATGACCAGCAGCCAGCCCCCCCCGTGAGCCCCACGGCCCCCCTCCGAGCCCCTGCAGGGCTCCCAGAGAGAGAAAAAAAAAGGTGCCCCCCTGGACAGCGTGGGAGCTGCGGGACCTCCTCGGTCTCTGGCAGGATGAGGAGGTCCTGCACCACATGGGGGTCAAGCAGTGCAATGCTGCCACCTTCAGCCACCTGGCGCAGGGCCTCCACACCAGGGGCCACCCATAGCGGACCAAGGAGAAGGTACACGCCAATGTAAAAGAGCTGTGCCAGGGCTATGCCTGGACCAGGGACCAGGCCAGACGATCCGCAGTAGGTCCAGCAACATGCCCCTTTTTCTGGGAGCTCCAGGGCATTCTGGGGCCCCAGGAGACCTCCCCACACCTGGCGTTCCTCGATACCTCTGGTGAGGAGCTGTAGCCAGAGGAGGAGGAGGAGGAGGAGCAGCCCAGACAGGGGACCCAGGAGGGCGAGGGGACGATTGAGTGGTCGAGTGAGGAGGGGGACCTCACCATTGTCATCCCCTCCCACTCCTCCAGCCAGGTGACTGGGAGCCAGACATCCCCGGATGTCACTGAGGGACCCTCCGGTACATACAAGGAGGGGCGCACACCTGCTCCACAGGGTAAGGGGCGATGCAATGGCTAGTCGCGCGCACACAGGACAGGTGTTCCCGGGCTGCACACAGGCCACCCCCCACATGGGATGCGGCAGCCCACAGTGGTGCACAAGCGATGCCCAGCACCCGCCCTCAGTGGACGGCGCTGCAAACTGCACAGCTGTGGTGGCTGGTTGGTGCTGGATAGCGCCTGGGGCCCGCACACTGCAGGCTGGAAGGGGCCACCTGCAAGAGAGACCCCTGCATGCCCCCCAAAGCTGGGAGGCCCAGCCCATGGGGGGGCAGGGGCAGTGTCCCCTGGGGGGTCCATGTCCTTTGGGAGGGCAGGGACCCCACGGGGTGGGCTTGGGTGGTTGGGTGGGCCACAGACCTGTCCCCTCCATCCAGGGCACATTACTGACGTGCTCTCGTCCTCTCCACACAGCTGCACCATCCAGGGGCTGGGAGAACCCTGCGACATCCCTCATCCCCGAGAGCCCACCCGCAGCCCTCGGAGGTGCCCGGACACCACCTCAGGCAGTGTGCTATAGGGGCCGTGGCTGGAGGATCCCCCGCCGGGCTGAGGAGGACCCAGCCAGGCAGCACCAGGCAGAGGTGGCCGAGCAACACCTGCGGCTCACCCAGGCCGACAGGGAGTGGAGGAGGGCAGCCTGGGATAGGCTACTGTCCACCTTGGAGGGCATTGGCCTCGCCGTCCGGGACCATACAGCCACTGTTGCCAGCCTCCTGGTCCCCCCGGCAGCTCCCCCAGCTGGTCCTGCCCTCCCCGCCCCTACTGAGCCTGCCCCCTCCCCTCCCACCAAGCCTGCCACCCCACTCCCACCGAGCCTGCCCCCTCCACTCCCACCGACCCCACACCCTCCACCCCCACCAGGCCCACTCGCCGGCAATACCTGCTGGTGCTACCTGCACCCGGGGAGGCAGGGGCTCCAGGGGCTACCCCTGCCCCAGAATGAGAGCCTCAGCCCCTCCAAGTTAGGTTCCCCCTGCCCCCCTCCAAGTTAGTTTTCCCCTTCCCTCTCCTGGTTAGGTTCCCCTCGCCCCCCTCCAAGTTAGCTTCCCTTCACCCCCCCTCCAAGTTAGCTTCTGCCCCTGTACATAGTTACCAACAAAAATAGTTAGATAAATGTTTATTTATTGTTCATGTGCTATGCTCCTCAGGGGGACGGTGGGTGGGCGATGTGTGTGGGATGTGGCTGTGCATGTGGGCCAGAGGTGGCCGTCGGCAAAGGCCTGCCTGAGGGCCACCCAGATGCGGTGGCTGTCCCGGTGGGCCTGGTGGATGGGGGCGGCGCCTGGCTGCTCATAGATGGTGCTGGCCGGAGGCCCCCACCCGGGGATGTAGGCGTCCCCCTTTCCCTCCACGATGTTGTGGAGGACGCAACAGGCACCCACCACCTGGGGTACGTTGAGGATCCTGACCTCCAGCCACGTGAGGAGGCACCTCCACCCCTCCTTTAGGTGACTGAAGGCCTACTCTGCCACATTGCGGGCATGGCTGAAGCGCTCACTGAGTGCCTCCCGGGTGGGGTTGAGGTGTCCCAGGTACAGCCTCATGATCCACGGCTGCAGGGGGTACGCTGCATCTGCCATCATGCAGAGTGGCATGGTGACATCCTCTGCCCACCAGGATCTCCTGCTGGGGGACGAAGGTGCCGGCCCCCATGCGCCAGCAGAGGCTGGAGTTCCGGAAGACCCGGGCATGCTGGGTGCAGCCGGCCCAGCCCACATAGAGGTCAGTGAACTGTCCCCTTGCGTCCACCAGGGCCTGGACCACCACTGAATGGTAGCCCTTTCAGTTGATGTACTGACGGGTGCTGTGTGGTGAAATGCGGATGGGGATGTGCGTGCCATCCAAAGTGCCGATGCAGTTCGGAAAGCCCAGGTCCTGGAAGCCAGCGATGGTGTTGTCCAGATCCCCCAGGCGGATGACCCTGTGGAGCAGCATCGCATTAATGGCCCTGACAACCTGCAGGAGGGGATAGGGGACATGTGCTCTAGTGTGGGTGTGGCGGCCATCTCCCCCTGCCTTGGGCCCATTCTGCCCCCTTCCCATCCAGCCTCTGCCCATCCAGTCCCCTGCCCCCCTCCCATCCCCCCGGCCCCATCTGGCCCCTTGCAGTGGAGGGTTCCCCTTGCCCCAACCCCCGCACCCACCCAGCCCCACCTTACCTCCATAAGTACAGCCCCAATGGTGGCCTTGTCCACCCCGAACTGCTGTCCCACGGAGTGGTAGGAGTCCGGGGTGGCCAGCTTCCAGATGGCAATCGCGACCTGTTTCTCCAGGGTGAAGGCTGGCCACATGTAGGTGTCCTGGCGCTGGAGTGTGGGGGTGAGCCAGTGGCAGATCTTGTAGAAGGTCTGCTGCAACATGTGGAAGTTCCGCAGCCACCTTTCCTTGCCCCACTCCCCTAGCATCATGCGCTTCCACCAGTCGGTGCTGTTGGGGTGGGTCCAGAGGCGTTGGGGCACCCGTGGGGGGAGTCCTGCAGCCCCACAGGGACTGCCCAGCCACCCGATGAGCTTGGGTGCAGCTGCTGCTATGGTGCACAGCACTGCCAGCAGGGCGTCCATGATGAGGGCATCCTCCTGCAGGAGCTGTCGCTGGGCCTCCATGGTGGGCACAAGTGGGCTTTGCCGGGCTGGCAAAGGCTGGGCAGCACTCGGCTCATGAGGAGGGGAAGGCAGAGGGAGAGGCCCTTTAAAGGAGGCAGCTGGCTGCAGCCCCAGAAGGGCTTGTTGGCCATGGGACCCCGTCTGCGGCATTTCCTGCCTCCCTTCTTTTGAAAGAGGGCTTGGAGCCACGTGGATGGTCTCTTTTGAAAGACCTCGATGGCACTTTGAAAGAGCGGATCGAAGTGCTGATCTGAAAAATGGCAGCAGGTGCTCCCTTTCAACGGCCGCTATTTCAACCACCGAACTTCGATTTTCGCCCTTTAGAAAGGGCACTCACATGTAGACACAGCTTTAGAGGCTGGGTGTGGTATTGCAGACCTTTCCTGCCTCTGGCATTCCCTGTACACTGTTAGCCTTGCCTGGTAGGTCTTCAGTGGCTCAGTCCTCTGGTCAACTCACATAATCAAAACTGAATCCATTCTGGGAGTACTGAAGGTCAAAACAAACACAAAAGTCTTCAAATCCCAGGCTCAAGCTGAACTCAGCCCCTCGTTCATCAGGGTGCATTTGCTCTTTAGCTCTTCCTAGGCTCCATAGCCTTAACAAGGTTTTTGGCCCTTACTCTGGCCCTTTAAATCCAGCTCTTTGCTTGTGCTTCTAAAAGAGACTTGTGGCCTAGGACACTTCACTAGTGGGGCTGCCCACTACTAGCGGTTCCAACTCAGGCACCCTATAAACAAACAGCCAGGTACTACTGCCTCTATTTTGCTGCAGCTATTCCTTGAGTTTAACAATTTGCAGCTTGGTTTTAATACCGCTAGCAAGTATCTTATGCATTACAAAGACAGCTTCCCCATCTTTGGTATTTGTACTCATCTCAGGCAAGTCACTTAACTTAATGGACACTTGGAGTCGGCAATTTTCTTCCTCTGCTTCCCCTCTTTGTCCCCCTCTCCTTCTGTCTTATGCAGCTGATTTGTCAGTTTTAATTTCATTTTTTCTATCTCTGTTATAGTTTCATTTTGCCATTTTACTTTCTACAGAACTTCCAAATCACAAGAAGTGGGTCTGTCCCAAGAAAGCTCATCACCTCATTAATTATTTTGTTAGTCTTTAATGACTTGACTGCTTTCTTCTTTCAAGAGATGTTCATGTGAAGGGGCCCTGAAGAGGGACAGGGAAGTTGGGAGAGTGGGGAAAGGGGAACAGATGTAAAGGAAATGGTATATCCAGACCTGATTATTTCCCGTACCAAGATATCTAGTGTAATAAATGGTTGAAGACAGTGGCCAATAATTTGAGTATGTAATATATGTTGCACTAGAAGTTGTGGGAGGTCAGTCAGACCCTTAACATAATCCTCAACATTGAGGTTTGTTCAATGGTGCTTGTGATGATGAAGTCTGGTTCTGTGGGTGACATCTTTGTGGCACAGGGTGAAGTCTAGAGTTGTCAATCTGATGTTTGGATTATCCCTGTTTCTGTTACATAGTTGGGACCTTCTGCAGCTATTGGGCATGTACATACTCCCAGCCTCTGTAACATTACCTGTGAGTTCTTTACTGAGCATTACATTTTCTGTTTTTGCTGAGAATAATTTTTTTCCCAATTGAAAGGGAGGTCTTCCACTTTTGTTATAGTTCTTGTGGTATTCCCAAGTTTTGAAATTAGGAGGCTTTCCTCATTGCTATGATTGTGGCTGTTATATGGGTTGTTGTGTTTGCTGTGTCAAGCACAGCTTGTAGAGCTTTTGTAGTGATTTGTTCTGTCTTTGTCTCAGGTATGTGATGTAAGAATTCAGTTTTTGATGATTATTGTAATGTCACATTGCCAGAAGGGCTCCATAATTTGCCATAAAGAATTGTAGTGTTGCCAATGCAGCATCTCTAGAAAGATGTTTTTGCCATGTGTTCTTTGCCATGTGTATTTTTAAACTGGGATTGTTTACCCCTCTGGTTTACAGCATCCACCACCAATGAGTTCATGTGGGGTTGGAAAAATAGGATGCATGCATCTTTATTGGGGAGACAGTACTTTCTGTCAGTCTTCTTAGCTGTTGGTGGTATGGTGGTTGGAGTTTGCCAGACTGTATCCTCTAGTTCCAGCAGTGCATCATTCATAGGAAGAGACATTTTGGTTGTAGATGCTGTGTGGAGTACTTTAGTAATTTATGTTAGTTCTCAGTTACCTCTTCCCAAGTGACATTTAGGCTCTGGGCCATTCTCTTAAATATATCTTGGAAATGTTTTGGCTCATCCATCACTGAGGCTTAATGGGGCATGACTGACTCATCTGGTGAGGGTGAGGAGTTATGTTCTGGTGACATTTGTTGAGTCTCATCCAGTTCTTCTCTGGTTTCTTCAGCTCTCTGATGGTTCTGTGGCTCTTTGTAGGTGGTCTTAATTTTTACCTTTGTAGAACTTACACGTGTGCCCTGTAAGGCACCCATATTGGTCCCATTATGCTTATTGTATTGGGAATGGAAGGGAAAACCCATACATGGGTTGGTCAGGCATAGTGGCATGGCCCTATGTAGTCATGTTGTATTGTTTCTGGGTACTGTTGGTGAATCAGACCTGGAGGGCGAGGAATGATCCAAGCAGAACATTCCCTCCTCTACATCATTTTCTTTATCACTACAAAACTATAATGCCAACATCGGTTCCAGATTTCCTGGTGCCATCCATGCTGAGGAGTCACTGGTGCTGAGTACTGGGGACCCTGGTGTTGATGTTATTGGCTCCTATTGTAGCTAGAGAAGTCCATGACATATGGGCCTCTTCGTGCACTTGGTTCAGTACTTATTTGTGTGTTGCTTTGGTCAATGCCAGTAGTACTGTTACCACTTTTGCTGGTACCTGATCAGGTGGAGTCTGTACTGGGGGTAGCATAGCCAGCTTATGAATTTCCAACAGCACGTCTTTCCTTTGGGTGCCCATGAAGAAGGAGGCAGACTTATGCCTACTAGTGGAGTCTTTGGTCTTTCCCAAAGGATAGGCCTGTAGCTACAGAGCAAGCCATCCCCATGCTGGTGAGGAAGATGCCTATGAGGAAGGGCTGGAGTATAAGTCCAACCTGCATTCATCACACAGCAGAGGTTTTTGTCCCACAGGATTGGGCCTGGCTCTCTGCTTTGGTTAACACAACCTGGTGTGCAGGGGTCACAGTGTTGCACCTAAGCTGATGTTTGTAGGGAAGTTAGGTCAGGAATGCAGTTGGCAAAGGCTTTTTTAACTAATGCGGCCTCAATTCTGCTTTATTTTTCCTTAAAAAGACATCCACTTTTTTCATCTAGATACTGACACCGCATTCAAAACAAGCATTAATGGACATATTTGCTGAAGCTAAATGTTGTAGCTAATCAACCACAAAGACTGGCAGAAAGTGCCGGCACACCATTATAATTCTGTAGAAGGAAGAATGATAGATGCTGCCAGTGTTTTAAATCATTAAACCAAAGGCTCTGTTAGAAGGTTGCACAAAAGTTCACCCAGTCACTTTAGAAAGTTGCTCCTACTATAATAAGTACAAATGTCCATGCCCTGCGTATAAGAGTTTGGTGCTCCAGTAGTAAGGTGAATTGAAAGTATATCCACCAATTGACCCTTAGTTATGTAAAACAGAAGAGAAGTAGCATCTGGGCCCTCACACTCCAAAGCAAGCCTGTGGACAGTGAGGGGGGAGTGAAATTTTGTAAGGGGGAGCGCAGCATGATTGGGTTGCCCCCGCGCCCCCCCCCCACAGCCTCCATTGCCTTCCCCAGAGCCACTCTTCTCCTGTTATGCTGAGCTCAGTCAAGAGCTGTCTCTTGGTCTTTTATATACTTATTTTTGCCTGAGGCAGCAGCTTGTGCCAGGTATCTGTCCTGGGAGGAGGGTGTGGCTTTGCTGCAGGAGAGCAGCTTGATTAATGACTTTCCCGCAGGGAAGTGAGCAGCAGCTGAGTGTTCAGGAAAACGTGGGCTAAGCTTCCTATTGCACACAGCCTGTCCCATGCCTTTAAAAATTGCTAGCAGGGAGAGGCTGGGGGACAATGTGGCTAGAGAAACAGCCAGGCTTCACACTCTGCAGATTAGACAGCTCGGCTCCCAGGCTGGACCGCATCAGTACCTGCCAGCTACTCACTCCTTGCTCCCACCAGGCAGGGCCAGCAGGAAAAGTAAGTCCCCCTTTAGCAGTGTGCTGAGATCTCCTGAGCACTGGCACTGTGCTCAAGCTCCATCAGGGGCTTTGCTTTACAAACACTAATTGTATTTTATAAGTCATGTTCAGACATAATTCCTTGAGGCACCCTACGCTGCGCTAGCTTCAAAGCTTCTGAGAGTTTGATATAAAGAAAGAGGAACACATTCTCTTTAAAGTTTCATTGCTGCTGAGAATCCCTTACCATAAGAAGCAGCGTAAGTTACAAAAGTAGCACAATTACTATTAACCTCTTCCTGTTTAGTACCAGGGTCAGAGAAATGATCCTGTCGGTCCAATCGATTAAAAAAATGAGATTTATACATTTTTTTTACTGGTCTCTCTTCCCTGAATGAACTAAAAATAAAAGTCAAGTTTTTCAAAGGAGAAAGTGGCATTTAGAAACCTGATTTATCTGCTGCCTCTCTATGTCACCTCCACCTCCACTGTTGCTGAGGGAGCGCAGTGTGTCACTTCCAGGAGTTCACTACTCATTTACAGGGCCATCCAGGAGGGGCGGGGGAGGGGGGAGGGCTGCTAATTGTAGGGACAAAAAGTGGGGCCTGATGTAAAAAGTTTGCTCACCCCGCTCTAGAGAAAATTACAAGACATTTTGTACTTAACAGAGTACTAAGAATCCAAATACTTTTGGCTGACCGCTGAAAAGTGTTATGCTGAATCTGATTACTTTGGTGGTTTATCACCACAACTGACAAACTGTCCCTCTTGATTTTAGAGAGATACAGGTGTCCTAATAATTTCAGGGTAGGATATTCTTTCCTTGACAGTTTTAAAGGGCTTCTTATAAAGTTGGATTGTATTTGAATATGCAAAGATTCATAACCTAAGTTTTCATGATTTCTCCCTTTTATGACATAATTAAGAGAGCTGATTGTAATGTGATTTCATCTAGTTAAAAATGAAGTCATTTGTTAAATGCTAGTAATAAAGAATCGTGTAACGCTGTCACTTTGTATAATGTAATATGCAAAACAATTTTCACTCCAAAATTGTTGAGCGTAGACAGCAGATTAGAATACAGCTCTTTATATTCACTATAAAAACCTTTATAGAGCTAGTGCTGCTGCCCTTTTAATGCCAGTCTATGAACATCAATTCTGCTATTCCCAATCTGTGCTAGATCCCATTAAAGCTTAACTATTAAAAAAATATGGTGCACCTTTAATGTATCCTTCCCCTCCCTTATATCTTGTCAGTGGGATGAGTGAATTTGGCAGCAATAATCTAGAAACAGAACTGCACTGCAACATTTGGGGCTGGGAGCCTGTGTCTGCCTGATTGAGGAGGGGCTTAAAATGCAGGAAACTACGTGCTCCATTTTGGTTCTATTGACTATGTAATGGAACTTCATACGCTTTACCACTGCCAGAACAGTTTGGGCAGCATTTAGCATGGTGGAGATATCTCAGTGACAGCTTAATCCACAGGAACTGCATTTGCTAATCTCTAAAATACACAGCCACTTGTGCAGAAGATGTGCAGCTGTACAAATATATATCTGGGAGATGTGAAGGGGATTGCTATAAAGAGACACATGTATGCCATCATTTACTACCCAGGCATATTATAAAAACACAAACATAAGGACAGAGGGGTAACTTCTTGGCATTATTCATAATATACAGGGCTTCAACAATCTACTCCCTGTTTGCTTCAGGTAGGTAGGATTTTGGCAGGTTGAGTTCCTGAGGTCTGGGGACAGAGCTGATGGCTCCTTAACCTGAGGGAAGAGGACAAGCTGTGGAATACAGAGACCCAGAGCAGTTCCTGCTGCTTTACCAGGGAGAGGAGGAGTCAGCAGTTCAGTGACCCAAGCATTACTTTTGTTTTTGTGTGTACAAACTCTATTCTGGGCTAGAAGGAGCTAAAGGGCACTTCTGGGACAAGTGATCTCCACCCCACACCCCAACGGAGCCTACTCCAACTGTAGAAGGGGTTCAGAAGGGAGCCACCTGGTACAGATGGGAAAGCCTAGAGAGGTGGATAGACTTACCCTGAAAGCTCATGACAAAGGTACTGGAAATGCCTTCCTCTGGGAAGTGAGGTTAATGCCGCTGTTAGGGCTGATGATTTGGCTACCTTTAATTTTCAAGTGGAGTGCCCCAGGGATCAGTTCTGGGGCTGGTATTTTTCAACATCTTTATTAATAGCCTGGATGAGGGGATGGATTGCACCCTCAGCAAATGTGCGGATGGCACTAAGGTAGGTGGACAGGTAGATACATTGGAGGGTAGGGATAAGGTCCAGAGTAACCTAAATAAATGTGAGGATTTGGCCAAAGGTAATATGATGAGCTTCAACAAGGACAGTGCAAAGTCCTGCACTTGGGACGGAAGAATCCCAAGCATTGTTACAGGCTGGAGACTGACTGGTTAAGTAGCAGTACAGTAGAAAAGGACCTAGGGTTACAGAGGCTGGATATGAGTCAACAGGGTGCCCTTGTAGCCAAGAAGACTAATGGCATATTGGGGTGCATTAGGAGAAGCATTTCCAGCAGCTCTAGAGAAGTTATTCCCTGCTATTCAGCACTGGTGAGACCACATCTGGAGTACTGCATCCAGTTTGGGGCCCCCCAGTATAGAAAGGATGTGGATGCATTGGAGTGGGTCCAGTGGAGGGCAACAAAAATGATTAGTGAGCTGGAGCACATGACCTATGAGAAGAGGCTGAGAGATCTGGGCTTATTTAGTTTGCAGAAGAGAAGAGTGAGGGGTGATTTGATAGCAGCCTTCAACTTCCTGAATGGAGGCTCTAAAAAGGACGGAGAGAGGCTGTTCTATAAGGAGTGATGGTTTAACGTCACAAAAGGAGAGGTGTAGGTTGGATATTAGAAAAAACTAATTCACCAAGAGGGTGGTGAATCATTGGAATGTGTTACCAAGAGAGGTGCTGGCATCTCCATCTCTAGAGCTTTTTAAATCCTGGCTTGACAAAGTCCTGGCTGGGATGATTTAGTTGGGGTTGATCCTGCTTTAGGCAGGGGCCTGAACTCGATGACCTCCTGAGGTCCCTTTCAACCCCAAGATTCTATGATTCTATGATTTTCTTTACAACTTACCTGTGACTGAAAGCTGGGAGAGAAAAGCAGCAGTAGGAAGTGACTGAGGGAGTGTAACATCTTTGAGGAGCCAGGTATTGTGGATCCTCTTAGGGCCCTGATTTGGAGCCTGGTGGAGTGGATAGGGCCGGGCTCCCCTGCTACTGGTCATTGCAGGAGAGACTCAAATCACCCAACCACACCTCTGAGTAGAGGAGGACCTGGCCCACCAGGGTGTGTAAAGCACTAGATGCACTAACCACTAGTAACCTAATCCACAAATGACTATTACGTTTCTGGTTTTGTTTTGGAAGGTCTGGAGGCACAGGGATGGAAGCCCAGATAGGGTGGCTCTTTTCTCAGCTGTGAAAAAGCAACCCTATAAACTTGGTTCCTAAATTCTCAGGTGATCTCAAAGGTATTTTGCAATTAACCTGCCCAGACTGATGGTAACATGCCTCTCCACTGCAGTTTTGAATGAGGAAAACACTATAGTAGTTATCTCTCCAAAATGAGCCACTATAGAAGTAATGTTGGTATGGAATCAAGAGATCACAGAGTATCAGAGGAGAATGTGACATGCAAATTATAAAGCACTGTAAATTGCACTGAGTAATGCAGAAAACAAAGTGAGGCTGTCAGTGTAAAGATCTGAGGTCAGGTTTTTCTTTGCAAACCTTCTTTTGCAAGATCTTCTCTACAGAATACATACATCTGCAGAAAAAAAATCTAGGAAACAAATATCTCTGTCTTTGCACTCAATTCACTGTCTGTTGGGCTGTGATCAGGGGAAAGTGAGTTAAGTGTCTGAGCTTGATTCTTCACTGCTTTATACCTTGTGTGGTCAATGACACTTGTACAGAGAGAATAAAATGTTGTCATTCTGATTAGGTATGATTTTATTGCCTGTCAGACTCAGTCTGCACAAGTGTCAATGGATATAAAAGATAAAAGGCAGAGGAAAAGCGTTTACACCTCTCATAATTCTTGGGTATTTTATGTAGGCTCTAGTTAAATAGACTAACAAATGACACCTATTCTTTTGTATAATAACCTGTTTTACCCAACTGTACAAAGACTTATACTAAACAGAAGAAGAAGGAATCTCCTCTCTGTTTTGTATGCCTACTACATTTTCCTGGAAATATGCAAGCAAACCATGAAAATAATGAAAACTTACATTCTTCTTTTCTAACTGTTCCCTTAGATACAAAAGCCCCAAGCCTTAAGTGAGTGTAAAAAAAGGTCATATAAGATACAGCTGCACTCATGCAACTAACGTGACTCTAGACTTAAAATAAAGCAAGCCTACTGATGCTGCATCTACACTACAGTGATCTGTCAGCAGAAGCTACTGTTGGAAGAGATCTTGTGGCAAAACTTCTTTCAACAGATCATGTCCACACACAAAAGCAGATTGCAAGAGTGATCCGCTCTGTCGACAGAGACCAGCCTGACTACCTGGCCACTCTCACAACAGAAGGGCCAACCAGATGTTCAGCAAACAGGGCAATCAGGTGAACCAGAAGCTCCTTCTGTCGACAGAGGTCCCCCCGGAGTATGTACTCAGCTTTTTTTGTAAAGGCGTTATTCCTCATCACGGAGAGGCAGAACGCTGTTGGTGGAAGTACCGAGTTTTGTCAACAGATTGTCAACAAAACACATTTTGTGTGTAGATGCTCCATGAGTTTTGTTGACAAAAAACTCTCTAGTGTAGATGCAACCTGAGTAAAGTATCTTTAGGAAGTAAAAATGTTTCTGTCCTTGGACTGGCAAGGAACTGCAACTTGTATGATGCAGGTCTAAAATTTGTAAAACAGAAAATAAAATAGATTTGTTTTAAATATCCCCCTCAACCACACCCAAATATTTCTGGATTACACAAGGTGAGGTCAGGGCTCAAAAGAAGTGACAGACTAACCTCTCTTAGGGATACTGAAATTGCTCAGTCACTGGAACTGAACTGGGAGTCTGATAATTCCTGTATTAACTGAAGTTAAAGGGGAAAATAATTATGCACATACCTTTCCAAGTCAAACACTGCACAGGATATTAATATCAGGTTATGAAATATTAACAGCAAATTAATATTGAAGTTGGGAACTTACTCAACATAATAAGTGCCATAAATGGGATCATCAATTTTCTCCCAGCCATATGGAAGCTCTGAAAAACAAAGAGTTATTTCTCTCAGTAAATACAGTACAGAATGTCAAGATTTCTGATACTGAAACAGTAGGTTTGTATTGGATGCTGGATAGCAAAGTGGATATAGTGCTCAAATCCAATGCCAAGTTTTAGACGTACATCATGATAGCAGCAAGTATAGTAGTGACCTGAAAACTGGCATGCCAAGCTAGAACGCTCAGTCAGTTACCAAAATAATGCATTTTAATTGAGCTACTCTTTTATTCTACAGACAGCTATGCGAACCAGCAATAGCTGCAAATCACATGCCATCTTACTGCACAGCAATATGTCAGGATTTTTCTTCTGAAGGTAACTAAAGCGTATAGTTGTATTTATTTATTTATATGTCTCTCTAGGCTTCAAGTAGCTATTGTATGATATATAGGCTACGTCTACACTAGCCCCAAACTTTGAAATGGCCATACAAATGGCCATTTCGAAGTTTACTAATGAAGCGCTGAAATGAATATTCAGCGCTTCATTAGCATGCGGGCGGCTGCGGCACTTCGAAATTGATGCACCTCACCACCGCGCGGCTCGTCCCAACGGGGCTCCTTTTCAAAAGGACCCCGCCTACTTCAAAGTCCCCTTATTCCTGTGAGCAGATGGGAATAAGGGGACTTCGAAGTAGGTGGGGTCCGTTCGAAAAGGAGCCCCGTCGGGACAAGCCGTGCAGCGGCGAGGCGCATCAATTTCGAAGCGCCGTGGCCGCCCGCATGCTAATGAAGCGCTGAATATGCATTTCAGCGCTTCATTAGTAAACTTTGAAATGGCCATTTGCATGGCCATTTCGAAGTTTGGGGCTAGTGTGGACATGGCCATAGACATACAACTATAGCCCAGAGACTTCAGCTACAAATTTAATTAATACATTTTTAATAAGAGTCGTTAGCATTTAAGTATGTCCTCTAGAATGGAAGCCAAAGCTTGAAGGTGAAGATAACAATTCAACATATGTGGCATGCAAATTACCCTGCAATACCAGTTACTATAATGCCATGCAAACACCTGTTCTCACTTTCAGGTAACATTGTAAATAAGAAGCAGTCAGCATTATCTGTGATATAAACAAACTGCCTGCACAAGAAGCAGGACAGAGTGGACTTGCAGGCTCAAAAGTTCAACATGGTTTTGTTTTTGCGAGAAGTTATCTCTGCCCCAAAAAATCTATATTTGTAAATTGCAGATTCACAATAAAGAAATTGCACTATAATACTTGTATGAGGTGAATTGGAAAACTATTTCTTTGTTATCATTTTATAGTGCAAATATTTGTAATCAAAATAATAAAATAAAGTGAGCACTATACACTTTAGATTTATTTGCACCTGAAATCAGTGTACTTGAAAATTTAGAGAAAACATCCAAAATAGTTAAATTAATTGATACTCTATTTTTAACAGCATGATTAAAACTGTTTAATTCTTTTAATCACAAGTAATTATTTTGAGTTAATCACATGAATCAACTATAATTAATCAACAGCCCTGGTGTAAGTCTAAGTTACATAAAACCATCATAATTCATTCACAGTCTAAACCATTGGCCTAGGATGTGGTTCATAGAGGGGTGTGGCAGCCTTAATGGGCACAGTGTGTGTAGGGGCTGGTTGTGCACTCTTAGAAGGAATGGAGTATCAAGCAGAAGGGGCAGGGCTGGAGCAGCTGGTCTTCATGGCTGCCAGGAGCGTGCTATGCCACTTCTTCCCACGGCCCCCACCAGCTAGTCCTTGGCACTGCACTGTGGCAGTGATTGAAAGGGTCTAGAGCTTCAGCTGCCACCTCTGATCCAGTGGTGGCAGTAATGTCTGGAGCCCCAGGCCCCTTTGAATCACTGGGCCCTGGGCAATTGCCTCCTTTGCCCACCCATCAGTGAGCCTTGTCCACCTGGATGACTTAAACTTAGCCCTTTGTTTCACAGCTATTTTGTGCTAGTTGGCACTTGATGTGCTGTAAAAGGCTGACAGGAAAAAAAGATTTAAGTGAGAAAGTGAACTTGGAAGAGCTGCAGACAGGAACAGCTTTTAAAAATATTCTCTGCTGGATACCTCTCAAAGATACACCTCTGAAATAATAAAGAGTGGTTCTGCTCTGACTGAACCTGTTTAGACTGCTGTGCCATCTCAATGGATAGGCAGAATTCCTGGCAGCAGCACTCCTAGGGCAGGTCTTCCTGTCACACTGTCCGGCACGGGAGTTTCTGCTTTGAATGCCCCTGAAGCTATAAAGAACAAATAATTCTCCTGTGAAGACTGACAGATGGTATTTAACCCAAACACGAACTCCACACATGAGTAATTACAGCTCAAAGCCTGTCCCTCTTAATATTCTTGGTCTAAATTTTTCTGTTAATTACAAAATGTTATGTTCAAAATCAAATATTTCTGTAGTAAATTGAAGTCTTATGTAGCATTCTGAATTTGAACAAATTTTAGGTGTCTTTGAAACTTGCAGTAGCAAATGCACAAATGCTAAATAATTTATCTAAATAAATAAGTTTATTGACAGGAAAAGTCCTGGGATTATCCAGTCCAAACACCTCTCCAAAACTTTAAAACAATTCAGTTAGAGAGACTGATCATAGAAAATCATTTGCAGGTTTTACAGAGTCCTTTGCATTCTGGCACTGGTCTTAATAATATAACATATGAAGATATACTTATGTCATAGAACTGGACGGTCATTGGGTCCAGTTCCCTGCCCTCTTAACAGCACCATCCCTGACAATTATTTTTAATAATCTATTTGCCTGAGACGCCAAATGGCCTCCTCAAAAATTGAAGTCACAACCTGGGGTTTGGCAGGCCAATGTGTGAACCACTGAGCTAACCCTCCCCCATTGAACTTGGGCCCACACTACATAGATTGCCACACATGAAGACTGCTGCACTTGTGGTTATTACATTTGAAAATTCGTCACAGTGCCCCCCCACGCCCAGCCATGCTCCTCCAAGCTCATCCTTGAATAAATGCCCTCCCCACCCTGCTCTAAATTAATGTTGGCAAGTCACCAGAGCTGCCAGGGCCGGAGACCCTGCTGGGGCTCATGCCACTGCTGGGGCCACAGGGTCTGGAGGAGCATCTGGAACTGCCATTGGGTCTAGAGGAGTGGGTGGGGCCACTGCCAGGGGCAGAGGAGCAGCTGGGGCCACCACTGGGGCTGTAGCCACTGGAGCCACACTGTGCTTCTGCCACCGGGTCGGGGCATGTGTGCGGCCAGGCGGCACTCATGTGGAGCTCTAGGAGGACTCGTATTTAAAGGCTCCAAGAACCACATGCAGCTCCAGAGCCTGAATCGCCACACTGCATTGTCCTGTTTGCCACATGTGGCAAGTGGTGACCATAATGGACACTGTGGGCATGGAGCCTGCACTGACCATTTGTACAGAGGCAAATTTTACTCTCACTACAATCAATACAACTCGTATTTATATCTTGCTATGAAGGTGCACTGCTTTGCTTCAAAAAGCTCCTGCTGACCTGGAATACAATACAAGGAATTTGTCTTACTAACATAAAAACACAATTTATTTTACTTTCACCCATGAGTCTTTCCTATTTCAGTTTATTGCATTAACTCAATTATTATAAAGTTACTCTCTATGAGGGAGCAATTTAAACAAGTAGCTAATATTTATATAAATATATAGCGTGTGTAAGTGTGCGTATAGTTGTATAATTATAAATGTTCAATGATTTGTCTTTTGGTTTCTTCCATTTGTCGAATTTTTTAAAACTTTACTGCGGTGCATGTTTTGCTGGAATTGTTAGCATCCCTTTTCTTTTTAGGGTTATACTCTCTTAAGATTATACCTAAAGAACCTATATAAAGTGATGGTATTTTCTGGTAATATACAAAAATAATTTGATGTTATTAGCCTTTCAATCCATGTTTTTCTAATGGAATGCTTCAAAACAGTATTTGTGAACTAGCTTAACTACTGATAGTCAGACGGATGATCTCATATTCTCATGTAAAAATTCCATAAAAATTCAATAAATAAAGCATATTATGGAAGCCGCGTTATTTTTTTACATGGATGGTAACCACTAATTATCTTACATAATACTATAGTCATTACTTTGGAAAAAAAGGAATATAAAAATCACCTCTGTGTGCCATAACAATAGATAGAAACATTACATAAAGGTATGAACTAATTTCATTCTTCCATTTAAGACGTAGCCTGAGAGCTATGTTTAATTAAAATTCTACATCGACCAGCTAAATGGAATTGCCCGAACACAAACTCTAAGCAGCTGGCTGAAGTTTGCTAGATAAGGTTAGCAGAGCATAGTTTACTGCATAGCTGCTGTTAGAAGAATCTTCTGCTACATTGGCTTTAAGCAGTCTCATAATTATTTTTCCTGTCATTAAAGAGTGGCATGTATTCAGTCTTCACTGTGGAACTGAAAGATTACATGAAGGCAATACTTTCATGTTTCACAAAATAGCAAGCTAGACATTTGAATAACTGAGGATGTGTGCACTGCAGTTACTTTTCATTATTTGGTTCACTGTGTCTGATGCTGATTATCTGGGATGAGAAGCACGCAGTAAACATTTATAAAGGGACATTATAATAACACAAATGGAAGAGGCTACTTCTCACAACAGTAATCTGAGTTGGGAAGATGACTAACTTACTTTGTGCTTTCCAATTTTCCTTTCGCAACAATGGGTACAGAGTTTTATAAAATTCACATAAATTCTGCAACCAGCAGCATCACAGAAAACACAACATTGTGCCGAAGATTTTTGCATTAATGAAATACTCTTTTACGTTTCTGAAACATCACTACCTTCAGTGGGGTTATCCTGGGTAACAGGAAAATTTAGTTCCATGTTGCTTGTCTTTTTTAAAATGAATATAATATTTCACCTTCAGCATTTGGAGTAGATATCATCATATGATCTCGTGCAGCTATTGATTCAAGAAAATTTGTAAAAAAAAAAAAAAAAACCTGACAGGTGAAAACCAGTAATATTCTATCGTTGGGTTTGAACAATACAGATATTAAGTACTGACACAGAAATCCCTCTTTTTGTGATCATAAGTGGTATGTATAGAGTATATGCCCAGTGTAAATTGTACATTTCATTCACTGGCAGAAAAATAGAATCCAGTTAGCAGCACAGTAGTAACTGTTAGTTACTAAAAGAACCCAAACTACAGGATACTATTAGGGACTTTGCTCATGATGCACTTGCGC
Source organism: Carettochelys insculpta (assembly GCF_033958435.1). Classification (NCBI taxonomy): domain Eukaryota; kingdom Metazoa; phylum Chordata; order Testudines; family Carettochelyidae; genus Carettochelys; species Carettochelys insculpta. The sequence continues at coordinate 357,111,403 of NC_134137.1, forward strand.
CAAGTTTTTAAATATAGAATGAGTCACCTTCATTCAAATGTGTTAGTTAAAAACACTCAAGTATGAACAGAAAATCACAGGTTTTAAAAGTAAAGAGATAAAACAGCTTTCATTTGCATACAAGCAGGTCATTTTATTATCTGATGGAAGTATGAACTCTTTGCAGGCTACATATGCTAACAATCCTGATGCTACATCTGCTATGGGAAAAAATGCTGCCTTTCACATCTATTCTTAACAACTTCATTGCAGATTCCTGGGGATAGAAAGAAAGAAAGTTACTGAGATGAAGATCTATTTCTGTCACCCAAAGGAAGGACTCGTTGTAGTTCATGTAGTACTTCCTGTATGCCACATTGGGGAGAGACAAAAAAGCCCTCCACAGCTTTTAGAACAACATTACTGCCCTATTAGATATATATGTCAGGAGAGAAATGAGAACTTCTGAGCAAAAGAACACTGGGATTTTCCTGACATCAGACACAGTAAGACGAGGTTGAAAAAGAAAAAAAGGCCTGCTGCTACTGAAAGCAATTTTAGTGTCTAGCAAACGGAAGAAATTGTTCAAGAAGAATTCACCCTGGCAAAAAATATTACCCCTATGCAGCTATAAAATTCAATGCCAGCTTGGGTCACTTGCTATGGAAAAAGCCAGTCACACAAATTAGAACTCCTTGTCAAACCTTTGCTCCAGACCTTCCCGATACTAGTGAGTTTTTCCCTTCTCCGATCCGTTTGCTCATTTTGTGTTGGTTCGACTCTACTCGTCTTTCCCCATTCCCTATTCAGTTCATGTTTTCATACTCTGACTGCATCCTGGACAAGTCTCTCCTTCATGTTATGTTAACAAATAGAACAAGAAGCATGTACTGTAGTCCAACTTGAATTAGGCACATTTAAAGTTTCCATAAAGGTCCTTCCTGAATATTAGTTAGTCATCTAAGTTTCAATGTTCAATTGATACTACAAACATCCAAGAGAACTGGATGTTCACACTGACTACTCGAGAGATTATATGAAACAAATACAATAATGGTGCTGTTGCCATTTGGAAAGATAATTTTACAAACCTCAGCAAAACGTATCAGAGACCGTGCATTCAGACAATTGTTCAACACAAGTCAGAGAAGTCCTCTAGCTGTCAATGTAACTTTTGAATGCCTTATGTTCAGTTTGCTATAGCCCTCTGATCTAACAGTTTGAGAAACCTGCCCAGGTTTTCAAATGCTGCTAGTATTTAAAATTGGAAAATGCAGATAATTGATCACAACTTCACTGTACAAAACAAAAGAGATGAAAGAAATGAACTGCATCAAAAATTTAAGGTTAAAACTCTCACTGTTTCAGCAACTTGTCACATAGATATTAGGACATAGCCCCTTCAATCACAAAGAAAGCTTCTTCTTACTTCAAATTCTCAGACTCTTACAAACTCCTTGCTTGAAAACCCCACACCAACTCTCAGTGAAAATCATGTTTACCCAATTCAAACCAAACACCAAAATAACTGTTCTCCAACTGCCATCTTCATGTCAACATCCCACATACAGACTGTCATCGCATTCCAGATCCTGTCTGCAACTACAAACTATTTCACTATTTATTCCTATGGATATAATGTTACACGTAACTTTTTTTCCCGCGCAGCAGAAACATTCAATGCCTGAGTAGGCAGCGTAAATATATTTCAGATTTCTTAAATATATTTCAGATCTATTAAATGTATTTAATCTGGGACACTGACTTGACAGCCATTTTTTTCCTTGCATATTTCTCACTTCAATGCATAATGTCTTAAATTATCTACATCTTTTGCCATTCAGTCTCAGAAATTAGTAATATTTAATCTAATCTACCAGTTTTTGTTTCCTCCCACAGTTGCTATAATAAAAAAATTATTTACCTGTGGTGATAGTTCTCTGAGATATCAGCTCAGAGCTGTATTTCACTCAGGTGCATGTAGGCCTAGCACACCAAAACCAAAGAAAACTTTACTTAGCAGTAACTGTAGGGCAGGCATCTGCCATGTTCTGGCTCCTTAGGCCATCCTTTGGTTATTTAAGGGCAGTACTATTCTGACCCCTCTCAGTTCCTTCACACTAAATGCCAATAGTTGAAATACAGAGCAGATTGGAGAGGGATAGATGATGGATAATGGAATGGCTGCACCCACATCTCAAAGAACAACAGATACTATATAGTCAGGAATTATCTCTTCATCTGTGTGTGGTTGCATGTGCATATTTTATTCACCTAAAATATAAGTAATAGGAAGTAAGCTTGGACTCTTGTTAAAGAATGAACATAAGAACATAAGAATGGCCATACTGGGTCATACCAAAGGTCCATCCAGCCCAGCATCCCATCTGCCGACGGTGGCCAATGCCAGGTGCCCCAGAGAAGGAGAACAGAAGACAATGATCAAGTGATTTATCTCCTGCCATCCATCTCCTGCCCTTGTTCTGAAGGCCAGGGCACCATACTTTATCCCTGGCTAATAGCCATTTATGGACCTAACCTGCAAAAATTTATCAAGCTCTTTTTTAAACCCTAATAGAGTCCTGGCCTTCACAGCCTCCTTGGGCAAGGAGTTCCACAGGTTGACTGTGCGCTGTGTGAAAAAAAATTTCCTTTTATTAGTTTTGAACGTACTACCCATCAATTTCATTTGGTGTCTCCTAGTTCTTGTATTATGGGAAAAGGTAAATAATTTTTCTATATTCACTTTCTCCACAGAACTGCCTTCTCAGAACTTGCATCCAGTCTAGAGGGAGCCATAACTGTACAGTGTTTGGTAAAAGTGCATACGGATGGCTATGTAACAACCATGCAAATGTTGAATATTGAAACTTAGTTAAGAAAGACCACTGATGTCAGCTGGACACCAGTTGAATGAGCCCTTTGTGGGGATGTGGCTTGAGCGACTTCATATACCATTGTGAAAAAAAGGAAGTTATCCAGATGGACATAGTTCATGAGGAAACCACCCAACCTGGCATCTGATCTGCACTGGACACAAAAACAAGAGATTAACAAAATTGTTTAGTTCTCTCCCAATCAAATGGCAAGGACATTCTCACATCCAATAAAAGAAAGAGCTTCTCTGTGTTTGAATGTGGCTTAGGAAAGAATATAAGTAAGTATTTTGTCTGATTCAAGGAAACTACATCAGACAGAAGTTTTGGTTGCAGTCTTAGGAACGTTTTTTTTTTTAAACTGGATATATGTGTGTGGGGGTCTCCAACAGTTCACTTACTCTTTTTGAAGACACAACACAAACAAGAAGTGCTGTCCTTTGGCACAGGAGATCAGAGTAACCAGAAGGGCAGTCAGCACTGTATTAGTGAACTGCTTCTTTCGCAAGTGGAGAAAATATGAATGATGCCTGTGAGAAATCCTGAACATTTGGCTTCCCTTGCATCAGATACCGGAACTCCAAGATTGCCAGTAAGTGGATCACCCACCCCCCCGTGAATGAATGCAATGTGGGTCAAGAATTCTTTACGGAATGTAACATTTTGTCAGTTTGCTCTGAAAAAAAAACTTGATAGTCAAAGGTTAATTCTTCAGCTCTCTGTTGGACTTACGGAAGACATACCTGAGCTCTGCAATCAAAAATCACATCTCATAGTCACAGCAGAGGCCATAAGTCTAGAGAAAAGAATCACCATGTCCAAAGTGGACTGTAGTAACTAACAGATTTCAATGCAATGACTTTGGATAATAAAAGCCTTAAACTCTGACCTGGAGGATTTTGGCAACCCCAACTTTGAAAGAACCTTTCTTCCTATTTTGTTTCAAGAAGAAGTGTTCGTCCAAAGATGGGGTTTGTTTTCAAAAGAGCCCTGTCTACATTTCTTTCAAAAGAAGCTCTTTTGAGAAGAGATTATGCAAATGAGGTGCCAAATATGTAAATCAGCGCCTCATTTGCATTTTCTATTTCCTTCATTAGCATGCCTCTTTCCAAAGAGGAATGCAAGTGCACACATAGCTTACATGTGTAGATGCCGTATTTCAAAAAAGCTAAGTGTTATTTCAAAATGCATTTTTTGTGTGTATCAGCGTTATTTTGAAATAAGCCATTTCAGAAGAGCTCTTCCAGAATAGCTTTTTTCAAAATAAGGCTGCTGTGTACTGCTACCCCTTTTCTTTTGACTTATATCTCCTGTGTTACCCTCTCATTAGCTGCCACTACAAGAAATGCGAGTTGGACACCAGAAAGGTGTAGAAGCACTCAACATTGGAAAGAGGCACATGGTATGTCTTGTCAGTATACCTCACTGCAGGTGAAAATATGCTGAGATGTTCCCTACAGTGTTTGCAGATCCAAGATCATTTATTTTTGGGGAAAGCCACTCTTCCCATAAAGAGGATCTCCTGAAAAAACTCAGCCTGAATACCTAGGCCAAAGCAACCTACCTCAGAAGGTCCAATGTATTAAATTCCTCAGGTACGGCTGCAGGGGGTGGGCAGGGGAAAGGGCAGAATCTGGCAGTACAGAGTCATCTGGTAAGAAAGAGGCTAACATAAGTAGAACCATTGGAATCTTCTCTTGGGCTTGTACAGGGGGCCTAGAGCAATTTGTATAGTGGGGGGTGCTGACAGCCATTGAACCAATATGTGAACCTGCTATATCTCTGAAACTATTTCAAATCATGGGGTGTGGCAGCACCCTCAGCACTGCTAATTCCAGTGCCTGTAACAGTGGTTCAGGCTGACCTAGTTCAGCAGGAGGTGAAGCTGCAGCATCTGCAGTTTAGGAGGAGAGGGGGAACAGATAACCTTACGCTGGCTTGAGCCAACGATTGGGATCTTGCCAACTATGCAATATCCCAGCAGCTGCAAGAAGGCCACTGTGGGCAGAGGTGTGGCATTGGTGGCCAACAGGAACTGGGACAAGGACCCCTTTCTTGCCATTCTAGTAATGACATTAAGATGGCCAGGGGGAGGAGGAAGAAGATGTCTCTGAGAATGACTCTGTGGAACCTTTCAAAAAATCCACAGACTGAGGGGCAAATAAATGTCCAGCCTCATCCATGGTCCAAAATGCAGGGTGCACTGGCATTGACAAAGGTAAAGCGGCTTGTGCATTAAGCACTGATAAGAGCCTTGCACTCTTGCTTAGTACCAGAACTGACACTGGTACTAAGCTGAAGCCAGTACCACTCTCATAGATGCAGTGTGCATAAGCAAGTCATCGGCACTGGAGACAGTACCAAATAAAAGGGCAACTTCAATTCTGCATCCTGAATTGGAAAAGGTTCAGAAAACAGTGCTGACAATAATGATTAGTCTGCAACCACTCACATAGTGCGGAGGGTGTCAAGTAGTCACTACAGTGGAACCTTCCTAAACTAATGGAGTGCCAGGAATAGCCAGACAAAGCAATTCTCATGCTGCCTAATCTGTCAGTGGCATAGAAAAAGTCAGTTCTGACACTAACATCAGTACTCGACTCAACAGATGCTTGGCAGACTGTACCAGAGTCAGTGGCATGGAATCCACTCGCTCTTACCATGGTACATAGATGGTCCTTCTCTCTCACATACCCTGTGAGTCACAATAGTGTTCTGCACTCTTGTTAGAAGGGCATGCGAAATCTCTACCAGCTCCAGAATGATCCCCATCAGTTTTATGAAATCCTTGATCCTAAAACAGTCTCTCTTCTTCCAGGGAGAGGACTCTGAATTTTGCTGAACAACAGCTAGGCTAATTATATTAATTATAACAGAGAGGAAGCCATGCTAGTCTATACACTATCAAAACAAAAAAGCAGTCAAGCAGCACTTCAAAGACTAGCAAAATAGTTTATTAGGTGAGCTTTCGTGGGACAGACCCACTTCTTCAGACCATAGCCAGACCAGAACAGACTCAATATTTAATGCACAGAGAACCAAAAACAGTAAGCAAGGAGGACAAATCAGAAAAAGATAATCAAGGTGAGCAAATCAGAGAGTGGAGGGGTGCTCACCTTGATTATCTTTTTCTGATTTGTCCTCCTTGCTTACTGTTTTTGGTTCTCTGTGCGTTAAATATTGAGTCTGTTCTGGTCTGGCTATGGTCTGAAGAAGTGGGTCTGTCCCACGAAAGCTCACCTAATAAACTATTTTGCTAGTCTTTAAAGTGCTACTTGACTGCTTTTTGTTTTTATATTAATTATGTAGCTGGAGTTGATGTATCGTAATTCAAGCTTCTATGCCTTCTCCACAGTGGGAGGTTGATGGGATCAAAGGTACTTGCTGACTTCCCTTGCTCCTTGTGAGCCTGGGGTGGGTTAGGGCTGTGCGGGGGGGGGCGGGAGGGTGGAGTTCAGTGTGTGCTGGGGTTGGAGCTGGGTCTGCAGAGGTTGAAGCAGGGTCCATGGGGGGTGGTGACCAGTGGGCTGAGGCCTGAGTCCTTTGTGCTGCGCTGGGGGCTGGAGTCCAAGCCCCATGCAGGCCTGTGGTGTGCCAGGGGCTGGGAGCTCCATGTGTGGGTTGGGGCTGGAAGCTGCCCATATGGGTTGGGGCTGAGCTGGAGCCACAGGGGGCCGGCAAGGGGGTTTTAGTTCCCCAGTTGCCTGCAGCAGTGGGCAGCTAGTGGGGCTAAAAACCTTCTCCCTACCTTCCGGGCAGGGGGAAGGGGCGCACTTCTATCAGCGTGAGAGCAGCACCACTCTGGGAAGGGGGTTTCAGCCTGCCTGGCTGCCTGCAGCAGCAGGCAGCTAGGTGAGCTAAAAGCCTTCCCCCTACCTTCCCAGAGTAGTGTTTAGCTCTGCTCTGGGAAGGCAGAGGGAAGGGGCTCTTAGCTTGCCTAGCTACCTGCAGCTATGGGAAGTTAGGCAGGCTGACAGTCATGCATCTTAAAGTTGGGTGAAACTCACATTAAAGTGAGTTTCTTGCAACATGAAGATGCGTAAAGTGAGGGTTGACTGTACATTGTAATACTCGGGAGGTAGTCCCATCTGCAGCTTGCTTATAAAGCCCTATAAACGTGCAGATATCCATGAACCATGTTTGTGGATCATGGATTGGATGTGGAAGCAAAGTTTGGGTCCATGCATGGCTCTAATGATATATATCCAAATTCATCTCATTTTGTTAATGCACGTTTGTAAATAACCAAATCACTTTTCTACCAAACTCAGAAAACCCTATATACAATATGATACCTTCTCTATCCTTATCTCTAAAGTCCCCACACAGTTTTTCAAAATGTCATTTAGCACAATACGTTTCCCCTTTGTTTCCTTTCCTGGGGAATTCTTCACAAAAAGTTACAGGACTATATTTCAGATCAGTTAATGAAATACTAGAGTCTTATTTGTGGACTTAATAAAGGTGTTTGACACAGTTTGTAGATCAGGACTATAAAGAGTATTAACCAAGATTGGCTGCCTAATGGGGGCTCATAACTTCCTTTCACGAATCCATGAAAGCAACAGTGCAATATGATGGATCTACATTGGAACCGTTTCCATGAACATTGGAGTCAAACAAGGGTTTGTTCTTGCTCCTAACCTTTTAGGCATATTCTTCTCAGTTCTGTTAAATTGTGCATTTCAAAACTCATGCAGTGATGTATTTCTCCACACAATATTAGATGTCTTTCTCTACAACCTGGCAAGACTCAAGGCCAAAACTAAGGTGAAGAAAGTCCTCATTAGGGAACTCCTCTTCACAGATGACGCAGCTCTCGTTGCTCATAATGAAGAGATGCTACAGTCACTGATGAATTCTCTGTCTAGAACCGCAAGTTGTTTTCCCTCGATATAAGAACAAAGAAAACTGTTGTATTCACTCAAGATATACCTCAGTAACCTAATGTCATTCTGGATAACTGCCCATCAGATGTGGTTCAACAATTCTGTTACCTTGGATCTACTGTCACCACAAACCTATCCATGGATGAAGAACTGAACATCCAAATCAGTAAGACAGCTACTATTTTTGCCAGGCTTACAAAACGAGCATGGACCAATTCTAAGCTGACAGTTAAAACAAAGAAACTAATCTACCAGATGTGTATTGAGTATCCTGCTATATGGTTCTGTGGTATGGACCATCTACTTGAACCAGGAGAAAAAGCTGAACAGCTTCCATCTTTGCTGCCTCTGCAGAATTATGAAAATCAACTGGCAAGATAAAATTTCAAATGTAGATGTCCTGTCAAGATCTGGCATACCCAGCCTCAGAGCTATCCTCAACAGCAGAAGACGATGGCTTGGTCATGTGAGAAGAATGGGTGATGAATGTCTTCTCAAAGAAATGTCTTCGGTGAACTGTCAAGTGGGCTGACAATAAGAGGAAGACCAAAGCTAAGATTCTAGGATACATGGAAAAATGCCATGAAAAAATTCAACATTGATCTGAAATCCTGGTATTCTACATCATCAGATTGAAATATCTGGCGACGATTGCTACGACGGGGCACATCATCTTTCAGTAGCGTATGTGCAAGCCATGCAAAAAAACTTTGTCTTAGAAGGAAAATCTCTAAGACTCAGGAATTCGGAAACAGAGTGACATGCAGTTATTGCAAGCAACTGTGCGAATCCAATATTGGACGGATAAGCCATGACAGAAGCTGCAGACTCAAACACTGCCCATAGATCCTCACCACTGCCGCCAGCCATTGTTTCTTGAGATGCAAAGGGGCCATATAGTATATAGTAGTAGTACAGTCTTATTATTAAAAATGTATAAGAGAAATATATAACCAACAGTAGTAACCAGATGGTTAATCAAATCTCATGTTTTAAGGAATAAACTGATGGTCTGCATGTTTGGATAGGTGTATTTATTATGGCTGGGGCTGAATATTAAATTGCTCAGAAGCATCAGGTACTGGCCACTATTAGAGACAGGACCTAAGATAAAATGGATAAATAGCCAGATTCAGTATGGCAAATTTTACATTTTTTTCTGTTCCTCATGACCACCGCACTGGTATGCAACCAGATTGCAGCATCCTGCGCAAGGCAGCTCATAAACTATTTGCTACCATTTCAGCAACTGTTATAGCTTTCAGTAACACGTTCAACAGTTGTGGACAGTGGCCATAATTTTGCATTAGGCGTTCAGATACTCTGATGAAGACATGGTATCAAAATATTAGATAGCTATGACAAATAAAACAGATCTGACAGTGATTAAAATATTAAATAACCTAGACTGACACTACTAGATTAGAGATTAGAATCTTCATGTAATTCATTCATTGATTTTTTTGTATTAGTCTAAACATACAATGTAAAATCAATTTTTATTTGTTTAACTTGCACAATAGATAAGACTTCTTTAGTTACGTATAACCACCCTCTGAACTTTTTGGATTAACATTTATCTTTACACAATGCTATTAGTTATATTTATGGGGACACAAATTGAGTCATTGCAAACTTTAAATATTATATTAGAAATCCCCTGGCATTTTAAATGACAAGGAAATATGTATGAAGGTCATAGATTATTCTCCTTTTATTTCAATTGTAATACCATCTGCCAAAACTCACTCAGTCTCAAAATGTTTTTTTTCTGACAGCTCCAGAAAGGAATTTTGCATGAGAAACAGGCATCTGTTCTTTACTTAATCTGTAAATAACACATTTTGTCTGCATTCACGAGGGCATTTTGCAAATTTGGTGTCAATTAATTATGCCAATTGGTACCACTGACAAAATCAGATTCTTAACTAAATCACATTTCCATCAACAGGAAGGAATAAAATATGGAATAAAAATACGATGCAGTAAAAAGGTCTAACCACATTTTGAGCATTCATTTTTACTACTCTTTACTTGTAATGTTTGACTATACCAGTACTTTATATGACACATGGGGAGGCAAAAGAATTGGCAATACAATCCTTACACATTAATATTCTAATGATATGCATCAATTCCTATTGTTTGGTTTGGTTTTGTGAAATGTCAGGAAACTGAAAATGGCAACAATTTGCTCACATAGATTCCCTTCCCCTCAAATGTAGAGAACTGCAGTCGGCTAAAGTTGTGCAAACCTTTTGTTAGTGAGACCTAAACTGCACAATATTCAGCTGTAGTTCTGGGAAGTGTTCCTCCCCACTCTCCCATTTTACAAATATAACATGTTAACCGGAACGTGTGTTAACTCAGGCCACCTGCCCTACAGAATAGGCCTCTTGAATATTTGGAAGAAATACTAGAGACCCAACTTTGCCAGACTCCCAAAAACTAAAGCTACTCTCAGAAGACACTGTTCTCTCTTTCCTCATCTGCCCGATTCTCAATTTCTTCTCTTCACCATCCCTTTTAAAAATGACACAGTTGTCTCTAACAAAAGAGAAAAAGAAACTTGCCATATTACTAAGCAGCAGAGTTTTTCCTTCAGCAGCATCATGAAGCTAACTCAGATTGTAACTACAAAGAGAAAAACAAACTTGTTTTTGATAACAGGCTGGTAAGTAACTCTGCCACCAGTTCCTTGGGTGCACAGTGCCAACCTCATTTTACAAATATGGTAAGTTCACAAGCCAGGTAGGGCTGACTTTCAGTATTATCAGCAGAGGAGCAAAACAGAAACTCGTAAAATGCATGTAGTGTACAGTTCTACTGATTTATAAAGGTCTTTGTGGAAGACTGGGGGCTTATTTTGCTGTCATGGTAAAATTATAATCTTTCTGTGGGAAAAAAGACTGGTGAGCTAGATGTGAAGCTAGTTTGTGAAATGCAAGGACCTAATTACATATCAAAGAAGAAAACAAGAACCAGACTAAATCCACAAACCCTGTCTGTAATTCAATACAAAAGGCAGATAAGACGGTTACCTACTCTGTGACCGGTGTTCTTCAAGATGTGTTGCTCATGTCCATTCCAAGTTGGGTGTGCGCTGGTGCATGCACAGTCATTGGAATCTTTTTGCCCTAGCCAGTAGCCATTGATGCAGGTGGGTGGCATTTCTGCTCTCAATTACTCTTAAGTTTCCTTTTGCATCACATTGTAGTTTCAGATGTACATGCTCTACTTCCACTTGGAAAACACCATCTTCTACATTGCACTTATGTGTGTATCTGAGAGTAGAATTTGCCTTTTTGACTGCATAAGGGCCACCAAGTGGTTTATTTAGCTTGTAAACTCTTTGGTTATGTCTACACTAGCACACTACGTTGAAGTAGCCTATTTCCAAGTAAGAACATCGAAATAGGCTCCTTCGACCCATATCATCTACACATCCTCCAGGGCTGGTGCCGTTGACATTCAACATCGAAGTAGCAATGGGGAATGTTGAAAGGAGCCACCCCGGAAGGAAACGTGGAGCGACCACACACACAAGCGCTCACTGTCGAAATAAGGGGCCAGGAAAGCCTGTGGACCTGGTCACAGGCTGGACTAGCCCTTCCGGGTCAACAGCAAGCCGCTCCTTTAAAGGGCCCCTCCCAGACACACCTGGCCTGCACAGCACGAGGTCCACAGGGTTCTCTCCACACTTTCACAGACCAAGTCACAGCAGATGTGGACACCCAGCAGCAGCAGCAGCAGCAGCAGCAGCAGCAGCAGGAAGACGAGGCGCTCCAGGTAGTCATCCAGGGGCCAAGCACCCTGCTAGGTGCTGCCCGGGAGGCCACCCAGTGGTTCCTGCCAGAGGAGCCCTCCCTGGAGGCAGACAGGGACGCCCTTGACCACCGGTGGGAGCAGCTCGTCATGCGGGAGTGGGACGACGACATGTGGCTGAAGAACTTCGCATGCGCTGGCAGACCTTCTCGAGCTCTGCCAGTGGCTCACCCCCGCACTGAGGCACCACAACACCCAGATGCAGCGTGCCATCCCCGTCGAGAGGAGGGTCACAACAGCCATCTAGAAGCTGGCCACTCCAGACAGCTACCGCTCCATGGGACACCAGTTTGGAGTGGGAAAGGCCACAGTCGGGGCTGTCATCATGGAGGTAAGGAGGCTCGGGCATGCACCAACTGGGGGGCGGGGGGAGATGTGGAGGGAGGGGCTGGGTGTGGGGCTGGGGAGGGAGGGGCTGGGGAGAGGAGTAGCCGGGGAGGTGCCTGGGAGGGGGACCTGAGGGAAGGGCCCTAGGGCACCCTGCACACCCTCATGGGCGCCTGTGTTCCTTCCCCACAGGTGGTCCGTGTGCTTAACGCCATGCTGCTCCAGAGGGTCGTCCGACTCGGGGACCTGGATGCAGCCATCACTGGATTCGCCGCCATAGGGTTCCCGTACTGCTTCGGTGCCCTGGACGGGACCCACATCCCCATCCGCGCCCTGGACCACAGTGGAGGAAGATACATAAACCACAGGGGCTACCACTCCGTGGTCCTGCAGGCCATGGTGGACAGTCGGGGCTGCTTCCGGGACGTGTACATGTGCTGGCCTGGCTGCACACACGATGCCCATGTTTTTAGGAACTTGGGCCTGTGCTGCCGGCCGGAGGCGGGGACCTACATCCCCCAGAGGGAGATCCCTCTGGGGGACACCACCGTGCCCCTCTGCCTCGTGGCGGATGCGGTCTAATCCCTCCAACCCTGGCTCATGTGCCCAAACACCGGCCACCTCAACGCCAGCCAGGAGCAGTTCAACGCCCGCCTGAACCACACCCGCCGGGTGGTAGAGAGGACATTCGGATGTCTGAAGAGCTGCTGGAGGTGCCTCCTTGCCCAACTGGACGTCAGCCTCCAGAACATCCCCCAGGTTGTGAGCATGTGCTGCACGCTCCACAACATTGTCGAGAGCAAGGGGGAGGCTTTCGTCCAGGGGTGGGCAGTCGACGCCGGCACAGGTTTCCCCCAGCTGGCCGCTGCACCCAGCCGCCAGGCCCATCATGAGGAGGTACGGGTCCGCGAGGCCCTGCGGGCCCACTTTGATCAGGGAGACCCCTGAGCACCTCCCTGGCCTTCCCCGGAAGACCCCCCCCCACACAGCCCGCACTGCCAGAACACCACCCCCCACACCCGCACACCACCCCCCCAACAAGCACACGCCTCCAGTTTTTTTGAAAATAAAACCTTTTTATTTTCTGAAAACTGCGAACTTGTTTTGTGCACAACAGAAACTGCAACCAATATACAAAAAGGGGGACAACTATATACATGGGGGACAACTATATACATGGGGGCCCGGCGGATGGCTCGGCCGTTGGCCCATCAGTCTGGGATGGGGGTAGAGGGGCGTGACCCTGGTGGGTGCTGCTTGCAACCCCACCCCCCGTGTCTGCGGTCCCCAGCATGGCCGGCTGGGGGCTGGGAGGACCGGCAAGTACGGCTGGGATGCCTTCACTGGCTGGTCTTCAGCCCCAGTGGGCTCTGTGGAGCTTGCAGGTGGCGAGGCAGGTGGGGTGGCAGGCGGTGCGGTGGGGGGGCCTCGGGTGGAGCAGCAGGGAGGGTGGCCCAGGAGGCAGTGGGGGGCAGGAGCCAGGCAACAGCTTCCTGGATTGACCTGGCTATGTCCCGGAACACCTCCATGAAGTCCTCCAATGCCACCCAGCACCGGGTGGACTCCTCCTGGTCAAAGCGGAGTCTCTTCTCTGCCACCTCCATCTGCCACCGGAGACCTGCCAGGAGCTGAGGGTCCACAGGGGCCATCCCCAGGGTCCAGCGGTGATGGGACTGTCCCGCTGGCCTTGGGGGTGTCTCTGGGGGCTGGCAGTGGTTGACCTCCGGCGGGCTGTCGGGGACAACGGAGGGTGCCTGGCTGCCTGGGGCGTCAGATGGTGCAGCTGCAGAGAGAGAGGGGAAGGCTGTTAGTACAGTGCCCTGGCCCGTGGCTGTTCCCCCCACTTCCCCCTTGGGTGCTGGGTCTCCATCCCCGTTGGTGGGTGTGACGTCCCTGTTGGCTGTCCCCATAGCATTGTCCCCCGGCTCCCTGGAGTTAAGGCACAGTGCTGTCCATGGGTGCGGGTGCTGATGGGCGCTGATGTCCATGCCGCCATCCTGGGAACGTGCTGTGGCTGGGCAGTTGCGGGTTGGGGTCCGCTGGGGGTGTGTGAGGCTCCCAGCCGTGTCTGGTGCCCCCGCCCCATGGCCCATGGGTGTGTGCTCTGTGGGGTACGTACCTGACCATCCATTGCCGCGGCTGGGGGAAGCCCGGTGGGCGGACACCTGGCTGGTGCTCCGGGAGGGGAGGTCAATGAGGAGCCCCCACTCTTCGCTGTTGGACCCCTCCTCTGCTGTCCTGATGGGGGGTCCTCGGGTGAGCCCCAGGATATGGGGCTGGCCTCTGGGCTGAACTCTGGCTCCGAGGCCTGCTGGGGCTCGTCGGCCATGGTGTCAAGGGTGGCTGGCGGGGAGGAGGTGTCCCGAGGGCCCAGGATGGCCCTGAGCTACCTGTAATAGGGGCAAGTGGCGGGGGTGGCCCCAGACCCTCTGGCCGAGTCCTGGGCCCGGGTGTAACCCTGCTGCAACTCCTTCACCTTACTCCGGACGTGATCTGGAGTGCAGGCAGGGTGACCCCAGGCGTCCAGGCCCTCGGCCAGTCGGGTGAATGCTTCTGCGTTCCGCCGCTTGCTCCCCATCACGTGGAGCACCTCCTCCTCACCCCAGAGCCCCAGCAGGTCTCGGAGCTCAGCCTCTGACCAGGAGGGGCCTCACCTCTTTTGGACCCCCGCTTGGCTGCTGGGGGTGCCTGAGTCCCCTCAGGAGGGGAGGCCTGGGGGCACTCGGGGTGCTGGCTCGATGCCATGGGTGGTGGGTGGATTGGTTGGTGCCTGTAGAGGGCATGCAGGGCTAGCACGTGCGTGTGCTGCTGCCTGCATGCTCTCAGCTTCCTGCCACAGGAAATCCGGGTCCGGAGGCTGCTGCACACAGGGACCATAAAGCCCCGCAGGGGCTGGACAGAGCATCTCAACCCCTCAGCTGATGGCCGCCATGGAGGACCCCGCTATTTTGAAGTAGCGGGACGCAGATCGTCTCCACACACATCTACACTTCAGATGGGAATAGCAATTTCGACGTCTCGCCAGCTAACGTCGATTTCATTGTTGACATAGCATATGATGCGTGCAGAAGCGACGGGTGCTATTTCGACGTTGTGCTGGCTACTTCGAAGTAGCTGGCTAGTGTAGACGCACCCTTTGGGTGCATCTCCACTTGCATTCCTCTTTTGAAAGAGGTATGCAAATCAGGTGAATCAAAAATGCAAATGAGGTATAAATTTGCAAATCTGACAACTCACTTGCATGTTCTAATTTCAAAAGAGCTTCTTTCGAAAGAAGAAAGCCAGTGTAGACGCTGCTCTTTCGAAAGTAAATCCCATCTTTGAAAGAATCCTTCTTCTGCCCAGTAAAAGGGAAGAAGGATTCTTTGGAAGATGGGTTTACTTTCAAAACAGCAGCGTTTACACTGGCTTTCTTCTTTTGAAAGACACTCTTTTGAAATTAGAATATGCAAATGAGGTGTCAAATATGCAAATTTATACATCATTTGAATTTTCGATTCACCTGATTTGCATACCTCTTTCGAAAGAGGAATGCAAGTGTAGACGCACCCTTCGTAGCAGAGATCATTTCATTGTCATACTTTTGTACAGCACCTACACAATGGGGCAGTAGCCACAAGGTCATACGGTAATATTAATTAACAATGTTAATAGTACCAATATCAAAAGAAAGCAAAAACAGAACAAAATTGGGCTCAAGGTCTATTATTTTGTTCTATACTGAAAATAATTATTAATCTGTGCAAAGAAAACAGTAAGAAGGAGAACAGGGAAAGGAAGGAAGGGTTTTATAAAAGCTCATATCTGAGACAGATAGTGAAAGGAGTTAAAGCTTTAACTCAAGTAAACAACGAGGAGAACAATCCTATTTTCTTATCAGGAGGTGAGGATAAAAATATATCAAGATAATTTTAGTGTGTGTTTTCAATGCTATTTTATCTTCTAAAACACACTGCTAAGCATGAATTGCTTTTTCAGTTTTCCAAGGAGTGCTGATATATTTTTTCATCAGTTAAGGCCAAATTTTCCCTTTGTTCACAATGAATTTCAGGGCTCGTTGGAAAATATAAAAGAGATTAATAATAAGGTACACATGCACAGTTTTTGTTACTGTTGAGGAGTTTTACATTTGGCCTTTAAATTTCTGCCACATGCAATATACATTAAAAGGTGTGATTATATACATATGGCATGGTAGACATTTTACATACAAATTGGCAAGTTTTCCCCCCACGGCATCACAGCTGCATATTTACAGATTACTCAAATATCTACAAATTACCTTACTAACACCTTAACAGAGCATTTATGTATTCTAGTTTAAAACAACATTTGATTCATGATATTATAAGTAACAATATAGTTTAACCAGTAAAAAAAATTCTTAAAAACCTACAAACAGCATCTTTACTGGAAAAAAAAAGAATAAGGACCTGTTATTACTGGTTCCATAGGTAAGCATGTTTTGAGAGCTGTAGTTTCAGCTGATACTAAATCCCTTTGGGCCTGGTCAAAATTAATGGAACCCATGTTTGCTTGTACTGTCATTCACTTAACATTAACTCCTGATACTCCTAATTGGTACAGATAGCGTGTTGGCCAACGCATAATGGAGCAATCACCATTATAAGAACTGTGGACAATTATATTAAGGGGGGAAATTACAAAGGCACAAATGGCAGCAGGTACTTATCTCCCACTGAAAATCATTTGTGTCTTTGAGAATCTCCCTTTATGGACACTTTCCACTCTGACAGGGTTGAAGGGAGTCTGTTGAATACAATAAGAGTTCTGCCATTATATTCAGTAGTAATATGAGCAGGCTCATAGTGCCTTTTCTCCAAGGATCTCAGAGTGTTTTACAAACATTGATTAAGGATATATCTACACTGCACACTCGCGGGATGGAGCACTGCCCCATGTCAGGAAAAGACTCTGGCAATGTAAACAGGGGCAGCACTACTTAGGCATTTAGACAGCCATATACAGTACATACCCCAAAGTTCTGGTGCATCTTTGCTTTCTTTAGCAGTGCCTCACCATTGATACTGCTATGAGGAGGATAAGTAGTGTATGTACTCTATGTGTCACTGTAAGATGTGGGCAGGGTAGATATAGTCTAAGTCCACCAAGCCTCCTGTAGACAAGCAAATGTTATTGCAGTTTTACAAATAAGAAATTGAAGCTCAAAATGATTGACTGTCTCAAGGTCACACTGCAGTGCCTGGAATAAACCAGGACTCCTGATTTTTTAACTGCTAGACACCATTACCTCCCACCAGTGTTATTCCAAGAGCCTCTAAGAATCCCAACAGGTCTTATTTGTGACCAGACTGTAAATGAGCCATCCCCACAATGTGTATGAACATCTTCCATCTAAGGACTTGGGGACTGATAAACATTTTCCCTGTGGTGGCTGCTCAGAGCTGCTCCTAGATGAGGACAGGGACAGGGGACAAGGACAGTTTGTAGGTGATGGGGCAGAAAGGGGTCAAACCTGGGGAACAGTCTATACCCACAAGTAGAGCAGGCTGAAAAGAACCCAAGACTCCTATCATTCCTCAGCAAATGTCTGTGATACACATCGACCAAATGTTCCTTCGTCTTCTACTGATGAGCCCTGTAGAGAATGACCATCTATTACTACTTTCATTTACTCTGTTAGCTCAAGTGGCAGAGGTTTGTGTGGCAGATCTAAGGGTAGCAATACTAGAGTGCTGATGAACTTTGAGGGTGGCTGTATGATGCCACAAGTAGAATTTCTGGATTTTCACTTTGGCACTTCTAAAAACGTAGTTAGTTTTCTGTGAAACTGCCAATGTTAAGAAAACATTATTAAAGTAGCAAGCTCAAATCAGGCCACAAGTCTTTAAATTGGCACCCAGAGATGAGGAACACACCATTAGTGACCACTTCTGAAAACTGGTTGAATAACTTGTATAGCATCACATAGGAATTCTGTGGCATAGCAGGGACAGAATCCTGTTCCCCAGGGCAGCCTTCAATGGCAAAGAAAAGAACACGGCTGCTTGGTGTGACAGAATGTTATTGGTATTGATCAAAAACAACATAGCTGTAAGCTGCAAAACAAATATCAACATGCAGCATTTGGCTACTTGAGCTAGTGTAAGTCAAACTTTCTGGGATTCAAACTTGATGCTTCCAGAAATGTTAGGTATTTGAAACCAAAGGTTTAGATCATTTTCAGAGCCCATTAGCAATATGTGGAGGACTAAGATGTTTGTCAGGCCTCCGGATAATGTGTAGATGGGGCAGGATGGCTCCAGACTCTTGGCTGGGATGGGACTGGGGCAGCCAGCCCTCAGCAGTGCCTGTACCATGTGGTGCTGCCTCCCCTCAGCCCCCATTGACTGTCAGATGCGGCCAGAGCACTGATGGTGGTTCTAAGGGGCTCAAGCCTCTGGCCACCACCACTTCCACACTGGCATCCTGCCATCTGTCAGTGGGCCCGGCAATACCAGAGGAGGTGACTCACAAGTGAGAATAAGTGTATCCATCCCTGAAGGGACTGAATGTGCAGTTGCTGAAGTTGCCAGCCAACAGAGAAAGATAATTACTTTATGTTTATACATGCGCCAACAGAAAGGCAAATTAAGTTGATCAGTGTTTAAACCTGTTCTAAAATTAGCTAATGGGTTTTAAATAGTTGTATAAAATCCCAGTGCTACAAAATAGCTGAAATAGGAAAATAGAAGGGAGAACTGAGGGTAGGTTAATATCTCTTCAGAGATTCCAACTAATTATTGAATTAGACATCCAAATAATAAGGTTTGACTAATTCTATTGTCTGACGTCCACATTAGGTAATGTGCCCTGTGTGTAGAAAGGCTGAGTTAGATGGTAATGAATTTCATTCAGCAATATACCTTCCACAAATACAGCACCAAACAACCAAAAAATACAAATTTTGTTAGCATATTTATTGCTTAAGTGGCCCCAGGTGTTAATGATTTTTAATGTTTGGTACTGTTCCAACTTCTTTTCTGATAGCAACAACCAAACATTTGCCTAAGCAGTGATTTTACAGGAGTTATCTTATCACCTTTTATTCTTCATATGGGATATTTACTCTTCTGTCTTCAAAACTCTGCACACAGCTATAGCTGTGCAGCTTTCAGTAGCTCTAGATACAATTGTGTGTTTAAGTCTCCTTGAACTGAATTGATTGCAGTGAGGGTTAATTTAGTTTCAGAAGTTTACTTGCAAATAGCAATTGTAGATTGTGATTTCTCAAAAACTTTGAACATAATATGAAATTATATGTCTAACATAAAGAAAGATTCTATACATATGGCTGGGGTCCTAGAAATCTGTTTGTCACAGAAGAAGATGGGATTTGCATTTTTACACAGACTCCTTAGTTTTTACATTTTGTGAAAAATAAAAACATGTATCAACTATTAACCAAATTTTCCTCAATGTACCAGTGTCATTTTTTTCAGTCACAAAAAACTAAGATTCCTATATATAACTGAGACCAATGATCATTAGCCAAGCATTGTAACTTTCGATCCACACTTGCCCTCCTGCCAGTGGTAACTTCCATGGAGTACTGTTTTTTCTGCAAGCAACTCAACCTCCTGGCCCAGTCACCATCTTACACAAGAACACACATATTGAGTCAGATCAACAGTCTGCATTGCCCCGTATCATGGCTTCTGACATTGGACAGTGCTAGATGCTTTTGAGGGAATGAACATATCAGGGCAATTTATCAAGAGATCCTCTGTTTTCCATTCTCAGCCTCCGGCTGTCAGATGTTTAGGGACACTCAGAGTTTGGGATTATGCCCCTGACCATCTTAGCTGGCAGCCACTGATGAGCCTATCCTTCATAAACTAATTTAATTCTTTTTTTAGTGCAGTGATACTTTTCGCCTTCACAACTTCCCCTGGCACAAAATTCTGCAGATCAACATGTTGCATGAAGAAGTATTTCCTTTTGTTTGTTCTAAACCTGCTGCTCGCTAATTCAATTTAGGTGACCCATGGTTAGCATGTTATGTGAAGTGGTAAATAACACTTCTTTATTCACTTTTTTCTTACCATTCATGATTTTATAGATCTCTTTTATATGACTCCTCATTCACCTGTTTTGTAAGATGAACAGTCCCACTCTTTTTAATCTCTCATGATATAGAAGCTATTCCATACCCTTGATCATTCTCACTGATCTTCTCTATACTTTTCCCAATTCTGGTGCATCTTTTTTGAGATGGGGCAACAAGAACAATAAATAGTATTCAAAGTTTATCAGTTTTATATAATGGCATTATGGTATTTTCTGTCTTATTATCAATCTATTTTCCTATGGTTCCTAATATTGTTAGCTTTTTGATTGCCTTGCACATTGAGCCGATGTTTTCAGAGAACTAGCCACAGTGGCTCCAAGACCTCCTTCTTAAATAGTTACTGCTAATTGAGATGCCATCATTTTGTATGTATGGCTGGGACTGTGCTTTCCAGTGTGCATCATTCTGCATTTATCAACACTGGATTTCACCCACCATTTTATTAGCCAGTCACTTAGTTTTGTGAGGTCCTTTTGTAACACGTTCCACTCTGTGTTGGACTTTACTATCCTGAGCAATTTAGTATTGTCTGCAAACTTTGCTACTTCACTATTTACCTCTTTTGTTCTGATCTTTTGTGAACTATGTTGAATTGCACAGGTTCCAGTATAGATCCTGTTATTTACTTTTCTCCACTGTGAAAACTGTTGACACTTAACCCTTCTGTTTCCTATCCTTTAACCACTTATGAACCATGAGAGACACTCTCTTACCCCATCATTGGTTACTCTGCTTAAGAACTTTTAATGAGGAGCCCTGTCAAAAGCTTTCTGAGATCGCAAGGTAATCAGAAAAAAGAGGCTGATAAGATGATTTCATAAGAAGAGCTACTTGAAAGACTGGGGCTGTTAAGTTTACACAAGAGACAGGGTATAAGAATGATGGTAGAAATGAAAATAAATACACAGAAAATAAATTGGGCTCTTTTGTGTATACTTATTCAATAATATGAGGTCATTCAAATACATTTAAGGACACAAATTTAAAACTGATTAAAGGAAATCATTTATATGGGAGCTGTGAAATGCACTGCCATAATGGCCGTGTCTACACGTGCCCCAAACTTTGAAATGGCCACGTAAATGGCCATTTCGAAGTTTACTAATGAAGCGCTGAAATGCATATTCAGCGCTTCATTAGCATGCGGGCGGCAGCGGCGCTTCGAAATTGACGCGGCTTGCCGCCGCGCATCTCGTCCAGACGGGGCTCCTTTTTGAAAGGACCCTGCCTACTTCAAAGTCCCCTTATTCCCATGAGCTGATGGGAATAAGGGGACTTCGAAGTAGGCGGGGTCCTTTCGAAAAGGAGCCCCGTCTGGACGAGACGCGCAGCGGCGAGCCGCTTCAATTTCGAAGCGCCGCTGCCGCCCGCATGTTAATGAAACGCTGAATATGCATTTCAGCGCTTCATTAGTAAACTTCGAAATGGCCATTTGCGTGGCCATTTCAAAGTCTGGGGCACATGTAGACGTAGCCCTAGAGATTTATATGGATAATGAAAATATGTGTAAGTACATTAAAAAAAAAGACAAAACCTTTCACAATTCTGGGCATAAGCTAACCATAAACTGATGAAGGTTAAAATGAATCATCCCCAAACGGCCACTACAGGATTTCCTGCATCTCTCCTCTGAAACATATGGTACTGCCCAATTTAAAAGCAAGCATACTAGACTAGATAAACTACCGGTCTTACTGAAAAAAAGCAATTCTTGTGCTCATTAAAGAAATATTTTTAGTTTGAAAATCACATTTCTGCCTAAAAATGTTGTACCCTATAGCCCGCAAAGCTAGCTTGCCTTTATTATAGTCAACAGTAATGCAAGGACCATACAGGCCTGTATCCTGTAAGACATTAGCTTCGGCAGTCTTCACATAAGGTTTAGTATGTAGGTAAATAGATACAAATAAACAGAAAACCCCATGTATTGGTGAACTGAAAACAGCATTTAAGGGGAATATCCAAAGACAGAAATGCAAATCCATCCACAACATTGTGCAGCCAGACAGAACCCCCCAACTTTTTGCTCTACTCCATCTTGCCTCCCTTAGGTGCTTCAGAGCACAAAAGGGTTAAAACGAAAAGCCCAGTCTTGGAATACCTGAGAGCGCAGATGTGTTTATCTCAAGCACAATCTTTGATGCTCCGGAGCACAAAGCCAGACTGACCCTGAATGGACCGAAACCAGACAACAAAGGCAAACGGGCTAGCAGACGACCAGGGCCTCAGGCTGCCCTTGACTAATACCAGTGATTGATATGCCCACACATGGTCCCAGACAGAGGAATCTCCTGCCCATAAAGAAAGAATGCCCTAAATTATCTCCACCTCGCAGGTGTGAACTAAGCCCTTGAACTCCCTGTGAGAACTAATGTCACTAGATGATCTAATTCAATTGGCACCCTTAAAGAAAAGGAAGAGTGTACGTGACCCAAGAAGTATAAAGAAGGGCCTGGCAAACCCCCTAACTGAGCTCCGATTACCTCTACCTGCCAGTCAGGAAGGTCTTTGCCTCCTGATGTTCCAGGGGACGCCCTTCTCGTATTACTTCTTCCCGAGAGATTGAGTGACAAGACGCTGGCTACACCACATTGGGTAACACAGGGGTGAGAATAAGACCTGCTATGTGCTTTGCTTTTGCGCGCATTTAATAATAGATCTATGAATTAAAGTACCTTTTGTTATGTGCAAGCTGTTCGTAATCAAGTATAAGCCTTATAAAGAAACAAAGTATAAACCTTGTAACTTTGTAACCATAAGAGTTAAGTTTTCTAGTTAAAATAAATAGTGACTGTTTATGTTTTAATCTGACACTTCCTGTTACTGTGCAAACCGAACACAAAATAGAGAACCCAGCTGGTTTTCAGCTGTATTAGCCTGGTCACTGGCGAGGCATACTGAGAGCTAAGCACTGAGTCATGCTGCCTCCATGGAGCAGACTACTGGGGCACCCGTCAGCCTCCCTGGCTGCCCGCTGCGAAGGGACTGCCTGTCCTAGCAGTCAAAGACTCGGGTGAAGGAGGCTCTCAGTACAACCTTTGGGGCACCCATGAGCCTCCCTGGCTGTCAGCTGCAAAAGGACTTCCCATCCTAGCAGTTAAAGACTCGGGTGATAAAAACCTTGGGGCATCCGTCAGCCAGCCCAGGCTGCCTGCTGCAAAGGGACTGTCTGTCCTAGCAGTTAAAGACTAGGATGAAGTGAGGGCACATGTGGTATCTCACCAGACCATCGGCTAACACAGTGTCATGGAAATGAATTTACATACATAACAGGGATATAACAACAGAGAGAAAGCTGTGCTACTCTATATACTATCAAACAAAAAAGCAGTCCAGTAGCACTTTAAAGACTAACAAAATAATTTATTAGGCAATGAGCTTTCGTGGGACAGACCCACTTCTTCAGACCATAGCCATACCAGAACAGACTGTTCTGTTCTCCTCGAACCCTATGCCACTAATACTCCCAGCTATCTCCGAGATACCACTGACTTCCTGAAGAAATTACAAAACATCGGAAAAGTTCCTGACAACACCATCCTTGCCACCATGGATGTAGAGGCTCTGTACACTAATATTCCACGTGAAGATGGATTACAAGCGATCAGGAATACCATCCCTGATGTCACCACAGCCAGTCTGCTGTCTGTCCTCTGTAACGTTGTTCTCACCCACAATTATTTCTGATTTGGGGACAATTTATACTTCCAGATTAGTGGAACTGCTATGGGCACCCGCATGGCCCCACAATATGCTAATATATTTATGGTTGACCTGGAACAACGATTCTTCAGCTCTCATCCCCTATTACCCCTCCTCTCGACCTGACCAAGGCATTTAACTTCGTCAGCAGAAAAGGTCTGTTTGCGATTCTGGCTAAGATCGGCTGTCCCCCATCTCTGCTCAGCATTATTAGGGCCTTCCATGGAGGCATGAAGGGGACCGTAGTACACGATGGATCCACATCAGAACCCTTTGAGATTCTCAGCAGAGTGAAGCCGGGGTGTGTGCTGGCTCCAACACTGTTCGGCATCTTCTTTGCAGTTTTGCTCAAATACGCCTTCGGAACTCCTACAGAGGGCATCTCTCTCTGCACAAGAACGGACGGCAACCTCTTCAAACTGTTGAGGCTTAGAGCGAGGACCAGGGTGCTTACAAAGCATCTAAGGGAGTTCCTTTCTGCTGATGATGCAGCTATTGCTGGCTCACACTCAGCAGGAACTGCAGTCACTCATAACTTGCTTTGCGGATGCATGTATGGAATTTGGCCTCACAATCAGCTTAAAGAAGACCCAGGTGATGGGCCAAAACATGGGTAACAAGCCATCTATCAACGTGTTAGACTACGAACTGGAAGTTGTCCATGAGTTTGTGTAGCTAGGCTTGACGATCTCCGACAACTTGTCACTTGGTAGCGAGATCAACAAGTGCATTGGAAAAGCCGCCACTACGTTCTCCAGGCTGACGAAGAGAGTATGGGCTAACAATAAGCTCACTGTACACACCAAGGTGTAGGTCTACACAGCCTGTGTTTCGAGCACACTGCTGTATGGCAGTGAAAGATGGACTTTGCGCTCAAAACGAGAGCACCGGCTCAACACATTCCACATGCGCTGCCTTAGGCGCATACTCGGTATCTCATGGCAGGACAAGGTCCCCAATAGCGCAGTGCTTGAGAGGACAGGCACTGCCTCAATGTTCACCCTTCTCAAACAGAGGCATATGCGCTGGCTGGGCCATGTCTCACGCATGACGGATGGCCGAATACTGAAGGACCTCCTCTTCGGCGAACTGGCGTCTGGAAAGAGGCCGAAAGGGTGACCTAAATTGCGCTACAAGGACACGTGCAAGTGTGACCTCAGCACTCTTTCTATCAGTGTGAACACCTGGCATTTGCTCGCCCCAGACAGGCATGCCTGGAAACAGGGAGTGAAAGAAGCTCTTGTTGTGTATGAAACTACCTTGGTGAAGGGAGCGGAAGACAGGAGAGCCCTTAGGAAGATCCGTGCCCATGATACCAGAGCGACATCTGCCTACTGCTGCTCACAGTGCAGAAAGGACTGCCACTCCCGGATTGGATTGCACAGCCACAGAAGACGCTGCTCGAATTAGTCCAACTAGGGCGCAAACCCATGATCCCTCGGGATCGAAGGATGTCTACTACTTATGATACATTGATGACATCTTTATGATTTGGACCCTGGTGTAGAGACTCTAGAAGAATTCCACAGAGACTTTAACAATCTGCACCCCACCATCAACTTATGCCTTGACTACTCCTGCGACAGATATATTTACGGGACACTACAGTACAAATCAAGGATGGCCTGATCGGTACCACACTCTACCAGAAATCCACCAATCACTATACTTACCTACACACTTCTAGCTTCCATCTTGCACACACAGCTAGATCCATTGTTTACAGTCAAGCACTTAGGTACAACCGCATTTGCTCTGATGCTACTGACAGAGACCAAAAACTACAAGATCTTTACCAAATATTCATAAAGCTGAATTACCCACCAGGAGAAATAAAAACAACAAATCAACAGGGCCAGATGAATACCCAGAGGCCAGCTACTCCAAGATAGGCCCCAAAAAGCCAAGAACAGAACACCACTGGTCATTACCTACAGCCCCCAGCTCAAACCACTGCAACATATTATTAAAGACCTACCACCTATCCTTAACCAGGATGCCACACTCCAGAAGGCACTAGGTGACAGGCCTGTTCTCTCCTACAGACAACCTTCCAACCTCACGAGAATTCTTACCTACAACCACAGTCTATACCGCAGGAACACCAGTCCTGGAACTTTTCCTTGCAACAAAGCCTGTTGCCAACTTTGTCCACATATCTATTCTGGAGATATCATCAATGGACCTAACTGGGTTATTCACAGAATCATGGGCACATTGTCATGTTCCTCATGTAACATCATACATGCCCTCATGTGCCAACAATGCCCAGATGCTTTGTATATTGGACAGACTTCAAACTCTCTTAGACAAAGAATTAATGGGCATAAAATAGACATAAAAACTCTCGTGATCCACAAACCGGTCAGTTACCACTTTAATGGAGTGGGCCATTCTGTTAATGACCTGAAAGTTTGTGTCTTACTGAATAGGAATTTTCACAGCAGTTTGGAAAGAGAGGCTGCTGAACTCTCTTTTATATTCAAATTCAACACATTAACACATGGTTTGAACCAGGATGGGAATTTTTTAGGTCATTATAGGTGCTCTTTTGCATATTTAGCTTACTCTAATTCTTAACTCCCCGCCCCCTCCCCCTTCTGCCCCTCTACTCTCTGATTTGCTCACCTTGATAATGTTTTTCTGATTTGTCAACCTTGATTACTATTTTTGGTTATCTCTGCCTTAAATATTGAGTCTGTTCTGGTATGGCTATGGTCTGAAGAAGTGGGTCTGCCACACAAAAGCTCATCATCTAATAAATTATTAGCTCATCACCTAATAAATTATTTGGTAGTCTTTAAAGTGCGACTGGACTGCTTTTTTGTTTTGACAACAGGGTCACATCTAGATAACTAACCACAACAGGGCTATGGCAACAAATTGACATATATGATAATAAATTGAGGTCAGTGCGATACTAACCTATACCGTGGTGTCCAACAAACTAACCATATGTGGCCATTTGGCTGGTTGAGTGCAGTTAGTTGGCTTGAACAACAAATATATTTTCAAAATAATGTGAATATAATGACTACCACTTCAGAACATGCTGTTGGACACTACAGCATAGAAGGAGGATGTTTCAACATAGTGGCTACGTCTACACGTGCACGCTACATCGAAATAAGCTATTTCGATGAATAACGTCTACACATCCTCCAGGGCTGGCAACGTTGACGTTCAACTTCAACGTTGGGCAGCACCACATCGAAATAGGTGCTGCGAGGGAACGTCTACACGCCAAAGTAGCACACATCGAAATAAGGGTGCTAGGAACAGCTGCAGACAGGGTCACAGGGCGGATTCAACAGCAAGCCATTCCCTTAAAGGGCCCCTCCCAGACACAGTTGCACTAAACAACACAAGATGCACAGAGCTGACAACTGGTTGCAGACCCTGTACATGCAACGTGGATCCCCAGCTGCCACAGCAGCAGCCAGAAGCCCTGGGCTAAGGGCTGCTGCACACAATGACCATAGAGCCCCGCAGGGGCTGGAGAGAGAGCGTCTCTCAACCCCTCAGCTGATGGCCGCCATGGCGGACCCCGCTATTTCGATGTTGCGGGACGCAGATCGTCTACACGTGCCCTACTTCGACGTTCAACTTCGACGTAGGGCGCTATTCCCATCCCCTCATGGGGTTAGCGACTTCGATGTCTCGCCACCTAATGTCGATTTCAACTTCGAAATAGTGCCCAACACGTGTAGCTGTGACAGGCGCTATTTTGAAGTTGGCGCCACTACTTCAAAGTAGCGTGCACGTGTAGACGCGGCCAGTAAGATGAGGAAATACTAGTAAGGAAGAGGAGAAAACCCCCTACAGATTATGAATCAATCATAGTGACATCAGTGTTACATATTATAATAGTTGTAGTCCAGCCTCTGTACAGTAGGAAAGAGTGATGTAGTCTTTGAGCTATGGCAGAATGAGAGCCACTGGAAACAAGTGGGAAAGTGATGGTGATGCAGAAGATGATGGCTAACATTTCAGGTTGTTTTACAAGGGATAATGTGAGTAAATGGGTGTACAGATGTATAGTCTCTAGCACCTTACCTATCTACTTTACAGAGTTGGAAGGTTTGTCACTGTGATAAATATATTAATAAACTATTTGTAAATACAGGAAAGTTTGTACAGTCTGAGTGTTGCAGCTGTGCACACGAGGGTTCCTAACAATATAATTATTTGAATAATACTGGGTCTGATCTTGGGACAAGAACTTGCTTACCCTTGAAGTGATAACTGGGAATTCTTAAGTAATCAATATAATTAATACATAATCTATAGCTTAACCTTCAAACCATAACTGTTACACATAACCACTAGGATTATTACAAAAAAAGGTTAAAGAAAAATATCTTTCTTCAGTTTGTTCACTTTGTGCACTTGACAGCACATTGTGTATTCTCAGTTGCACTGTTTTGTTAATGATGCACACATTTCCCTGTGCTCTGCAAGTTCATGTTTACCAGAAATCACTGTAGCGAAGCTTAAAATAAAATTTGAGAAGCAGCAGGCAGGAGTGTGAATATAAAAAAAAAAAAGTGAGAAAGAGATATGAACTTGAATATGTCTGGTATACTTATGTTAGGACTGACCAAATGATCTTCTGAACATTAGCATTGTAGTAAAAAAATTCTTATTCATTTCTTAAAAAAACACTTTTTTTAAAAAAAAGTCAGGACATCACTTAAAAGGTGCGGTATCATATTTTTTCTCAATTATTTAGAAAATTCAAGTTCATTTACGCCTTTAAGATTTTCACATAAGCTCTGTCTAAACGTGTCCCCTCCTTTTGGAGGATAAACATTAATAAGGGAGTTTGGAAGATGCTAATGAGGCACTGACATGAATATGCAGCACCTCATTAGCATAACAGCAGCTGCATGCAATTCAAAAGTGCTGTTTTCAGAATGTACGCCGCTCATGTAGATGGGGGCCTTTTGAAAGGACCCCCCTAACTTCGAAAGCCCCTTCTTCCTATTTTGTGTTAGGAAGAAGGGGCTTTTGAATTTGAAGGGGGGGCCTTTCTAAAGGCCCCCGTCTACACAGGCAGTGGTGTTCTGAAAGTGGCACTTTCGAATCATGCATGGCCTCTGTTATGTTAATGAGGTGCTGCATATTCATATCAGTGCCTCATTAGCATCTTCCAAACTCCCTCATTAACATGCCCCCTCTGAAAGGAGGGGGCACATATAGACACAGCTGCATAGTTTACTTGCTGATGAGGCTTGGCCCAGTTGTGATAAGAAGATTTGATGAGATCATGAGGTAACTCACTGCAGAAATTGTTCTGCACAGTCTTTCAGCTCAGCCAACAGCTTTTTATCTATACATCTGTATCTATTCATGAAATAAAGCTTAGTCACGTCTTGCCCGAGGGTACATTTTGCAAGCATTGGTGAATGTTAATCCATTGTCCTGACCAAGTTCCAGTTTAAATAATTGCATTGTGCCATCCTAAATTCCCATGTGGATTAAGTGGCATATAGTACTATATGTCACTTCCTGTCCTAGGCTGTTTTTAATAACATCCCATACAAGAGGTAGTATGAATTTCAATAGTATCGCAGGTCAGATAATCCCAATACATTTCATATTTATCTGATGTGGGTGTTATGTGATTATATATATTTGCAAAGCACTGATATTCTTGGACAAGTGCTGAAGAGGTACAAACTCATATTATTAGAAAGTTAAAAACTCACTGCACCTGAGTTCTTCTAAAGTCATTTTCTTACTATCAAGGACTAAATAATTACATGAATACACATGTGAACATTATTCCATTTAGTTTCATCCACAATGTTCTCTTTCTTTTTCCATTACAGCATGAGTATGCCATCGTCTAAATTTCAGAAAAGGGCAAAAAACACGATTAGGGGTCTGGTATGGTTTCCTTGGGAGGAGAGAACATGACTGGGACTTTTCTGCTTGGAATAGAGATAATTAAGGGTGACGTGATAGAAAACTACAAAATCATAACTGGTGTGGAGAAAGTTAATAAGGACAGGTTATTTACTCCTTGGCTACGTCTACTCTAGCCAAAAACTTCGAAATGGCCACGCAAATGGCCATTTCGATGTTTACTAATGAAGCACTGAAATACATATTCAGCGCCTCGTTAGCATGCGGGTAGCCGTGGCACTTCGAAATTGACGTGGCTCATCCAGATGGGGCTCCTTTTCGAAAGGACCCCGGGTACTTCGAAGTTCCCTTATTCCCATCTGCTCATAGGAATAAGGGGATTTCGAAGTAGCCGGGGTCTTTTTGAAAAGGAGCCCCGTCTGGACGAGCTGTGTGGCGGTGAGCCGCGTCAATTTCGAAGGCCACAGCCGCCCGCATGCTGATGAGGTGCTGAATATGCATTTCAGCGCTTCATTAGTAAACTTCGAAATGGCCATTTGCATGGCCATTTTGAAGTTTTTGGCTAGTATAGACACGGCCCTTGAAGCCTTGGTAGTATGGCCTGCCCTTGGGTCTGTGTTGAAGCAGACTAGAGAGCTGAGCTTAACAAGACAGGGTTATACAGTGCCCAGGCTATCAAAGGAAGCAGGCTCAGAGGTGTCTCAGTGCATCACGTGACAGTCCCAAGGTGGTACTGACTTGTCACAACAAGAACTAAGTGTCATCAAAAGAAATTAATAGGCAACAGGTTTAAAACTAACAAAAGAAAGAACTTCTTTACATAAGGCACAGTCAATATGTGGAATTCTATCACAGGATATTGTAGAAGCCAAGACTATAACAGATTTCAAACCAGAACTAGGCAAGTTCATGGAGGACAGGTCCACCAATGGCTTTTAGCCAGGTGGGGCAGGGATAGTGTCTCTTGCCTCGTTTTGCCAAAAGTGGGAAATGGGCAAAAGGGAATGGGTCACTTCATTATTACCTACTCTGTTCATTCCTTCTGGGGCATCTGGTTGCCTCTATTGTAAGACAGGCTAACGGGCTAGATGGACCTTTGGTCTGACCCAGTAAGGCTGTTCTCATGTACTTATGTTTTTATGTTAAAAGTGTTTTTTTCCAATGGCAAATCCTGAGCATTCAGCAAAGCACCTTTGTTACTGTTTGTAGCTCTGAACTGGCCCACAGGTCAGCTATATTCTTTAGGTAGTAGGATATTGTTCTGATTTTCTCCCAAGCTCAATTCTATTTTGTAGTCACCTTTGATTACAGTAATGTGTACACTACTCCATTTGAGAGTAAAGGTCACAGTTCTGAAAACTGAACAAACCATAAGCCAGTGGTTAAAAAAGAACATACCTTTTAAATACAGAGGAAATTAAGGTTGCCTTTACTAACAGAAGCTGAGACCCACACAGGAACCATAATAAGACAGTTGTAATTTGAAATAATAAGAGAGAAACAAATGCTGAACAGTTTCCTTTGACTTATACTATGGTGATTTTTTTTGTTGCTGTTAGGATCCATTGAACTAAAGAACTGGCTTACAATGCATAACCCTGTAAGCACCATTTACAATATTTTAGACTGATGTATGGGGCTTGCCATAAAGCTCCTGAGGCAACCGGTAGAATTATTAAAAATACATATTTCAACAGAAGTCAGACTGTAAATTTGGCACTGTTAAATAAAAACACAGATTTTTGACAGCACAAATCTCGGGGTAATTTTCTTATTGTTATTATGGATTATATGGTCGAACTCATTATTTCCTATATACCTAGGATAATTCCAGCTTTCTGTTCATAAAAGCCGAATATCACAACTAAAGAATAAATAAAAAAGCACTGTCTGGCATGCTATTACACAGCTTCTCCGACAAATAGGACTTTTTGTACTACAAATTCAAAGACCAAGTTGAAATTTCTAGCTAAACTCTATGGCCGTGTGTACACTAGTTCAAATCTTCAAAATAGCCATGCTAATGGCCATTCTGAAGATTACTAATGAGGTGCTGAAATCCATATTCAGCGCCTCATTAGCATGCCACTGGCCACGGCTCTGCGAAATTACCGCTTTTCGCTGCTATGCAGCTCGTCCAGATGGGGGTCCTTTGGGAACTTGGAAATCCCCTTATTCCTATTTGCTGATAGGAATAAGGGGATTTCAAAGGTGGCGGGGTCCTTTCGAAAAGGACCCCCACCTGGACAAGCTGTGTGGCAGCGAAAAGCAGCAATTTTGAAGAGCCGTGGCCAGCGGCATGCTAATGAGGTGCTGAATATGCATTTCAGCGCCTCATTAGTAATCCTCAAAATGGCCATTTGCATAGCCATTTTGAAGATTTGGGCTAGTGTAGATGTAGCCTACATTTGATTAAAATGGATCCTGGCAGAGACACATAACCAACTCTAAGAATTCAATTATTTAAAAAAAACTCACTTAGGCAGGTATTCTGCTATGTATGTTACACAAAACAAATGGGTGAATTTGGAGGGGCAAATCTCAGTTGGTGTATATTATCATACCTCCACTGGAGTCAATGGAATTCTCACAACTTGCACCAGCAGAGCATCTCTCCTTGAATGCCTAATACAAAAAGTAGCCAGCTACATTATCTTACTCTGAAGCAAGATTAATTGGCACAGTATTGCTGAGCCTCTTGCCATTCCACCTTGAAATTTCCAGTATTTTCGTCAACAGCCTGTAAGCTCAAATTAGAACTTAATTGTTAGCCAGTTTTCAGTGATTTTTTGTTTGTTTGAAAGCAAAGTTTACTTAAAATCTACCAGTGACCGAATTTTATACACAAAGCACCTTTACACTATTAAATGTCATTAATAATAATGAAAACAAGTACAGGTTGAACCTCTCTCATCCAGCACCTTGTGGACCTGACCAGTGCTGGATGAAAGAATTGTCTGGATGACGGGAGGTTAATATTTTCTAGCATACTTCCAACACTTCCACTGCTTACTGGACTCTTAGATGACATTTAGGGGTAAGTTGCAGAACACTGAGAGCCGAGACCGGTGGCTGTAAGCAAAGTTTATGGGACCACAGGAAACTTGGTCATACCCATGGCAAGTAGTCGTCTGGCTAATTAAAATCATGCTGGATTATGGAGTTTGCTGGATGAGAGAATTCTGGATTAGAAAGGTTCAACCTATACATACACTAGAAAAAAATACTTTGTATCTCTAGAATACCATATGAATATTTAAATAGCTTTATCTTGTATTTTAGGGCCACACCCTCAGCTTCATTGATTTTAATAGAGCCCCATCATTTCAGAATATGTACCTTAGATACAATGATCTAGACCTTTGAAAGCCTGACAGCAAAATGTTCATGAACAGGGTGCAGTGAGTACACACTGGAAAGTTGGAAGCACTGAAGGAACTGAATGGTCAATTTGAAAACAGCTGGTGCAGCTGATGGTAATTTATTTGGAACTGGGTCTAATTCAATGCAATTGTGTAAGATTTTCTTCAATGCACCAGTTGAAATGTTGTGCTCTGGGCAGCCAGTCAATTTTACAAATACGTTGACTTTTGAATTAGAGACTGGGGAGGGCTGACTTGATGGGGCTGCTCTGGGAGGGGGCCTGCACTTAGGGGGTGGGTTGAACTCAGGGGTGGGCATTGAACTGTTGTGGGTGCAGCCTGCGTGGGGGCAGAAGTATTTACTAGGCAGAGGCAGAGTTATGTGAAGATGAGAGATCCTTTTGCAGGAGACGAAATTAGCTTATCTTACAAATATTAGTTCAGATTTAATTTCAAAACTGATCAATTTTGTAGAATAATTTAAACTGTCTGGTATCAGAGGGGTAGCCATGTTAGTCTGGATCTGCAAAAGCAATGAGGGGTCCTGTGACACCTTATAGACTAACAGAAATGTATGACCATAAGCTTTTGTGGGCAAAGACCCACTTCGTCAGATGCAGGTAGTGGAAATTTGCAGAGGCAGGTATAAATAGGCAGGCCAGAGCAAGGCTGGAGATAACGAGGTTAACTCAGTCAGGGAGGGTGAGGCCTACTACCAGCAGTTGATCTGGAGGTGTGAACACCAAGAGAGGAGAAACTCCTTTTGTATTTAGCTAGCCATTCACAGTCTTTGTATAATCCTGAGCTGAGGGTGTCACATTTGCAGATGAAATGCAGCTCAGCAGTTTCTCTTTGGAGTCTGGTTTTAAAATTCTTTTGCTGTAGGATAGCTACTTTTAAATCTGTTACTGTGTGTCCTGGGAGATTGAAGTGCTCTCCTACAGGCTTTTGTACATTGCCATTCCTGATATCCGACTTGTGTGCATTTATTCTTTTCCGTAGGGATTGTCCAGTTTGTCCAATGTATATAGCAGAGGGGCACTGCTGGCAAATGTTGGCATATATTACATTGGTAGATGTGCAGCTGAATAAACCTGTGATGGTGTGAGTGACCTGGTTAGGTCCTGTGATGGTGTTGCTGGTGTAGATATGTGGGCAGAGCTGGCACCAACGTTTGTTGCATGGGTAGGTTCCTGAGTTAGAGTTGCTGTGGTATGGTGTACAGCTGCTGGTGAGAATTTGTTCAAGTTGGCAGGTTGTCTGTGGGCAAGGACTGGCCTTCTTCCCAAGGCCTGTGAAAGTTGTGGATCATTGTCCAGGATAGGTTGTAAATCACTGATGATGCGCTGGAGGGGTTTTAGCTGAGGACTGTAGGTGATGGTCAGTGGTGTTCTGTTGGTTTCTTTATATTTATTTATACCTGCCTCTGCAAATTTCCACTACCTGCATCTGACGAAGTGGGTCTTTGCCCACGAAAGCTTATGCTCATACATTTCTGTTAGTCTATAAGGTGCCACAGGACCCCTTGTTGCTTAAACTGTCTGGATTCACATGCTAATTTAAAACATTGCAAATCTGACCAGCAGAGGAGCCACCTATTTCTGTAACTTGTGGTATTACAGCACATACACAGGTTGCCATTCAGGCATGGTGGTATCTCCTTATTTAAGGCTGTGAGACAGTTTCCTGTATTAGTGTTTGAAGGGACATAATATATTTGTCTGCACATTTGCAGATCAGAGAGATAGATGCTGGGATCTACTAGAGCACTTTCACAGGATTTAGGAGAGCCTACTTGATAGGCAGCACAATTCTGGAAGACAAAGATGTGTGCTGGATATCAAGGAAATTATGCTGCTGGTGTTTCTTTTCCTCCAAAGGAAAG
This sequence comes from Carettochelys insculpta, assembly GCF_033958435.1. Taxonomy (NCBI): domain Eukaryota; kingdom Metazoa; phylum Chordata; order Testudines; family Carettochelyidae; genus Carettochelys; species Carettochelys insculpta. Next base: position 357,146,211 of record NC_134137.1, read on the forward strand.
TGGATGGGGTTTGCAATACTTAGGAAGAACTGTTGAAAGTGCTTGAATTTTTCAGGAGGCAAAAGAGAGAGGGAAACATAGCTCAGTGGTTTGAGTATTACCCTGCTAAACCCAGGGTTATGAGCGCAGTCCTCAAGAGGGGCATTTAGGGATCTAGCACAAATAGGCTAAAAAATCTGATAGTGATAAGTCATGTTGTGAGCGCAGGGGACTAGACTTGATGACCTCTGAAGGTCCCTTCCAGCTCTGTGAGATAGGTATATGTTGTTGAAGTTGAGATGGAGGAATTATAGCCTCATGAAGGGAAGAAAAAGGAGAACTGTAGTGCTGCTGAACCTTTCTTCTCACCTTGTACTGGGGAAGGTTCAGTGTGTGGTAGGTGAAAGACCAATATGGAAGGGACAGGTGTAAGTCTCCAGCTTTCTTCCTGAAGAGGTTCCCTGAACTATGTCTGAACAGGACCCAAGGGTCCCAATATGGCCAACGTAGAGGGAGTGGAATGTGCAGTTGCATCCACTGTGGACCATTTGTGGGTGGACATAGATTACAAATAATGGGGATGTATAGATGAAGTCATTAGAGCCTGTATCAAAGATGAGAACAAGATGGAATGCTCAGCCTTTTTATTGAGGAGGAAGGGGTGAAAAGTTTGAGGGTGGAAGTATAGGGGAGGTTATATTTGAACAGAGGTGACTCAGGTGATTCAGGCATATCAGTACCTGCAGGTTATCTGAATTCTTGGGGAGGAGGAGGAAGGTGCATCACTGGTGCATGACTCTGATGAGGGACAGATGCATTCTCCTGGCCAGCCAGCAGATGCAGCTGAGAACCTTGTCAGAGCCAACAGCTTTGTTAGTGCCATAGTTCTTAAAGTTAGTCTGTCTCAGTCACTGTAGCTGAGATATAGCACAGAAAAGAGTGCCCCTGTGTGTTTCTCCTAACCATACAAAGGTTACCAAAGAGACTACTCAGTTCTAGACACTGAATACTCCACAGTGGACCCAGCAGTGGAAGTTGAAAAATCTTCCTGGTTCAGTAGCCCAGGGACCAATGATGTTCCAATTAAACTCCTTCATATAAGAGATCAAACAGATGGCTCCACCAGCATAAGTAAGATTCAAGGTTCAAGGCCTATCAAATGGTTATTGTAGCCCCTGAATTAAGATGTAGAGCATTATATAAAACCCATAACAATCTGAAAAATCTTGGCAATGCACATTTATTTCCTTAGAGTTATAAAGAGGCTCTGAGGATAGCCTTTCTGCACCATTAGATGGATCTTGTGACACT